>NC_090647.1:283598828-284198828 GCF_040937935.1 Hyperolius riggenbachi
CATATAGCAGATGAGTCACTGAGACGGGCCGTAGCAATAGGGGTTGCAGAGGTTGTGGCCACATCGGGGCCCCGAACGGCCCTCCCTCAACTACAATATTAGCTCTCTATTGGTTCTGTGCTCATAATAATCACTTCTTTAGATACTTTGAATAGTGGTAATCATTAACAAACTGTTCCCCATCCCCTTCTTGCACCTCTGACACTGTGGTTTTCATTGGCAGGTTTTGGTGCGCCGTATCAATTGTTATGCATAGAGTGCTTGGGAGGGGGCCCCATTGTAAAACTTGCATCGGGGCCCACAGCTCCTTAGCTACGCCACTGCTGAGACCACATGGTGGCGGAGGTTCTATTGAAACTCTGGTGTTTTCAACTGATATTATGATCAAAATATTGATCAAACATAGATCAGACATGTTGGTACTTTGTGCAGTCAACCTGCCTGAAACTGCCACTGGTGTGGGGACGCTGCAGACAATAGCAGTGTGCAATCAATGTTCTATTTTATTATTAATTTAGTTTCAAAACATTTTTATTAGGTAGCAGTACAGATTCCAAACATACTTACAGTACAAAATATATATCAGAGAAGATCTTTGTTAGCAGCATTTCGATATGGGTATACAGAGTATTAGATACGATAAGGTATATTTGACATTATGCTTCTAGTTATTATTTTTTGAAATTAGCATGCTACCTATACAGTTTTTTCAACCTTTATAAATGTTGGTCAGCACCTTTATGCGCTCAAAGGCACAGTTTATGAAGAAAAAAGGCATAAAGGAGGTTTTAAGTAGGTAATTAAGGTTTACATGACCATAAAACAAGAACGACTACATAACTATTAAACAATAAAGTTTAACAATAATCGACGGCTATCTGTGTATCAGTTTTTGATAAGGCTATTTTATCATTGATTTATAAAGTGCCAACATATTCCGTGGCACTGTACAAGGTAAGAAACAAACATGGGGGTACATAATAATACAGACAATGGTGTACACCAATATACAAGATACAGAGCTGGTACAAAATACAGAATTGGTGCAAAATACAGAATTGGTAATTACAGTGAGAAAAGTAATATGAATAAAATGTCTAACAAATTCCAAGACACAAAAGGGTGAGAGAGCTCTGCCCAAGCGAGCTTACAATCTAAAGGAATAGGTGGGAAGAAGAGGTGGGGTAGTATACAGTATATTCATACATAGTTCTCTGTATTATTCCAGGGCTGTGGAGTCGGAGTCGGAGTCGTGGAGTCGGAGTCGTGGAGTCGGGCAATTTTGGGTGCCTGGAGTCGGAGTCGGAGTCGGGAAAAAATGCACCGACTCCGACTCCTAATGAATTTGTAACTGTAATTAAAATAGAAAATATGATAAAATGTTCTATTTCTCAGATAATAGTCATTAAAAATAATGTATATATACAGTAATAGCTGTGCTTAGTCCACAAAAATGAAATAAACCAATAAAAATTAGTTACTTGTGCTGCTTCAATAAAGCAGTCCCCGTATTGTTAAGGTCAGATATACATATCTGATTGTGACTGTATATATGATGAGTACACAGGAATCTCTTATATATACTAAATAACATCTATGCTGTAAGAATAAAGCCTGATGTGTAGCTGTGTCACTAATAGAGATGGTCAATGAGATGGAAATAATTCTGCACTGATGCTGATTTATGCAAATGTATGCACTGAAATCAAATAATTTGATATGTTATTAAAATTTGGTTTGGTGACTACAAATTAAAGGGTACCTGAGACGGATGAAAAGTAAAGTTTTATACATACCTGGGGCTTCCTCCAGCCCCCTTCAGGCTAATCAGTCCCTCACTGTCCTCCACCACCCGGATCTTCTGCTATGAGTCCTGGTAATTCAGCCAGTCAGCGCAGTCCGGCCGCATGCCACTCCCACAGCCAGGAACATTCTGCACCTGCGCAATAGTGCTGCACAGGTGTAGTATGCTCCCGGCGGCGGAGTGTGTGCATGCGCACTACGCCCGACTGGTTAAAGTACCTGGATTCATAGCAGAAGATCCAGGTGGTGGAGGAGGACAACGAGGGACTGATTATCCTGAAGGCGGCTGGAGGAAGCCCCAGGTATGTACAAAACTTTAATTTCATCTGTCTCAGGTTTACTTTGTTACACAGTAGTACTATACTCTACATATGCACTCCTCACAGAGCTGCAGGGAATCCACTGAGAATGCTGTGCACATTGAACACAGAGGTGTTGTCTGTTTACAATCTCCTCATTCCCCTGCAGAGTACCTGCACATCATTCTTACATGTACCCACACTTACATTGCCTAGGGCCTGATAGATGTTCTTTGTTCCGGTTTGTACCTTTTACAAGTACTATTACTAAGGACTAGTTTTAGTCTAAAGGGAATAAATATAGTAGTCTACATATCCTTCTCACTTCAGTTGTCTTGTAAAATTCCTAAGCGTTGGCAGTTATGAGACGAATTTCATGTTACATACTTTTAATCAACAAAATTGTAATATGCAAATTAGAGGAGTCGGAGTCGTGGAGTCGGAGTCGGTGGAATCCTAAACTGAGGAGTCGGAGTCGGAGTCGGTGGATTTTTGGACCGACTCCACAGCCCTGTATTATTCCTCTGCATCAGGCAATGCAAAGCTAGCAGCTGCAGCAGTGAGTTTGATACATTTATCCTACAATCCTCAGGTGCTCCCTGGTGCAAGGTGGTGGAACAGGTAAACAATTGTCATCTGGATCTATCAGAAATCTTTTAGTACATGAGCACCTTTACTGGAGGAGAGCAGGTGGTTGCAGTTGTTGAGAAGTACAGTGTGGAAGTATGTGTCTTTGTATCTTTTTCTTTTTTGTTTCTTCAAATCTGACAATATGTTTTAGAAATCTTTATTTCATTTAAAACAATGTTCTTTTGATTGCATAAAAAAACTGTGCTCAGCCGGGGTTTTAATCTGCCTTTTGTCTATACAATGCATACTGTGCTTCGTATTTAATTGCTGCTAAGGCTGGGATGTTATCATCATCACGTCATCTTTTACAGAATCATTAACATGAAGAATAGCTCTCTGCTATGTTTAGTTTAGTAAATGATTGTTGCAGCTTACCATCCCTGCAGGCTCACCTCCAACTTGCACTTTTAGAGCTTCAACAAATGCACCAGTGAACAAACAGAGTGGAGGTCACATAAACTGCTGACATTTATTGCTCCTGATTGCTAGTCACTGCAGAGTGGGAAGATGTCAGGGAACAAAGGCCAAAGTTCAGCTTTCATACATTCATGCACTGCTCTCTTTATCTACCATCATTATACAAAACAGAAAAATGCTGGAGCATTAGGAATGTCGCAGCATATGTCTGTATGGACTATACGTCACAAATGAGATGACAAGATGTTTTTTTCCTTGTGAATTCAGAATTGTCTAATTACTTTCATATATGTAACAATAGGAGGAGCAGCTTTTGCAGCCACACATGGGCCCAACTCTCCAGAGCAATGTTGTTGTGGTGGCCGCACTTGTTATGGGGTCATGGTGGCCGCACTTGTTATGGGGTCATGGTGGCCGCACTTGTTATGGGGTCATGGTGGCCGCACTTGTTATGGGGTCATGGTGGCCACACTTTTTATAGGGGTCATGGTGGCCACACTTGTTATGTGGCGAAGATGATTGCCCATGTTATGGGGGGTCATGGTAGCTGCAATTGCTATGGGGGTCATAGTGGCCACAATTGTTATGGAGTCATGGTAGCCGCACTTATTATGGGGTAATGGTGGCCTCACTTGCTATAGGGGTCATGGTGGCTATAATTGTTATGGGAGTTGTGGTGGCTGCACTTGTTATGGAGTCATGGTGGCCGCACTTGTTATGGGGTCATGGTGGCCACACTTTTTATAGGCGTCTGAGGCCACACTTGTTATAGGGTCATGGAAGGCACACTTGTTAATGTGAACCTTAACTGAAAAGAAGAACAAGAGTTTCACTTACCTGGGGCTTCCACCAGCCCCCTGGAGCCATCCCGTGCCCGTGGCATGCCAAACCGATACTCTGTTCACCTGCCGCGTCGTAGTTTAGTTTCGTCCAACTGATCAGTCAGCGGTCCATTGCACCTGCCCAGCCCTGGATGCACACATCCTCGTACGCATTCATGTCGGCGAGCGCGTCCTGAGCAGGTGAAGTAAGAGGTACTCGAACGCGTACGAGGATGCATGCATCCAGGGCTGTGCAGGCGCAATGGACCACCGAAACTAAACTAAGCTGCGCCAGGGGAACAGAGGATCAGTTCGGCATGCCGCGAGCATGGGACGGCTGCAGGAGGCTGGTTGAAACTCCAGGTAAGTGAAACTCTTGTTCTTTTCAGTTAAGGTTCACTTTAAGGGGTCATGGTGGCTGTACTTGTTTTGGGGGTGATTGTGGTCACAATTGTTATGAGGATCATGGTGGCCATGGCACAGCCTCAGAGGAAGCGCAATCAGGAGTGAAATAGCTATCATGCTCCTCCCCCCCTCACCCAACCCACCCACGCCTACACCCTCCGTTCGACTCTCTTTGTACATGGTATGTGGTATCTTCATATATTTTGCAATAACCTACTCATGCAAATTTTGAAATAAGGCCTCTTTCACATTGGGACGGTGTGTTTGATGCGACGTTAAGGTTGCATAGCGTGCCCCTAATGCAACACATTGAAAGACGATAACAGACGTTATAGTACATTCTTTAGCCCTGCGTTTGGTACGCCGTTTTCATCGCACAGTGATGGAACAAAAACGGCGCATGCATTACATAAAAAAAAACATTACTGAGCATGTGCAACACACACAACGCAGCAGATTTATTGCTAAACGCACAGTATTCAGCACTTTCTAAATATTGCTAACGTGCGACTTTAACGTGCGACTTTAATGTCGCACTGTGAAAGAGGCCTAAAGTGACTTTTTCCTTGAAACAGTGCCATGTGCAATTTGTCTTTCATCACAATACACTTGTGCACCAATGCAAGAGGCAATTTTCCCATACTTATTGTAAGTTATAATTTTGTTATAACAATTTGTTACAGATTATTACCACAAATGTAGTGGTGATGCGGTGTAAGAGATACACCAAGAGGAGGGGTCCTGCCTGACACCGAACAGCTGGATTTATATTTGTCACTGGTGATAAATAAATAACCTACAGAGGAAACTGCTGTACCAGCTAGCTTTGGAGACAATTTGTTGTCATCAGGCTGACCAGAACTTGTAGCAACAAAATTAATGCTGCTGCCTGCAACATTGCAGTGATACCATTAAGTATTAAAGTGGACCTGAACTCTTGCACAGGACAGAAGGAAAACAGAGAAATGCATCCTGTATGTATTTAGAGAGTTTAGACCAGACATGGGCAAACTTGGCCCTCCAGCTGTTAAGGAACTACAAGTCCCACAATGCATTGCAGGAGTCTGACAGCCACAGTCATAATTCATAAAGGCAAATGCATTGTGGGACTTGTAGTTCTGTAACAGCTGGAGGGCCGAGTTTGCCCATGCCTAGTTTAGACTGTCTAATCCCCCCTTCTATGACTAATCACAGGTTGTAATTTGATCTCCCTGCTGTGTCACCAGCTAATTGTAAACACAGGATGTTAACCCTATCTCTGCTTCCATGAAAGCAGGAAGTAGACACTGCAGATGTATTACAGGATTTGTATCGGCTGTAATAAAAATGTTTTTTGTATAAAGGTTGTTATGCTGTTGTGTATCTTCTAGAGCAGAGAGGAAGTTCTGAGCTCAGGTCCCCTTTAATGGGAAACAAAAAACTTCACCAAGTGGTTGCCGGACTTCTCTAGTGCTATATTTCTAGGGTGGAGCAATATGGAAGCAAAGCTGTGTTAGCTTTGTATAAAATCAGGCAATACAGCTAGCGGCAACATTGAAGTGGAGGAAATGAGATCAGATTTAATATAGAGTCTGGCAAGGTGGTAAATGATCAGTATGAGGTAAATCGTTTACTGCACCTTATAATAGCAATAGAGTGATGTACCACCATCAGTTCAAGCAGGAGGTGTTGAATCAGGATGTAGATATAAGCTGGGCTTCCTAAAACGTCTACATGAATAGACACTGTTGAAAACATATTGGCCAAAAAGCATCTTTTAAAGTTAGCCAATAAATGGTGTTCAAAACATCCTGCTACATCTTATAGTGAATGCCTGGCCTTTAGTTAGAATTACATGCCTATATTTTCAAAAGACGGTATAGCAAAGGCACTAGTTCCACATCTATTGCCTCTTACAATAATAATGAGAAGTTTCTCATTGGACAGCAGCTATTCTTGCACACCTTGCCCCGTTTTCTAGAACATTTCTTTTTTCTCTTCATTTCAAATAGAACAGGAACAGAGAATTGTGCTGTAAAGCCGGCAATATGATACAATTTATAACATATATGGTATAGTGCAAAGTTCAGTTTTTAGACACTTGAATACCATTTCATGGACACTATCATAAACTGAACAAACAGAAATAAAAAGTGAAACAGGGAGTGTCACTTCAGTTTTGTTATGTAGAACACGTGCCTTCCTTTTACCTTTAGCTGTCATTTACTGTTGACTTTAACACAGCTGCTAACTTTCATTTATACAGTGCTGGCCTGCTATAACAGAATTACCGGTGTTATGCACACAATGAATGGACATGATTCCCTATGTTTATTAAAAAATGAAAGATGGAGACACCAAACAATACAAAATTTGAAATATTAAAGGAACACTAATCAAACCAAGTGTTATAAAATGATAATGTACAAAAAAGTAGCTTTCTAAACATTTTCCTACTTTTCATGTTAAATATCAGAGGCAAAAGCTGTAATTACCGTATTTTTCGGAATATAAGACGCTCCAGAATATAAGATGCACCTAGGTTTAGAGGGCAAAAAATCAGGGAAAAAAAAAATATATACTAAACCTGGTGCGTCCATGTTCTAGGAGCATCTTGTACATGTCCTCCCCCATTGTCCTCCTATGTTCACTATGTGTCCCCTTCTGGTCCCCTGTGTGGTCCTCCAGTCCCCCTGTGTCCACTCCTGCCCCCCGTGTTTGGTTCTCCTGACCCCATGTGTCCCCTCCTGTCCTGTGTGTGTGTCCCCTTCAGCCCATCTGTGCGGTCCTCCAGTCCCTGTGTCCCCTCCTATGTGTGTCTGTGTCCCCTCCTGTTCCCCTCTGTGTGTTTCTGTGCCCCATTTACCCCCATGTTGGCCTCTCTGTGTTTGCTCTAGCTAGGAGCCGATTTCGCTGGTTCCTAAACCTGTTATCACTGTATGCCAATCCCATTGGCTTACATTGATGGATAGCGTCAGGAGCCAATGAAAGCAGTTCCTGACCGTCTGACAGCATTCTGCCATCATAGGGACGGCAGAGAGAGGTACCTGCGGTGATAGTAGAGCGGCGTGACCGGCGGGAGCAATATGTCTGTGCGGCAATTCGTCGGGAAGTGGCGTTCTGCGGTACCAGCAGTCTCTGGTCCTTAATGGGGCAGAGACTGCTGGTACGGAAGTAGTTAAAGGACAACTAAAGTGAAAAATTGTAAAATATCAAATAATTACATTAAATGTAAATTTCTTCCAGAGTAAAATGCTCTATAAATGACTTTTTTCCTATGTCGCTGCCACTTTCATTAAGTAGTGAAAAATCAAACAGATCTGTCAAGTTTTGGACTAGTCCATCTCCTCATGGGGGATTTGTCAGTTATTTATTCACAAAAGCACTTACTAAACTACAGCACCTAAGACCAAATGCCAAAATAGTGTGCAAGCGAGTAGTGAGGCACACTGACAGCTTTAGGCCTCTTTTCCACGAACAGTTGAACTGTGTGCTCAGCAAGCAGTTACTAGGCAGCAGTGAGCAGTTACCAGGCAGCAACAAGCAGTTACCAAGCAGCAGTGAGCAGTTGTGAGAGTTTGTGAGGCATTTCACTGCCTATCAACTGTACGTGGAAAAAAGGCCTTAGGCTTCGTTCATATGGTCTCCACACAGCAACGTATCAAAAACGCGCAGAGAAACGTATGTACGCATTTTTCACATTCGTTTGAGTGATTGACTTGACTTGCAATGGCATGCGTTTGTGCGCTACACACAGATATGCATGCAACAATGCGTGTCAAATGCGTACGGATGGAACGCGCCATTGTGAACAAGGTCCATAGAAAATAATTGTTTTTTTATGGACCTCACAAAACGCATATTACACACGTTGTTAAATACCAGATGACAACGAGTGTAGTGTGAACAGGACCCTATATAGATGCTTTTCAAAGAGTGCTTTTGTAAAGAATAAGGGAAATACTGGCAATCTCCAATGAGGAAATGAACTAGTCCAAAATCTGTCAGCCTTTTACTAGCCACAGTAAGTGACATCAACATAAGAATAAAATAATAGTGCATTTTACTTTGGGAGAAATGTACATTTATATGTATTTAAAATTTTGGAACAGAAATGTACATTTTAGATGTATTGTAACGATTTGGTGCTGCAACTCAGACGTCTGATCATTGGTGATCTGCAGAATCACCAATAATACAGACGTTATACCTGATTATGTGGTGATCTGCAGTATCACCAATAATAGTAGTATAGCTAGCTGAGAGTAAGGTGTGGTGTTTGGTGCAACAGTAGAATAAATGGATAGATCTCACCATAGGAGCTGGTGAGTACTATCTGCAACAACAGTGCTAGACCTCACCAGAGGAGCTGGTGGGTACTAGCTGCGAGAACAGTGCTAGACCTCACCAGAGGAGCTGGTGGGTACTAGCTGCAACAGTATAGACTTCTCCAGAGGAGCTGGAGGGTCTATCAACACAATTAACAATACCTTTACCAGAGGAGCTGGGAAAGTACTAATAATGAAAGAACTAAAGAAGTTTGGCTAAACCTTACCAGAGGAGCTGGTAAGGTACTGACAGTACATATGACTGAATAGTTAAACTAGACCATTCCAGTGGAGCTGGGAAGGTAATAACAGCACCAGTGGCTGAATAGTTTAGCAAGACCTTGACAGAGGAGCTGGCAAGGTACTAACAGTCACTGGAGCTTATACAAGTGAGTCTGAACCTCACCAGAGGGGCTGGTGGGTTCTAATGGCCAGAGCACCTCACCAGTGGCTAGGGCCCACTGGTGAGTAGAGTAGTTAGACAGGCAAAGTACGATAACAGGCAGGCAGAGACAGTACCAAAACCGCAGGCAAGAGAGTAGTTAATATCAGGCAGAGGTTCAGCAACTAAAGTCAGAAAGGCAGAGGTACAGAATCGTTAGCAATAGCAAGGTCAGAGAGTAGCCAGAATCATACACAGGTTATCAGAAATACAATGCAATAATAACTAACTATAGATAGATGTATATCGCAAACACTGCATATACATCTATCATCAACTGGAACCTCAGTAGGTCTGAGCGTTAACACGAGTGTATTCGCAACAGCAGACGAGTTGCCAATGAACAGTGAAGGCTTAAGAAGCCGAGGAGAGCCCAGCACCACGCCCCCTAGCAATCAGCCAATCCTAGCGGCACGAGCCACTCCTGGCGTCAGCCGACCGGCAGGTCAGCTGACGCGCCTTCTACCAGCATAAAGGTCCTGTCTCTGCGCGCGCCCGCGCGATACAGAGACCCTATGAGCCTGAGACAATGCCGTTCCCGGCGTGGTGGACGCCACCGGGACGGATAAGGCTTGTGAACAAGGAACAAAGGCGGCTACGGATCTATCCTGCGCATCTGCAGCCGCCACAATTTCAGACGTTACATGTATGCATTTTGCAAGTGTGAACTATTTACTTATTTACTGACACGGGTCACCAGGAGAAAGTAGCCAATTGATTGTAGGGGGGCCATCTTCACAGAGCCGTGGCCAATATGGGTTAGGCCTCTTTTACATGGACAGTTGCATTGTGTGCTCAGCAAGCAGTAACCAGACAGCAGTGAGCAGTTACAAGGCAGCAGTGAACAGTTGCCAGGCAGCAGAAAGCAGTTGTGAGAGTTTGAGAGACATTTCACTGCCTATCAACTGCCCATGGAAAAGAGGCCTAAATCAGCACAAAAAAAATACGCATTTTACAGAGGATAAACACCTGCTTCATTAGGTTAGGCCTCTTTTCCACGAACAGTTGATAGGCAGTGAAATGCCTCTCAAACTCTCACAACTGCTTGCTGCTGCCTGGTAACTGCTTACTGAGCACACAGTTCAACAGCCCGTGAAAAGAGGCCTAACAGAGCATAGACTGCAGAGGCACACTGAAGCTGTATGGTCACAACCTGTGCAATGTCAGGCCCAGTTCACACAGGCTTTCAGCAGCGTCGAATTTAGCTAATGCTAAACATGTCTCTGCAAATGAGCAGAGAAGCATTTGGCATTGTTTCCCATTGTTCGGTAAACTCGTCGTTTTGACTCCCAAAAGGGGACATGGAAGCGCCCCGCTTAGCTGGTGAAACAAGATGACAGGAGGCTACGGGATCGAGCGCAGTGTTTGCACGCATGACAGGAAAAGACCATATTGGATGTTTGAAAAGTGCTGTCTGTTCATTTGAATAAACAGTGCTTGAGTGACGATCACCAAGCGCTGCTTTTGACCCCAGTTCAACGTCTGTGTGAACCAGCCCTTAATCTGATGAAATAGTTATTTGGCCTGAATAATATGTCGTTTTTAGTGATAGATAAAACATATTGGCTGATAGCCTTGGTTACACAGTTAAGGAGATAAGCAAATACTTCCTTTTTTAAAGATTCTAATCATTTTATTTTCGAGTTTGTATATGCACCTTACATGTACAGAGTACCCAGAAAGTTCCTGGAAACCCAGAACCGTTAGTATGTTATGAGGTGCTTAAAGTGTACCAGAGGTCGTGTATAGTAAAGATTTGATACTCACCCACGGCTTCCTCATGCCCCATAAACACGTCCCACGCCATCCTCCCGCGGTCTGCAGTTCAGCCGTGATCAGCCCTGGTAACTGGCTCAGTCAGATCCAGTCTGGGTCTTCCGCACATGCGCAGACCTGTATGTGGCTGAACCAGAGGCGTAGCTAGGGTTTTCAGCGCCCGGGGACAAAGACTATTAATGCGCCCCCCCCCCACGCCAAAAGGGGGCGTGGCCACATAATAAATGTGGGCGTGGTTGTGGGTGGAGCCAAATGTATATGGAGGTTAGCAGGCTCATGCTCACCCACCCTCCCTCAGTATGTACCTTCCAGCATGTTCCAAAACATATTCAGCAATCATGAGGCCCCCCCCCCCCCATCAAGACAAATTCAGCAATCATGAGCCCCCCCATCAAGACAAATTCAGCAATCATGAGCCCCCCCCATCAAGACAAATTCAGCAATCATGAGCAAACATGAGGCCCCCAACATGACCAACTCAGCAATCATGAGGCCTCCAACAAGACAAATTTAGCGATCTTGAGGCCCCCAACAAGACAAATTCAGCAATCATGAGGCCCCCAACAAGACAAATTCAGCAATCATGAGGCCCCCAACAAGACAAATTCAGCAATCATGAGGCCCCCAACAAGACAAATTCAGCAATCTTGAGGCCCCCAACAAATTATGAGGCCCCCCAAAAATAGGTAGCCCCAGGTCTATAGGTGTCCCCAGAATAGGTGGACAGCAGTATAGATGTCCCCAGAATAGGTGGCCAGCGGTATAGACGTCCCCAGAACAGCTAGCCAGGGGTAGAGATGTCCACAGAACAGGTAGCCAGGGGTATATGTGCCCAGTATATGTAGGCAGGGGTATGTGTGCCCAGTATATGTAGGCAGGGGTATATGTGCCCAGTATATGTAGCCAGGGGTATATGTGCCCAGTATATGTAGGCAGGGGTATATGTGCCCAGTATATGTAGGCAGGAGTATATGTGGACAGTATATGTAGGCAGGGGTATATGTGCCCAGTATATGTAGGCAGGGTATATATGTCCAGTATATGTAGGCAGGGGTATATATGCCCAGTATATGTAGCCAGGGGTATATATGCCCAGTATATGTAGTCAGGGGTATATATGCCCAGTATATGTAGCCAGGGGTATATATGCACAGTATATGTAGGCAGGGGTATATATGCCCAGTATATGTAGGCAGGGGTATATATGCCCAGTATATGTAGCCAGGGGTATATATGCCCAGTATATGTAGCCAGGGGTATATATGCCCAGTATATGTAGGCAGGGGTATATATGCCCAGTATATGTAGCCAGGGGTATATATGCCCAGTATATGTAGCCAGGGGTATATATGCCCAGTATATGTAGCCAGGGGTATATATGCCCAGTATATGTAGTCAGGGGTTATATGTCCCCAGTATATGTAGGCAGGGGTATATATGCCCAGTATATGTAGGCAGGGGTATATATGCCCAGTATATGTAGCCAGGGGTATATATGCCCCGTATATGTAGTCAGGGGGTATATGTCCCCAGTATATATAGGCAGGGGTATATATGCCCAGTATATGTAGGCAGGGGTATATATGCCCAGTATATGTAGCCAGGGGTATATATGCCCAGTATATGTAGCCAGGGGTATATATGCCCAGAATATGTAGCCAGGGGTATATATGCCCAGTATATGTAGCCAGGGGTATATATGCCCAGTATATGTAGCCAGGGGTATATATGCCCAGTATATGTAGCCAGGGGTATATATGCCCAGTATATGTAGCCAGGGGTATATATGCCCCGTATATGTAGCCAGGGGTATTTGTCCCCAGTATATGTAGGCAGGGGTATATATGCCCAGTATATGTAGCCAGGGGTATATTTGCCCAGTATATGTAGCCAGGGGTATATGTGCCCAGTATATGTAGGCAGGGGTATGTGCCCAGTATATGAAGGCAGGGGTATATGTGCGTAGAGTAGGTAGCCGGGTGTCCCCCTCCCTGGCTCCCCAGCAGGAGGGGAGCAGCGCAGAGAAGAGGGAGAGCTGCTCTCCCTCCCTCGCTCTCCCCTCCATTAATGTCCGGGTGGCTGGCAGCGGCGGGCGGAACTTACCTCCGTCTCGTCGCAGCGCCGGATGGATTAGCCGCTACTCTGGTCTGGTCCAGACCAGAGCAGTGGCTGCGGCACCCGAACTTCCGGCGCTGGAGCGAGATGGAGGTAAGTCCCGCCCGCTGCGCCAGAGACACCCGGACATTAATGGAGGGGAGAGCGAGGGAGGGAGAGCACCCTAAGATGAGAGAAGGGGGGGGAGATGGCCCCCTTCTCCACCGTCCGCATAGCTCTCCCTCTTCTCTGCGCTGCTCCCCTCCGCAGAAAAAACAAAACAAAACAAAAAAAAACAAAGCAGCTTAGCTGAGCGCCCTTAGGGACCCGGCGCCCGGGGGCACTTGACCTACCCCGACCCCCCCCCTAGCTCCGCGCCTGTGATGAAGGAAGCATTAATGGGTGTGGGGGAGGGAGACTATAATGAAGAAAGCACTGATAGGAGCACTATAATGAAGGAAGCACTAATAGGGGAATTTTATGCAGGAAGCACTAATCAAGGTGGGGAGGGAGATTATAATAAAGAGAGCACTAATATGAGCACTATAATAATGGGAACACCAATTGAGGGGGTCAATAATGCAGGTGGTACTACCAGGGGCACTATAATGAAGGCAGCACTAACAGGGGTATTTTTATGAAGGAAGCACTGATGAAGGTGGGGGAGGGAGATCATAATAAAGAGAGCACTAGTAGGAGCACTATAATGAAGGGGATGCTAATATTCAGTGGCATAGCAATAGGGGGTGCAGAGGTTGCGATCACATCGGGGCCCTTGTACCAGAGGGGCCCCAAGGGGCCCTCCCTCAAGCACAATGTTAGCTCTCTTTTGGTCCTGTGCTGGTGATCACTTCTATAGATGCTTTAAATGGTAGTAATCACTAACAAACTGTTTCTCATCCCCTTCTTGCACCTCTGACACTGTGGTTGTCTTTGGCAGGTTTTGGTATCAATTGTTAGGTATATAGTGTTGGGGCCCCATGTAAAATTTGCACCGGGGCCCACAGCTCCTTAGCTACACCACTGATAATATTTCCTTCTGGTTTCAACAATGGACACAATTTGGCAACCCACTTTTGTAAATACCATCCTCATTCTCTGTTTATTTACTAAATATCTAAAATACTACTCCAAAATGGCATCTATTTTGTCTTTAATTACCTTTTTAGGGGAATTTTTGATACCCTAAACTACATTTCCCATACTACAATGGGCACCGTGTCATATCTCTTCTAGTAGTCAGCATTATGGGAATGTAGAAGTGCCAGTGCTGAATAATAGGGCCCTACTCACATGATGTCCTGAATCCAGGCTTTATCCTCTTTGTCATTGACAAGTGATCCACCTGCCTTCTGCCAATTTACTATACTCTGTAATCAGCCTAGACTAATTGACTTTGACAAAATATAAACAATATTTTAAAGCTGAATTGAAGGAAAACCGTTAATACATGGTCACAATAAAGTGTATACTTAACATTTGTCTACTCGTAGTAGTCTCTAGACTTATGTCAGAGATGTTTGTCTCAATGAATTTAAAATGGTAATATTTCTGGCACTGCTGCACTGACATGCCAATGACTCTGGCTGCCATCCAAACAACTGACCCATAAAATAATGGCTACAGAATGCAGGCTTTCCTATCAGTGCACCGCCCACTCCAGACAGCCCGGAAAGCTGTGAGAGAGACAACATGACAGAAGTGAGCAGCATTTTCACTGGTCAGACCAGTCTTCAACTCCACCAATCTCTGTTATGCAGAGAGAGATTTCATTCCTTCCAAGTAGAACCACTGAGTGCAGACATAGAAGATTAATGCTGCAAAAAATGATGGGTAATGGCCATTTTTACAAGCAAAATGCATATTACTAACGATTTTTTTATTGAAATTTTAAATGTAAAGACTATGCATGGTTCAATAACCTCAAAACAACATATGTGGAAAAAAGAAAGACGATTGGTCAGACTGCCAACATCATATAAGAGGTTTAGCTTCTTGAACAAAAAATACAACAATATTTACAGTTATAAGACACATTTGGTGAGAGGGATATGGATTATTTCCTTTTAAACAATACCAGTTCCCTGGCATTCTGTTGATCTTTCTGGCTTCAGTAGTGTCTGAATCACCAACCTGAAAGAAGCATGCAGCTAATTCAAACAGACTTCAGTAAGAAATATCTCATCTGCATGCTTGTTCAGGGTCTATGGCTAAAAGCATTAGAGGCAGATGATGAGCAGGACAGTCAGGCAATGTGCATTGTTTTAATTGTTTAATAGGAAATACATAGGTCATCCTCCATATCCCTCTCACTTCGGGCATGCTTTAATAGATCAGATACTGAACTAAAAACATACAAAATATGCGCACTAACGATTGTATATATCATTAAAGTGGACCTGAACTCTTGCACACGACTGAAGAAATACATAGAGAAATGCACCCAGTATGTATTTAGAGAGTTTAGTCTGTCTAATTCCCCCCTCATTTGTGTCTAATCACAAGTCGTAATTTGATCTCTTCCCTGTGTCACATGACTGCCTATGGCAGATAAGCTCATTTGAAAGCACAGGATGTTAACAAAATGCATCCCAAGCTCCAGCATGTTTTACTTATATTTTCTCGTACACTGCGGAGAGTGCAGCCATGTGAACATATCTGACACCGTCACAGCAATTAAGCCGCAATGACATTTGGGCACCAACATGCCACTAATGTAATTTAGCTGCTATACTGAGAACGCTGGCGCATGCGGTTAAATTAAATGCAGTGCACCTGTTAATATACCCATTAAAATATTGGCATTGAGGGGAATTTTGGGTGCCCGATAAATAGCGGGCAGCACAGGTGCCCCAATTTGCCCCCCAATGCTAACATTTTAATGGACGTGCTGCCCATAACCGGTGCGCTGCGCCCAAATTTATCCATGTGCGCCAGCTAAATTACATTAATGGCAATAGGTGCAGCATGCCTTTATCAGGTGTCCCGGGCGCCCAAACTTCCCCTAAATGCTGATATTTTATTCCTTAAGACCTTCCCCACACCTTACCCTTAAGATTACCCCCACGCCTAACCCTTAAGATTACCCCCACGCCTAACCCTTAAAGAGAACCTGTACTGAGTAAAAATATTTGAAATAAACACATGAGATAACTTCAAATGAACATTGCATAGTTACCTTGCCATCAGTTCCTCTCAGAAGCTCACCATTTTCTTCTGACATAAATCACTTCCAGTTCTGACAATATTTTGTCAGATCTGAAATATATCAGTTGCTGTCAGTAAAATATCAGTTGCTGTCAGTTATAGCTGAGATGAAAACTGATGTACCAGGTAATGTCCATGTTACCCTATGGCTCAAGTGGGTGATGTTACAGTTTAACTGTGTGCTGACCAGAAAGCAGTTATGGGTAATGGCCATTTTCAAAATGGAGGACGGAAAATTCCCTTGATCACAGTGAACAAACAGGTCGCGGGACAGGAGAAAGAGACTGAGGAGTAGACTACATGGAAGGTAAGGATGACTTGTGTATGCTTATTTTGACTTTTAATTTTCAGTTCAGGTTTTCTTTAAGATTACCCCCACGCCTAACCCTTAAGATTACCCCCACGCCTAACCCTTAAGATTACCCCCACGCCTAACCCTTAAGATTACCCCCACGCCTAACCCTTAAGACCTCCCCAAACTTAACCCTTAAGCCCCCCCCAGTCTTACCCAGTATGGGCCTTTGGTATTAACCACTAAACTCGGCAAGAAATTATGCTGAAATTACACGAACATTATGCAAAATTATGAATGTATAACAGTATTCATTGACCAAATCGTAACTACGTATAGCCGTAGTAGTAGAAATTTCTGTGAAATTTTGCAAAATCGAAATTAGATTACAATCACCACTGACCTCCACTGAGCCACACAGCATCCGCAATGTGCGGGAGCCACGTGTGGCACAGGGAGAAACTGTATTTATTGCTGACATCTCTGGAACAATCGGCACCTGCCCCACTGCTATGCGCCCACAGTGTGCAGGAACCGCATGTAGTCTGGGAAGGGAATGAAAGGAGTTGACCAGCCCGCCTGTCTTGCCTTAAACCCTGTCCCCGGCAAGTGGAACGCAAGCTTGTAGGCTGGAACTCCTGTATGGGTCACCGAGCACACCATACTGTACAGGTTAGATCATTCTAAAGCTGGCTGGCTGGCTTCCTCATAGAACCCTGAGTGTACTCTCTGTTCTCTTTGTCCGTAGATCAATTACAGGAGATAGAGTCACATACTTATATACATAGCTGTCTATGAAAACATTTCTATGAATTTGTATGTGGATTACATGCAGTGGGATCCAGCTTTATATGGGATCAAACTCATTCTCCTCTAATAAGGATGTGCAGTGTAACACCTTGCAGCTGCTACTTTTGTTTCAAGTTATATCTCATCTCCTTTCCTATTATGAAACATGGACGTCTGTTTCTGAAAGTCATTGTTGTGTAGCTTTGTAGTTTCTGTTTTGCTTACCTAACCCCTTATTCACTCATTAAAAAGGCAGCTTAACCCAGTTCAACCAGTTCTGGGTGGATGTCACCTTTCTAACCCCCACCACCCAGTCACAGGTACCTGGCAGTGACGGTTCTAGTGATATGGGAGTGGCTGAGTGAACAGTGCCAAGGCAGTGAGACAGCACTGGAAGGGTATAGGGTGCCCTCATGTGTGTGTTCATGAGAAGGCACAAACAGGCCACACATGAGGTACCTAGCCTACAGGGGTATTTATAGAAAATCTTCCTCAAGAAAAATAAGAAAGATTCCTTCACTGTTGTCCTGTTAATGATAATGGTCTCTGGTTGTCAAAATAGACCCTTAACTTAATTATTTTTTCACATCCCTGACCTGGAACACATTTATAAAATCGGAGTTCTGAGTGAGCTCTGACTAGCTGCATGCTAGTTTTAGCTCAGTGAGTCACAAAGGACTGACATAGTCAGAACTGCAGGACAGACAGGAAAAAATATATTCTCAGAAAAAGGCTGGAAGCAGCAATCTATGTTTCTGTTTTCCATAATATTTATATCCTATTAAAACAGTTGTTGGAAGAGCAGGGAAAGGAATATGCAATGCAATATGGGCACCATTGGTTTAACTTCCAACACAGGGTGTTTTCAAATGGCGGGCTGAACTTTGCACTGGCCGCTAAGCTGCAACTGAATGCAGCTTCAAGGGGAAATGTAGTGAAAATAACGTAAAGAATAAAATTGCCTTTTTTTTCTTTTTAACAATCGAAACAAGAAGAATAAAGGTGGCCACACACCATACAATTTTTTTTTGTTTTTTTTTCGATTCGAGAAATCCGATCGTTTTTTTTGGGTTGTATGAAAATTCAGATCATTTTATCCAATGTACCACACACGTATGTTCGATTTGTAGGAAATCTTGGAAAATAAGATCGGATAATTCATAAAAATTGCGTTGTTGAAGAAATCGAAGGTAGAAATGTTTCTTTCGATACGATCGTAAATCACGTGTTTATGAAATGCGCAGGTTTTTTTATTACCTTGTCTGTGGTACAGGAAAGATGACCAACAGAAGGTAGAGTGACCAGACGTCCTGGATTGCCCGGGACGCGTCCCGGATTCGGGGTCCGCTGTCCCAGGCAGCATAAGGTCCCGAAAAACGTCCCGCTTTCAGCAGCGGGACGTCCCGGCCTCGGGACTCTGGTCACTGTATCCTCATGAACTGGCAGCGGCGTCTATAGACGCCGTGCCAGTTCATTGCCTGCAGCCCCGCTCCAGCCTCCTTATTGCCTTCCGGTGTTCCGACACCGGCAGGCGAGCAGGGCTACGGCAAGATGGCTGCCGAAGCCCTGTACTGGAGACTATTTGTGTCTCCAGTACAGGGCTTCGGGCGCCATCTTGCCGTAGCCCTGTCAGCGCGGAACTCTGCAGGAGGAGGAAGGTGGTCCCGGGAGCAGCACGCCAGAGGCCGGAGACTTCTGCCAGGTGAGTAAATGCTTTCTTTTCCAGGTGAAATGTTTGCCCGCATTGTTTCTTTTCTGGTGAAATGTTTGCCCGCATTGCGTTTCTTTTCTGGTGAAATGTTTGCCCGCATTGCGTATCTTTTCTGGTGAAATGTTTTCCCGCATTGTTTCTTTCCTGGTGAAATGTTTGCCCGTATTGCGTTTCTTTTCTGGTGAAATGTTTGCCCGCATTGCGTTTCTTTTTTGGTGAAATGTTTGCCCGCATTGCGTTTCTTTTCTGGGGAAATGTTTGCCTGCATTGCGTTTCTTTTCTGGTGAAATGTTTGCCGAATTGTGTTTCTTTTTTGGTGAACCCGTATTGCGTTTCTTTTCTGGGGAAATGTTTGCCCGCATTGCGTTTCTTTTCTGGTGAAATGTTTGCCCGCATTGTTTCTTTTCTGGTGAAATGTTTGTCCGCATTGCGTTTCTTTTCTGGTGAAATGTTTGCCCGCATAGCGTTTCTTTTTTGGTGAAATGTTTGCCCGCATTGCGTTTCTTTTCTGGGGAAAAGTTTGCCTGCATTGCGTTTCTTTTCTGGTGAAATGTTTGCCCGCATTGTGTTTCTTTTTTGGTGAAATGTTTGCCCGCATTGCGTTTCTTTTCTGGGGAAATGTTTGCCCGCATTGCGTTTCTTTTCTGGTGAATTGTTTGCCTGCATTGTGTTTCTTTTCTGGTGAAATGTTTGCCCGCATTGCATTTCTTTTCTGGGGAAATGTTTGCCCGCATTGCGTTTCTTTTCTGGGAAAATGTTTGCCCGCATTGCGTTTCTTTTCTGGGGAAATGTTTGCCCGCATTGTGTTTCTTTTCTGGGGAAATGTTTGCCCGCATTGCGTTTCTTTTCTGGGGCAATGTTTGCCCGTTTTGCGTTTATTTTCTGGTGAAATGTTTGCCCGCTTTGCGTTTCTTTTCTGGTGAAATGTTTTCCCGCATTGTTTCTTTTCTGGTGAAATGTTTGCCCGTATTGCGTTTCTTTTCTGGTGAAATGTTTGCCCGCATTGCGTTTCTTTTTTGGTGAAATGTTTGCCCACATTGCGTTTCTTTTCTGGGGAAATGTTTGCCTGCATTGCGTTTCTTTTCTGGTGAAATGTTTGCCCGAATTGTGTTTCTTTTTTGGTGAACCCGTATTGCATTTCTTTTCTGGGGAAATGTTTGCCCGCATTGCGTTTCTTTTCTGGTGAAATGTTTGCCCGCATTGTTTCTTTTCTGGTGAAATGTTTGCCCGCATTGCGTTTCTTTTCTGGTGAAATGTTTGCCCGCATAGCGTTTCTTTTTTGGTGAAATGTTTGCCCGCATTGCGTTTCTTTTCTGGGGAAATGTTTGCCTGCATTGTGTTTCTTTTCTGGTGAAATGTTTGCCCGCATTGTGTTTCTTTTTTGGTGAAATGTTTGCCCGCATTGCGTTTCTTTTCTGGGGAAATGTTTGCCCGCATTGCGTTTCTTTTCTGGTGAATTGTTTGCCCGCATTGTGTTTCTTTTCTGGTGAAATGTTTGCCCGCATTGCATTTCTTTTCTGGGGAAATGTTTGCCCGCATTGCGTTTCTTTTCTGGGGAAATGTTTGCCCGCATTGCGTTTCTTTTCTGGGGAAATGTTTGCCCGCTTTGCGTTTATTTTGTACTGACGTGTTTGCCCGCATTGCGTTTATTTTGTACTCACATGTTTGCCCGCATTGCGTTTATTTTGTACTGACATGTTTGCCCGCATTGCGTTTATTTTGTACTGACATGTTGCCCGCATTGCGTTTATTTTATACTGACATGTTTGCCCGCATTGCGTTTATTTTGTACTGACATGTTTGCCCGCATTGCATTTATTTTGTACTGACATGTTTGCCCGCATTGCGTTTATTTTGTGCTGACATGTTGCCCATTGCATTTATTTTCTGGTGTCCTGGGTAACTGTTACTGCATTTATTATTTAATGGTCATAGATGGCTATGTTTGCTGCTTTGTGGTTACGGTATACTACTAGCATCACACAGTTTCTGCACACCCATGATGCAAAGTCTCGTTTGTCCACATCATGGCGTAAACACTGTTTTCTTATGCCTTGCTGTTACATCAGTACGTTAGCTCCGCCTATACAATGTCATGGCCACGCCCATTTTTCGCTGCAGCCCCCCCCAGTCTTCGGCGCTGCGCGCTCCTCAGTCCTCCCCACTTTTCGCTGCAGCCCCCCCGCGCCCCCCCTTCCCGTCCCAGGTTGGACCCACAAAAATCTGGTCACTCTACAGAAGGACATTGCGTCGTGTGAGAATAGCTTTTGCTTTTTTTTATATTTGAAAAGCTGTGAGAAACCAAAACGGCTTTGGAGTAAGAATTGGTTACAAAACAGAGATAAGTTTTCACACATGCCTTTGCTACAAGAACTTCGTAGTGAAAACCCAGCTGACTTCAAAAATTACCTCAGAATGTCAGATGAAAATTTCTTGTTCCTATTGGATGCAGTGTCTCCTTACCTCAAAAAACAAGATACTGTAATGAGGCAAGCAATACCTGTTGAGGAAAGACTCATTGTGACACTACGTTATCTTGCAACTGGCAGGTCATATGAAGACTTGAAATTTAGCAGTTGCATATCACCACAAGCACTGGGAGTTATTGTGCCAGAAACCTGTAAAGCCATAATTGATGCTCTTAAAGGAGAATACTTGAAGGTAAGTGTTTAAATTATATGTTTGTACTTTATAAACTGAAGCATATCATGTTTCATGTGTGTGTATACTACCAAATAAAATACAAGTGTCCCTGCGTCCTGTTCGTGTGTCAGTGCTATTGCGCCACAGCGCTTGTCCTGCAGTGACACAGCCATTGGGACAGAGCACCGAATTCATAGGAGGCGGCTAGGGGGTGGGTGTGTACGCACACGTGCGTCGGTCGGGCACACGCATGACAGTCGGACAGATGCGCGTGCATTAGTGATGGGAATTCCAGCTCTTCTCAGAGAATCGGCTCTTCTGAATCGGCTCCCATTAAAGAGCCGGCTCTTACGTCTCTGAATCTGCTCTTCATTAACTATCACTAGACACCACTCAGAATCGGAGTAAAAGCCCCGCCCCCGTCTCCATGACAACTCCAGACTGCTTCTCTGACTGGGGCAAACCCTCCTGCTACTGCTCTGCTCCGCCCCATACACTCCTACAAGCTGCAAAAGGAGGACTACATCTCCCAGCATGCCTCAGCACCCTTTATTACAGAGCAAATCAGAGCTGTGTGGGGCGGTTCAACCGCCGCGGTTGAGGCATCGGCTCTTTGAAAACTGAGAACCGGCTCTTGTCGTTTGCTGCAAAGAGCCGGCTCTTAGAGCTGGCTCGTTCGCGAATGACCCATCACTAGCGTGCATGCGCACTGAATGGTGGCGGTGGCAGGACTGAGTCCTACAGCCTATCTGTAAACGTGCTTAGGGCAGCTAGTCAGATATAATAAAACTTGTGTCTCCACATCCTCTTCTGTCCCTGTGTCATGCATTCTGGTTAGTGTGTAATCAGGCACATGGCCAGATTTTGGACGGCAGGAGGACCAGTGCAGGGGGGCAGGCATGTTCACGTGTGGAAATGCAGACATCCGTGGGTTGGGAGTGGGCTGTGTGCACTGGCATCATGGAGTGTGGCCGTACAAGTGGGGGGGGGGTTAAGGTGGAAGAAGGGGATTGAGGAATAGGGAGGCATTAGACTTTGCATGAGTAATGTTCCCTAAAAGCATGTGCATACGCCATACTGCAGCTAGCAACGGGTCCTTCAGTCCCTCCCGCTGGGCAGGCGTTTTACCGACAGTAGGATGTCTGTACACGATGTCGGCAGACTAATCTGACAGATCCACTGAGCGGTGTTATCAGTCTGCCGACAGACTGTACACACGCACTACTGTTGGCAGAACGCCTGCCCAGCGGGAGGGTCTGACTGACCCGTTGTTAGCTGTAGTATGGCATGTGTACACGTCTGTAGGATTTGGCAGAGTTCAAGCAAAAACATTAAGAGTGGCTGGTAATCTTTGAATGGTGACCAGGGGATAAGTAGTTTGCATGTGCAAGCTACTTATCACCCTGAACATAATATGGTCCAGAATGTTTTGCAAAATGTTATTGACCTTTCACATTTAATCATGAATGCAGTGTAGCATGCCCTCAAAATGCTCATCTCAAGCATAGCCTGTAAAACCTCAGTCTCTCTTTATCATGTAGTACATTTTTTTTTAATGCGTTGACTTGATGGTAGTTTCAGTGGCAAAAGTTTGTGAGCCAATTATTCACAATTCCCCCCTAACCCTCACATACAGAACGGATATGGCCCTTACTTGAGGTGGTGTTAGGAGTCATTAGCACATTAGCTTGCTGGACCCCAAAGGCGGACACACACACACAATGAAAGTAAATGAAAAACAAAAAAATCTACTTACCCAGGGCCTTCTCCAGCCCCTGGCAGCTGTGTTGTGCCCTCGTTGCAGCTCTGCATCCCTCCAGTGGCCCAGTGTCGCCTCCATTGTGGAATGTACTGCCCCTGCATGAGAGTTACTGGGGGTTGTGCTGACATAGTCTGGAGTTTTCTTGTAGGAGAGCTGGCAGGCACTCGGGGAAAAAACTGTATATAGCTGGCTGATAAAACATGCATGTACTGTATATATATATATATATATATATATATATATATATATATATATATATACATATATATTTAAAAAAAAATTATACATACACACTGCCAAACTCAAATGATAAGTGGACCAACATTGAAAACTACCCAAAGTCTAATGGCCTCCCCCTCTCAAATACATTTTCCTGATGTCTAATAGCCCCCAGCCCGATACAGTGTCTTAATGTCTGGTGCCCCTCCTCCCTCCCTTACACAGTTCACTGCTGTCTACTGACCCCTTTCCCTCCCCTACACAGTTTCCTGGTGTCTAGTGACCCTTCACCTACATAATTCCCTGGTTTCTAGTAACCCCCTTCTTTCCACTATACAATTCCCTGGTGTCTAGAGGCCTTCGTCCTCAATCGCCTACGCAGTTACCCTGGTTTCTAGTGCTGCCCCCTCCCCCCTCCCAAAACCAGTTCCTTGGTGTCTACTGACCCACTCCCTCAACTACACAGTTCCCTAGTGTCTAGTGCTCCTCACTCCCCTATACAGTTCCCTGATGCATAGAAGCCTTCTTCCTCCCATGTACAGTTCCTTATTGTGTAATGGCCCTCCTCCCTTCCCCATATGGCTCCCTGGCTTCTCCAATACAACTTCCCAGGCAGTCTAGAGTGGGCAAAACACAATGTAATGTGGGGGCCAAATTTGATAGCTGAGAGGGACACATTTTCACACACGCTTGCTGGAGTATGACATGTACAGTCTATAGGGATGGACAATAACATGCAAAATCATGTTCTAAAAGTATTATGCAAACTTGATATACACATTTATGCAGCTTGAAAGTGCTATTGCAGTGAAGTTCCACTTTTTCTACCAGCATAACATTACAAACAGATTTTTCTTATTCCTGCAAAAAGTCAAAATTAAATGGTTCTCATTACTCATCCCTGTTCATCCACTTCACAACTACTCATTTCATATATGTAAATCTACCTATTATAACAGCAAAATATATGAATTTATTCTTGACAGATTTCAGATAAACGTCTGATCTACATACTTAAATAGGGTCTATTACTCCATATATCGCAGGCAGTGGATCAACAGCTTTGCCACACAATTGGTATTCTAACATATACATTAAAAAAAAAAATTCACCATTCACGCTCCACTTACAAGCAGGAATCTAAAAGCAAGTCAAAAATGAAACACATACCACCCTGTTCAAAAAGAGAACACACCCCAACATAATAGCACGCCACCATACATATTCACCTACACTATGGATGTAAAATGGCCACTGGAACAGCATTACAGGTAATGTAAACAACAGTGATCACCTTATATATTACCGACACGGGCATTGTTGCACTAGTCCGGCTGCATGTCATACAGTGCACAACCATGGCTACAAGCTTTCTATACATGCATATGATGTACTGATTATGTCACAAACATTTGCAGAGTGTACCCAGGCATAGTCATGTGCTGTAGGCTTCATGCAACTGGGCCGGCGCAGGCACACTGATGCCTGACTCCGGTAACCCAAAAGAGGGTGCTGGAGGGTAATCATCAAATTCATAACGCACATGCTGGAAATAATAGCTCTGTCAGTTAACTCTGCCAGAAAATTGTAGGCTATGTACCTAGCGCCATATACTTCAACTGTGCTATCTTTGAAGGCATTTTGCTATTCAATTCACCACCACCAACAGGATGGTAGAATAATCATACCTTTGTATGAAATCACAAACGTCATATTTTCTGTTATGCGAGTAATCCCATAATCCTACAGGATTACACATACAACACTGCTTTACAAAATCACCTTCATATTACTACATATAACTGACAACAATATCATATTAAAGAAATATATACATATCTGTAATCATTTTTTAAAATACAGTTGATTTACTATACAAACATTCACCTTTAATAACATAAAAAAATGTTTGTACATCACAACGATAAAGTTATCCACAAATTGAATACTTCTGTTCGATTTTAACAGGTTGCACATAAACTTCCAATCCAACACACTCCATACAATCTTTAGAAGAGATTGAAGAAAAAAATCCGGCAGTCCGGATCGATATAAATTGAAAAAAACGAGAAATCCGATCGGATTTTTCAGTCGAATGGAAAAAAAGCTTTCGATTTTTTCGGGAGATCCGATCGTTTTTATCGAATAAACGTAAAATCGGATCATTTTATTGTATGGTGTGTGGCCACCTTAAAGAGACACCAAAGGATATAAATTGATAACATTATTTTATATAGCGGTGGTGTGGATTTAAGGCCTCTTTCACAGTGCGACGTTAAAGTCGAACGTTAAAACAACATTTAATGCAGAATAACTCACTGCAATGAAAAATCAATGCCCCATTCACAGTGCACACGTTGCGTTGGTGGGTAACGCTGCACGTTAAGTGAAAGTACTGCATGCAGTGCGTTATACACGTTATTTATTAGCTGGCTGTGTTGGACTGTTTGCACATGCTCAGTAATGACTTGGAAACATACTTTTCATTGCCTGTATGCGACCATAAGGGGGCATTAAGTTGTGTTGCGACTTTTTGGGGCTTTGCGTTGTAATTTGCGTTACCACTGTAATGTTGCATCAAAACGCAACGTCCTACTGTGAAAGAGGCCTTAAAGTGCAATTCGACAGACCCTAAATTACTTCTCCCTCTCAGTTGCTACGACTCGGAGGAGGAATAGTATTTAACGCCACCTGGAAATTTTTTTTTTTACTTCAATTTTTGTTGCGTTTTTCATTACACTTCAATTTTGACGTCAACATCAATCCACAATTTAATAACAGCTACAACAAAGACATCTAAATGAAAACACAGCATGAGCACAACTCCACACTAAAAAGACAAAATACTGCAAACCATTCAGTACACAAACTGCACCTTTGTCAGTCCCTCTAGCCGGGTCCAAGACATCCAACAGGGGGCTAACTGATAGGATTGAGAGCTACCCAGGAGGACCAGTTGTCCCATATCTTAAGAAATTTGCTAGGGTTAGAACTTTTTGAAGTAATTTTCCCCATCAAATAAGTGTGGCGTACAGTATTTTCCAGACTGATTCCATTTGTGTTGGAGGTAATGATCTCCAGGACCTGAATATATAAAGTCAGCGCAGGTCTATAGTAATACAGCTTTCGTCATTTTCTGGTATACAGGATCTTCGAACAAAAAGGTAAAGAAGCAAGGCTTACCAGATTCCAACAACCCACATTATAAGGTTGTAAACGAGTTTGATAGATGGTCCGCAGAACTTTCAAATGGTGTAGTTTCACCAGCGATGTTGCACACCACAGATTCCTCCGGAATATATTAGATATCCTGAGGTCGCAGAGACTCGCCAAAGAGGAGTCCAGTAGGATAGTGACATGAAAGAGATGTACGGCACATCCCAGGGGAAGGCAACAGGCGGCACCATTTTATTTGAGGTCTTCTATTGACCATTTTATGCGCGCTACTTTTTCGGGGTTCACAGTGCACGGGCCCCGTATGTGAGTTTCTTTTATCCTTGTTTTTAAATTGTTTTACTTGTTATGTAATAAAGACGGTTTACACTTAGATGTGCCGTACATCTCTTTCATGTCACTATCCTACTGGACTCCTCTTGTGCGCGCGCACAGACAGGACCTTTATTCCAGGAAGAGAGGCGTCAGCTGACCTGCTGGTCGGCTGACGTCAGAGGAGTCCCACGACGCCCAGGATTGGCTGATCCAGTAGGGGCGTGCCAGTGGGGTCTCCTCTGCTTCTTAAGCCTCCGGGCTTCATTCTGCAGGTGTCTGTTGTCGAGAATACTTGCGTGTTAGCGCTCAGACCTTAGACTAGATCCCAGGTGTTGATGCTAAGGATTTCACACCTAGTCTAGGATATTGCTACCTTGCTATTGTTATTTGTTAGACTAGTTCCTGGGTGTATGCCAAGGACTTCACACCTAGACTAGGATATTGCTTATTGTATTGATCTCCTGTGTATGACTCTTAGCGATTTCTTTGACTCTGATTCTGCTTTCTGATCCTGTACTTTTGTCTATCTGCCTTCCTGTTGCTGAACCTCTGCCTGATTACCGTTTACTCTCTTGTCTCACGATTCTGTACCGATACGTACCTTCCTGTTGCTGTACCTCTGCCTGATTACCAATTACTCTCTTGTCTCACGATCTTGTACCGATTCTTACCTCTCTGTTGCCGAACCTTGCCTGCCTGACCTTTCTACTCATCAGTGGGCCCTCGCCACTGGTGAGGTGTTAGCTACGCCAGCTCCTCTGGTGAAGCAGTTCTGCTAGGCTACAGTACAGCCTTAATTACCTGCTCCTTAGGTAATCTGTCATTGTAGTTTTATTGTATCTCCTAGCCTGCAGTACATTCTGAATCACCCGCTCCTCGGGAGATTCAGTCTTTTCAGTTTTGTTCTCCACCTTGCTGGAGCTTGTACGCTAGTGCACGGCCAGTGTACTGTTATTACCTCACCAGCCCCTCTGGTGAGGTCTCATTAAACTATTTAAGTTACGGTTGCACCAAATCACTACACACTCTGCTTTTTGTCTGCTATACTGATATTATTGGTGATTCTGCAGATCACACATAATCGGGTATAGCGTCTGCATTATTGGTGATTCTGCAGATCACCACATAATCAGACATCTGAGCTATGACACCCAACCGTTACACTCAGCAAAGGGAGCCTCACAGAGAGGCGGCGGTACCACTGGAGGAGGATGAGTGGATGACCACACAAACACCCAGAGAGGTTTTTTGTTTTTTTTGCCGCAATAGCAATAAATGACATGGCAGCAGAGTTCTCCATAGACCCTGTCGTTAAATATGACATCAGTGGTGGCAGCAGAAGGACTAAGCAGCGCTCTGCGGCAGCACAGAAAAAAAAAGTATGGCACCTCACAGGAGGCACCACAGCACGATAAATCAGCACACAAATTGTAGCAGCCGTGGACCCTGTTGGTGGGTACACAGACTGCTGTTGTCGTTAAATACGACATCAGAGGCGGCAGCAGAAAACTCTGTTGGTGGGCAGAAAGGGGGGGGGGGATTCATTTGTGTGCTAGTGCTAAGTTGTATGGCTCTGCAACCACACAGTTAAAGCTGCAGAGCACTTTATTGTAAAAAACAGCCTGGTTACTGGGGGGAGGGCTGTGGACCCTGGTCCTGAAGTGGTTAAGTGCATGTATACTAAAGTGTGATTACCGTATCTTAAAATGGAACCCCGATTAATCATACAGTATACTTGCATTACTATTTTAGATCCTTCTTAAGATATTGGGATGTCATACACACAGTATAAATTTAGACACTGTGCATAGTTCAATGGTGAAAACACTACTGGTGTGAGCTGATCTCTGTTTAATGAGCTTCTGCACTGTCCTCATGCGTGTTAGGACTGGTGAACACCAAGAGCGCTTCTAAGTGATTTATAAAACGCTTGTGCTTCAAAAAGCGTTTGGCTAATGTATTTGAATGGGATGGAGCACACCAGAGTGATGTACTTTTTTCCCAAACGCAAGTCCTGCAGAATTTTTGCTGATTTCTGAGGCGATTCAGCCTCAATCTTAAGTATAGGAAAGTGGAAAATCGCTCTGAAAAGTGCTCGATGAGAGCAATTTTACAAGCGTTTTTGTTACAGAAGCTGTTCAGTTACAGCTGTACTGTAACAAAATATATATATAAAAAAAAAGCTACACCAAAGCGCGCCAAAAAACGCCAGGCATGCTTAGAAAATCGCTAGGCACATTCCTACATGCCTAGAATTGCCTAAAAAAAAATCACTTAAAAAAGCGCTAAGTTTTTGCTTTTACGCTAGCGCTTTTTGAAGTGCACTGGCCCTTATTGTGTGTTTAAAATAACATAAAATACGGATCTGAACAATAATGCTATACAGGCATACTGTTATTACTTTTTTTTTTCAAATGCAACCTTATAGCGGAACTGAAAGGTCTTAAAAAAAAAAATATTTTTACTTACCTGGGGCTTCTGCCAGGCCCCTGCAGCAGACCTGTGCCCCCGCCATGACATACCGATCTTTCGTTACCACGGCTCACTTTCACTTCGCCACTACCGACCTGGCCGCGGGCATCCTCGTTCATGCTCCCATCGGCGGGAGCGTACTGTACAGGCTCAGTAGAGATTTCCTTGTACTGCGCCTGTGCAGGACGGTCCTGGTCACGGGAACGCGTACGACGATACGTGTGACCAGGGCGCAGTGAAGGTCAACTTTGAAGTCTGGAGTGGGAATAGTAATTAACACGGCCCAGACTTGTGCAGAAGCAGGATCAGAAGCAGGCTGTATCCTGCGCCCAAGTCTACCGGCACAGATTTCAAATGTATGCCTCTAAATACATGCAGGTTGCATTTCTCTGTTTTTCTTCTGTCCTTTGCAAGAGTTCAGGCCAACTTTAACCCTATAGAGTTGTGAGAATAGCTTTAATGCCTATTATTCAAGCAGAGATCAGCACAGACTTAAGCATATTTACTATCAGTACAAGCATAGTTGAACACCTTAAAAACTTTCAATACTGATGTTGACATGCCTGTCTTTAGAAGTTAGAAAAACAAAGCATGCATGTCACATTATTTATCAAGGCCTCATTTTAAGCTTTTTTAAACACACTGAAATATAAGTACTGCACACTAACACTTGAAGCATCACTGATAAGATGAGAAAATAGCGTCACCAAAATTATGTTTACAATGACATTTTCTGTTCCAAAATTTATGATCAGCAAAGTTAATGCATAGCATGCCTCCTAATCTGAGAACATTCGCTCAGGACAAAGACAACAGGAAGTAACAAAAAAAGTATTACCCTGTATGTACAATACTATTTGTATTGTGCAGTAGTGATGCTCATCCGAGCTAGGATATCCGAGATACTCGGATATCCTAGCTCTTTTTTCACTATTCGAGCTCGAATACCGAGCTCGAATAGTATTAGCTATCCGGGCTGTGCTATCCGAGCGCACTCGGATAGCAATCAGCTATCCGGAGATATCCTAGCTATCCAAGCTCAGATAGCGTCATCAGCTCGGATAGCGGCACGTCAGACGTCACCTCGAGTCCTCACAAGCGAATCAGAGGGCTCCCAGCCCTCTGACTGCAGCCAATCACAGAGGGGGAGCCTGGCCAAGCCCTCCTCTATAAATAGTGGGCGCCATGTTGCCTCACTCGTCCTGCTTGCGACTTACTGACTGACTGTACTGAGAGACTGCTCCAGTGCTTTTTGTCTGTGCAAGTGCATTTATTGCTCAAAACACCTAGCGTTTTTACACTCCAACACTTGATATTCACCTGTATTGCTTTGTATTGTAGATAGATTTTATTTTAGGCAGTTTAGTTTGTGTGATTAGAGACTAGGGAGGGAGACTGTACCTGGTGCTGCTACAGCAGCTAGGCCCTGTGCCTAGGCAAGGCAGCCTGCCCTGCTCTGTGCTCTAGTCTCTAGTTACCTGTGCTCTCACCTGTCCTACTCTACTGTACTACTTCTGTGTTAGATAGATTATTGTACTATTTTGTAGTTAGCAAGGCCCAGCTTTACTGCTATACCTGTCCTGTATCTGCTCTCTGTAATCTAGTCACACCTGTTCTATTGTTTAGCAAGATTCTTCTATTGTTTAGTTAGTACTGTAGTGTACTCTAGTCTGTGTATAGGGGCCGTCTGTCACCGCGTTACCTAGGGTCTTTGTGTGCGCAGTGCACGTCTGCGCTGTCCGCACCCTCTCATTAGCGCTACACCCATCCTATTGTTTATATTACTTGTATTGTGTATTCGCTGAATTGTACTGTACTGTAGTCTGTGTATAGGGACACCGTCAGTCAGCGTCAGCTAGGGTCTTTGTGTGCGCACTGCGCACTCTCTTGTTAGCGCTACACCGATCTCTGCTGTAGAGTACACCTGTCCGTCACCTCACACACCCACCACCACCAGTCCCACCCCATTAAAGTACCCCACTTGTCCCACCCGCCTTTACATACATAACTTTTTTTTTCATTTGTATAATATTAAAAATATACGATGTCTGGCACTGGCAGCCGCGTTTGGGCAGGGGCAGCAAGGGCAGCAAGGGCATCGGCAAGAGAGGAGGTCGTGGCAGCCGCGCCACCACCATGCGCAGTTCTGCGTCTGCACCAGTGGCTATTCCGCCATTAGCCACTGGCCGTGGACGCCTTGGCCGCCCAACAGCTGGGAGTCACGCTGCAGAGACACAGCAGCAGCGTGTGGCGCAGATGTTCCTCCCACCGCCAGGTCGTAGCCGTCCTATTGAGGAGAAGGACGCAGACTCTGTGGTGGAACTGATGGTGGATGAGCAGGCCACCATTAGCTCTGGAACCGAGTCCTTCACCCCCGCCACCACTCGTGTTCGCAAGAGCAGCAGCAGCCGCCCAGCACTGCCTGGGGAGGAGGAGGAGGAGTGCAGTTCTCCAGCCCCAGTGGGCAACACCAGCACCCTGTCACTCAGCACCTTCTTATCCCCAAGCACAGCGGGGCTATGGAGTGCTGTTGCGGCAGAATTGGAGGAGGAAGAAATGCTGATGGGCACTTTGGGGGATGATGCTTTGGACAGTCAGACAGTGGTGAGTGTCCATCAGCCCATGCATGCAGAAGGGGAGTTAGTGGGTTATCCCAGCAGGACATGTTTGCTGATGGGGAGGATGATGATGACAGGGTGAAGGACAGAGACTGGGTGGCAGATCCTGGGGATGTCATCAGCTCTGAGGAGGAGGAGGAGGATGCGTCTGCGGGCCTTGCTAGAAGGATCAGCATCGCAGACATAGGCAGGATCAGAAGTGGGCGTGGTATGCAGGCCACACAGCGTGCTGATCCGGAGAGCTCTGCCAGTGCCACCACCAGCCGTGCCAAGAACCCCCCCCCCCCCCCCCCCCAGACCACCACAGGGAGACCAGCGGCAGCAGCAGCACCTTCGAGCCGAAGGGGCGACTTCGCCTCCCCAATTTGGAATTTTTTCACCCTGCCATATGTGGAGTGCAAGTATGCCACCTGCAACCAGTGCCGCCAGCAGCTCAGCAGAGGGAAGGAGCCCTCTGCGTACGGCACCACCTCTCTGGTGAACCATCTGGCAGGGAAACACTTCCATGAGCATGAGGAGTTCATGAAGTTGAAGGAAGCTGGCAGTGGCAGTGGCAGACCCGCCATCACTGCGAAGCCGTCGGCAGCAGCCACCCGCCCTCCTCCACCTCCTCCAGCAGCACCAGCAGGAGTGCGTCAGAAACGCACTGCTCCTCCTCCCTCTGCAACTCCTGCCGCCGACACTGAGGCCTGTTCTGGCAGCCAGTCCTCAGTGGCCTCCTCTGCTCCTCCAGTGATTCCCGTGCCAGCAAAAAGCGTCGCCAGACCCTGCTCCGTGACACCTTCCAGGGGGTGGTCAGGGTTCTGCCTCCCAGCAGCCGTTGCGTGCGTCAGCTGAACGGCTTGCTGGCACGGGCCATGTGCTCCGAACTCCTGCCTTATTCCCTTGTGCAGGAGGGGAGCGACATGCGTGCGCTCCTGATGTGTGCAGCCCCCGATTGGCCAATCCCCAGCCGACATTTTTTTGCACGCACGGCCATCCCTGCACTTCACCGCTCTATGATGGCCAATGTCGGGAGAGGGCTGGATCACGCGGTGGGTCAACGGGTCCACGTCACCATGGACTCGTGGAGCAGCCAGTTTGGGACAGGCCGCTATCTGTCCTTCACTGCGTATTGGGTCAGCTTGGTGGAAGGGGGTGAGGAGATGGGAGCAGCATCGGGCACTGTCAGAGCAGCAGCAGCAGCAACAACGCAGTGGGTGGTGCCACCATGCAGGGTCAGTGGAATTGCAGCAGGTTCCTCTGATCCGATTCTATCCTCCGGCACACCAGCCCAAACCCCCCGCCTCAGCAGCAGCGTGAAGCCCCGCCACTGCCAAGCGCTGCTGGAATTGGTCAGCCTGGGGAAGACCAAACTGACGGCAAACCATGTCCTGGCCAAACTCTGAGAGCAGGAGAAGAATTGGCTGACCCCAAGAGGCCTCAGAGTCGGAGAGGTGGAGTCCGACAATGGGGCAAACCTGGTTGCTGCAATCAGCAGGGGAGACCTAACCCATATCCCCTGCCTGGCGCACACCCTGAACCTGGTAGTCCAAAAGTTCCTGCGGACCTACCAGGGGATGGACCGACTTCTTGAGGCGGCAAGGAAGGTTGTGCGTCATTTCCGGCACTCAGCTGCAGCCGTAGCGAGCCTGGGAGAGGTGCAGAAGGAGCTGCACCTGCCACAGCACCGGTTCATGATCGATGTTCCAACTCGCTGGAACGCCACCCTGGCGATGTTGGAGCGTCTGGTTGAACCGAGGCACGCTGTCAGCCAGTACGTTGCACGAGCAACAGTTGCCGCCATCACTGCAACTGGGCGTGCCCCCGCCAACCTCCCGTCCATCATCTCCACGGAGGACTGGGGGCACATGCAGCAGGTGTGCTCAGTGCTGGCACCATTCCTGCAGGCCACCAACATGGTAAGCCGGGACCATGCAATGGTGTGCGAGTGGGTCCCCATGGTGTGTGTGCTGGACAGGGCCCTGTATGCACTGCTGGAAGAGGGAGCGGCAGCCTTGGACCAGCAGGAGCTGCAGGCAGCTTCACAGGCCACCTCTGAGGAGGAGGGCTTGGAGTTGGTGGAGGTCCCTGACCTTGCTGCTGATGAGGGGGAGCAGCAGAGCGCAGCTGGACTGGTGCGGGGGTGGAGAGAGGATGAGGTGGAGGAGGCAGAGGATGAGGAGGACAGCACTGTTGGCTTTGGGGCTGCCGATGATGTGCCAGCAGATGTGGCCAGACTCTTCCCAATGGCAGCGCACATGCTGAGGTACCTGCGCAAGGACCCAAGGGTCATCCAGATGAAGAAGAGGGAGGACATCTGGATCTGCATGATGCTGGACCCACGTCTGAAGGGGAAGCTCAGCCAGTTCCTGCCTGCAGGAGGAGACCGTGCGCAACAAATGAGGGATTTGCAGCTGTCCCTTGTTGAGCGCTTGGAGGAAGCCTTCCCTCAGCCATCCACCCCCACTGTCCAGCCAGCACAGAGGCAGCAGCAGGTGCCTGCATCCACCAGCAGCAAGCGCACGCGCACCACAGACCTGCTGTCTCTGACCAACGAGCTCTATATGAATGTAGAGCTGCCAGGGACTAGAGAGGAGGTGCCTGCAGCAGCATCCTTCTCCAGTCACAGACAGCGCTTGACCCGCATGGTGGCTGACTACATGGGGTCCTTCAGCGGGCTTGACAGCGTTGCCCTGTTGATCCCATGGAGTATTGGGTCAAGCACCTGCCGATCTGGAGAGAGCTTGCGCAGTACGCCCTGGAAGTGCTCTCCTGCCCCCCTTCCAGCGTACTGTACGAGCGTTGCTTCAGTGCAGCCGGTGGAGTCGTCACTGAGAAGCGATCTCGTCTGTCTCACAAGTCTGTGGACAGACTGACGTTTCTCAAAATGAACCAGGCTTGGGTGGAAGGCGAATTCCTGGCTCCTGTTGTCGGCGAGAGAGGGACATGAAGTGGCACACACACATTACACCTGCTGCTGCTGCTGCTGCTGTATTTATTCCTGCTGTCTGTGTCTCCACTGCCAGGGAACACATTAAAAGGTGCTGCTGCCCATGCGCCACCAGCTATTTACGCTAAAAAATAGCTGCATTTCTGAAAAAAAATGTAATAATTATGTGTTATTATTTTAGAGGTGTCCGGGTTGAAAACTGTGCTGTCCCAATTGTGTATTGGACACAATGTGGGCTTCACGACAACTGTCTGGAACCTCATGGTGTTTATTTACGGCCCTGGTACCACCGCTAGGAACCAGGGCCTATTATGTGCCCTACTGCTGCCTGCTGCCAGTCTGCCACACACTCATCCTCCTCACGCTGCCTGCTGCTGTTGTATTTCCTCCTGCTGTCTGTGTCTCCACTGCCAGGGAACACATTACAAGGTGCTGCTGCCCATGCGCCACCAGCTATTTACGCTCAAAAATAGCTGCATTATTTTGAAAAAAAAATTAATTATTTTAGAGGTGTCCGGGTTGAAAACTGTGCTGTCCCAATTGTGTATTGAACACAATGTGGGCTTCACGACCGCTGTCTGGAACCTCATGGTGTTCATTTACGGCCCTGGTACCACCGCTAGGAACCAGGGCCTATTATGTCTCGCTGCCTGCCCTCCTGCTACCTGCTGCCAGTCTGCCACACACTCATCCTCCTCACGCTGCCTGCTGTTGTATTTCCTCCTGCTGTCTGTGTCTCCACTGCCAGGGAACACATTACAAGGTGCTGCTGCCCATGCGCCACCAGCCATTTACGCTCAAAAATAGCTGCATTATTTTGAAAAATTTTTTTAATTATTTTAGAGGTGTCCGGGTTGAAAACTGTGCTGTCCCAATTGTGTATTGGACACAATGTGGGCTTCACGACCGCTGTCTGGAACCTCATGGTGTTTATTTACGGCCCTGATACCACCGCTAGGAACCAGGGCCTATTATGTCTCGCTGCCTGCCCTCCTGCTGCCTGCTGCCAGTCTGCCACACACTCATCCTCCTCACACTGCCTGCTGTTGTATTTCCTCCTGCTGTCTGTGTCTCCACTGCCAGGGAACACATTACAATGTGCTGCTGCCCATGCGCCACCAGCTATTTACGTTCAAAAATAGCTGCATTATTTTGAGAAAAAAAATTAATTATTTTAGAGGTGTCCGGGTTGAAAACTGTGCTGTCCCAATTGTGTATTGGACACAATGTGGGCTTCACGACCGCTGTCTGGAACCTCATGATGTTCATTTACGGCCCTGGTACCACCGCTAGGAACCAGGGCGTATTATGTCAGCAGTCACATCACACTGCCTAACACACACTACTCCTCCTCCTGTAGCTGCATTGAGCTTCTGCTGTCTGTGTGCTGCTACCACTGCCAGGGAGAACAGAAGAAGAACTATTTTCTGCTGCCACCCACTCTCCTACCAGCTATTACCACACTACAATAGCTGCAACTGCTTCCTCCTCCTGCTGATGTCTGTGTTTTACCACCGCCAGGGTACACAGAAAAAGGCGCTGTGGCTTGCAATGTGCCACTAGTACTATTATGCCATCAACACAAATATAACTATGGTGTTATTAAAATAAAATATTTCCACAAATGAAGTAAAAAAAAATTACAAAAGAAAGGAAAACCAAGACACATAATATAATGATAGAGAAGAAGAAAGATGAAGAAGATATAGAAGAAGAAGATATAGAAGAAGAAGATATAGAAGAAGAAGAAGATATAGAAGAAGAAGATATAGAAGAAGAGGATATAGAAGAAGAAGAAGAAGATGAAGAAGATATAGAAGAAGAAGAAGAAGATATAGAAGAAGAAGAAGATATAGAAGAAGAAGAAGAAGAAGATATAGAAGAAGAAGAAGAAGAAGAAGATATAGAAGAAGAAGAAGATATAGAAGAAGAAGAAGAAGAAGATATAGAAGAAGAAGAAGATATAGAAGAAGAAGAAGAAGATGAAGAAGATATAGAAGAAGAAGAAGAAGAAGAAGAAGAAGAAGAAGATATAGAAGAAGAAGAAGATATAGAAGAAGAAGAAGAAGAAGAAGATATAGAAGAAGAAGAAGATATAGTAGAAGAAGAAGAAGAAGATATAGAAGAAGAAAAAGATAATTGAAGAAGATACAAGAAGTAGAAGATGAAGAAGATTCGAGTAGAAGAAGATATAGAAGAAGAAGAAAAAGAAGAAGATATAGAAGAAGAAGAAGAAGATATAGAAGAAGAAGATGAAGACGACGTAAATGAAAACTTCCAACTTACAACCATTTTGGACACACCTTCTCATGCAAACACTTTTCATGAAGTTAATTTACTATTTTTTATACCTTTTTTATAACTACTACATCACCACATAATCACTTGATGTTTTTCTTCATAAAAAAGGTGGTTTCATGCATCATTGACCTCCAATACAAGTTTTAAAAGCTATTTAAGGCCAGCTCGAATATTTTACTCGAATACAGACTCGGATAGTGATGTCGGATATCCGTGTTCGAATCGGATATTCGATTAACTCGAATATCGAACTTCGAGTGAATTCGGATAGTTTAGTATCCGAATTCGACCAAACTCGAATAGGATAATTAGGTTTCCGATCAACACTGTTGTGCAGTTGTGAAGTAGCCAAAGAAAAGAAGGTGTGCTGTACAATAATCCAGTTTTATGCTCATACATGCTAACATAACACATTACAACTAAGGTCCCTTTTACATTATATGCGGTCGGTTCATCACATTGTCAAAAACCACCACCTCCTGTCCCAGAAGTAGTAATAGCTTTGGATCTATCACATTTAGCACTGTGCCTCACAGTGCGTCATGGTGTGTCAGGTCTCGACACTGCATGCAGTGTGTTACCGGCCAACTTGCACGGTAACCCCGGAAGTAAGGCATACGTTCAATGGAAAGTATGTTTCATTGAATTGGTCGCACTGCTGCGATAACATGCGGTGTGACTTAACAAGGGAGTTACCAAGGTGTAAAATCAGCCTCAAGAGGAGACTGTGAAAACCTGACATGTATCACAGCTCAACCACTGCTTCAGAGGTTTACAGCACTTCACTGGAGATGATCAATGAGATGTCATTTATTACAGCTTGCATGCTAATTACATGCAAATTATATGCAGCTTGGAGTTGGGCCAATCAAATGCATTTCCTGATGATTTTGATAGGCCAATTGCCAGCTGCATACAATTTACGTCAATTCTGCATGCAAGCTGGAAAAATGAGGATCTTATCTCTACATCTTACAAAAGCGCTTATCAAATAAGCAGTCTAGATGAGCTGCGCTGTAATCTAATGTTAGTAAACTAAAATGTAACTGACATTTGCTGTGAGTAACTGAACATCACAATATGCTAAAGATGGCGTTCTTTAAGGAGCAGCTTTCCACCAAGTGCTACTTGTTCAGAAAGCTTCCCTGGGTTCAGGTCTTGTATCTCATGAAAACATGAGGCCCTGTCCTCCCACTCACCCACTTGAAGGCCAGATGTGACAGCTTTTCATTTGCAGTAATGGATATCCTAGTCTCTGCAGGGTCTGCTTACTTTTTCTGTAGTTTGGCAGAGCAATGCTAGAGGAGGAGAGCAGGTGAAGTGTGTTCCTCTGCAGTGGCATAGCTGAGGAGATATGGGCTCCAGTGTGAGTTTTACATTTTGTCACATTACTGCCACAAACATGAATCAATTTTATTGGAATTCCACATGAAAGAGCAATACAAAGTGGTGTACACGTGAGAAGTGGAACGAAAATCATACATGATTCCAAACATTTTTTACAAATCAATAACTGCAAAGTGGGGTGTGCGTAATTATTCAGCCCCCTGAGTCAATACTTTATAGAACCACCTTTTGCTGTAATTAATGCTGCCAGTCTTTTAGAGAATGTCTCTACCAGCTTTGCACATCTAGAGACTTAAATCCTTGCCCATTCTTCTTTGCAAAACAGCTCCAGCTCAGTCAGATTAGATGGACAGCATTTGTGAACAGCAGTTTTCAGATCTTGCCACAGATTCTCGATTGGATTTAGATCTGGACTTTGACTGGGCCATTCTAACACATGGATATGTTTTGTTTTAAACCATTCCATTGTTGCCCTGGCTTTATGTTTAGGGTCGTTGTCCTGCTGGAAGGTGAACCTCCGCCCCAGTCTCAAGTCTTTTGCAGACTCCAAGAGGTTTTCTTCCAAGATTGCCCTGTATTTGGCTCCATACATCTTCCCACCAACTCTGACCAGCTTCCCTGTCCCTGCTGAAGAGAAGCACCCCCAGAACATGATGCTGCCACCACCATATTTGACAGTGGGGATGGTGTGTTCTGAGTGATGTACAGTTTTAGTTTAAAACCACATATAGCGTTTTGCATTTTGGACAAAAAGTTCCATTTTGGTCTCATCTGACCAGAGCACCTTCTTCCATATGTTTGCTGCCCCCCCCCCCCCCACACACACACACACACACACACACATGGCTTGTGGCAAACTGCAAATGGGATTTCCTATGCTTTTCTGTTCACAATTGCTTTCTTCTTGCCACTCTTCCATAAAGGCCACCTTTGTGCAGTGCACTACTAATAGTTGTCCTATGGACAGATTCCCCCACCTGAGCTGTAGATCTCTGCAGCTCATCCAGAGTCACCATGGGCCTCTTGACTGCATTTCTGATCAGCGCTTTTCTTGTTCGGCCTGTGAGTTTAGGTGGACGGCCTTGTCTTGGTAGGTTTACTCCTTCCATTTCTGAATGATCGCTTGAACAGTGCTCCGTAGGATTTTCAAGGCTTTGGAAATATTTTTGTAGCCTAAGCCTGCTTTAAATTTCTCAATAACTTTATCCCTGACCTGTCTGGTGTGTTCTTTGGACTTCATGGTGTTGTTGCTCCCAAGATTCTCTTAGACAACCTCTGAGGCCGTCACAGAGCAGCTGCATTTGTACTGACATTACATTACACACAGGTGCACTCTATTTAGTCATTAGCACTCATCAGGCAATGTCTATGGGCAACTGTCTGCACTCAGACCACAGGGGGCTGAATAATTACGCACCCCCCACTTTGCAGTTATTGATTTGTAAAACATGTTTGGAATCATGTATGATTTTCGTTTCACTTCTCACAAGTACACCACTTTGTATTGGTCTTTCACGTGGAATTCCAATAAAATTGATTCATGTTTGTGGCAGTAATGTGACAAAATGTGGAAAACTTCAAGGTGGCCGAATACTTTTGCAACCCACTGTATGCATTCTGGGAACAAGAAATGAGGGATAAAAGCTGTTTTTCTCACAGAGCTAGGCTTTAAAGTTCTCTTGCCATTAGAAAGCTATGGTCTCAGCAGGGGAGTAGCAATAGGGGTTGCAGAGGTTGCAACCGCATCGGGGCGCTTGGGCAAGAGAGGCCCTGAAGGGCCCTCCATCAACTACAGTATTAGCTCTCTATTGGTCGTGTGCTCATATTAATCACTTCTATAGATACTTTGAATTGTGGTAATCATTAACAAACTGTTTCCCATCTCCTTCTTGTACCTCTGACACTGTTGTTGCCATTGGCAGGTTTTGGTGCGCCGTATCAATTGTTATGTATAGAGTGCTTGGGGGGCCCCATTGTAAAACTTGCATTGGGGCCCACAGCTCCTTAGCTATGCCACTGGGTCTCAGCCACCTTTATAATGCCAGTTTATGGGCTTTAAAGAGGGTTCTTTAGCTGTAATGCTTTCTGCATCAATCCTCTTGGATAATCTGCAGATGAGGACAGTCTGAAAGACTGATCGCTTGCTTTATAAAGTATCATAGGTGAAGGATCATTGCAAGAACCAGGAGATCCACCTTTTCAGACAAGGTTAAAATATGGCAGAGTGTTTGTGGTTATCTGTTATAGGTGAGTTATTTATGTTTATTTATCACAGATAGTTCATTGATTTGATATATTTGGTTGTTATTTAACACCCGTTATTAACCCTAATATAGGGAAGTGGCCTTTTTAATAGCACACAGTTGTGGAGTATTTATCATCCATTAGTGCATTGGTATGCGCTAGTACGCGTTGTTTTTATTTTTTATCTCCCTAGCAGTACATTGTGAAAAAGCTTTCAGTTAAACCAGCAAGTGGTAGCGGCAATTAAACCATAGGAAAACATGGACATTACTTTTAAAATCAGTTGTCCTTTAAGGCCTCTTTTCCACGAACTGTTGAGCTGTATGCTCAGCAAGCAGTTGCCAGGCAGCAGCCAGTGAGCAGTTACCAGGCAGCGACAAGCAGTTACCAGGCAGCGACAAGCAGTTACCAGGCAGCAGTGAGAGTTTGAGAGGCATTTCACTGCCTAGAAACAGTTCGTGGAAAAGAGGCCTTAGTTATAACTGAGAGCAATTGATTAAGTGATTAAGCAACTGAGAGCAATTGATTAATTCCAGGCGTTGACTGGTAAGTGTTTGGGATGGGGGAGGCCCATGGTGAGTGCAGTCCCATGTGCATCATCATATCTCTGTTTCTACCACTAAAATATGGTGTACCCCAGGGTGTGATACTATTCCCTTTGCTGTTCACCATATACATACTACCACTCGGAAAATCGTACAAAAGCATGGCCTGACATTTCATTGCTATACTGATGACACCCAGCTATATTTATCAGTCAAACCTGGCGTCGCAGACCCTACCCCACAAATAAACGTGTACTTAGCTGAGCTTCAGGAGTGGATGAATGATAACTGGCTAAAGCTAAATGCTGACAAAACTGAGGTCAGTCAGCGCTCGACCACAAAGCAGCTCCAGTCTCAGCTAGAACCACTAATGATAGGGAGCTCAGACCTGATCAGCTCAGACTTTGTGCGCAGCTTGGTTGTACTGACTGATGGGGAATTAAGCTTCAGGAATCAAATCTCAGCTGTTTTGAAACATTCCTACTTTCACCTAAGGAACATTGAGAAAATTAAACACCTCCCACAATCTTATGCTGGGTACACACTATGAGATTTTCTGGCCGATTTACTATCAGATTGATTATTTCCAACATGTCCGATTTGCTTTCCGATCGATTCCCAAGCATTTTCCGATTGATTTCTGTTAACTTAAATAGACAATCGATCGGAAAATGCTCGGAAATCGACCCGGAAAGCAAATCGGACATGTTGGAAATAATCAATCTGACAGGAAATCAGCCAGAAAATCTTATAGTGTGTACCCAGCATGAGATCAAAAAGAGCTAATTATTTGGTCACCCCTAGAGTCCACCTCAAAACCTTTGGAGACAGGGCCTTCTGTCATGCTGCCCCTACTCTTTGGAACACCCTGCCACACCCATCTCCATCCCTGGAAGCATTTAAGTCCAAACTGAAGAGCCACCTGTTTTTTATGAACACCTGACTATTTCTTCTGTAACACTATCCAGCTTGCAACCCTGTATTGATCTGAGACATATCTATGCGCTTTCAGTCATATGGGACAAAAGCGCTTGACAAATGTTATTGTATTGTATTACATATGTGCCTCATTAAACCTCAATATTTTGTATACTTTACAGGTCATTATACTTCATTCTTCTCAATGTGTCATGCCGTATTATATCTGAACTCCTATCTCTGCCATATACTTCATTAAACCTCAGACCTCTCTGTAACTTTTGGCTAAGCTTACAGTGGGTTGTTACAGTGCAATGTAATAGAGGTTTTTTACTGCAGAAAGTGTCAATGCAATAGTAAGTCTATGCAACATTCAGAGTGCATCTCAATGCATAATGTGTGTGTTAACAGTGGCAGTGAAGCAAACTTTTCATTGACTATATGCTTCACTGTGTTCACAACGTGCGTTGTGACTTTTCTGTTCCGTTGCATTCCTGTTTTTACAGAAAACGCAACACAGCTCCCACTTAAAACCTAGCCTTCACCATATTATATACTTTATCCCTTTCTTTGCCTCTCTCACAACAAATATCCCTCTCTCTGAGCCATCTACTTCATAAATCAGTCCCCTCTGAACTTTCCTCTCTCTGACATTATTATAGTTTATCCCTCTGTGTACCTCACACCACAGTGTACTGACATCTCTTCTACATCTTCTGCCTGAGTCTTCTGTGTCTCATGCCTGAAGCATGCACAGAGGCTAAGCTTAATGTTATGACATTCCACATCAGACAGCATACAGGTGAAACTCGAAAAATTACAATATCGTGCAAAAGATCATTTATGTCAATAATTCAACTTAAAAGGTGAAACTAATATATGAAATAGACTCATTACAGTCAAAGCGAGAGGTTTCAAGCTCTTATTTGTTATAATGTTGATGATTATGGCTTACAGCTTATGAAATCCCTAAAATCAAAATCTCAATGTTAAGGGGCCCATACACCTAACGATTTTTGTGCCGATATACGGCTGATTCGATCACAGTGATCGAATCGGCTGTGAAATCGCCGCGCACACCGCTGACAGAACGATCGATTTCCATCCGAAATCGATCGTTCCCGTCGATTCCCATCGATCCATCCGTGCTGAAGATTTTTCTCGATCGCCGGTGGGTCGGGAGTGCGTCGATATCGGTGTTCGAATACCCGACAACCGACGCAATACAGCGGGTATACATTACCTGTTCCGGCCGGCGCGAGTCCCCTGTTCCCCGCTGTCTTCTTTCCGCGCTGGGTTCCGGACTGGCTGCAGCTACACAGAACTTCCTGTCCCGGCAGGAAGTGTAAACAGTAGAGTGCCCTCTACTGTTTAAACTTCCCCTGGACAGGAAGTTCAGTAGCTGCAGGAACGGTCTGGAGCCCGGAGCGGAGAAGAAGACAGCAGGGACAGATGGGGACCCGCGCCGGCCGGAACAGGTAATGTAGGCAGGGGGGGGGGGGGGAGTTTAGCGGCAGCAGCGGCAGCTCCACAGATTGTGATCGGTTCCAGGCTGAAATCGATTCACAATCTGTTTGCAGTAAAGGCAGCCATACGATCCCTCTCTGATCAGATTCGATCAGAGAGGGATCTATCTGTTGGTCGAATCTGAAGGCAAATCGACCAGTGTATGGCCACTATTAGAATATTGTAAAAATGTTCAATATTCTAGGTTCAAAGTGTCAGACTCTAATCAGCTAATTAATCCAAAACACCGGCAAAGGGTTTCTGAGCCTTTCAAACCCACTAGAGCGATTTTGTGAGCGTTTAGGGAGCAATTCAAAATGCTAGAAATTTCCCTAAATGCTCAGCTAATATTAATGGATGGGTTAAATTCCACTGGAGTTTTGATTACCAAAATCGCAAACGCAGGACATGCAGCATTTTTAGTGTTTAGCGTTACCAGTTAGCGTTTCTGCAATGTAAAGTATATAAACGCTGGCGTAATCGCTCGTCAAAACCTACACAGAGCAATTTTGCTAGTGTTTTGAAATTACTACACACTGTAAAAAAATTAAAATCAATTGAAAGGACCAATCAGAGTTAAAAATGCTAATCACTAAACAATTGCTGGCAAAACGCTTACAAATCGCTCATGAAATCATACATCGCTAGCGATTGCAATTTGTAGTGGGTTCCAGGGCTCAGTCTGGTTCAGAATTACGGACATAAATTAACTTTTGCGTCATATTCTAATTTTTCAAGTTTCACCTGTAGTCAGCAGAACTGGTTCACCCGCAAAGCAGTTTCCTAGGGCCTGGAGAGAGTCTAGGGGCCTGGTGGATGCTAGCCCCCACCAAATTTAATATATATATGATCATCAGCAATGGGCAAAAAAATGCTATCGTGCCTAGGACCCCATTTTATCCTAATCCTTTTCCGATAGTCAGTACACTCTGGCAGTGATGCGACCAGAGGTGATGTATGACTGGGTGAAGGTCATATGGCCCACAACTGCTATTTATGTTTAAAGAAGTCCCATCTGTCAGGAACCGGCCCGCGGCACGCCTGCGTATACGGTTCCTGACCGCGGGTTTGATCAGATTAAGCGGGGAACAGCTTTATTTAAGCTACAAACAAGGCTGGAACCCCTCAAACACTTCCCACTGCCACCCCTAGCGTTGCTAGACACGTCCCCTCAGCTGTCGAGGGCTCAACAAGCAATCTGCGTTTTCGTATTTGGGTCAGCTTCGCGCTTAGGCCGAATACGAGAACGCCACGCACCCACACACACAGTACAGTTGTACAGTAACACAGCACAATCAGACAATGATTTGTAATGCAAGTTACACTGTCGTGCAGCAAAACCACTAACAGTCGTTCCGAACAATACTGTTAGACTTCCCACTCGGCTGTCGAGCGCAGAAGTGCCACACGCACACAATGCAATTGCGATTTCATATGGTAGTGTTGCTCAAGCATACAATTAGGCACGGACTTATACACAGCTACACTGCAGTCTCCTCTAGGCTATGAGTGTTAGTTTAGTACGGCAGAAGTCAAGCTTATTAAATAATAATTTAATATTCCAGAAAAACATGGAACAATGCAGAACAGAATATATACAAAAGATTTCAAAAAACAAAGTAAAAAAGTTACAAAATTAAGAGTTACAAAGATACACACAAAGCGATTTTGCTTACCAAAATAAACGGGGATCCAGATAGAAGAATCTTGGACTTTTGGTGGACAGCTTTGACCAGGAGCCCCTTAGCTTGGGCTGGGAGACCAGCTGCCGCTACCATCAGAAGAGAACTGATTTGAGGTAGCTGTCCCCTGGTTTTTATAATGAAATATTCGCCCCGAGGCTGTAAGCCTGTGTGGACGGGGGGAAGCTAGATTTAATTACATCCTCAGTCATAATTGGATTTCCAGAGATCCAACATCCACTATAGTACACACACCCAACAAAAGACTTCCTTAGCCCAATTTCCCCAGGTTACAATGTCTATACATCAAGAGATTGTTAAGTGAGGCTTTTCAACTCCACCAATAATTCAATTTCCACAGGTCTAGTCCATACATAACGCGTGTCATATCCTTTCCTGTGATATGCCACTTCAAACCTTTCCTTGTCTCAGTTTTCAGATCATCAAAAAAGGTCTCCCCCCCCCCCCCCCTCTAGGTGACAATTGATTAAGGCTTCCTCCACCTTCCAGCAGGCTTGCCAGATGTAAATTCTAGAGTTTTTTGTTAGCCTTTCAAGTTCCCTGACTCTGTCTGGATTTGTATAATGGGACAATGGGGCTTCTAATTAGCTCCCTGCTCCCAGAGGAACTGAGAGTAATTGTATTTCACACTGTCATACAGACAAGTACAGCTTCCCCAAAGCCAGATGACCACCCATACATACGCATCTGAAGTACATAGCAGACACGAAAATGAAAATATTATCCTTACATCATAAGCACCCTAATATATCACCACACCATCTACTGTACATGTGTAAGATGTAATGTGCAATACTACAACTGGGTGTTTTCTGTACTACTTAATTGTAATTGAGCAATCCCTCTACAATGGCTCCATGGCGACGAGCGGAGTGACGTAATGGACGTCAGCCGACATCCTGACGTCAGCCGCCTCCGATCCAGCCCTTAGCGCTGGCCGGAACTATTTGTTCCGGCTGCGCAGGGCTCAGGTGGCTGGGGGGACCCTCTTTCGGCGCTGCTCGCGGCGGATCGCCGCAGAGCGGCGGCGATCAGGCAGCACACGCGGCTGGCAAAGTGCCGGCTGCGTGTGCTGCACTTTATTTCATTAAAATCGGCCCAGCAGGGCCTGAGCGGCACCCTCTGGCGGTAATGGACGAGCTGAGCTCGTCCATACCGCTCAGGAGGTTAAAGAGAGATGAGAACATTAAAAAGGTGACTTAGTACTACATCATATACAACAAGGCCAAAAGTTTGTGAACATACATCATGCTCATCTGTGTGCTGAAGATTTAATGGCTAAATCATAGTTATTATTATGGAATCAGTTCCTACTTTGCCTCTGTAATAGTCTCCACTATTCTGTGAACCTCCCACTGTTCTGTGAAGCTTCCACTCTTCTGTGAAGTTTCAGCTTTTATGTGAAGCTTCATCTCTTCTGTGAAGCTACCTCTCTTCTGTGAAGTTCCCGTGCTTCTGTGAAGTGGTGTCAACAACATACTTTTGGCCATACAGAGAATTTACACTACAATTTCACTGTAAACTATAGAATTTAAAGAAAAACCGTAACCAAGAATTGAACTTCATCCCAATCAGTAGCTGATACTTCCTTTTCCATGAGAAATCTATTCCTTTTCTCAAACTGATCATCAGGGGGCTCTGTATGGCTGATATTGTGGTGAAACCCCTCCCACAGTGTGATGTCAGCGCCTCACAGCTCTGAGGTCTTGACATCACACTGTGGGAGCCTTGTTGCCTTGTGGGAAATAACAGCTGTTTCCAATTGCCAAAAAAGCAAGCAGCATCTCTTTCCAGTGACATCACCTCCCAGCAGTAAAAATGTCACCATGTGATAAATGTCAGAATGTAAATCAGGGAGAGGAAAGCTTTTACAATGGGCACACACTGACTAAATCATTTATACATAATTATTGTAAAAATGAAGCACTTTTTTATTACATTATTTTCAGTGGAGTTCCTCTTTAAGAAAGCAAACCTGAACAGAAAATAAATATATGAGACGAGGGGGCTCAAAGCAGAGCAGAGGGGGTTGATTCATTAAGCTGCGTTGCTAAAGCAGCACAGCTTAATGAGAGGAGCGAGATAATGTGCACGCTACACGTGGTAGTGCAGCGTAGTGTGCGCTGCTAACGTACTTGTGCTGCTTCTAAATAACGGCTGCTCCACTGAACCCGCCCTGAGCCTCGGCAGGCCAAGTGGCTTTAATGGACGTGACCCCCGCACTTTGATTGACCAAATAAACTGCTTGTCAAGTGACTATGTATATATAACGGCATTGTATAGATAACAGCACTCGTTTTTTTTTAACACTTGCTGTACAGGAAAACAAAAGGGACTCCATATAATGTATTAGCAGCAATAACAGAGGTATTCATCAGACCTATACAGCTATACAATAAATGAATGAGGCAGGACACCACTGGCTGCAATTACTGTATATAAAGCAGATGCACTCCTGGCAGTCCCTCATCAGGTGGGTGGCCTGACTGAGGCAAGGTGACAGCAGACTGATGCCCCTGGTGGATGTTCTTGTGGATTTGCACCTTGCTTGCTGATTAAACACAAGATGCCTCCAAGGTTACATATAAATGTATTATATTAAAGTCTGGCAAGCTGTACACTCTGAATTAAATATCTACAGTATATTTAAAACGAACCATTTCTAGAAATTATTTCAGAAAAATGTGTGCAGCATGAATATTTAGTCTTACAAAAAGTGAAAGAAAATGAAGCAAAAACCATTAGACTCTCCCTTTAAGAAGCAATGGAAACACTGATGCATTTGGCAATGAAAGGAGTCATTCAGATGGCAAAAATGTGATCCTGTTTTATCCATTTTTATGCCCTAAAAGGAGGTGAGTGCTCGAAGCTGCCAGCTCATCTCACAATTAAACATAGCTCAGCCTTTCATAAATTAATTGCATTCCTGAGGTACTGAGTCAAGAGGCACCGCTTGGAAGAGGTTTCTGTATAAAATGTTGAAAGACTTTAATGCTTTTTCCAGCAAAGGTAGCAACACAGTTTTATACAGTAACTCTGAGGAGGTCCTCAGGGTGGGCATAGAGTGCAGAGTTCACATTTATTTCACTAGAAAGGTCTGCTGGTGTTAACAACAATGACCAGTTATATATATCCGTAGTTACATTATACTTTTCTCCCTGTTTAATTTAACATCATTGTGTCTGTATGCACTTCAGGTACAGCAGCTGGGGCAAAGAGGGCGACAGGGAGCCCCTCAATGTATTTGTGAGGTACCAGACACAGGCATCATCAACAGTAGGGCCCATTTCCACTGTGTAGCAGCATGTGTCTTGCAAGACGCAACGTGATGCAAGGCACATCCAAATCCCTCTAGCCGTGCCATGCATGGCCATAGGGATTCGGATGTATGCAGCATTTAAGTGCAGCATACCATCCTATTTTTTTTCCATGCCAATTGGATGGCAGCCTATTGATTTCAGTAGGCTGCGTTTCCCCATTCAAATTTGCATGTGGGGAAACGCTGCAAATTCGCTCTTATGGAAATGGGCCCTTAAGTTGCTGCTAGTCAAGTTTTCTATAAAAGTAAACAAAACAAAAAACACCCTACTAAATTACACCTATCCTGCAAATATAACACCTGCTTCAGGTATTATAATCAGGCCCGGATATACATCACTGGAGCCTATAGGCACAGATGTCCTGGCATCCTACACTTCGCCCTCCACGAATCCATAAACCCCCACCAAACTGCATCGCAAGTGTGCTGGCTGACTCAACTGTCACTTCTCCCTTACTTCTCTTGCCCTTCATAGATAGCTACATGTGCCCCTTAGCATTAATTAGCCAGAGGTACCCTCAGAATTAAGTAGCTAGAGGTGCCCCTGACTGAAGGGAGATCTGATAAGTGGAATGCTAAGAGTGGTGAGTAACCTCTCATTTACACTTTGCTCGGGACTAATGCATAGGGAAAGAAGGAGGGAGGCACTCAGGGGAGTGAGCTGCCTTTCCATCATCAGGCCCCTGTAGGCACGTGGCTATAGTGCCTTATGGTAAATCCGGCCCTGATTATAATTATTATTAATAATTTATATAGTGCCATCACCTTCCATGATGCTGTACAAAGTAAGATATAAACATGCATAAATGGCACATAGCGTTATGGAAGAATATGTAAAGTCAACAAAAAGTAGGAGAAGGGCCCTGATCTGCAAACAGCTAATTTGGGCGCCTCTATGCCCCTGGTAATTTGGGTGCAGTATAGGGGGATCTACTGCATAACTATGTTATTTGGGGCATGTTATTTAATTGTTATTTGAGGAACATGATGGACATTTTAAGTCTTGAGTTGTAGATCAAGGAGCTAAACATTCTGCAGAAAAAGAACTTGGAAAATTCCTGAGAATAAAATAGACCCTTGGCTCTCAGAGCTTGTCTGGTTATCAAAAGTGGTGTGGTTAACTCTGTGTACCTTTGTTTCGCGGAGGGTTAAAAGATGCAGTACTTGAGTGGATGGTACTCAAAAAGAGGGTAAGGTGGGTAGCGTCTTGCTGTGGGGTGGTAGGAAAGGAGTGGACATGTTCAATGGTGTCAAGAATCGTTTTATAGAACCAGGCATTTTGTTTTGAGCACCTGGTGAAATAATGGATCAGGACCTTATGTGATTGTGCCTACTCCTTTTACCTCTGCTCCTCCTTTCTGTCTATTGATAATAGAACATGTTTTATTGAACTCCTATCGCGGGTGAAGACTTCTGGAGCCTCTTTGCTGCCTTATTTGGGTTAATGCATGAGTAGTTGTAGAAGTAGAGGCTGTAGGTGTTTCTGCACCATCAGTGCCTCTAGGCTCCTCTGAGGCTTACATTTGTAGCAGGAGACCATCAGCCACTCAAATTCCAGCCAGGTGGTGTTTATTACTTTTCCCCCTCCAAGACGTCACAACTCAGAGGGAAAAGTACTTTGGGGTCCGGGGGTGGACAATAGCATTGCTGCTATAGCCGCCTTAAAGAGAATCTGTATTGTTAAAATCGCACAAAAGTAAACATACCAATGCGTTAGGGGACATCTCCTATTACCCTCTGTCACAATTTCGCCACTCCTCGCCGCATTAAAAGTGGTTAAAAACAGTTTTAAAAAGTTTGTTTATAAACAAACAAAATGGCCACCAAAACAGGAAGTAGGTTGATGTACAGTATGTCCACACATAGAAAATACATCCATACACAAGCAGGCTGTATACACCCTTCCTTTTGAATCTCAAGAGATCATTTGTGTGTTTCTTTCCCCCTTCTGCTCTCATGCACTGAAGTTTCAGGCTGCTCTTTTCTTCCTGCAAACAGCTTTGCCCTTGTCTGTAATTCCTCAGTATGTGAAAGCCCAGCCAGCTCAGAGGAAGATTTATCCAGCTTGTAAAAGATAAGAGAGAAGAGAGAAGCTGCTCTAATCTAAATAATACACAGGCAGTGTGCAGAGAGGGGCCTGGAAGGGGGAGTTCATAGCAGAACCACAACACTAAAAACTTGGCAGCCTTCCAGAAACAGGCCGACAAGTCTGACAGGGGAAAGATACGTTGATTTATTACAGAGAAAGTGCTGCAGATTTATTATAGTAGAAAGTGCTGCAGTAAGCTAGAACACATTAGAATAGCTTTTGGAACTTGTAGGATGATAAAAAACAGGATGCAATTTTTGTTACGGAGTCTCTTTAAGGGAAGCAGGAAATTTGGGCGCATGAGGCAGGTGGACAAAAAGGGCGCCGCCATTCACTCCCATAATAAATATCGTTTAATGGGCGCCCATCAGGAAAAAAGGGCGCCAGAGAAAAATAACGTTTTAAAAGCGGCGCCCGGAGACTTTTAATGTTTTATAACTGCTTCTCATGATTACACTTTATTTAATGATTTATAATTTGTTAGACATTATTTTTAAACGAAAAACAGTACAATATTTTTTAAAACATTATTTTTAAACGAAAAATTGTAAAATTTTTCTTTTTTAAAACATTATTTTTAAACGAAAAACCGCACAATATTTTTTAAAACGTTATTAATGCTTATCACAGGGGGTCTTAGGTTTAGGCACCACCAGGAGGGTCTTAGGTTTAGGCACCACCAGGGGGGTCTTAGGTTTAGGCACCACCAGGGGGGTCTTAGGTTTAGGCACCACCAGGTGGGTCTTAGGTTTAGGCACCACCAGGGGGGTCTTAGGTTTAGGCACCACAAGGGGGGTCTTAGGTTTTGGCACCACCAGGGGGTCTTAGGTTTAGGCACCACCAGGGGGGTCTTAGGTTTAGGCACCACCAGGGGGGTCTAGGGGTTAGGGATAGGTACAGGGAGGGTTCTGTGTAAGAGTAGGGTTAGGTATAGCTTTAGTAACATTCTTATTAATGTTTTATAAAACGTTATTATAAATTTCACTTTTTAAACAGGGAAGATTAACCTTTTTACAATTGCCGATTTCATACACATTATTTAATGATTTATAACTTTATAAAACATTATTTTTAGACGAAATATAGCACAATTTTTTTTAAACGTTATTCATGCTTATCGTTTAAAACCGTGCGCCCTTTTTTAATGTACGCCGCGTTAAGAAGCCCTGTCTCCCCTCTGAGGCCCTTGCGATGTTATTTGGACATTCAATGCTGTTCGGTCCTCAGTCAGGCGGCTGCAGTTGCCTATTCTTGCTGCCTATATTTCTGTGAGGACATCAGATAATCTGCCATTCCTGTAAGATTGTAACGTGTTTTTGCTAGTGGTGTAGACCCACTTCTGCCATCCTCCTTCACCTTCTGGTGCTCTTTGTTGAAGTTATCCTTAAATGGCAGCCATCTTGTTTTCACATTTTAACTGTATGTGAAAGAGAATACAAAAAATGTACTAAAACTGTATTCTTATCTGAATACAGATTTCTTATAAATGTTCATTCATTTACATCCCTCCACTATCCGTTACATATTTGGAGGTTTGCCTTCAGTGGCGTAGCTAAGGAGCTGTGGGCCCCAGTGCGTGTTTTACATGGGCCCCCCAAGCATTCTATACATAACGATTCATATGGCACAACAAAACCTGCCAAACCAATAATAATAATAAAAGGACAGCCACAGTATATGAGGTGTAAGCTGAGGAGGGGAACAGTTTGCTAATGATTCCCACTTTTTAAAGCATATATAGAGGTGATCATTACCAGCAGAGGACCATTGAAGAGGTAATTCTGCGGTTTAGGGAAGGCCCCCCTCTGGTCCAAGGGCCCCAGTGCGGTCACAACCTCTGCATCCCCTATTGCTATGCCACTGTCTGCCACTTAGGAAAGTGTGGTGAATACCAAGTGATGTGGGATCAATTACAGCCACAGTATATGCTCTCCCCTGAAAAAGTTAAGGGGGCACACATCACTTACTCACTTGCTAGGGTTAGAAGCCCATCATCCCAGGGCTAAAACACTGGCAGGATATGTATACAGTACATACAATACGTCCTCTTGCTTCTTAATTCAGAACTAGGTGCTTCTGTGAACAGAGTTTACTGTTCACCTGGAACTGATCCATAACAAGAAGAACTCATACATCATAAGAACTTGTTCTCACAGTGCTTGAAGAAATGTGATTTCTGTACACTGTGAAATGTGTTGTGGAACCAGTTATTGTTTTTATTGTTTGTGACATTACTGATTTCCTACACGGAACCTGCCAGGATGCTATTCGCTGGAAAAACAACACTTTCATCCATTGCTGCAAGCTACAATTACCTGACTTGTAGACATAGTGCTAGTTGTGGGACAGGCAAATGACTATACATGATATTGCAGCTAGAACCTCCTGGTACCTTGCCAGAAAAGAGTTCTTTTTAAAGCATGCCTGAACTGAAATGAGACATGATGAGCAACATAATGAGCAACCCTAGTTGCTCCCAGTTCAAATATCACGTTTTATGCATGAATTCTCTGCTAGCATGCTTGTATGCAGGTATGAGTGGACTAATCCTAAAGAGGAAACCATGAAGATTTTGGTGGGTTGACTTTGAGAATGCTGCAGCATTTTTGGAGAACCAAAATGCTACATTTTATTTGGCAGTATTTGTTGGTGTGTGTTATGTGTTACTGCAACAAGTGCAAGCTTTAAGTACAAGGGTTAATACTGATTTGCATCTGATTTTTCCATATTCATTTGCAACTCCCTTTCCTTTATATTCTATGTAGGATGAGCATAGCTTTTTTGTATGTCTGAATATTTCTGTAACGTGACATGACATGTGACATGATGAGATTAACATGGGTACATACCAGGGCCGGTGCTACCATAGAGGTAAAGGGGGCAATCGCCCCAGGGCCCCAGAGCCCGTAGGGGCCCCCAAGGCATCTCCTTTCTTAACTGTTGCTCCCCGGGGCCTCTGTAAAGTCTTTGGCAGAGTAGTGTCTCGCCTGTGCTGGTGGGCAGGTGAGACGCCACACTGCCAAAGTCCCCAGTAGGGAAATGTGGCTGCTACAATGGGCCCCTAATGCTGCTTTTTGGTCAGGGCGGTGTCTGTTGGAGGGCCCCTGGGTTAATTTTGCCCTGGGGCCCCACTGTTACTAGAACCGGCCCTGGTACATACAATACCAAGCCTATTTAGAACTTGCAGGCACTTTTTTTCAATTGCACGGGTTAATAGACCTGTGTTTTATGTATGTAAATGAAAGAGTAGAACTGCTGTAGAATGCAGTGGCTACTTTTTTTTAACTGTAAATAGAAACAAATACAGGTAGTCACCAGTTAACGAGTGAGAAAGACTGTAGGTTTGCTCTTAACCGGAATTTGTCCTTAAGTGCCCCCTCTGTGCCACCTACTGTCCTTCTGTGCCTCCTTTATGCCCCCTGTGCTCCTCAATGACTCCTCCTGTCTCTCTGTGCTAACTCCGTGCTCCCTTCCACTCCCCTGTGACTTATTGCATCCCTCTGTGAGCATCCTTTAGTCCCCTTGTCCCCCTCTGTGCCTCTTTCCATGCCCCCCTTTTCCCCTTCTGTCCCCCCTGTGCCTCATTCTGTCCCCCCTGTGCCTCCATACATGCCCCTTGTGCCTCCAACCAAGGAGCAGAGGCGCAAGGGACATTCTGTTAAAAGGGCGCCCTCTAAAATAGCAGGCACCGCGACTGCCTGCAATGCGAACTGCTGCTACACATATTGGGCACAAAGTGCTAGCTATTTGTAGCCCCAGTTTGCATAGCGGACACCCCGCCCCATTTCCACAGGATACCGGGGTTAAAGTTAGGAGGCGGGGGGGGGGGGGGGGGTGTAGGTAATTTGCCCACCTGGGGAGGTTAAAATTAGGCACCACAAGGGAGGTTAACATTTTAAGCCCCCATGGGGGGGGAGGGGGGGACATTAAGGTTAGGTACCCACTCCCATGTGCGCCTGCAGGACCCTCTGGAACTCCCTTCCACCACCCATCAGACAGGCTCCCTCTTTCAGCACATTCAAGCAAGCCCTCAAAACCCACCTCTTTAAGATGGCCAACCCACCCCCTACCACACAGTTACTCTCTACTGAATATTTATTCCACAGCTCTACCTAGATTGTAAGCCTTTAGCAGGGTCCTCCCTTCCCACATGATCGTGTGCTCCTTTCCTATGAAGCTTGCACTTGTATTACTAGGCCTATATAACTGGCCCATAATTGCAAGATCGTGTATCTTGTACCATTTGCCTTGTATAACTTTGTTCTATGTTTTGTTATGTCTGTCATCCTTGTATCATTGTATATATTTATTGTCCAGCACTGCGAAATATGTTGCTGCTTTATAAATACAATTATTAATAGAAATAATAATAGGCACCACCAAGGGGGGATTTTGTTTGAGAGTAGGGAACAGTTTGGTTTATAGTAAAATATCTGTAAATATTACCGATATTTTACTATAAGAATGAATTAGTAGAATATACCGATATTCTGCTACCAACTATTTCCTGCACTCTTTTAAACTGGCCCCTTTATCACATGTACGCCTCCACCCATCCCTTTGTGTCTTCTTAGTAAGGCTGGAGTGTCTGGACAATCTTTTGGCATCAGTACTCCCAACCAGATACTATTGGCAAGGTTGCAGAGAAGTACAATTTGAACTTTTTGTCAACTTTGGCTATTCTTAGGTGGCTGCATATTTAAATGCATTTTTAAAGAACATTAAACTGCAAAGACTTGTGCAACACTCAAATACATTGATGCAAATTTGGAACAAAACTGGAACTTCCCTTGTGACTGATCAACCAGCTGGTTGTAATTGTTGTAATTCTGTAATTGTAATTCTTCTGACGCAATCACCAAGGTGCAGAACTAACCAATGTTCAACTTCCCTCATTAACAGACATTTAAACTCTTAATGACATGATTGCTGCACACGTGAAAGCTCTTCATAACGGACCCAATAGTTCAGAATGAACAACTTTGGTATGTCAAGGTTTTTTTCTATCATGTTATTATTATTTGTTCCATAGATATAAAGGCATTATTTGTTGGTAATACATCTTATTCCAGCAGTTGGCAGGCAGTTATTCCAGTAAGTCCTCTTGTACACTTATGGCTGATCTGAAAACTTAGCTTGCAGCTGAATCTTCCCGTCTGCAGGGTACCAAGTGCTATTTTTACAATTCCTACTGTAGATGGCTGGCTCAGCAAAGAGTTGAACCGTTCCACTTCCCCATGTTGAAAAAGGCGTACTCTCTTTGTGTCAAGCACTGCAGCTATAGTTCAACCCTTCTCAGCCTATAATAAAGCACCTAACCCTTCCACACCCTCTCCATCTTTTCTTTCTTTTTAGCCATATGTGCTTCTGATCGCCCTGCCTGCAATAGGAAACTATTTTTACTGCTCACTTTACTTGACAAATATAATAAACAATACACATTGTGGCAACAATCTCCATAAATCTCACACCAACAACATCAAGTTTCCTTTGTTTTAAAGGATACCTGAAATAAGGGGGATATTGAAGCTAACATATTTATATCCTTTTAAACAATGCAGTGGCGTACCTACCTCAAGGCTGCAGGTGCTCACAGCCCTGGGTGTAGCCATGGCAAGTGGTGCTGTTGTGGTGCTTTCTTCAACCTGTGACCTTTTTTAATAGTTCAGGCAACATTCAGTAAATAGCAGCTGGCAGTGCAAGGTAATCTTATCTCTTCTCCCAGCAATCCCTCCCACCCTGTTGTCTTCCCCATGACCATTTCCTCTTTTTTAGATTTCAGTGGCTTCGAGAGTCCTTCCTGCCATTTCTTCTCTCCCACCAGGATCTCTCTGTCTTGTGCCTCTACCTCTTTATCTCCCCCTCCTCTTATGCATCCCCCTCTTTCATATGTCCCCCTTTTCTGACTGTCCTCAGAGGAGCTCCTAATCTAATCATACCATAGTCCTAGTCTAATGTCCTACCATATTATTATTGTGTATTTATATAGCACTGTATAGAGTACAGAGTTTCATAACAGTTAGCTCAGTCCACATTCTGACGACTCCTTTTCCCCAAAAATCCCCCAAAATTTAAAGCAACTCGCTCGGCACCCCAATCCATCAACTCTCCCATCAAAAAAATTGTTTGTTTTGAAGAGGGGTTGTCTGTAAATAATCAGCACTGGGTGCCAAATTCCCTAGATACGCCATTTAACAACACAGATTTAGCCATTGACCCTGAACAAGCATGAAGATCAGATGTTTGACTGAAGTTTGACTGGATTTGCTGCATGCTTGTTTCAAGTGGGTGATTTAGACACCACCGATGCCAGAAAGATCAGCAGGGTGCCAGGTAACTGGTATTGTTTAAAAGAAAATAAATATGGCAGCCTCCATATATAACAGCCTTCATATTTTATAAAAAATCACCCATAGCATTGCATTAACAAGATTTTTTTCAAATCACAAACACTTAAAAAGCACTTGCAGTGTGAACCAGGCCTAAGGGTTGATAATACACTGATAAAAAGCTGTAAATTCAGGAAAATAGTGTAGTAGATGCAAATTAAACGAGATTAGTGGCATTGAACAATATATATGCACCTTATAAATAGTGGCTCTTACTATTGCAGCGTATGGCCTCTAATCGTGGCTTTTACTATTGCGGCAGGCATAGCAGTTAAAATAGCACTGCACAAGCGCCAGTAAAAATGGCACCACCATATGCAGCAACAGTAAGAGCCACAATTGGTGGCAATGAACAATAATTATGGCGCCCGCTATTTATCAGGCGCAATATTTATTGTTCATTGCCACTAATCGCTGCTTTTACTATTGTTGCATATGGCAAGGGCGGGGTGGTTTACGGGGGAGTTAAGGTTAGGCACAGGGGATGGTAAAGTTTAGGCACCAGAGGGGGTGGTTCAGATTAGGCAACACCTCAGTTGGTTAAGGTCAGGCAGGCACCAGAGAGGAGTGGTTAAGATTAGGCACCTGGGAGGGGGTCACTTTTTTACTGGATATCACTTTTATAGTTAAGTGTTGACTAGTCAATAAGGAGTTGTGGGACATGTTTTAATTGTATGTCATGCCAGACTGTAGATCCACTCTAAAATGAATCTGGGGTAACCGGAAAATAAAAATTAGATACTTGCCTGGGTAGAGGGGATCTTCTGGATAGTCAAGGAGCTTCCTGTGTCCTCTTTGACTTCACTGAATGCCTGGCATAGACCCAACTCATGCACAAAGGGGAGCACAGGTGTGAACTAAAAGAGGGTCCCAGTCAGTGGTGGTGAGTTCGACGAGGGCACATGGAGCCTCTGGAGGATGCAGAGGCTTCCCTCTTCTTAGATGAGGTTCTAACTTTTTTATTTTCCCTGTCTACTTTAAAGGAAACCTGAGACATTGAAAAAAATATATAAATATACCTGGGGCTTCCTCCACCCTCCTTCAGGCTGATCGGGTCCTTGCCGTCTTCCCAGGCTGCCTGGATCCTCCGCTAAGTGGGCCAGTAATTCCCCCTGTTAGGGGGAGCTGTGTATGTGCTGCCCGGCTGCGCACACCTCCATCACGCTCCTGTCGCTGGAACGTTTCTTTTATATGCATTCATATTAATCCAAGGTTCCAGAGTATAAGAAACTATTTTAATAAATGCTGATAAACTATGTATATTTTGAATCTAGTGGCTTTATTTTGTTGATAAACAACGCAGTAGCTGGCGACTAATTGAGTCAGACAGATTTCAGAGGGGCACGGTGGCTGAAGGGAGAAGAGTGGAAAGACAGTGAGGGACCAGGATGACTACAGGGTGTTGGAAGAAGCCCTAGGTGAGTTAAACTTAGGACCTCATTGTTACTTTAGGTTTCCTTTAACCACTTGCCGACCGCACACTCATAACGTGCGTCGGCAAAGTGGCAGCTGCAGGACCAGCGACGCAGTACTGCGTCGCCAGCTGCAGCCTAATTAATCAGGAAGCAGCCGCTCGTACGAGCGGCTGCTTCCTGTCAAATCACGGCGGGGGGCTCCGTGAATAGCCTGCGGGCCGCCGATGGCGGCTCGCAGGCTAGATGTAAACACAAGCGGAAATAATCCGCTTTGTTTACATTTGTACGGCGCTGCTGCGCAGCAGCGCCGTAAGGCAGATCGGCGATCCCCGGCCAATCAGCGGCCGGGGATCGCCGCCATGTGACAGGAGACAGCCTGTCACTGGCTGCACAGGACGGATAGCGTCCTGTGCAGCCGGATCTCCAGGAGGGGGCCAGGTAGGAGAGGGAGGGGGAGGATTTCGCCGCGGAGGGGGGCTTTGAGGTGCCCCCCCCGCCACCCACAGCAGGCAGGAGAGATCAGACCCCCCCAGCACATCATCCCCATAGGGGGGAAAAAAGGGGGGCAATCTGATCTCCCTGCCTGCACCCTGATCTGTGCTGGGGGCTGCAGAGCCCACCCAGCACAGATCACTCAAACCAGCGCTGGTCCTTAAGGGGGGGTAAAGGGTGGGTCCTCAAGTGGTTAAGCATTTGACACATTGTTTTCAATCCCTTTGTTGTATTAGTATCACGCTCCTCACCTAAGTGTAGGAGGGATTGGGGCTTCTTGATAATGCTGTTCAACAAACAGTTACTGGTGTTCTGCAGTCATGCGACAAGTGGAGCAAGAAGAAAAGAGATGAATATGACAGATGCAAGTTACACTACACGAAGATAATACCCTGTGTTGCTGATAAAAGAAAACTGCTGTTTTTTTCCGAATAACCCGCGTACAAACAGAACACAGCCATATTACTCTGGTTGCAAACCCTTACCCTAAATAGCAAACTAAAGTATTAGCTCTCTTAGTATTGTCTCCAGTAGACAAAAGTCAGTCCATTTGTGCAGCCTAGTACACATACTAGAGGATTCTTGGCCAAGGTGGGCAGCGAGACCGTCTCTGGCAAAAATCTAACATGAGTACGGTGGCCCCAATGTGTCGGCAACCCCGCAAGAAATCCGGCCTACTAGATCACCTAATTTGACTGCAGACCAAGGCTTTATTAATGGAGTGAAGCAGTGCTCTGGATAACTTTTCAGAATGTATATGTGCAGTGATAATATGCCTTTAGAACTTCAACCTGGTCTACTATGCTTGCGGCTAAGGCTTAGTTCCCATTTGAGTGGAAAGCGTTCAATGCGTTTTCTACACCTCCGTTCAAGGTAGGCAATAGATCCTATTGTTAAAAATAGGATCCGCTTCCGCTTGTTAAAAAAAAATGGATCAGTTTGCTGCATTGCTGTAAAAGGAACAGAGAATCCTGCTGCATTTTTTCCAGAGCAGCAGATGATTGCCCATAGCCATCTATGGTGCAACGCATCTGCCTCTGGACACGAACGTGATGTGAAAACGGAGCAGAGCTGACACTGAACTGGTCCACTCCTAATGCAGGGAAGAGGATATTAGGTCAGTGTGCGTAGGCCCTTTTCACATGGGCAACTGACAGGTGGTGAATTCACCGCCTGTCAGCTGCTCTACTGCATCGGCCAGGCGGTCCTTGGTGCTGGGTAATAGCGCTGGACAGGCCACCTTCCCATGCAGTCTGATCTGAGTGCGGCTGCAGCTGTGCTCACACTCAACATGTCACAGTCCTCTGTTGCCCTGTAACACCACTGCATGCTAGCACTTGATGTTATTACTGCTGCAATTTGGCTGCATTTAAATTGCACCTGAATTGCACTGGTGGGCAACAGATGGGACACTGAACTGCTCGGCAAGCGCACAGTTCAGCCTCCCATCAGAAAGAAGCCTTAAGGATAGGAAAACATTGTCTTTATTTAATAATCTATTTTGTTTATTCAGTAATTTGACATAACAACAGCCCAGCTCTGCTATGCACAGAGGCGTAGCTAGGGTTTCCAGCGCCCGGGGACAAAGACTATTAATGCGCCCTGTAAGGTCAAAAAAGGGGCGTCGGCATGGTAATGGGTGGGGCCAAATATACATGACCTTAGCAGTGGTGTAAAAGGTCTGGCAGGGAAGTTTGAGCTCTGCCATAGTGTTTCCCCCCAAAATACATGTAATCTGACAGCATTTCACCAAAAATACATGTAATTTGGCAGAGGTTCCTCCAAAATACAGATATTTGACAATGGTTGCCCCAAAATAGACACAATCTGGCAGCAGTGGTTCCCCCAACATACATATAATCTGGCAGCTGTTCCCCAAAATACACTTAATCTGGCAGCAGCGGTTCCCCAAAAATACAGTTAATCTGGCAGCAGTTTCCCCAAAATAGGTGCCCCCAGTATAGGTAACCAGGTCTATAGGTGTCCCCAGTGGTAGTAACCAGGTAAATAAATAAAAAAAAAACACAGGTCACAGCTGGGCGCCCCTAGGGACCCAGCGCCCGGGGGCACTTGTCCTACCCCGCCCACCCCTAGCTACGCCCCTGGCTATGCATGCCAATGAACACCTGCTGCATGCAGGTATTCAGTTCGTCCTTATTTAAGTGAGCATGTAGGCCAAATAAAATACATATGCATGACTGTCAAATAACTAAGTTCTGCAAGTGTGTTACAGTTACTGGTTCAGAGGCTTTATATTTAAGCCTTTCCTAACATAAATGAATAAAGGGAAGCAGCTTCTGAGATATATTTACGCCTAGTATCACTTGGCCTATAGCAAGGCATTATAACAGTGTAACTTTATCTTCTTTATGAAAATGCTTAAAATTAAAACTTGAAAATGAAATAGCAGCTGGTTAATGTAACAGGCACTTTGTGGGGCCTGACAGAGCATACTTGGTGTAGCTGAGAGACCCATTAGATTAGCCAATCCCAGTGTTGTTGGCAGTGCACAAATTAACCCATGGCAATCTATAGCTTTGCCAGGGAGAGAGATGCAGTGTCATCTCAGCCAGGCGTGCCCAGCTAGGCAACAGAGGCCCACGTTCTGTGTGCTGCATGTGAAGGTGGATAGAGTGACAGCTTGCAAGTCTCATCCAGTCTGTGAGGGGGGGGGACCTCACCCTCTGCTTCTTCTGAGCCGTTTATTAATATCAGCAGAGTCACTTTGTGCAGATGACATGTCCACCGAGGAGGAAGAAGGAGAAAACTCCCAAGGAGGGAGGTAAGATGCTTCATGGGGCAGCAACAATAGAATCAGGGGGATGCTTTACCACATAATAAGGGTACAAGGGAAGTAATGGCAGTGTAGAAAAGGTTCGGTGAAAGAGGAGTATGGAGATGAGATGCATGAAACAGCATCATCACATGGCTATAGGAGTAAGATGCGGAGAAAGCACAGGAAGGAAGAGCAGTCATAAAACTGAGTAACAGGATTGGAGAACTTTACAGGTGTGGCAGCACATGGAAGCAAGTAGTGTCATGGTCTAGTAGTTTATGTGATCTATAGTACAATGGGAACAACATAATTATAGCAATAGATTTGTCACATGCTGTCACTTAAACAATATAGTAGCTTGAGACTTTCTGTTACATGACAGTAGAGGTTTCATCCTCATTTTACTGAATACTAGCTCAAATAATCGCACAATCCTCACATTAGACAGGCCTATATATGAGACTTCATGTGTCCCACAGAGTGACGGGGGCAGGTCAGGAGGGACATGTGAGCATTATCTATACAGAAGAGGCTCGGCTATGAGTACAGCTTGAGAGATGAAAATGTTATTAGATAACAGATATAACATCAAATGATTAGGAATAATCTTTGCCTACAATAAAAACTGAATTTGAATAACAGAATGCTTTCCCCACATAAACAGCTTGAATATAAAGGATGTTAGAAAAATTTGTAATTCAGACTTACACAATGTATTATTGAAGATTTGCAGAGATGGCACTGGCTGCAGACAGGCACAGCACTGGAATATTTTGCACAGGAGTGGCTGGTTTGTATGGTCACACATATATTTAGAACGATCATCTTGGCCAGCTGGTAGCAAATGTTGCCTTCCAAGCATTTTTCTGACCCTTCCCAAACTATGTTTGCTAACAATCTCCATAGGAATTTCTTGAAGAAGTCTGGTCTCCCAGCACTGAATAGTCTACTAAGTCCCCTGCAGCACAATATATAGTTAACATACCGTAAATCATTCCTTGATAAGAAATGTACATGTCACAAATGGCCCTTTTCCTTGTATATGACTTGTTTTATGCTGGTCACACATATAGATGTTAATGCAATGTCCCTAACCACTTAAGTACCAGCAGTCTCTGGCCCCTTACGGACCAGAGACTTTCTGGTACAAAAATGGAGCTCACCATCCTCACGTATGGACCTGTCGTCCTCGTCATTCGCGCCATTCTCCCGCCGCTAAAGCCCACTTGCCCTGCCGTCGCAATGACAGCAGAACTCCGTCAGGCGGTCAGGTGCTGAGTTCCTTGGCTCCTGACTGTGTGATCACTGTGAGCCAATGTGATTGGCGGGAGCGTGCTGCACCCTAATTGAAATCGACGTCCTGGCAGGGATAACAGGTCCCAAACAGGGTGCAGATTTCAAATACGAACGTCCGGAAGTGGTTAAATGATCACAAAAGAATATCTAAAATAAATATTTAAATGTTTCATACAATGGCCCATATGCAATTAACTTTTCTCCTGAGTTATCTCCTAGGACATAATTTTCATGTTTTCTTTAAAATAACTTTTAAGCATTTTACTATTGAAAAAGTACCTAAAAGGAGGTTAAAAAAATACTATGAAAATTATTTCTAGTATTTTCTTGCTTGCTGGTGGTTTAAAAGGCATTTTATGATAAGGGCCCATATGCAATTCCCTTTTTCTCCAAAGTTTTCTCCTAGGTGATATTTGCAAACTTGTCAATAAAATATATTTTAAACCACCAGCAAGCAAGAACATACGCAAAATAATATTAATAGTACTTTTCCTTTTTCCACCTACTTTTTGGTACTTTTTCAATTGCAAAGTTCTGAAAAGTATTTTAACCAGCTGAGCGGTCTGGACGAGCTCAGCTCGTCCAACACCGCCAGAGGCTGCCGCTCAGGCCCTGCTGGGCCGATTTTCACCAAATAAAAAGCAGCACACGCAGCCGGCACTTTGCCAGCCGCGTGTGCTGCCTGATCGCCGCTGCAGCGCGGCGATCCGCCGCGTGCAGCGGCGAAAGAGGGTCCCCCCAGCCGCCCGAGCCCAGCGTAGCCGGAACAAACAGTTCCGGCCAGCGCTAAGGGCTGGATCGGAGGCGGCTGACGTCAGGACGTCGGCTGACGTCCATGACGTCACTCTCCGCTCGTCGCCATGGCGACGAGGTAAGCGAAACACGGAAGGCCGCTTATTGCGGCCTTCCGTGTTACTTCTGGCCGCCGGAGGCGATCGGAAGAATGCCTCCGGAGCGCCCTCTAGTGGGCTTTCATGCAGCCAACTTTCAGTTGGCTGCATGAAATAGTTTTTTTTTTATTTAAAAAAAACCCTCCCGCAGCCACCCTGGCGATTTAATCAGAACACCAGGGTGGTTAAGTAGAAGATAAAAAAGATATCTCCTAGGAGAAAACTCAGGAGAAAAAGCTAATTGCATATGGCCAAGGTGTGGGAATATCACCTAGGAGAAAACTCAGATGAAAAAGTGAATTGCATGCATGCATGTGTATATATATATATATATATATATATATACACACTGTATATTCCTGTGTATAAGACTACTTTTTAACACTTGAAAATCTTCTCAAAAGTTGGGGGTCGTCTTCCGTCTTCCAGCGCAATCTATTCTTCCATACCGCTCTGATAAACAGGTAGACAAGGAGAGCTGACCAGTCTACTTAAGGAGAGTTGACCAATGCAACAAGTCAATTGACTATATACTGTTATATACTGGGTAACACATACAGTACAGCACCAGTATCTGTTCATACACAGCACCAGTACATGATTTTTTATATTTATTGTAATTTGGTGTGCGTTGGAAGAGGGGTAGTCTTATACGGCGAGTATATCCCAAACTCTACATTTTAACTGGAAAAGTTGGGGGGGTCGTCTTATACGCCCAGTCGTCTTATACTCCGGAATATACGGTATATATATATATATATATATATATATATATATATACTTCTTCAGTCTGTTAGATCTCATGGATGTGAGCAGGTCTGGATTTACAACTTAGGAGCCTGTAGGCAGAGGCGTTCTGGCACCCAAAGCTCCGCCCCTCAACACAGGCCACACGCCCAACACTGGCCTGCAATTTGCTGGGGGGTGGGACCACAGGCTGGCAACCACAGGTGTGTGCGTCAGGGAGACGCGATTGTGTGTGGGCCGTGGTGGTGACAGCGATTGCGCTCCCTGCCTTTAAATTGCAAAATAGGGACATTCAGAGACCCGCCTTTGCAGTATAAGGCGCTTGTAGGCACGTGCCTACAGTGCCTTATGCTAAATCCGGCCCTGGATGTGAGCGTTTTATTGAAACAAAGGTGACATCAAACAATCCAAACTTAACTGTGCATTGCTAGCATTAAACAGGGTTATTACAAGGGATGATAATGAGATGGAAATAATTCTGAATTGATACAGGATTATGCAATTTTTTATGCATTTTTTTTTTTTACCTTGAAATGGGCAAATAAAACCCCTCCAAGGTGGAATTAGTTTGGTCCATTTTCAAGCTGCATATATGTGTATACTAGCTAGTTTAGGGGGAAACCAACTGAATTATCTGTATGTATTTGGAATGTGTATAGAAATAAAAGACCTCAATTTGCTATTTTATTTACTGTGCACTGACCGCACACATGAAGATTAGTGGACATTAAGCAGAGACATTATACTCACTAAACATACATTACAGCTTTTATGAAGGTTATTGGTGTATATATAATGCACATTATAGTACAAACATAAACGCCACGTGCATTAAAAGTAAAAAAAAAAAAAAAAAAAAAAAAAAAACTGGTAGAATCAGTTACAGATAGACCCTACTTACAAACACTTGTGTTACGCGCATCTTGTACAGTACATAAAAAATTGTACCCATGTACAAAATGTACTTTGTTGTTTTTTATTGCATGTTTTTGTTATTTTGTTTGTATAATGCATGACTCAACTTACATACACATACAACTTACAAACCACCTACTGGAACGGAACCCGTTTATAAGTAGGGGACCGACTGTATGGCAAACAAGATAAAATAGAGAATGTTGGCATAACTGACCATGCCCCCAGCAACACTCCAATGGAGCAAAATGGGCCCTGCTAGGGAACTGTAGTAGATGCAATGCTGAAAGTTTCCATTCCTATGTTGCCATCCAGGATAAAAAGGTGCACATTCTAGCAGTTGCCAATATGGGTATTTACAGTATATAAACATATCACGTATGTTTATACAGTATTTCTCATTGGGGATACATATAAACTTGAAGCACGGACAACTTGTGTCTCCATCTCCCCTCTCCATAGAGCAGAACTGCAACTCGGTTTATGAAGTATAAACCTGTCTGGGCTGCACATTTTCTTTGGATGGACATGATCTTTTGGACCTTATTCAACTCAGATGGTGTTTCTATTTGATGTTTATATGCCCCATTAGTTATTAGTGTCACCTGAAACAAATTAGACATCTGTCTTAAAAGTGGTCCTCAGGGCAATATAGGAGGTGCAAGCTTTATAGGGGGCCTCCATGAGGGCACATTAAAGAAACGAGGAGAGCAGTGGTGTGTCAGTTTTGACAAAATTGTCTATTTGTTTGCTATGAATGTTATGTTGTATACTTACATTTTTGGGTGTATAAGGCAAAGTACTTTATTTGGGCACCGGAGAAGCTGTGGTAATTTGGGCACCCCAAAGGTGCTAATGTAAATAGCCTGGATTAGTGGCTATAGGGTAATTTGTGGGTGATAAAATTGTGGGTGCTGGGGTTGCCCGCTACACAAACTGCGGCTACATATAGCAGGTGCGAAGGTTAGGGGAGAGTACATAAAGGTTAGAGGATAGTAAAAATTGCTGATATTTTACTATCCAAATTATGTACAGCTTAATAGTAGAATGTTTGTAATTTTACCGATAGTCTACTAACGGCTTTCTCTGGCATCCAAATTAATGCGGCGCACTTTTTACGCATATAAAATTATATAGGTTTCATTGAATAGGTATCTCCTAACCCATACAAATTTATTATTGGCCTAGACAGATGCATTTTTGCTTTTCTAGTTATATTTTTGGTAACCTTTAACTACAGCTTCAGGTCTGGGTTTTTTTGTCTGTGTGGGAGCTGCCATCTTGTTGGAAATGTGAGTCCTAAGCATAGAACTGAGGTAATTTTATAGCATTTTCAAACTAACCTGAGGTGTGAGACCTATGGAAGCTGCCATATTTATTTCCCTTTAATAAATACCAGTTGCCTGTTGCAGTGGCGTACCTAGGGTATTTGGCACCCGGTGCTGATTATCCACAGACACCCCCCCCCCCCCCCCAATCAGGAAGACAACGTGCGGCACGCTTAGCCGAAAAATGGGGCTACATTGTGCGGCTGCGCTGAAAAATGGGTGTGGTCATGGACCAAAATGTGGGTGTGGTCACGGGTGGAGACAAATTTACATGAACTTACCAATGGTGGTACATTAGATTAGGACAGTGGTGGCGAACCTTTTGGAGGCCGAGTGCCCAAACTGCAACCCAAAAGTCACTTATCTATCGCAAAGTGCCAACAGCAATTTAAACTAAATACAAACTCATACGTGAACATTATGGAAAATCCAAGTTGAAAATAAACTGTGAAGATAAACAATTTCATCCATCCTACTCCTGAAAAATGTATTGTTTTAGAAACCCCCTCCCCCCAGTTTTATTTTCTGTTTTAAAAAGCTAAAAAAGTAGGTTTAAGGCTATTGTCTCATATGATTATGATTCAGCTTTTCCCATAGTCTCACAGTTAGCAATCATGTGACCCCCAACAAGACAAATTCAGCAATCATGAGGCCCCCAACAAGACAAATTCAGTAACCATGAGGCCCCCAACAAGACAAATTCAGTAACCATGAGGCCCCCAACAAGACAAATTCAGCAATCATGAGGCCCCCAACAAAACAAATTCAGCAACCATGAGGCCCCCAACAAGACAAATTCAGAAATCTTGAGGCACCCAACAAATCATGAGGCCACCAACAAGACAAATTCAGCAATCATGAGGCCCCCAACAAGACAAATTCAGCAATCATAAGGCACATAAATAGACAGCATTTCACATAAATGGGCAGAATGCCCCCTTAATATGGTAGACACCTCTCACCTGGCTTCAGAATTCTCCTCTACTGGCTGCTGTGCCTGGCTGGCAATACTGTGTGGACTGAAAGGCCTGGCAGTGATGCTGTGGCCTGGCTGGCGGTGATGCTGTGGCCTGACTGGCGGTGATGCTGTGGCCTGACTGGCGGTGATGCTGTGGCCTGACTGGCGGTGATGCTGTGGCCTGACTGGCGGTGATGCTGTGGCTGGGCTGGCTGGCGGTGATGCTGTGGCTGGGCTGGCTGGCTGGCGGTGATGCTGTGGCCTGACTGGCGGTGATGCTGTGGCTGGGCTGGCTGGCGGTGATGCTGTGGCTGTGCCTGGCTGGTTGAAGTAAATGCTGGCCTGACTGGGGGTGATGCTGTGGCCTTTTTGCCAGCGATTCTGGGCTGGTTGGCTGGTGGTGATGTTGGGCTGGCTGGCCTAGATAGTTTAGGTAGTGAGAGGTGCCCCCTAGTTTAGGTAGCGCCAGGAGCCAGTGTAGGTAGTATAGTAGTCCCCAGTACAGCTAGTATAGTGGCCCCCAGTATAGTGGCCCCCAGTTTAGCTAGTATAGTTTCCCCCAGCCAGTATAGCTAGTATAGTTGCCCCCAGTAAGTATAGCTAGTATAGTTGCCCCCAGTAAGTATAGCTAGTATAGTTGCCCCCAGCCAGTATAGCTAGTATAGTTGCCCCCAGCCAGTATAGCTAGTATAGTTGCCCCCTGCCAGTATAGCTAGTATAGTTGCCCCCAGTAAGTATAGCTAGTTTAGTTGCCCCCCGCCAGTATAGTTGCCCCCAGCCAGTATAGCTAGTATAGTTGCCCGCAGTAAGTATAGCTAGTTTAGTTGCCCCCCGCCAGTATAGTTGCCCCCAGCCAGTATAGCTAGTATAGTTGCCCCCAGTAAGTATAGCTAGTATAGTTGCCCCCTGCCAGTATAGCTAGTATAGTTGCCCCCAGTAAGTAAAGCTAGTATAGTTGCCCCCCGCCAGTATAGCTAGTATAGTTGCCCCCAGTAAGTATAGCTAGTGTAGTTGCCCCCAGTAAGTATAGCTAGTGTAGTTGCCCCCAGCCAGTATAGTTGCCCCAAGTAAGTATAGCTAGTATAGTTGCCCCCAGTATAGCTAGTATAGTTGCCCCCAGCCAGTATAGTTGCCCCCAGTAAGTATAGCTAGTATATATGCCCCAGTATAGCTAGTATAGTTGCCCCGAGCCAGTATAGTTGCCCCCATTAAGTATAGCTAGTATAGTTGCCCCCAGGAGGGTGAAAGCAGCGCTAGAAGGAGGGGCAGTGGGGGCAGCGGTGGGGAGGGGGGAAATATCCCCCCCTCCCTCACCTGGGACCCCTCCTTCTGCCTCTCTCCCCTCCATAACTAATAGTCGGGAAGTGCGGGGTGGCAGGAGGCGTGCTAAGAATTACTCACCTCATTTCCGCGTTCCAAGCGTGGAGCGCAGCCGCAGCGTCATGTCGTTACAGGTCTCCGTCTTCAATGCCGCCCACTGTGCTTCCACTAATCAGGAAGCACAGTGGGCGGCATTGAAGGCGGAGACCTGTAACGACATGACGCTGCGGCTGCGCTCCACGCTTGGAACGCGGAAATGAGGTGAGTAATTCTTAGCACGCCTCCGGCCACCCCGCACTTCCCGACAATTAGCTATGGAGGGGGAGAGAGGCAGAAGGAGGGGTCCCAGGTGAGGGAGGGGGGGGGATATTTCCCCCCTCCCCACCGCTGCCCCCACTGCCTCTCCTTCTAGCGCTGCTTTCACCCTCCTGCTGTGCTGCTGTGGGGGGTCGTGGTGACACCCCCCTGGGTGTCTGACACCCGGTGCGCCCCGCCCCCCTGCGCCCTATGATAGGGACGCTACTGGCCTGTTGATCTTTCTGGTCAGTAGGGTCTAAATAACACCTGAAACAAGCATGCAGCTAATCTTGTCAGATTTGTCCCAGACATCTGATCTGAATGCTTGTTCGAGGTTTATGGCTTAAAGTATTAAGGCCCATACACACGTCGGATTTTAGCGAACGACCCGTCGTTTGAACGTTCCGTCGTTCGGACGTTTCCACGTCAAATCCGACGTGTGTACAGACTATCGTTCGGGTGATAAGACTGGTTACCAACGATCCGCCGGGCGGATCCCTGGTAACCAGTCTTATCACCCAAACGATAGTCTGTACACACGTGGGATTTGACGCGGAAACGTCCGAACGACGGAACGTTCAAACGACGGGTCGTTCGCTAAAATCCGACGTGTGTATGGGCCTTTAGAGGCAGAGGATCAGCAGGACAGCCAGGTAATGTGCATTATTTAAAAGAAAATAAACATGTCAGCCTCCATATCCCTCTCACCTCGGGTTCCTTTTCAGCCTGAAGTGCTTTATCTCACCTGCCAGAAAAACCAATTGTCAGAGAATATGTTTGTAATCGTGACTTCCTATGTACAATAGGATCCATTGACATCTGTTAGGATCCAGTTCCTTTAATTCAGCTAAATGGACCATTTTTAATGCCAGGGTGAGCCGGGCCTTAATCCTAGCATTGCAAACCTATTTTAATTATAGATGATAGTTTGCTTATAATTAACAGGATTGTGCAATGACCAAAAGCTGTTGCATATTATGTTGGCTAGTACTCAGTCCAAAGTTAGCATTGTTGGGAATAGTCCTATGATGTTTAGTGAATGAGCTGCAATGATTAAATATATATTTTTTTTATTTCCCAGGGAGCTTCTAGAGTCTAGTGTGACATCTCCAGACATTGAAAGTTTCCTGTCTCTGGAGGACTTAGAAGCGAAGTTCCAGTTTTGTATTGCTGCTGTAGAAGACTTGGAAAGGGAACGTGATGAGCTCATACGTGAACTGACATTACTGCGTGAGCCTTCACTGGAAGCTGTACAGCGGGCACATGAAGAAGTGGTTCAGGCACATGGACAGCGTGCCCAAGTTGAGTTAGAAAGGGACTCTCTTAGGGAAGAAATACGGGGAATACGGTGTAGGCTATTCAGAGTAACTAAGGAATGTGTAGCATGTCAATACCAACTTGAAAGTCAGCAGCAAGAGCTTACTCAAAAAGCAGCAGAACAGAAGGATCTGGAGGTTCTTGCAGAACGTTTAACAGATGAGCTTACACAACTCCGATGCACCTTTACTCAAGAAAGAGAAGGGGAACAACAGCGCCTTAGAGCGCCACACCAAAGGCGAGTGTCACATGAACTTCAAGAAAGGCGACAGCTCTCTGAAGAGCTTCAAAGCTTGACTGAGGAGCAACACAATGCCCTGCAAGAGAAGTATGAACCCATACTGTTGCAGCTGCTGGAGAAGGTTGAAAAAGGAGTTGAAGCTCTGAAAAATTCGCAAGAAGAATTGCTACAACTAAGAGAACAAATCAGACCATTGCAAGGGGAAGCATGCCACCTACAGATGCAGAAATGTAAACTGCAGGAGCAAATTTGTCTCATGAAAAAGAAGCGAGGAGAGGAAGTTCTGCTGTATGGGGTATGAATGTGAGCATAATAAGCTATATATCATTGAAATGTAGAGTTAAAACAGTGCTTGGCAAAACACAAGACTGTACAAAAGTTGATATATACCACTATTTTTACTGTTTCCAGTCCTCCATTCACATTTTCTTTACTACATTGAATTTTGCACGATCTCTCTCCATAGCAGGAGGTGACGGAATAGCAGGAGGTGGAGATTGCAATTCCTTCCTGAGCACAAAGTAGCAGGAGGTGGAGATTGCCCACAGGAAGGAATCTCAATCTCCACCTCCTGCTACTCTGAGATTCCTTCCTGTGAGCAGAGTAGCAGGAGGTGGAGATTGCTCACAGGAAGGAATCTCTGAGAAGCAGGAGGTGAAGATTGCTCGCAGGAAGGAATCTCAATCTCCACCTCCTGCTACTCTGAGATTCCTTCCTGTGATCGGAGTAGTGGGAGGTGGAGACTACTCACAGGAAGGAATCTCAGAGTAACAGGAGGTGAAGATGGCTCACAGGAAGGAATCTCAAGCTCTACCTCCTGCTACTCTGAGATTCCTTCCTGTGAGCAGAGTAGCAGGAGGTGGAGATTGCTCACAAGAAGGGATCTCTGAGTGTTTTACAGCTGTAACATAATGCTAAGTATTTTCTTAATGATAGCACCATTTTACTGCACCTCCTTTGCTGTTCATAGAGTCAAGCACAGATTCAATATGGGACCCCCCTACCCTGGGAGCAAGAGAATTCCCCCCTCATGTGAAAAAAATTTGAGGATGAAAATATGGCAAGACCAACTCTACCATTTTGGGATAGTGATGAACAGTTTCTCACCCTATTTACACCTAATGCTGGGATTACACCATACAATTTTCTGTTAGATTTTTCTGTTACATTCTCTAAATTCAACATGTTGGAAATGTATCTATTTTACCATCTATCTGCCAAGCAATTAGGCATTGTTCTACTCAGCAGGAGATAAACAGAAGACAATGCACCAGAGATAATTACCATTCTCTACAGAAAATAATCTAATTATGCATTCTAACAGAAAATCTAACAGAAAAATCGAACAGAAGAATCTAACAGAAAATTGTACGGTGTAATTCCAGCATTATGCTGGGAATACACGGTTAGTTTTGAACCGTGTATCGAGCTGCTCGATAGATTCCAGCGCGTCCCCGCCCGTCCCCGCGGGCGCCCGGATCAATTCCCACTCGTCCCCGCGGGCGGCTTCTTATCTTCTTTTCATTTTTTACTATTGTCCTGCCTGCGGTATCGAGCGGGGAATCGATCCGGAGGGGTATCGGACAGGTTGAAAATTATCAATCGAGCCATCAGCGGCTCGATTACACGGTTCAAAACGAACCGTGTATTCCAAGCATTAGATACGGTACTCTTACAGATTGTTGAATCCATATAACAACTTTGCTGGTTTAGTATGTGCCTGGAAAAATATTTGAATACTCTGCTATCATAACTGCCCTTTCCACAGTTCCATTTGGGTCCATTTGTTCTGCCCCCTCCATAATAACAGTAACATATCCTAACACAGGCACACCATTTGACTTAATTATAACAAACAAAAAAATTGGTTTATGAATTATGAAGCCCCGTACACACTTTGAATTGCTGAAAACAATCTTTATGGATTGTTTTGGCCGGCAGTTTTAGAATGAGACGTAAAAACACGGTGTTCAGCTGTCTGCCAGCAGCGTATGCTGCTCTATGGAGAAGAGAGAACCCATTCATACTGTCGCTTACTGTGTTTTATAACAGTGATCAAGCATAATATCTCAATAAAGGTGGTCACACACAATACAATAAAATGATCTGACTTTACGGCAATCGATAAATATGATCGAATCGCCCCCAAAAAAAGAGAGCTTTTTTTTTCATTCGACTGAAAAAAACCATTTGTTTTCCGATTTTTATTGATCTGGAATGCTGGAAATTTTTCTTCCATTTTTCCAAAGATTGTATGGTGTGTGTTAGATTGTCAATTTATTAATATACATACCTTAGCAATTTTCTCAGAGTTTCCTATAATTTTTATCATAAATGGGGAAAAATCGAACATATGTACTATATGTGGTACAATAGTCATATTTTTGAAATGTTACAATCAGTCAGAAAAAAATTGATTGCAATGCTTGAATCGAACAGATAGTTAAAAAATTGTATGGTGTGACCTTAAGTCTGATCACTAAGCAACTGAGTGCAGACGTCAGGGGAATACATTTCCCTGCAGTGATGGGGTCCCAGGTTAGAATAGAAGCTGGGACACTCTGCATGCCCTTCCCATGTTTCTGTGGCCTTCCTCCCACAACCCAACAAGTAGAACACATCCATAAGTAATTGCTCCCCCATCCCCCTATAAATTGGCAGTGGAATGTAACAAGAACATTCAGTTGTGAACTGAATTGTGTTTTCTGGTTGAACTCGATGGACGTTTGTCTTTTTTCAACCCAAATAACTATGTAACTATGAACCTCACTGAGACACAGTCACACCTTCCATACTGTATTTTACTTCTTCTTTTTACAGATTAGACATTATATTGGGTTATTGAATATTGAGCAGGAAAACCTGCTCTTGTCATGAGGAGGATGTGGGCTGGAGAGGTATGCGATTCACACAGAGGTGTAACTACAGGGGAGCAGGGGGGCACAGAGCTGTAAGGGGGCCCCAACTACTTCACTCCATCTGATGAAGCGGTCTTCCCTTCAGATCAGGTTTTTGTGGCTACACTTGTTATGGGTGTGAGATCATGATGTCCGCTTGTGTTTTATCACCCTGGTAAGATTGGCCCCCAGGCTGAGGGTCACTCACAAAGGGGAGGCAAGGGAAAAGGTGTGACCATTGGGTGGCCCTATCAAAGTTTTGCTGGGGGACCCCTTGATTTGTACTTACGCCCCTGGATTCCCAGCTGTATAGGTTTGTCCCATGTCCAGCAGCACAAAGCTTGCAGTGACATGGCCCATATTACATCAGATTCCTGCTGGAACCATACAGAATGGTGGGAGAAATTATCCCTGTCAGGGAGATAGTTTTCTGAACTACTACAACAAATCTTATAGTATATGGCCACCTGTAATTATTGTCTATAAAGCGATGTGGAATATGTTGTAGTATATACACACTCTCACACATTTAATAATGTTTAGTCATTTTTATTTCATGTTTGGGAATCTTTTATTCCCTTTCTTAGGACACTTTTCCACTATATACATTGTGTTGCACATCCTGAAAAACAGGATCACAATGGTCATATAAAGCTGCAGCGCACGCTATTACTGCCACTCGACTCATACAGTGCAACTTGCACGGTGCATTGGCCAGCATGCTGTGCATTACTCCGCTGGAGATTGTTGCAGCACTACGTTAGTGTGCCAAAGTGGAAGTGCCATTGAAGTATAATTGCATCACGTTATTATATTGTCCATGGGCCATGATGCAACGGATGTGCTGTGAAAGGACCCTTAATAATTTCTCTGATAACCCTCATTGCGGACATAATTTCCAGATCTGTTAGACTGATAAATCTCTCCTGAGATTAGCACCAAAATAAAACAGACCACTTCTTAGAAGTCTGACAGTTTTGTGTTTCAAATCTGTGTCGGGTTACTTGATTTGTATCACAGTGAATTCCGGCTGCAGGTGTTGCAAGGATAATTCACAGATTCACAGAAGCAACAGCTTCTTTTCCCCTTGATTCTGTTACACCTTTGTTTGATTAATGCCATTTTGTTTCATTAATTAAAAGTCACACTGAACTCTGCGCCCCTTCTGGGTCACAGGTCTGGCATAAATTGCCCTGGGCTGCTCTCACCCTTGTAATGCCAGCTATGAAGGAACTTTTCCTTGCCAATTTTCTAAGCATCTCTTTGGCTGGAAACGGTCCATTAGTTGTATCTAAATTTATCTGCTAAATGCTATATAGAATGTAATGTAGTCAGGCTCAGCAGGGCCCCATAGCAGCTCCATGGTCTTTTAGCTGTAGCTGTAAAATTATACCTTGCTATGTAAAACAAGCAATATTTATTATTAGATCATTTATTACAGATGGTTTGACAAGAAGTACAGCAACTGCAGCAAATTACAGATCTGTCATCGGGGGTGTAGGTGGGCACAGTGTGCAAAGGACATCTGACTGAATAATAACATCTAGCCTGTCCTGTCTTTCACTCTTGTGCCACCCCAGGAGTTGAAACATCTTCCTGATTAGTTTGGGCACAACCCCAGTGTAAAGGGCACCTGGAGTAAGAGGGATATGGAGACTGACATATTTATTTCCCTTTAAACACTGCAAATTGCCTAGCTGTCCTGCTAATCCTCTTGCTCATTAGAGTCATAGAGTCACCTGTAGTCATAGACCACGAATAAGTATGCAGATCAGCTGTTTCTGACTGGAGTCTGACTGAATTAGTCACATGCTTCTTTCAGGTGTGTAACTTAGACATTACTGATGCCAGAAAGTTTATCAGGATGCCAGGCAACTGGTATTGTTTAAAAGATATGAGAAATTGTGCATTACAACGAAGACCTTTAAAGTCTAGCAAAAAAATCCTGGTTTAACAGCAAGCTACGCCAGCTCCAAAAGATTAAAGAGGAAGCACTTAAAATCTTGAAACCCACAGGTGTTCAGGGAAGCCAGGAACACCCTAAACTGGGAACTGAAAGCGGCACAGGGACTACTTCAACAAGCTGGGTCTTAGTCTTCAGTACATCAGTCAGGATGTCTGGAAAGGCCTCAGGGAAGCTACAAACTTCAAGCCTACTCCTCAGTATACACCACCGAGCATTGTATTAGGCAAGGAGCTCAACAAATTCTACTGTAGGTACGAGTACCAATCCAACCATCCTGAAGACCAGGTGACCACATTCACACCAATGGAATTTGCACCCCCCCCCCCGCCCCTACTCAGCACTGTTAGCAGTCCAGGAGGCCGATGTACTATGGCACCTCTGGAAGCTCAGCCCCAGGAAAGCCTCAGGGCAAACAACATATCCTTAATCTGCCTGAGAATTGGTGCAAGCCAGCTGGCCCCATCCTCACCTCCATTTTTAACAAATCCCTGATGCTGGCTAAACGCATACTGCAGTAAGAATGAGCGTATCTGTAGGTGGTGCAAAGATAACAAGCTTGTCCTGAATGCAGCAAAACCTGTTGAAGTGACCGTGGATTACAAAAAGCACTCACCGACACTCAACCCGGTCTCCATCGATGGCACCAAGCTCTCCAGGGTACATAGCGCTCAGTTTCTAGGCTCTACCATCACCAAGGATTTCAAATGGGGTGTAAACACAACCATAACCAAAAAGAAGGCACAGCAGAGACTGGTCTTCCTGAGGCAACTGAGAAAGTTTGGGGTGCTGTGAGAGTTGCTAGTGCTGACCAGCTTCTACACTGCAACCATTGAATCTGTCCTTTGCTCTTCCATCATCGTCTGGTACATGGGCAAATGCAAGCGACCGGCACAATCTCCAGAGAGTAATCAGTGCCGCTGAGAAGTTAATCGAGTCACCCCTGCCACCGCTGAACCTCCTCCACACATCTAGTATGAGGTCCAGGGCCAACAGGATATTAGGAAAATTTAATACTCACCTTCGGTAATTTTCCTTTCCTGGTGCCTATTCATGGCAGCATACTAATTAGGGTAAGCCCAGCCCCCCTTACCCCATAGGACAGATTAACTATATAGCTGTCTTAGCGTGTGTCCCCCTTTAATCTTATAGTATATATCGTCCTCCCGAAGGAAAAAATGGGAGGGAAATGCCCTATGCTGCCATGAATAGGCACCAGGAAAGGAAAATTACCGAAGGTGAGTATTAAATTTTCCTAATTTCCAGGTGCCATCATGGCAGCATAGTAATTGGGAAATAACTCGCCACAATTTGCAAGGCAGGGAAACACACTTTACTTATTCATTAGTAGCAGATACAATAACAGATTTTGCAAAAGTAGCAGAAGACAAAACTGTTGGGTCAACTCGGTAATGGTCTATAAACGTGTGTTTTGATGACCAATTTGCAGTTCTACATATTGTAGCCGCCGAGACACCCGCAAAGGAAGCCCATGAAGAGGCAATGCCTCTAGTAGGATGGGCAGTAGTGCATTCGGGCACAACATAGCCGCTAGCCTTGTAAGCCCTTTGAATAGTCTTTTTAATCCAGGTAGCAATTGTTCTTGCTGAGGCTGCTTGTCCTTTTTTTGCTCCAGAAGGAAGTACAAACAAATGATCTGTTTTCCTAAAGGATTTTGTAGCTTCCAGGTAAGTTTTAATCATTGCAACCAGATCTAGAGGATTAGGATCTTGTGACTGCTGATTCCTTGGAATAGAAGGTAAAGTCCACTCTGGACTGATGTGGAATGTAGTGACCACTTTCGGCAGAAAATGTGCCATAGGACGCAACACGACCCTATCTTCAAACAAAGTCAAAAAAGGCTCCTTACATCCAAGAGCATGAATTTCAGAAACTCTTGCCGCTGACGTAATTGCCACCAGGAACACAGTTTTATGAGTGATATTCCACACAGTACAGGTCGAGGAGTTTGCAAAGGTATCTGTAGATAGAAAATCTAATACAATGGTCAAATCCCACTTTGGGAACAATGTCTTTTTAGGAGGACGCAACTTCAGACTTGCTTTCAGGAATTGCTGGACTAAAGGGTCTTGCGACCACCTGACTCCTGTGGACACTGATAAGGCAGATATCTGTGACTTCAGAGTATTATAACCTAGGCCTAATTCTAAACCGACTTGCAAAAAACTTAGAATATTCACCACTGAAGGAGTAGATGGATTAAACTGTGTGGCAATTGCAAAATCTTCAAACTTTTTCCAGACTCTAGAATAGGCTGAGTTAGTTGACAACTTTCTTGACTTTAATAATGTATTGATCACGGACTCCGAACAAACTAATTGCACTAATCTCGACTTCTCAGCAGCCAAACTTTCAAATGAAGCTTCTCTGGATGTGGATGGTAGATTTGTCTCTGGCATAAGAGATCCTGTGACAGTGGCAGCGACCACGGAAATCCTACAGTCATCTGGAGTAAGAGAGGGAACCAAACCCTTTTGGGCCAGTAAGGAATCAGGGCAATCACTGTTGCTTTTTCCTTTACTAGCTTGCGAAGAAATTTGTGGATGAGGGGTACTGGAGGAAAAGCATATAGAAGGCTCTGCGGCCAAGGCTGTATCAGAGCATCCACTGCTTCCGTTCCCATACATGGGTATCTGGAATAAAACCTGCTGGTTTTGTTGTTCTCCTGTGAGGCAAACAGATCCAGAATTGGTTTCCCATACCGTTTGGTGATCAGATTGAACGCCTGTGGATTCAAAGACCACTCGTTGTTGTTTATCGGATGTCTGGAGAGGAAATCTGCTGTTAGATTTCGAACTCCTGGAATATACGTTGCCCTTAAATCTTGAAGATGGCCTTCTACCCATTTCATTATCATATTCAGTTCCTCCATCAGAAGAGAACTGTGCGTACCTCCCTGGCGCCTGATGTATGACACTGCCGTTTGATTGTCCGATTGTATCCACACCGATTTTTTCTGGAGATGTGGAGCAAAAGCTTGAAGGGCTAAACCAATAGCTCGAAGTTCTAAAAGGTTTGATGAGTCTCGAGGTAACTGGACCATCTGCCCTGAGCTGACAGATTGTTGAAATGGGCTCCCCAACCTGATTTGCTGGCATCCGTTGTCACTATCAACCAAGTTGGTTCCAAGAGAGAGTGGCAGTTCAGAAGATTCTTTGAGGACATCCACCATTGCAGATCGTTCTTGACTTTGTCGGGAATCAATATTAGCTGAGTATATGACGTTTTGTTCCATTGTTGGAGAAAGTTTAGCTGAAACTGACGACTGTGCCAGTGACTCCACTTCACCATGGGAATTGATGATGTCATCAAGCCTATCAATCTTAAACAAGTCCTGGCCGAGAGGTAAGCACGATCTAAAATCGTTAAAACAAAAGTTTTTATCTTGTGTACTTTCTCCTCAGTGAGGGATACTGTGTTCAGTATTGTGTTGAATTGTGCTCCCAAGTAGACCATAGATCTGACCGGAACTCTAAAAGACTCTTGTTCCAGTTGATTATCCATCCCATGTCTTGAAGAAGCTTTAGGGCTTGATCTCTGTGACGAAGTAGAACAACTTCTCACTGTGCCAGTATCAATATATCGTCCAGATAATGATAAATTTTTATATTGGCCTTTCTCAAGATTACAATAGTTTCTTGAAGAACCTTTGTGAAGGTACGGGGAGATGTGGAAAGACCGAAAGGTAGGGCTGTGAATTGGAAATGGATGTCCGCAAAATGAAACCTGAGAAATTTTCGAAATTGTCTGTGTATTGGGATATGGAGATAAGCGTCCTTGAGGTCTATGGATATCATGAAGTCGTTTGGTTGGACAGATGATATTATGGTTGGACGGATGATATTATGGAATGTAAGGACTCCATTTTGAATTTTTCTAGTAGAATATGATGATTCAATTTTTTCAAACCTATGACTGGTCTCCAGTCCCCTGTCTTCTTTCTTACTAGAAAAATGGGAGAGTAGACTCCCTGATATTGCTGTTTCGAAGGAACTGCTTCCACGGCCCTCTGTTCCACTAAAGTTTTCACATACTGGAAAAGGAATATTCTTTTTTGTTCTGACTTTGGCATCTTTGTTGGGATGAAGATTCTGTGAGGCAATTGCGTCTTGAACTTCCACGAGTGACCCTTGGTTATAGTTTTCAAGTCCATTTGTCTTGAACGTTGTCCACCCATATCGGACGAAATAGAGCTAACCTCGCCCCCACCTGACCGACATGAGTGGACAACGCCTCAAAAGGACCTTTGTTGTGGCTGAGAGGCAGTGGAAGCTGCCTTGACTGACTTTGCCAAAGTAGACTGTGAGCTCTTCCAATTTTTTCGGTACTGGCGTCCTGGCCGATAGGCTCTAGCATCCCTGAAATTGCTTGATTGCTGCGTCCTCTGAGTGAAGTTTTGTTTTCTGACCTTTCGATCTTGAGGCAACATGCCTGACTTTCCTCCTGTTTTTTTGCGAATAGCTGCATCCATCTTCTCACCGAATAATAGTTTGCCATCATAGGGTATTTTTACCCAATTCTGTTTGGAAGAAATATCTGCTGACCAATGCTTCAGCCAGAGGGATCTTCTTGCGGTAACAGAAGTAAGAATTGACCTAGATGCTAGTCTAACCGTATCAATGGCGGCTTCACTAATAAAGTCCGCCGTAATTCGTAAATCATCTAGGGCCGAGATAATCTGATCAGGATCCACTTTAGCTTTTATAGCGTCTTCAATATTAGCCGTCCAACACTTAACGGCTCTAGCAACGGATGTTAGTGCTATAGCAGGCTTTGCTGAACCACCTGCAAGAAGATATAGCTTTTTTAAATCTGAGTCAATTCTTCTATCAAGGGGATCTTTAAAAGACACAGGATCATCCATGGGTAAGGTAACATGTTTTATTAAATCCGACAGTGAAGAGTCCACAAGAGGAGCGTTGTTTAAAGATTTCGTGTCTTCCTCCGGAAGAGGGTACATTTTTGATAACTTGTTATTGAGACTTTGTTTCTTCTCTGTCTTTTCCCATTCTTCAAACATCAAACTCTTAATTTCAGGCATCATGGGAAAAGATGGGCCCACTTTTTGCAAATGAGGGTAATATTTGCCCACTGTAACTGCTGTATCTTCAGACTCTTCCCATGAGATAAACCCGATGGGGTAAAAAACAAAAATAAGAACCCAGGACAGCTATATAGAAAAAACCTATCCTGAGGGAGGACAGGAAAAAAAAAAGATTAAAGGGGGACACACGCTAAGACAGCTATATAGTTAATCTGTCCTATGGGGTAAGGGGGGCGGGGCTTACCCCAATTAGTATGATGCCATGATGGCACCTGGAAAATGGTTTACCCCTCTCACCCCAGCAGTCCTCTTGACCCTCCTCTTTGGCTGTCACTACAAGACCATCACCACCAAAACCTCCAGGCACAGGAACACCTTCTTCCCCCAAGCAGTCTTTCTCCTGAACAGAGAACCAGTAACAAAAAAAAGTTCCCCTGGGGGGTACTCACCTCAGGAGGGGGAAGCCTCAGGTTCCCAATGAGGCTTCCCCCTCCCCTGTAGCTGCAGGCAGTCCAGCGCTGGCTCCCCCGAAGTGTCCCGGAATCCTCCCTCTAAAGCCTGACAAGCTCTGATTTATTTACCTTTCCTGGCTCCAGCGGGGCTGCTGTGGCGGCTCTCTGCACGGAGACAAAAATAGCCATTCTCTGTCGGGTCCGCTGTACTACGCAGGCACAGAAGACTTGCGCCTGCACAGTAGAGCGGCCTGACAGTGATCGGCTATTTCCGTCTATCTCTGAGTGGAGAGCTGATACTGCACCTGCGCTGGAGCCGGGAAGGCAAATATTTACATCCCCGCTGTTCGGGGACGGATCAATAGGATCCAGAGGCTTCCCCCATCCGAGGTGCAGGGCCGGATTTGTAGTTTTTAACGCCCAAGGCCACCCCCTGACCAAAACCATCTTTAGCTGCCCCAAGCACAGCAGGGATTAGATTGTAAGCTCTACTGAGGACAATTAGTGACGTGATTGCAGCGATTAGCAGGTGACAGCAGAACTGTGAAGGCAGAAGTGTCAGAAGTTGGAGAGCAGCGTGAAGCGTATCAGAAGGAAGGAAGGCAATGGTGGCATAGGTGATTTGCTTAAGCACTTGCTTATACAGTGACAGCCTGAGACCTCAACCCCCCCCCCCCCCCCCCCCAATCCCAGAACGAGTTTGCTTTTCCCAAAATCAAGCTTGCTTATCTCTGGTAGTGGGCAGTGCACTTCAAGGAAAAAAAAATAATTTAATACCATTTACCATATTTTGATTCTAAATTATGTACAGCACACTGCACACAATTATCACCCCACTGCCGCCCCTTGCTTTCCTGGTGCCCTAGGCCACTGCCTATGTGGCCTTGCCTGAAATCCGGCCATGCCGAGGTAAGTACACCCCAGGGGAGGTTTTTCTTGTTACAGGTTTTCTTTAAGCCCTTCCCCAGTGTAACATCCAGGACTTCACCTCCAGCATCTGTGGAGTGCTAGCGTACTGCACCTATGTCTTACAACTGGATGTGTCCTTATGTAGTCTTTCATCATGTGCAGTGTCATATGTTGTCATGTCACATGTTATTTGCACTGTTAATTGCATGTGTACAGCAAATAATTCTGGGTGTGGCATCTGTTGCACGCAGCAAAATAAATTTGATGCTGATATGTCAGCATCCATATTTTCCTCAATCTTTAACCTTTTGCTGGCCATTTTTGCTGAAAATTTTTACGTGCGCTGTGGCACTGCGTTATTTTGTGCTTCCCTTTGCCTAATGCAGAGTGGTGTAGTTGGTGCTTCATATTTACCTGATCTGGACAGAATATCGGCTCTACTATTAGCTTAGTATAGCCAGCTGACACAGCCCTGCCCCAAGTTACCAGTTGGGGTCACTACTGGATTGCCACTTAAACATTATAGCCACCATGCTATTGCCAACACTGTCCCATCATACCATGGAAAGAGCAGGGCTGAGCAAGACCATTTTACAACCTAATATCGTTTTACACCAGTATGATTTAACTAAGCCACTAAAAGATTAAGTAAGAAATGTTATAATTCAATGTATGTTATTACTCTTTGCACAGTGGTAGATCTGCCTAGGAGAACACTGCTGTTAAAAATACCCTTCCCTTTCCTACTGGCAGTCATTTCTAATGCCACAGCTTAAGAAATGCTGTAGACCAACAGATAGCCCCCAGTGAACTCCTGTCAAAGTGATTCTGAATTTGTTCTTGTTGAAAAGGCATTTTATTGCTAAGATGTGAAAATACCACCCAGGAGTAAAAATGTGAATTGGATCAGGTCCATTGTGTTTTGCGAGACACAGATTGGCGTTATGTGTATGCTATAATGCATGGTTCCAGTGAAAAACTAGCCTCAGGGCCAAACTATATTTCTCTCTCTCTCTCTCTCTCTCTCTCTCTCTCTCTCTCTCTCTCTCTCTCTCTCTCTCTCTCTCTCTCTCTCTCTCTCTATATATATATATATATATATATATATATATATATATAATAAAGGTCTGGAAGCACTACATTTCTCATGATTTATCCTTCCGTATTGTTTTCTCACTTTATTTGTATAAAATACCTTCAATGCTAGGGAAAAAAATACTGCATATAAAAGGTAACAAAAAAATCACATTTAGCTAGTCATCGACAGCTTATGTACCGCAATGTTTTTGCTTCTTATGAGCTGAAGTTCTACCAAAATGAGAAACTAGGAAACACGTCAAAATAACTTTTTAGTGCTTTAGCATACACTTATAGATTATGTGACTTAACAATTGATTCCTTTCTGTAAGGAGCAGATTTCTACCACACATAAAGGGGTTGTCGGTAAAGTAAATCCATGCGGGAAAACACCGCTGCCGGTATATTAGACTTCTGGCTGCTCATTCATAAAATGTATCCAGTTGCGGTAGCAGTGCGGAGATTCCCCGAACTAGGCTGTTGGTAGGCAGGCGGTAGGCTTGCGGAAGCACAGTAAGCTGCCGAGTACATTTCTCTGTGTTCCGCTCTACTGCAGCTGCCTGGGAGGTCTGTGTCTCCATTCACTTAACATTGTTATCGCCACATCAGAGGGAGCGGTATTTCCCGTCCTCATGCCGCTTGCGGTAATCTTTATGAATTAACATTTTGTTACATTTTTTACGATAATCACTGCACAAGGCGGTGATTTATCACTCTGCTCGGTAATGTCAGCTTTTCATGCAGAAAGAGCCTTTATGAATGCCGAATTTGCTAAGTGTTCGGTAAAGTGAGCTGTTTTAAGCATTTCCGCATGCGGAAATGCTTTATGAATAATAGCCAATGCGAAGACATAACAACAAAAGTTGTTTAGGTGATGCCTTTAATGACTAACTGTACAAGATTTCTTTGCAAGGTTTCGAAACTTTGTTTCTTTTTCAGGCATGTTTCAGAACTGGATCCGAACCACACAGTTTCGAAAGCTTGCAAAGAAATCTTGTACAGTTAGTCATTAACCATTTAATGGCAAGCATACGTATTAAAACGTCATGCTTTAGCCTATTAACGGCAACATGACGTTTTAATACGTCACGCGTTCCCGCCGCCGCTCTGCACGTGTCCGCGCCGCTACCACCGCCATTACCGTCGGGTTTCCGTGCTATGTGATTGGGGAAGAGGACCAAGCGGTCCTCTACCCAATCGCAGTGCCTGGAGTGAATGGACGTAACCGCGAACGGCGGCTACGTCCATTCAAAAAAAACAGGAAATTTTTACAGGTTTATTAAAGTGTAAAAAAAAAAAAGTGATCACTTCCTATTATGGAAAGTGTTCACTAGCGCCATCTTGTGGCCAAAAAGTATATTACACACACACGCACATACATAATATGAACATACACAGTATTAATAAATTAATACATTACACTTCCAACCCCCCCCTCAAAAAAAAAACCCTTGTAAAAAAAAAATCAGCTTCAAATAAATAAATAAATAGTTGCCTTAGGGACTCAGCTTTTTTCAATCTATATTTTATGTTGGAAAATTTATTTTACTTTATTACATAGGGGCTTGTAATTATGGCCAGAACAACAAAAAAACCCCCAGAAAAATAACGCCTATATTTCAAAATAATATATTGTCGCCATACATTGTGATAGGGACATAATTTAAACGGTTTAATAATCAGGACAACTGGGCAAATAAAATGAGTTGAGTTTTATCCACTGGGGAATGTTTAATTTTAAAACTATAATGGCTGAAATCTGAGAAATAATGATTTTTTTCCATTATTTTTGTATTTTTCCCATTAAAACGCATTTAGAATAAAAAAATTCTTAGCAAAATGTACTACCCACAGAAAGCTTAATTGGTGGCGAAAAAAACGAGGTATAGATCATTTTCTTGTGAGAAGTTGTAATAAAGTTATTAGGGAATAAAAGGGAGGAGCACTGACAGGTGAAAATTGCTCTGGTCCGTTAGGGTAAAAACCCTTGGGGGTGAACTGGTTAAAGGCATCACCTATACAACTTTTGTTGTTATGTCTTTGGACTCTCTCCACGACGCATACTGGACCACACGCAACTTACCACACAATGCACATTGATTTTCGATATTGAGAATCATTTGAACCACATTGTTGCACTGTTCAATGCAGTGCAGCGCTATGGGCTGTCAATCTACTAGATTGACAGCCCACAATTGAACTAGATCTTCCATCCTGTCCAATCCATACTTTCAATTGATTGCTGGTCAACATCGATTGATCAGACATTTCAGGAGATTTGATTCCTAGCAGATCGATCGCATCTGCCAGAAATCGAACTGGAAAATCGATAAGTGTATGGGCACCTTAGGGGTCATCAAATAAAACAGACACACTACTGGGGTGCAACCGTATATATCCAAAACATTTAGAATTGAGAAAATGCAAAACCTCTGTTAAATACACAAATAATCGCAAAAAAAAGGAAGTGTATACAGGCGCGCCACAGCCTATTCAGAAGATTCTTCTTGATAGTGAACAAAACAGAATGTAGCTGCCAGAGGTTCCAATCACCACAGATTGTATACAAGATATCCAATATAAGCTAAGCACACCAACTCTTTAAAATGACAAAATCTTCACTCTGTCCTCCAACCAGAATTCCACACTATCCCTTAGAGCTCTTATATACATGCCTGCAGTTACCTGCTATGGAACAATTTCAAGAGTGACCATCACCACAGTTAAGGAGTAATACTCGTAAGACTCTATTAATGGCAGTAAACAAAATGAAATCCTATTTACCTTGCAGTCCAAAGTCAAAGAGAAATGTCAAGTTACATTGCAAATCCCTGAACAAAGGACCTGTATGACATAAAATTGAATCAACACAATTAAAATTGCAGTGCTGAATCATGCCTACTCTCCAACCCATTCATGTGATGATATGCATGACCGCTGCATATATTTGTGGCAGCGGTCACTCTTGAGTTTGTTCTGCATCGGGTGACTGCAGGCATATAAGAGCTCTATAGGAGATCATGGTATTCTTACTATAGGACAAAGTGAGGATTTTGTCATTTAAAGGGTTGATGCATAAGGGTGTTATTGGATATCTTAATATACAAATATGCCATTTTTTCAATCTTAAAATAGTTTTGTTGTTCACTACTTTATATTTGAAAATATAATAATAATAATAATAATAATAATAATAATAATGAAAGATTCAGCATTTCCTCTTACTGACGTGTATTTCCTTTGCACATGTGAAGAACAGGTTTTTCTCCAGCAGTGCCCCCAGGCTACTCCTCTGTATTTATAGGACAGCATCAATGTCATGTTCATAGATCTAAGGCATTATCCTTTAGTCCTCAGCTTGCTCCCTTCTTGCCCTTTGGCAGGAGAACTGGGGCACAGCTCAAGTAACACAGGAAGAGTCCAGGTCTCACCTCCTCATATTGCACTTCCAATAAGGTGCCAGTAAATAGTACTCAAAACACAAATCCATTGCCAAATCTATTTCTAGTATAACAGCAACAAGTCTACTCATTTGCAGATCTGTTTTATCTATGGCTATTCAGGCATTATAGAAACATTATATTTTAGCAGAATCTTGCCATCTAGGAAGTTTCAAAATACATAAAAATCTATGAAAACAATGTTCAGTCTGACTGATGTACAGTAGAACTTAGAGGCAGGCATTGGTTGATGTTCTATAATCTTGCTGGACAGTACCTCATATCTCTCACTCTCTGTCCAGGAACAGCTGCAGGAACTGGCTGACAGAAGGCGGGAGATCAAAATTTCAGTCCAGCTGCAACAACAACGGAACAAAGACCTGGAGGAGATGCGCAAAAGTCTTGCGCAGGAACTTGCAGCCTACAAGTATGTTCTATCGAACCAACAACTAATAGGTGAAATTTTACCACAATAACGGTCATGAAAGTATTGTCCTTCACTGAAATGTAGAGGAAAGTGATAATCAAATGACCCCATCCAGAATGAAAGCAGCACCTTCTCCAAGAGTGACAGCCTATATGATTATTATTATTGATTTATAAAGCGCCAACATATTCCGTGGCGCTGTACAATGTAAGAAACAAACATGGGGTACATAATAATACAGACAATGGTGTAAACCAATATACAAGATACAGTGGAGGAAATAATTATTTGACCCCTCACAATGAAATGAAAAGTCTCAGAACAGTATGATTTCAATGGTAGGTTTATTTTAACAGTGGCAGATAGCACATCAAAAGGAAAATCGAAAAAATAACCTTAAATAAAAGATAGCAACTGATTTGCATTTCATTGAGTGAAATAAGTTTTTGAACCCCTACCAACCATTAAGAGTTCTGGCTCCCACAGAGTGGTTAGACACTTCTACTCAATTAGTCACCCTCATTAAGGACACCTGTCTTAACTAGTCACCTGTATAAAAGACACCTGTCCACAGAATCAATCAATCGAGCAGACTCCAAACTCTCCAACATGGGAAAGACCAAAGAGCTTTCCAAGGATGTCAGAGACAAAATTTTAGACCTGCACAAGGCTGGAATGGGCTACAAAACCATTAGCAAGAAGCTGGGAGAGAAGGTGACAACTGTTGGTGCGATTGTTAGAAAATGGAAGGAGCACAAAATGACCATCAATCGACCTCGCTCTGGGGCTCCACGCAAGATCGCACCTCGTGGGGTGTCAATGGTTCTGAGCAAGGTGAAAAAGCATCCTAGAACTACACGGGAGGAGTTAGTGAATGACCTCAAATTAGCAGGGACCACAGTCACCAAGAAAACCATTGGAAACACATTACACCGCAATGGATTAAAATCCTGCAGGGCTCGCAAGGTCCCCCTGCTCAAGAAGGCACATGTGCAGGCCCGTCTGAAGTTTGCCAATGAACACCTGAATGATTCTGTGAGAAGGACTGGGAGAAGGTGCTGTGGTCTGATGAGACCAAAATAGAGCTCTTTGGCATTAACTCAACTCGCTGTGTTTGGAGGAAGAAAAATGCTGCCTATGACCCCCAAAACACCGTCCCCACCGTCAAGCATGGGGGTGGAAACATTTTGCTTTGGGGATGTTTTTCTGCTAAGGGCACAGGACAACTTAATCGCATTAACGGGAAAATGGACGGAGCCATGTATCGTGAAATCCTGAACGACAACCTCCTTCCCTCTGCCAGGAAACTGAAAATGGGTCGTGGATGGGTGTTCCAGCACGACAATGACCCAAAACATACAGCAAAGGCAACAAAGGAGTGGCTCAAGAAGAAGCACATTAAGGTCATGGAGTGGCCTAGTCAGTCTCCGGACCTTAATCCAATAGAAAACCTATGGAGGGAGCTCAAGCTCAGAGTTGCACAGAGACAGCCTCGAAACCTTAGGGATTTAGAGATGATCTGCAAAGAGGAGTGGACCAACATTCCTCCTAAAATGTGTGCAAACTTGGTCATCAAATACAAGAAACGTTTGACCTCTGTGCTTGCAAACAAGGGTTTTTCCACTAAGTATTAAGTCTTTTATTGTTAGAGGGTTCAAAAACTTATTTCACTCAATGAAATGCAAATCAGTTGCTATCTTTTATTTAAGGTTATTTTTTCGATTTTCCTTTTGATGTGCTATCTGCCACTGTTAAAATAAACCTACCAATGAAATAATACTGTTCTGAGACTTTTCATTTCTTTGTCATTGGACAAACTTACAAAATCAGTGAGGGGTCAAATAATTATTTCCTCCACTGTACATAATTAGTGACAAAATACAAGAATGATACAAAATACAGAATTGGTAATGACAGTGATAAAAGTAACATGATGAATAAAATGTATAATGATTTCCAAGACACAAAAGTGGGAGAGAGCCCTGCCCTTACCAGCTTACAATCTAAAGGGAATGGGGGGAAACAAGAGGAGGGGTGGTATACAACAAATATATAGAGGCAGTGTGTTTTAGGATACCTAGTAGGAGTGCAATTTGGTCTTAGGACAAAGGGAAGTGGCCTAAGGTAGCGCATATGCTTGTCGGAACAAATTAGTTTTTAGAGAGCGTATAAAGGTAACAAAGGTTGGAGAGTGACGGATGTGTTGTGGGAGGGCATTCCAGAGGAGGGGTGAAGCGCGTGCAAAATCTTGTAGATGTGAATGTGAGGAGGTAATTCTAGAGGAGGACAACAGAAGATCATGTGCAGATCTGAGATTGTGATTGGGTATGTATCTGGAAATTAGTGAGGATATGTACCGGGGAGAGAGATTGTGGAGAGCTTTGTAGGTTAGGGTTAGGAGTTTGAACTGGATCCTGTGGTAAATAGTATAGTAATAGCCTATAGTAAACATGAACATACAGGGAGTGCAGAATTATTAGGCAAATGAGTATTTTGACCACATCATCCTCTTTATGGATGTTGTCTTACTCCAAGCTGTGTAGGCTCGAAAGCCTACTACCAATTAAGCATATTAGGTGATGTGCATCTCTGTAATGAGAAGGGGTGTGGTCTAATGACATCAACACCCTATATCAGGTGTGCATAATTATTAGGCAACTTCCTTTCCTTTGGCAAAATGGTTTAAAAGAAGGACTTGACAGGATCAGATAAGTCAAAAATAGTGAGATATCTTGCAAAGGGATGCAGCACTCTTAAAATTGCAAAGCTTCTGAAGCGTGATCATCGAACAATCAAGCGTTTCATGCAAAATAGTCAACAGGGTCGCAAGAAGCATGTGGAAAAACCAAGCTGCAAAATAACTGCCCATGAACTGAGAAAAGTCAAGTGTGCAGCTGCCAAAATGCCACTTTCCACCAGTTTGCCATATTTCAGAGCTGCAACATCACTGAAGTGCCCAAAAGCACAAGGTGTGCAATACTCAGAGACATGGCCAAGGTAAGAAAGGCTGAAAGACGACCACCACTGAACAAGACACACAAGCTGAAACATCAAGACTGGGCCAAGAAATATCTCAAGATATTTTTCTAACGTTTTATGGACTGATCGAATGAGAGTGAGTCTTGATGGGCCAGATGGATGGGCCCGTGGCTGGATTGGTAAAGGGCAGAGAGCTCCAGTCCGACTCAGACGCCAGCAAGGTGGAGGTGGAGTACTGGTTTGGGCTGGTATCATCAAAGATGAGCTTGTAGGGCCTTTTCGGGTTGAGGATGGAGTCAAGCTCAACTCCCAGTCCTACTGCCAGTTTCTGGAAGACACATTCTTCAAGCAGTGGTACAGAAAGAAGTCTGCATCCTTCAAGAAAAACATGATTTTCATGCAGGACAATGCTCCATCACACGCGTCCAAGTACTCCACAGCGTGGCTGGCAAGAAAGTGTATAAAAGAAGAAAAACTAATGACATGGGGTATCATTCATAAAGAGGCTGTCGGTAATGCGGGAAAACACCGTTCTTCTCCGCAACCAGTAATTAAGACTTCTGGGTGGTCATTCATAAAGAAGTTGCCTGTTGCGGTAGAAGTGCGGAGGTTTTCTGGAGGAAGCTGGCGGTAGCGTTGCGGAAGACATGCGGAAACATAAAAGCTGCCCGATTCCCTCCGTGCGCTCCTCTGCCTGATGCTGCTTGGGAGGTCCGTCCCATTCATTTATATGTAATCCGCCCGCCTATCGCTACTGTCGAGCAAGCGGTATTTTCCTTCCGGATGGATGTGTTTGTTACTTTTTCTAGATTAATCTAGAAAAACTCCGCACAAGGCGGAAATGTATCGCTCTGCACGGGAATGTCATTTTTTCATGCGGAAAGAGCCTTTATGAATGCTGACTTTGCCGAGTGGTCGGTAAAGTCAGCTGTTTTTAGCATTTCCGCATGCGGAAATGCTTTATGAATGATACCCCTGGCCTCCTTGTTCACCTGATCTGAATCCCATTGAGGACCTGTGGTCCATCATAAAATGTGAGATTTACAAGGAGGGAAAACAGTACACCTCTCTGAACAGTGTCTGGGAGGCTGTTGTTGCTGCTGCACGCAATGTTGATGGTGAACAGATCAAAATACTGACAGAATCCATGGATGGCAGGCTTTTGAGTGTCCTTGCAAAGAAAGGTGGCTATATTGGTCACTGATTTGTTTTTGTATGTCAGAAATGTATATTTGTGAATGTTGAGATGTTATATTGGTTTCACTGGTAAAAATCAATATTTGAAATGGGTATATATTTGTTTTTTGTTAAGTTGCCTAATAATTATGCACAGTAATAGTCACCTGCACACACAGATATCCCCCTAAAATAGCTAAAACTAAAAACAAACTAAAAACTACTTTCAAAAATATTCAGCTTTAATATTAGAGTTTTTTTGGGTTCATTGAGAACATAGTTGTTGTTCAATAATAAAATTATTCCTTTAAAAATACCACTTGCCTAATAATTCTGCACTCCCTGTACATTTTTAACATCTGATTTCAAAATTAAATAATTTTACTTTTTTTTTTCAATCACACTAATCCTAAAATGAGAACGCAGAAGATGCCATTGTCGATGTACTATAAAAAATGCCACTTGATTGGTTGTTAAGTATTTAAAGTGCTTGTGTGCTGAACTGCACTTTGCTTTGCTCCAGCTCTTCTACAGTGTATACTGCATGTGTATATGACACAGTAGCACTACAGCAGCCATCTGATCCATCATTCTTCAGTTAGTCCTCTTCAATCCTCTCTCTTTTAAAGGGAACCTAAATCGAGAGGGATATGGAGGCTGCCATATGTATTTCCTTTTAAGCAGTAATAGTTGCCTGGCAGCCCTGCTGTTCCTCTGCCACTAATACATTTAGTCATAGACCCTGAACAAGCATGCAGCAGATCAGGTGTTGACATTATTGTCTGATCTGAAAAGATTAGCTGCATGCTGGTTTCTGGTGTTATTCAGACACTACTGCAGCAAAATAGATCAGCAAGGCTTCCAGGCAACTGGTATTGTTTAAAAGGAAATAAACATGGCAGCCTCAGTGCCTCCATATACCTCTTAGGGCCAGTGCACATCAAAAAGTGATAGCACAATCGCAAACGCTCATCACTTTTTTTTTTTTTTGAAAATATGTTTTTATTGAAAATTTTTCATAAACATACATAACAGGTATTTCTCTCATAGTTACATATAATTTGCATATACAGTATAGGGATGAGACTACCGGTGCAATTCTTACCAAAAATGGTCAGGAGATAAGGTTAGCCTATATATATCCCAATGAGCATTAGTATGAGAGAGGGAAAAGAAGGGGGGGGGGTGGGTCAAGGGAGAGGGCATAGGTGGGGGAGAGGGATGTGGGAGGGGGGGGGGGTGAGGGGGTGAATGAGGAAGGAGGGGGTAGAACAGCAGGAGGTAGAGGTAGGTAGGTTAGAAAACATGAGGGATGGCATTACCCAGTAGGAAAAACCTTAAAGATGATGTCATTTCACACAGATATTGTATGATCTGATTCTATACAATCACTTACTCCTAATTTTGAGTGAAAAGTGAAAAAAAAAAAAAAAAAAAGCTCCTATTATTAAGAAAGCATAGCGTGTGTACCTCCTTACCGGGATTTACTATAGATATCAGGGGAGCGTTAGGCCTTTTCTAGCTATCCAATTTTGTCTACTGTAGGAAGGTTTTGGCCTTATCAGATTCTCTGTAGTCTATCCAGATGGCCCATCTGTTAACAAATTTTCCCTGGTGTCCTTGTGCTGTCAGACATAAATCATCCAGTCTCATTAATTCGTTCAAATGGGTAAATAGATCCATTACAGAGGGGACTTCGGGGGAGCGCCATTTTCTAGCAATTAGGGTTCTAGCCGCGGTGAGGATGAATCTAAAAATTGAGCCCTTGATGGAAGCGAATGACCCAGGAATAGCTGAGAGCAAAGCAATTGCAGGAGACGGGGGGATAGGTGTTAGATATATTTCTTTATGTAGTTCAAAAACTTTGGTCCAAAAGACCTGTAGTTTATCGCACTCCCACCAAACATGTATGTATGTTCCTTTATGGGTCTTACACCTCCAGCATTGAACAGGGGTTGCGGGCTGAAAAGTGTTCAATCTGACTGGATCCCTATACCATCTCGAAAAGATTCTGTAGTTCCTCTCCTGATGTTTAATGGATATTGAGAGTTTATGGGAGAGTATGAATACTTTTTCCCAAGATTCTGCTGGCAAGGGGGTTCCTAAGTCTTTGTCCCAGGTGTCTGTTATTTTTAACAGGGGTTGCTCAGATCCTCTCGAGATTAGTAGGTTGTACAGCTTAGAAAGGGTGTGATCTATCTTGTCTGTGGATGAGCATAGGTTCTCGAAGGGTGTCAAGGATCTGTGAATATTGGGTCTAGGTTGGAGGGAGTTGTAGAATTTATCTAATTGGAATTTAGTGAGCCAGGTAGGTCTGAAATTGGGGGTTGTGATGGGCCAATCCGTTATGCTCATCACTTTTTGAAGTGATTTTTCTAGGTGATTCTAGGCATGTGCCTAGCTATTTTTTAATTTCTAACCATTCCTAGGGATTTCTGGAGCATTTTGGTGTAGCGTTTTTTTTAATTTTTTGTTACAGTAGAGCTGAACTGGACAGCTTCAGTAACAAAAACGCTTGGAAAATCGCTCTGATCTAGCACTTTTCAGAGCGATTTTCCACTTTCCTATACTTAAGATTCAGGCTGAATTGCCTCAGAAATCAGCATAAATGCTGCAGGACCTGTGCTTGAGAGAAAATCACATCACTCTGGTGTGATTCATCCCATTCAAATACATTAGCCAAGCGGTTTTCAAAGCGCTGGCATTTTTTAAAAGCGCTCAGAAGCGCACTTGGTGTGCACTAGTGTTGGGCGAACAGTGTTCGCCACTGTTCGGGTTCTGCAGAACATCACCCTGTTCGGGTGATGTTCGAGTTCAGCCGAACACCTGATGGTGTTCGGCCAAACCGTTCGGCCGCATGGCCGAACTAAGAGCGCATGGCCGAACGTTCCCCGAACGTTCGGCTAGCGCTGTGATTGGCCGAACGGGTCACGTGGTTCGGACCCGAACGCGCTCTGATTGGCCGAACTGTCACGTGGTTCGGGTAAATAAATACCCGAACCACGTCATATTTCCGCCATTTGTCTGTGGGTTTAGCTTTGGGTAGGCAGGCAGGGTAGTTCGCGCTCCAGCCACGCTAGCCAGGGTCCCCCCAGTCATTGTGTCACTGCTGGGAATAGTAGTACACCGCTCGCTCAGCATTCTGTTTACTGCCACTCTGTGTACCTCGCTCAGCCACACTATATAGCATTCTGTTTACTGTTCTGTGTCTGCTGGGAATAGTAGTACACCGCTCGCTCAGCCACACTATATAGCATTCTGTTTACTGCCACTCTGTGTCTTCTGGGAATAGTGGTACACCGCTCACCCGCCACTGTATAGCATTGTGCTCTGTGTCGCTGCTGGGAATAGTGGTACACCGCTCACCCGCCACTGTATAGAATTGTGCTCTGTGTCGCTGCTGGGAATAGTGGTACACCGCTCACCCGCCACTGTATAGCATTGTGCTCTGTGTCGCTGCTGGGAATAGTGGTACACCGCTCAGCCACACTATATAGCATTCTGTTTACTGTTCTGTGTCTGCTGGAAATAGTAGTACGCCGCTCGCTCAGCCACACTATATAGCATTCTGTTTACTGCCACTCTGTGTACCTCGCTCAGCCTCAGCCACACTATATAGCATTCTGTTTACTGCCACTCTGTGTCTTCTGGGAATAGTAGTACACCGCTCACCCGCCACTGTATAGCATTGTGCTCTGTGTCGCTGCTGGGAATAGTGGTACACCGCTCACCCGCCACTGTATAGCATTGTGCTGTGTGTCGCTGCTGGGAATAGTGGTACACCGCTCAGCCACACTATATAGCATTCTGTTTACTGTTCTGTGTCTGCTGGGAATAGTAGTACACCGCTCGCTCAGCCACACTATATAGCATTCTGTTTACTGCCACTCTGTGTACCTCGCTCAGCCACACTATATAGCATTCTGTTTACTGTTCTGTGTCTGCTGGGAATAGTAGTACACCGCTCGCTCAGCCACACTATATAGCATTCTGTTTACTGCCACTTTGTGTACCTCGCTCAGCTACACTATATAGCATTCTGTTTACTGTTCTGTGTCTGCTGGGAATAGTAGTACACCGCTCGCTCAGCCACACTATATAGCATTCTGTTTACTGCCACTCTGTGTACCTCGCTCAGCCACACTATATATCATTCTGTTTACTGCCACTCTGTGTCTGCTGGGAATAGTAGTACACCGCTCACCCGCCACTGTATAGCATTGTGCTCTGTGTCGCTGCTGGGAATAGTGGTCCACCGCTCACCCGCCACTGTATAGCATTGTGCTCTGTGTCGCTGCTGGGAATAGTGGTACACCGCTCAGCCACACTATATAGCATTCTGTTTACTGTTCTGTGTCTGCTGGGATTGGGAATAGTAGTACACCGCTCACTCAGCCACACTATATAGCATTCTGTTTACTGCCACTCTGTGTACCTCGCTCAGCCACACTATATAGCATTCTGTTTACTGTTCTGTGTCTGCTGGGAATAGTAGTACACCGCTCGCTCAGCCACACTATATAGCATTCTGTTTACTGCCACTCTGTGTACCTCGCTCAGCCACACTATATAGCATTCTGTTTACTGCCACTCTGTGTCTGCTGGGAATAGTAGTACACCGCTCATCCGCCACTGTATAGCATTGTGCTCTGTGTCGCTGCTGGGAATAGTGGTACACCGCTCACCCGCCACTGTATAGCATTGTGCTCTGTGTCGCTGCTGGGAATAGTGGTACACCGCTCACCCGCCACTGTATAGCATTGTGCTCTGTGTCGCTGCTGGGAATAGTGGTACACCGCTCACCCGCCACTGTATAGCATTGTGCTCTGTGTCGCTGCTGGGAATAGTGGTACTGTATAGCATTTCTGTACTGCCACTGTACTGCTGTCAGTCAGCGTGTACTGTAAGGATAAGTGAAATGAGGAAGAAATCCGGTGAAAGAGGGAGGGGCAAGGGAAGAGGTGTTTCCCCTGACGGTTCACGTACAGGCCACAGGGGAGCACCCAAGAAAACTCACTCAATACCGCCCATGTTGTCCAGGACAACAACCCTCACAAATCCAAAAGAACAGGACCAGATAATTACTTGGATGACCTCTCAAGCGTCCAGCAGTGGGTTAAGCAGCACCAGCACATCACGCACGAGGTCCGAGTCCTCAGCCAGTTACAAGGAGCCAGTGGGCACAAAGCTGACACAACCGGCAGCGACACCACGCACACAACTGCCAGATAACCAGTCCGATGAATTACCTCAGGACACAATGGGGTATTCGCAGGAGCTATTCCCAGCCCAACAAACTTCCCCCTTGAAAGGTCAATGGAGGAACAGCCAGAAATGTTGTGCCCGGATTCACAACCATTAACTGTGGGAAATGCACCGCGCACTGAAATACAAGGCGAGTCCGAGGAGGACTCGGAAACCCAAATCCCAGAGCAAGTTGGGCAGGAGGGGTTGCAATTGCAGGAGGTCGGCCGACAAGATCTGGAAGACGACGTTGGAGTGAGCTGCGCAGAGGTTGTTCTGGGGAGCTCTACTCCACGGCGGCGGCCCCCCACAATGACATATGACGAGTTTGAGGAGATGGAAGAGGAGGGTATGGACAATGTGGACAGAGACCCAGATTTTGTTTGTGAACGAGAACATCGCCGTCGTAGCAGCAGCACAGATGAGTCTGTTGAAGAACCCACTGCTGCACGAGTTCGCCTTGTGCCACAAGGTAGGCGGCGCGCAATTTCAGGCACCACAAGCGTGGAAGTTCAAGTGAGAGGCAAAAGAGGAGCAAACAGAAATCGCCAGCAAGGCAGGTGCTCCAAAGTCTGGGCTTTCTTTGAAGACTGCACTGAGGATGTTACCATGGCGATTTGCAAGGTGTGCAAGACCCGCCTGAGCAGGGGGAAAAGTATTAACAACCTCTCCACCACCAGCATGAGCCGCCACATGCTATCCAAACATCCCACTCTGTGGGCAAACGCGGCAGGACAGGGTACCAGCAACACTGCCTCCCTTGGGTTCACCAGACTCACCACCAGACCCGCCTCAGCAGCAGCAGTAGCCCAGCCATTGCGTGGTTCACAACATTCACAAACATCAGACGACGCTGACACTGTCACTTTCCGGAGTAGTGCTCTTGAGGTCTCCCAGTGTTCATCAAACACAACAACCAACAGCCCTTCCGTGTGCAGCGCTACGGTTCAGTTGTCTGTGTCGGAGATGTTTGAGCGCAAGAGGAAATTGCCAGCAAATGACCCCCGGGCCGTGGCAGTAACAGCCAGCATAGCCAAGCTTCTGGCCTGCGAAATGCTGCCATATCGAGTGGTGGAGACAAACAGCTTCAAGGGCATGATGTCAGTGGCCATCCCACGTTACGTGGTTCCCAGCCGCTACCACTTTGCGCGCTCTGCAGTGCCTGAGTTGCATGAGCACGTGGTCAGCAAAATAACCCGAAGCTTGAAGAATGCCATTGCCTGCAAGGTTCACCTCACCACTGACACCTGGACGAGTGCGTTCGGCCAGGGTCGATACATCTCCCTTACCGCGCACTGGGTGAACCTTGTGGAGCCTGGCAGCGATTCCTCACCTGCTACGGCGCGGGTGTTGCCCACGCCGCAAACAGCTGCACCGCCGTCCCTCCCACTGGATAACAACAGCAGCACCTACCTCTCTGACTCCTTCTCCTACAACGCATCTCAAAGCTGTACCTCATCCGGAAACGCTAACCCAGCAGCAGTAGGATCGTGGAAGCAGTGCAGCACAGCTGTTGGCATGCGTCAGCTAGCGTTGCTGAAGCTGATCTGCCTTGGGGATAAGCAGCACACAGGGGAGGAAATTTGGAAGGGAATAAAGGAACAGACGGATTTGTGGCTGGCACCGCTGGACCTGAAACCGGGCATGGTTGTGTGTGATAATGGGAGTAATCTCATTCGCGCTTTAAGGTTGGCTAAGCTGACACACATCCCTTGCCTGGCGCACGTGATGAACCTAGTAGTTCAGCGGTTCCTGAGGACATACCCAGGCGTGGCCGATCTTCTGTTGAAGGTGCGTCGAGTGGCCAAACATTGTAGAAATTCCAGTACTGCTTCGGGGGCACTCGCTAAGATGCAGGAGCGCTTCAATCTCCCCCACCATCGCTTGCTGTGTGATGTCCCTACGCGCTGGAATTCTACGCTGCACATGCTAGCCCGCTTTTGTGAGCAGAAGAGTGCAGTGGTCCAGTACATGACGGCGCAGTACCGAGGCGCATCCGGACAGCTGCCAAGCTTCTGTGGATCCGATTGGGCCAACATGTTGGACCTCTGCCAAGTCCTCCAAAATTTTGAGCAATCCACGTTGCTTGTGAGCAGTGACAACTCTTCAGTCAGCATTACCATACCACTGCTGTGTTTACTGAAGAGGTCAATGTTGAAAATCAAGGAAACAGCTGTCATGATGCAACTGGGGGAATCTGAAGGAGAAAACGATCAGCATGATGGTACCAACATCAGGCCATCCGCCTCAGGGAACGCTGGCCCCAGCAGCTATGACGAAGAAGAGGAGGAGGAACAGCTGGAGTTGGAGCAGGAATTTCATGCCACCACTGACGAGGGCCAGAGCGGTGCACGTTGGACTTCCACAATTCAGCGCGAATGGTCAGCAGAAGCAGACCAGGAGGAAGGTGACGACTATGATGCATCACAACAACTATCACAACGCTCACAAGAGGATGATGAGGATTCTGGTAGGACTCTGGCACACATGGCTCAATTCATGCTAGACTGCATTAAACGTGACCCACGCATTGTGCGCATTCTGGACAACACCAATTACTGGGTTTATACCCTTCTGGATCCACGGTACAAACACAATGTTCCAAAACTGCTTGAAGAAAGAGTCAGACAGGTCAAAATGGAAGAATACCAGCAGGCCCTTGTGGAGACTTTAGAGAGGAGATTGACATCCTCCCCCTCCTCTAGCCAGTTGTACGCCGACAGACTGACTTCCGCAAACCCAGGACGACCAGGAGGGCAGCAAACAACGCAAGCCGCAGCTAGTGCCCAAAAGGGAATGGTATCGGCAGTGTCCTTGGAGTGGGAAAATTTTCTGACACCCATGCAGCAGCAGCCCACTGAACAGCAAGCGTGCAGATCCACCTCCAACACCGATCGCCTGGAGAAGATGGTCAAGGACTACATGTCAGATGACGTAGCTGTGTCGAACAATCCATCTGCACCCTTCAACTATTGGGTATCGAAGCTAGACACCTGGCACGAACTGGCAATGTACGCAATAGAGGTGCTGGCTTGCCCGGCAGCCAGCGTTATGTCGGAACGCTGTTTCAGTGCTGCCGGAGGCATCGTCACAGATCGGCGTATCCGCCTCTCCACAGAAAATGCAGACCGTCTGACTCAAATTAAAATGAATCAATCCTGGATTGGAAATGACTACGCAACACTCCAGGACCCCAACCAAGTAACATGACCAATGAACATCTGGGATGGTGTAGCGTTTCTGGTCCCTGTTTATTGAACCTCTCATCTGTATTACATTTATGACTGCATGGCGGCAAAAAGCATTGCTGCTATATCCGCACGCTTTTTGTCCTCATGCAAGGCCTGGGTTGTTGCATGGCCTTCTCCTCCTGCGCCTACTCCTGTTCCATCACGTGTGCTGCTGCTGGGTTAGCGTTGCCGCGTGGTCCCTGTTTATTGAACCACTTATCTTTATTACATTTATGACTGCATGGCGGTACAAAGCATGCTATCCGCACGCTTCTTGTCCTCATGCAAGGCCTGGGTTGTTGTGTCTCACAAAGCGTGGCCTTCTCCTCCTGCGCCTCCTCCTGTTCCATCACGTCTGCTGCTGCTGGGTTAGCGTTGCCGCGTGGTCCCTGTTTATTGAACCACTTATCTTTATTACATTTATGACTGCATGGCGGTACAAAGCATGCTATCCGCACGCTTCTTGTCCTCATGCAAGGCCTGGGTTGTTGTGTCTCACAAAGCGTGGCCTTCTCCTCCTGCGCCTCCTCCTGTTCCATCACGTCTGCTGCTGCTGGGTTAGCGTTGCCGCGTGGTCCCTGTTTATTGAACCACTTATCTTTATTACATTTATGACTGCATGGCGGTACCTCATGCAAGGCCTGGGTTGTTGTGTCTCACAAAGCGTGGCCTTCTCCTCCTGCGCCTCCTCCTGTTCCATCACGTCTGCTGCTGCTGGGTTAGCGTTGCCGCGTGGTCCCTGTTTATTGAACCACTTATCTTTATTACATTTATGACTGCATGGCGGTACAAAGCATGCTATCCGCACGCTTCTTGTCCTCATGCAAGGCCTGGGTTGTTGTGTCTCACAAAGCGTGACCTTCTCCTCCTGCGCCTCCTCCTGTTCCATCACGTGTGCTGCTGCTGGTGCTGGGTTAGCGTTACCGGTCCCTTTTCCTGGAACCTCTTCTCTGTATTACATTTATGACTGCATGGCGAAAAAAAGCATGTTACCTGTGCAAAGAAACATGACATTTTCCACATTTAAAAGACAGTTTTTCCTTTGAAACTTTACAATCAATTTTCTCAAAAACTATAAGCTCTTTTTCAAATATTTGTTTTCCTCTTGTACCCACTCCCAAGGTGCATATACCCTGCTAATTTGGGGTATGTATTTATTTTTATTTATTTATTTGTTGTATTTATAAAGCGCCAACATATTACGCAGCGCTGGACATTAATTTAGGTTACAGACAATATTTAGGGGTGACAAACAGCAATATGACAATACAGGAATACAAGAAAACCAGATCACACAGCACAGTATGAGTACAAGGTAATGCTTAGTCAGTCACTGGATGGGAGCATGGAGTTAGGCAAGTTAGGTTCACTCAAATGCATAGCATGGGTGCACAGTAATAGAGGTGCATGATCAGGTAGGACACAAAAGGAGTGAGGACCCTGCCCAAAGGCTTACAATCTAGAGGGAGAGGTAGGGACTAGGGTTGCCACCTTTTGATTGAAAAAATACCGGCTCTGGGGTGTGGCCTAGAGGTGTGGCCTAAAAGTGGGAGGAGTCTGTTACGACCTTTTTTTTTTTCAAAAATAGTACAAGAAACATGCATATTTACAGAAATAGTTGAAAGTGGACCTGAACTCTTGCACAGGACAGAAGGAAAACAGAGAAACACACCCTGTATGTATTTATAGAGTTTAGTCTAATTCCCCCTCATCTGTGACTAAGCATAAGTTGTAATTTGATCCCTCAGCTGTGTCCGTGGACTGCCACTGCAGAGCGGTAATTGGTAAACAAAGGATGTTACTAATATGCCTGCTTCCATGAAAGCAGGAAGTAGACACACTGCCAATTTATTGCAGAGTTTGTATCAGCTGGGACAAAGAAATGTATTTTCTTTAAAGGTTATCATGCTGCTACATATCTTTTAGAGCAGAGAGAAGGTCTGAGTTTAGTTCCGCTTTAGAGAATACCTGTAAGCGAGGGGGAAGCCTCTGGATCCTGATGAGGCTTCCCTCATCCTCCTCAGCATCGGGGATTCAGTGCTGGCAGTCCCAGAAAAAAAAAAGTGGTGAAACAGCGGAGCCTGATCATGACCACTATACGCAGCAGAGCGTACCTCTTCAGGCTCAGCTATTCCCGCCAGAGCCTGAGGGAAAGCCGCCACTGCACCTGCGCGCACCGCAGACAAGCAGAAACAGCTGAGCCTGATCAGGAGCACTATACGCAGCAGAGCGTACCTCTTCAGGCTCAGCTATTCCCGCCAGAGCCGGAGGGAAAGCCGCCACTGCACCTGCGCGCACCGCAGACAAGCAGAAACAGCTGAGCCTGATCAGGAGCACTATACGCAGCAGAGCGTACCTCTTCAGGCTCAGCTATTCCCGCCAGAGCCTGAGGGAAAGCCGCCACTGCACCTGAGCGCACCGCAGACAAGTGGACCTTTAGGGCCGCCAGTGCTGGATTCCCTCTGCTGAGCAGGATGTTCTCATTAGGATCCAGAAGCTTCCCCCTCCCGAACTAAGTACCCACAGGTGCACTTTTCTCCCTACAGGTACACTTTCAAGGTGCCCACTAATGATTTCATTCCACGGCTGATCAATCATATCCAATGACACCGTATTGATTGGAAACATCGGAGTGCCCATTAACGACCGAATTACTGGCAGCCAAGTCGATCAGTTTATTGGAATCAAATTGTTTTTCGGATTGATCTCTGAACTGGCTAGCGGGAATCCCGCCCTTAAAGAGACTCCGTAACAAAAATTGCATCCTGTTTTTTATCATCCTACATGTTCCAAAAGCTATTCTAATGTGTTCTGGCTAATTGCAGCACTTTCTACTATGACAGTCTCTGTAATAAATCAATGTATCTTTCCCCTGTCAGACTTGTCGGCCTGTGTCTGGAAGGCTGCCAAGTTCTTCAGTGTTGTGGTTCTGCTATGAACTCACCCTTTCTGGCCCCTCTATGCACACTGCCTGTGTGTTATTTAGATAAGAGAGAAGAGAGAAGCTGCTCTAATCAGCTGGATAAATCATCCTCTGAGCTGGCTGGGCTTTCACATACTGAGGAATTACAAACAAGGGCAAAGCTGCTTGCAAGAAGAAAAGAGCAGCCTGAAACTTCAGTGCATGGGGGAAAGAAACACACAAATGATCTCTTGAGATTCAAAAGGAATGCTGTATACAGCCTGCTTATGTATGGATGTATTTTCTATGTGTGGACATACTGTACATCAACCTACTTCCTGTTTTGGTGGCCATTTTGTTTGTTTACAAACAAACTTTTTAAAACTGTTTTTAACCACTTTTAATGCGGCGAGGAGCGGCGAAATTGTGACAGAGGGTAATAGGAGATGTCCCCTAACGCACTGGTATGTTTACTTTTGAGCGATTTTAACAATACAGATTCTCTTTAATGGGCATGACTGATCATTTGTGATTACCGCAGAAACGATTGATTGGCTGTAGAATTGTATCATTAATGGGCACCTTAAGAGTCTGGAAGAGAGGATAGGGGCTGATGGAGGGTTGGGAGAGAAAGAGAAAAGAGGAGATAGAGACAGTGAATGTGTGAGTGACTGAGTGTGAGAGTGTGTGAGTGACTGAGTGTGAGAGTGTGTGAGTGACTGAGTGTGAGAGTGTGAGAGTGTGTGAGTGACTGAGTGTGAGAGTGTGTGAGTGACTGAGTGTGAGAGTGTGTGAGTGACTGAGTGTGAGAGTGTGTGAGTGACTGAGTGTGAGAGTGTGTGAGTGACAGAGAGAGTGTGTGAGTGACAGAGAGAGTGTGTGAGTGACAGAGAGTGACAGAGAGTGACTGAGTGTGAGAGTGTGTGAGTGACTGAGTGTGAGTGACTGAGAGAGTGTGTGAGTGACAGAGAGAGTGTGTGAGTGACAGAGAGAGTGTGTGAGTGACAGAGAGAGTGTGTGAGTGACAGAGAGAGTGTGAGTGACAGAGAGTGACTGAGTGTGAGAGTGTGTGAGTGACTGAGTGTGAGAGTGTGTGAGTGACTGAGTGTGAGAGTGTGTGAGTGACAGAGAGAGTGTGTGAGTGACAGAGAGAGTGTGTGAGTGACAGAGAGAGTGTGTGAGTGACAGAGAGAGTGTGTGAGTGACAGAGAGAGTGTGTGAGTGACAGAGAGAGTGTGTGAGTGACAGAGAGTGTGTGAGTGACAGAGAGTGTGTGAGTGACTGAGTGTGAGAGTGTGTGAGTGACTGAGTGTGAGTGACTGAGAGAGTGTGTGAGTGACTGAGAGAGTGTGTGAGTGACAGAGAGAGTGTGTGAGTGACAGAGAGAGTGTGTGAGTGACAGAGAGAGTGTGTGAGTGACAGAGAGAGTGTGTGAGTGACAGAGAGAGTGTGTGAGTGACAGAGAGAGTGTGTGAGTGACAGAGAGTGACTGAGTGACTGAGTGTGAGAGTGTGTGAGTGACTGAGTGTGAGAGTGTGTGAGTGACAGAGAGAGTGTGTGAGTGACAGAGAGTGCGTGAGTGACAGAGAGTGACTGAGAGAGTGTGTGAGTGACTGAGAGAGTGTGTGAGTGACTGAGAGAGTGTGTGAGTGACTGAGAGAGTGTGTGAGTGACAGAGAGAGTGTGTGAGTGACAGAGAGAGTGTGTGAGTGACAGAGAGAGTGTGTGAGTGACTGAGAGAGTGTGTGAGTGACTGAGAGAGTGTGTGAGTGACTGAGAGAGTGTGTGAGTGACAGAGAGAGTGTGTGAGTGACAGAGAGAGTGTGTGAGTGACAGAGAGAGTGTGTGAGTGACAGAGAGAGTGTGTGAGTGACAGAGAGTGTGTGAGTGACAGAGAGAGTGTGTGAGTGACTGAGAGAGTGTGTGAGTGACTGAGAGAGTGTGTGAGTGACTGAGAGAGTGTGTGAGTGACTGAGAGAGTGTGTGAGTGACTGAGAGTGTGTGTGAGTGACTGAGAGTGTGTGTGAGTGACTGAGAGTGTGTGAGTGACTGAGAGTGTGTGAGTGACTGAGAGTGTGTGAGTGACTGAGAGTGTGTGAGTGACTGAGAGTGTGTGAGTGACAGAGAGAGTGTGTGAGTGACAGAGAGAGTGTGTGAGTGACAGAGAGTGTGTGAGTGACAGAGAGAGTGTGAGAGTGACTGAGAGTGTGTGAGTGACAGAGAGAGTGTGAGAGTGACTGAGAGAGTGTGTGAGTGACTGAGAGAGTGTGTGAGTGACTGAGAGAGTGTGTGAGTGACTGAGAGTGTGTGTGAGTGACTGAGAGTGTGTGTGAGTGACTGAGAGTGTGTGAGTGACTGAGAGTGTGTGAGTGACTGAGAGTGTGTGAGTGACTGAGAGTGTGTGAGTGACTGAGAGTGTGTGAGTGACTGAGAGTGTGTGAGTGACTGAGAGTGTGTGAGTGACTGAGAGTGTGTGTGAGTGACAGAGAGTGTGTGTGAGTGACAGAGAGAGTGTGTGAGTGACAGAGAGAGGGTGTGAGTGACAGAGAGAGGGTGTGAGTGACAGAGAGAGTGTGTGTACTTGTTTGCTTCCACAGCACTTCAGCAGCTGAGCCTCTGCTTGCTCCCACCAGGACCCAGCACTGTGTAAAGATTGGCTGGGCAGCTTCTCTCCAGGAACTGCCAGATCTGGGGGGATGGGGGCTCTCCACTGCACACTGACTGGTCTCTCAGTCACAGGCTGTCTCTGTGTGAGGTAGGGAGAGAGATCCAAAGCTTCACACAAAAATAAAGAGCCGCTATATGGTACCATATTGTAATAGTCTAGGAGTTTGACACAAAATAAGTGGGGGCATTCCCATGATGGCAGTAAGGTCAGACGCACCTGAGTTCTGTTCAGCATATCCTGCTGTATCTACCCTCCTGACTTCTGCTCTCCCTCCAGACTCTCATTACACAGCCTGCCCCAGCATCTGGCTGCAGCCTCCTGAGCAGCGACAGTGAAGATATGTGACTTCTCCCCTGCACATGTGCGGCCATCCAGAACCTTCTGTAGCTGTTCTCGCTACACACTGAGAAAGCTGCAAATCTTCTCTACCTCTACACTGCAGACGGCTCTGAGATGCGTACACGTGCCTTTCTATTTGAACAGTCTGCTGCTACTGTCAGTTCCTGGCAACCTTCAATAAACCCCTTCACAGGCTCACAGCTATCAATTCACGTGCATTGAGAGCTGAACAACAAACGAGTGGAGTCAAACCATGTGCTCTGCTCAGCCAGTCCTGTCCTCTTCTCCGGTGTCCAATCAGCTCCTCCTTTTTCCCCCACAGTGCTCAGCAAATCCAGCCAGAGCTACTCTGGTCACTGGTGATTGGCTGGCAGTGCCTGGCCAGCCAATCGGAGAAGAGAGGAGGGAGCTGTGTTTCCAGTGTGATCAGCCTGGACCCTGGGGCTATTTTACCGGCAAATCAGATGCCGGAAATAATTAAATTCCGGTGCCGGCTTTTTAGCTGTTTTTACGGCCGGGCCGGCCAGATTCCGGCCGGGTGGCAACCCTAGTAGGGACACGAGAGGTAGGGGACCAGAGTTCGGCTGTGGGTTTAGAGCAATTGTGAGGGGTGGTAGGCAAGAGTGAAAAGGTGAGTTTTGAGGGCCTTCTTGAAGGTGTTGAAGAAAATTTATGTGCTATTTATGTAGCATGTAAGGAAGCTTTACAAAGCACAAAAGTTCGGGTCCCCATTGACTTCCATTATGTTCGGAGTTCGGCACGAACACCCGAACATCGCGGCGATGTTCGGCGAACGTTCGCGAACCCGAACATCTAGGTGTTCGCCCAACACTAGTGTGCACCAACCCTCTCTTCAGTTGTCCTTTAAACAGGCTGCAAGGCAATGAGTGAAGCAGTGTCTATGTACAGCAATCATTCCTAGGTACCAGAAATCTCCACCAATGAGTATTCAACATTCAAACAGTTAAAGCCTGTCATGGAGTAAGAACTTTAAGTGTCACTCTACACAACTCACTTTCCACTAAGACACTGTAAACACTGTAACTGCAATCTCTGTTTCTGGTCAGTGCCCTGGACACTCAGTACTAAAGTGAGTGCAGCAGCGATAGGAATAAGTGATTGGTGGGTTAAAGGATACCCGAAGTGACATGTGACATGATGAGATAGACATGGGTATGTACAATGCCTAGCACATAAATAACTATGCTGTTTTTTCTTTTTTTCTTTCTCTGACTGAAATAGATAAATATCAGGTATGTAAGTGGCTGACTCAGTCCTGACTCAGACAGGACAGATAAGAAATTCCAACTATAAAACACTTTCCTAGCAGAAAATGGCTTCTGAGAGCAGGAAAGAGATAAAAATGGGAATTTCTTATCAGTGAGGGTCACACAGTCAGCCACTTATATACCTGATATTTAACTCTTTCAGTCAGAGAAAGAAAAAAAGCCAGAATTTCACTTTAATCTTAAACTTGAGACTGGATCTTTGAAAGTAATGCTATTTTCTCCCCATCTCATAAACAAACCTTGAAGTAACCTAAGGTAGTTGAATAATGTTATGGATTATTATGGACCTTTGTATTACATGCTGTTATTGAAGAATATAATGTGGTCTTGAAAATAAATTATAATCTGGGAAGAAAGTTCCATAGTCAACATATAAGACCGGGGCACTACTTGCAGATTTTCTAATGTCTTTGTGCAACAGTGCCCGGCCCAGCAAAACAATTGGAAAAATGGTGGAGGGCGGAGCTTACCTCTCTCTCCCATGACACACCTCTATGCCCATTTTTCACCGTTGAAGATAGGAATGAGCAGCCTTGTATGATATGGACCACTCTACACTGTCACTATGGTTGTCAGAAACAGGGCCGTTTCTTGGGCAGTACGACCGCCCTGGGCGCAGACCGGCAAGTAGAAGAAGGGGGGCGCAGACAGATGGACATAACCGATAGGAAGATGGTGACATGCGGTGCAGCCAAATGGAAGAAAAAAAGATTACCAACACAATCCCCTTCCTTGACTCCTCCTGGGCTGCCTGTGTCAGACGTCAAGCCATCATCACGTCACCACCGCGTGATGACACTTCATGTCCTGTAGCAGTACTGCAGGCTGTCAGTGCGCGGTTAACATGGAGGAGTCGGCTTTCCGGGTTATCTCCACCTGTGTGTTTTCCTGGTCCCTGCTTCCTCCTGGATGAGGGGCTGGTCACTAGCAAGTCACTAGCAAGTGTGGGGGTGAAGGGGGCGCAATTTTCACACCCTCACCCTGGGTGCAATTTAGCATAGAAACTGCCCTGGTCAGAAATATTAAACGATTCACAAGATTTTCTGATTAAATAGGCATACACTATGCAATACAGTTAGTAGATTAGCTTTGATAAAAAAAAGACAGTGGAGGACATCTATCAAGTGTGGCTGAGACAAAATATTGGTAGGTTTTTAGAAATTTGTGCAGAACTGTCTCAGACATCTTAAGAAATCACTAGTGCAGTTTCCTTCTTAAACTGTCTAAAATAGGAGGAGTTAGCAGGGGCGTAACTAGAAATCACTGGGCCCCCCTGCAAAAACTTTAGATGGGGTTAACACCCCCCCCCCCCCCCTTGCTTTCTGGACAGGCCTGAGAACCAATGTTAATCAATTGGCTACTGCACACTTCAATGTGTTTTCCCCATGCATTTTCTCTATCAATTGCATTCACTTCTGTGATAAAATGTGCATGTTTTCACACATATAGACACACGTGGTATGCAGAAAACGCATACAGAAAACCGTCAGACAAGTGAGCTCCCAGCCTCAGCTTATTACATTTAGGGCTGGTGCACACTAGAAGAGCTTTTCTGAGCGCGTTGTGATTTTAAAAGCTCCTGCTAATGTTATCCTGTATGTGTGTACACAATGGAGCGATGTGATTTTGTAAAAATTACACAATGGAGCGATGTGATTTTGTAAAAATCCCCCATAGCATTGCATTAGAAAGAGCTTTTAAAATCTCTAGCTTTAAAAAGCACTTGTGGTGTGCATTAGCCCTCACTGTCCATCTCTGATGGAGTAGAACTGGCTCTGCAGACTCCTCCAGCATCCCTACAGTACACAGCACTTGGGAAGAAGCTTAAGAGGATGGGGGCAGGGGGGTGTACATAAGAGCCTGCTGAACTCTGAATAGGGACTGTCTACAATTTTTTTTTCTGCAAAACTTTGTATTATTCCTTATCAGTGGCTGAGCAGATGCAGTCATTAGAATAATTGTGCAGAAAGCAGAAAGTTCTTTCTCTCTGTGCCCTTAGTTGTCGATCTTTCAGTCAGAACAGGGAAAATAAACTTCTCCCCCACTGGGCCCCCCTGAGGCTGCATCCCTTGTAGGGTCTATTGTTATGCTCCTGGGAGTTAGGAAGGTTTCTCAGACAGTGCAGTGTGTGAGGGAAACTGCTGATTGCTGAGGTAACCAATACATCTGCTGTGTTGATACCAGCAGGTTCTGAGTGAGGAATTCAGCAGGGAGAGGAGAACTTCACAAATCATGCCTAGCCTGCACAGCACAATCTGTAGAAGTGCTATTAAGCATTTCTTAAACTGCTGCAGTTTAGGGGCGAATTTGCACATTTTTTAACTGTAGTGCAGTTCTAGAAATTCATGCTGAACTGCCACTATTAAGTAGGATTTAAAAAGTTTCATATTATCATGCAGAACAGTTCCTCCTGCTGGTTAGAACTGTTTGAGAAGAAAAAACGGTTGGTAATGCTTTGATAAATCTGGCCCATTGAATCTAATGAAAATCGATAAAAAAATAAAGCTCCCCCCCCCCCCCCCCTCAATCAGTCACATTAAAGGAAATCTAAACTGAGGAGGACATGGATTTTTCCTTTTAATTAATATGAGTTGCCTGACTCTCCTGCTGATCCTGTGTCTCTATACTTTTAGCCACAGCCCCTCAAGAAGCATGCAGATCAGGTGCTCTGACTGAAGTCACACTGGATTAGCTGCATGCTTGTTTCATGTCTGTGATTCAGCCACTGCTACAGCCAAAGAGGTGAGTAGGACTGACAAGCAACTGGTATTGTTTAAAAGGAAACATCCATAACCCTCTCAGTTAAAGTTCCCTTGAATGATTGAATCTTGCACTTCCACCAGCTGGAAAGAAATATCCGCAAGAGAGAATCCCATCCACATCAAGCACTCCTTTAAAGCGAGTCTGAAGCGAGAATAAATCTCGCTTCAGACCTCATAGATAGCAGGGGCATGTGTGCCCCTGCTAAAACGCTGCTATCCCGCGGCTTAACGGGGGTCCCTTCACCCCCAAATCCCCTCGGTGCAGCGGGGGAGCGCTTCCTGGTTGGGGCAGGGCTAACCGCCGCAGCCCTGCCCCACGCGCCTCTGTCAGCGCGTATCTCCGCCTCTTCCCCGCCCCTCTCAGTCTTCCTTCACTGAGAGGGGCGGGGGAGAGGCGGCGATGCGCGTCTGATAGACGGCGCTGAGAGGCAGGACTGCAGCCGTTAGCCCTGCCTCCAGGAAGATAATTTTACGACCAAATTTGCAACCAACTTTTGCAGGGGTGGGTTTGGGGGTGAAGGGACCCCCGTTTAGCCGCGCGATAGCGGTGTTTTAGCAGGGGCAGACATGCCCCTGCTAACTATGAGCTCTGAAGCGAGATTTATTCTCGCTTCAGAGTCTCTTTAAATAGAAGTCAAAATGCCCAAGTCCTAGGTATCTAGTATGTCTTCTCTACTGTGCAATAGAAGTGCAGGTGTGCCCTCTGCTGGTGAATCACCCAAGCTTCGCAACCTAGCAGAAAAATTCCAGAACATATTACTCCAATGTGACTTCTGTACTGTGTGTTAGGCAGGAATTTTTGAAACTAAGACACCATTTTTAGGCATGGATTCACAGTGGTCAGTTGCATAACACGCATTATAATGAGTATGAACTGCAATGTAGACTGGACATAGACTTTAATACAACACCTGCATGCAGTGAGTTAGAATAACACAATCTGTTACAACGCAAAGTGAATAGACCCCATAGAATTGTATGGGCAGTGAGTTGACATGCAGGATCATTCTGCAACACAATTGAGCACTGAACTAGCTCTATACGAAACGAAGTGTAAACGTTTGACCATATATAGCATGCATATATATGCAGGTCCTTCAGTTTCCACCTGGCCACTTTGTTGTGCCCCTTTGAAGGATCGCAGACTGGACTAGTCACGGGCTACTGCACATGCAGGGTCCTCCCCATGGGAGCACAATCAAGAGGCGCTCAGATGGTTCAGCGCATGCTCAGTAGCCTGTGGCTGGTCTAATCTGCAAGCTTTCTGTGGGGCACAACGAAAAGGCCAGAAGGAAACCGAGGGTCCTACAAGACTACAAGAGGCTGGAAGTAAGTAAAGGCTGGAAGCCAGGTAAGTAAAACGTCTTTAAGGCCTCTTTCACAGTAGGACGTTGCGTTTCGATGCGACGTTAAAATCGCGATGCAAATTACAACGCACTGCCCCAAAAAAGTTGCAGCTTTAATGCCCCGTTATTGTCGCATACAGGCAATGAAAAGTATGCTTCCAAGTCATTATTGAGCATGTGCAAACAGTCAAATGCAGCTAATAACGTGTATAACGCACTGCATGCAGTACTTTCACTTAACATGCAGCATTAGTCACCAACCCAACTTGTGCACTGTGAATGGGGCATTGATTTTTCATTGCAGTGAGTTATTCTGCGTTAAATGTTGTTTGTAACGTGCGACTTTAACGTTGCACTGTGAAAGAGGCATAAGAGCAACAAAAGAACAATTGAAATACTCCATAGGTATACTGTGTAACCTGTCCTACATTCATATGTAAACATTACTTTTAGTTTTCCAAGTCATATCAAACTTCTCATCTCCTAACAGGGATGTTAGTAAGGGGGGGCACCGCAGTTAACATTGATGGCTCCAACCCCATGGTGGCCCCCACAGTGTCATGTAGGATGTGCTGACATTGCTACTGCCAGTTTTGGAAATAGTTATCTGGCTGTATATTTTAATGTAAAGGTAATATAATTAAAGAGACTATACAGATTAAACTAAACATTGTACAGATCCTCTTCCCAAAGAAAGTACTAATTACCTCCTGGGTCAGTGTCCTGTAACTCAGAGTCCCCATATGCGCTGGCTTCCAGTTCTTAGCCCGCCCTCTTTCAGACAAGCACCATGGCACTCGTCTCTATGCGAGATAGAGAGTGCCAGAGAAGAGCCACAACGTCTCTCTAAAAGGGGGCAGAGCTAAGTGCCAGAAGCCTGCATGCAGTGAGTTAGAATACTGTGATCTGTAACAACGCAGTTCTGAGACAGTATTGTGAACAGGCCCATAGAATTGTATGGGCAGCGAGTTGGCATGCAGAATTATTCTGCAATGCAACTGAGCACTGTGAATACACCCTAAATAAATGTAAAAAATTGACTTGTGCAGCACTGGCAGTCATTGCACTTTGCGCTCTGACACTATTTAGATCAGGGGTCTCAAACTCGCGGCCCGCGGGCCATTTGTGGACCTTGCCGGCAAAAGCTTCCTTATAGTTTGCTTCAGTGCTCCCAAGTAATCCGCCGCTTCCCCGCCGCTAAACGAGGGCTGCAGAGCCCCCAAATCGCCCGGGGGGCAATCCGCCGGCATTTCCTGGAAGGGGCAGAGCTTTCAGCTTCAGCTCTGCCCCTCCTGCCGTCAATCGCGGTGCATTGCCGCCTCTCCCCACCCCTCTCTGTGAAGTAAGAGTGAAAGGGGTGGGCAGAGGCGGCGATGCCGCTCAATCAGCGCGGGAGCTGCTGATTGATTGATTCCCTTATGCGGCCCAGCCTCATCCTGACTTTGCCTTCTGCGGCCCAGAGGTAAATTGAGTTTGAGACCCCTGATTTAGATGGTGATTTGAGGAGAGAATTTAAAAATCATCTCATTCATCTTTATCTTCCCTTTTTACGAACAATTTTAAACATGTAATTTGTCAGGCTATGCTGCAGCTGTTCCAATAACTGTGCTGTTTGGGTCCCTGGGTCATACACTTAAAGAGACACTGAAGCGTAAAAAAAATTATGATATTATGATTTGTATGTGTAGCACAGCTAAGAAATAAAACATTAAGATCAGATACGTCAGTGTAATTGTTTCCAGTGCAGGAAGAGTTAAGAAACTCCAGTTGTTATCTCTATGCAAAAAAGCCATTAATCTCTACGACTTTCAAAGTCGTGGAGAGGGCTGTCTTCTGACTTTTATTATCTCAACTGTAAGTGAACAGTTTTCTTTTTATCTGCCAGAGGAGAGGTCATTAGTTCACAGACTGCTCTGAAAGAATCATTTTGAATGCTGAGTGTTGTGTAATCTGCACATATTAGAGAATGATGCAATGTTAGAAAACACACTATATACCTGAAAATAAAAATATGAGAATATTTTATTTGCTGCTAATCTTCTAGTAATTATTCATAGTACACAAGCAATTCATTGTATCATATTTTTTTTCGCTTCAGTGTCTCTTTAAAGAGAATCTGTATTGTTAAAATCGCACAAAAGTAAACATGCCAGTGCGTTAGGGGACATCTCCTATTACCCTCTAACACAATTTCGCCGCTCCTCGCCGCATTAAAAGTGGTTAAAAACGGTTTTAAAAAGTTTGTTTATAAACAAAGAAAATGGCCACCAAAACAGGAAGTAGGTTGATGTACAGTATGTCCACACATAGAAAATACATCCATACACAAGCAGGCTGTATACAGCCTTCCTTTTTAATCTCAAGAGATCATTTGTGTGTTTCTTTCCCCCTGCAGCTATCTTCCACTGAAGTGTCAGGCTGTTTCTTCCTGCAGACAGCTCTGCCTGTATGTAACTCCTCAGTATGTGAAAGCCCAGCCAGCTCAGAGGAGGATTTATCCAGCTTGTAAAAGATAAGAGAGAAGCTGTCCTAATCTAAATAGTACACAGGCAGAGTGCAGAGAGGGGCCTGGAGGGGGGAGATGCATCACAGAACCACAACACTGAAGAACTTGGCAGCCTTCCAGACACAGGCTGACAAGAGAGAGATAAGTTGATTTATTACAGAGATGGTGATAGTAGAACGTGCTGCAGTAAGCCAGAACACATTAGAATAGCTTTTGGAACTAGTAGGATGATAAAAAACAGGATGAAATTTTTGTTACGGAGTCTCTTTAAGGGCTCTTTCACACGGGCAGCTGACAGGCGGTGACTTCACCACTGCTCTCCTGCATCGGCCGGGCGATTGTTAGCACCTTCTCCCCACATAGTGAGATCTGAGCGCTGCTGCAGCCACACTCAGACTCAACGCTCAGACTGCCGCCCAGATACCGCCATCGCTTGACAACACTTGACACGTGTGGTGTTACAACCGCTGCAATTCGGCTGCATTTAAATTGCATCTGAATTGCACTGGCAGGCGGCAGATGGGAGGCTGAACTTCTTGGCAAACGTGCAGTTCAGCCTCCCATCTGAAAGTGTCTATACCTCTTCTTCCTGGGGATGCTCTGTACTTCAAATGGGAGTGATCTATGCAGTGATCCAGAAGCATCCTCCTTAATCTCCTCCCGACCGCGTCACGCCGACGGGCGTGGCCGCGGCGGCAGACCCAGGACCAGCTAACGCCAATTGGCGTAAAGTCCTGGGGCAGCAGTTTGCAGGAGATTGCGCGCATCTCCTGCCTGGTGGGCGGAGCAGAGCTCCGCCTTCAGTCTCCGAACGGAGATTATCGAAAAATAATAACAAATATTCATTTGAAAAAAAATAAAGAAAGGGGGGGGGGGGGGGGCAATCAGACCCCACCAACAGAGAGCTCTGTTGGTGGGGGGAAAAGGGTGGGGGGGAAATCACTTGTGTACTGTGTTGTGCGGCCCTGCAGCTTGGCCTTAAAGCTGCAGTGGCCATTTTAACAATAAAGGGCCTGGTCTTTAGGGGGTGGGGGGTGGGGGTTAAGCACTGCAGTCCTCAAGAGGTTAAAGGATACCTGAGGTGACATGTGACATGATGAGATAGACATGGGTATGTACAGTGCCTAGCACACAAATATCTATGCTGTGTTTCTTTTTTTTCTTTCTCTGCCTGAAAGAATTAAATATCAGTACTCAGTCCTGACTCAGACAGGAAGTGATTACAGTGTGACCCTCACTGATAAGAAATTTCAACTATAAAACCCTTTCCTAGCAGAAAATGGCTTCAGAGTGCAGGAAAGAGATAAAAGGTTCAATAGTTCATAGATTTTGGCTCAGGCATACTACAATGAATGTGTCATTGAGCAAAAACAATAAAACAAACAGTTAAAACTATATCTTAAAAAGTCATTTTTAGGAGAAGGAAGATAGATACAATTGTTTATTTCATTAGTTTATTTTCGCCTCGGGTGTCCTTTAACATGGTTGTAAAAGAAGTGAAACTTGCTCTGTAAATTTTAATGATTTTAACAGGCAGCACATTGACACAGGGAAGCAATATAATAAAAGCATGGCTTGTTTAGCTTCGGTAGACCCTAGAGATCATTATGTTGGGAGGCTTGTTAAATTCATACACACACCAGGGCAGTTTCTAGGCTAAATTTCACCCAGTTCGAGAATCAAAAAATATGCGCCCCCCCCCCAGGGCAAAAAGAGCGCCCCCCCCCCACCCCCAGCCAGGGAGTCACACTGTTAGACCATCACCATGGTGGGTTCTGACCACCAGCCCAGGGCAAAAAGAGCGCCCCCCTCCTCCTCCCCCAGCAGCCACGTCAGAAAGAGAGAGGCAGTGCAGTACATAGACTGCCTGCCTTACTGCCTACTTACCATGAGGTCCATCTCATGGCAGGTGGAACTGGAAGAAGGCGCCGGGCCAGGATCGGTGGGGGTCCGGGCGGTGGACCATGGAGGTGCTAGGGGGCAGCGGCAGCCAGGGCCAAGGCACACACTAGCAGCAGTGGCAGCGAGGAGCCCGAGTCCGACTGGCCACAAAGATTCCACCTTCTGAGGCTGGGCTCCGCCGCACACTGCTGCTGCACAGTAGGAGGAAACATCTGTGACAGGATCTATGTCATCGCGCGGCCGCTCCTGTCACGTGACGTCAACACGCAGGAGCGCCCAGAAGGATCTAGGAAGCCAGTGATCGCTCTGGTGCACAGCTCCTCCTGCCTCTCGCTGCACTGCGTCCGCGTCACCGGCTCCTAGGGTTGCCACCTTTTTGACTGAGAAAATACCGGCTTTGGGGTGTGGCCTAAAAGTGGGAGGGATTTGTTACGGCCCTTTTTTAAAGATAACCCGAGGTGGGATTTCATTACGTTACTGGGGCACAGAGGCTGGTTGTGCACACTAAGACCAGCCTCCGTTGCCCCATCGTGTGCCTCCAGGACCCCCCTGCGCGCCGCTATACCCCCCGCAGTGCTGGCGACACGCAGCGTGTTGCCAGCACAATGTTTACCTATGCGCTGTCTGTCAGCGCCACTACCCCGCCTCCTCCGCATCGGCGCTACCCACCCGTGTCCCGTCCCTCCCGCTGATGGGAGGGAAGTGACGCGGGCAGGTAGTGCCGATGCAGGGGAGCGGCGCTGACAGACAGCGCATTGGTAAACATTGTGCTGGCAACACGCTGCGTGTCGCCAGCACTGCGGGGGGTATAGCGGCGCGCAGGGGGGTCCTGGAGGCACACCATGGGGCAACGGAGGCTGGTCTTAGTGTGCACAACCAGCCTCTGTGCCCCAGTAACGTAATGAAATCCCACCTCGGGTTCTCTTTAAAAAGTAAACTAGAAAATTACAAAAATAAACATTAATGTTAAATAGTTTAAAGAACACCATTAAGGGAAAAAATCTCCCCTGGTTGGTACTTACCTGGGGAAGGGGAAGCCTCTGACTCCTAATGAGGCTTCCTCCATCCTCCTTGGTAAGCCCGATACTATGCTGGGACCCCTGTTGTCGCTGCGCGCCGTATCAGCTTTCCACTTGGGCTGTGGCGAAAATAGCCGAGCCCGATCAGGTCTGCTCTACTGCGCAGGCGCCTGCAAAGTAGGCCAGACCCAATCGGGCTCAGCTATTTCTGCCAGAACCTGAGCGGGAAGCCGCTAGTGCACATGCCAACAAGCAGCCACAAGGAGATCTTGGTGGGTCCCAGTGCTGGATCCCCTCTACTGCGGAGGATAGGGGGAAGTCTCTTGAACATCCAGAGGCTTTTCCCTCCCAAGGTAAGTTCCCCTTAGGGGCACTTCTTCCACGATCGATAGATAATTTCCAATCACTGCGGTAATCGATCGGATGCAACTGGTCCTGCGCCGTTAATGACCAAATAACTGGTAGCCAAGTCGATCAGATTACCGGAATTGACCTATATTTCGTATCGATCCCATCGAATTGGCTAGCAGGAATTGGGCCATTAATCGGTATGACTGATTGTTTCTGCCTGATTACCACAGAAATGATCAGCTGCAGAATTGTATCATTAATGGGCACCTTAAAGGTAGCTATACATCAGCAGATTATGGGCAGATTCGACAAAGAGACAAATGTATCTCTATTCGAATCTGATTAGAGATAACTTTGTCTCTAGTTGTAGCTGTCCATATACTGCAGGCCGATTCCTGGCCGATTTCCGCATGAAATCTTCAGGGAATCGGCTGAGCTGCCGAGTCTACCCTGCTGCTGCCCCCCAATGTATAAATGTGACCTCCCCGTGTGTGTTTGTGTGTGCATTTATATTGCCTATCCTGTAGCAGCCTCTGCGTGGTGTCTGTCCATCTCTCCTGAGTCTATCAGCCGCATACACACTGGCGGTGCAGTGTGTAATGTCAGACGCTATGCACCGCCGGCGTGTATGTAACTGTTAGAACCCGGAGAGATGGGCGGACACCACACGGAAGGTTGCTACAGGATTGTATAAATGCACACACTACATTACGCCGGCAGGGGTTTCGTCCATTCTGAAATCAGCCGCCGTACCACTGCACACTTGACAAACCAATTTCGGCCCGAGATCTTGCGCGATCATCGATGCGACCAATTTTAGCCCCCAAATTGGTCGCTTTGTCGGTCAGGCATGCACTTGGTGGGACAGATTTTCATCCAATTTGATTATAATAATCGAATTGGATGGTCAATTGGCCACCAAGTCGCCTGAAGTATAGCCCCCTTAAGAGTCTGAAAGGGGGGATATGGGCTGATAGAGGGTTGGGGTCGGCAAAGAGGGGGGGGAAGAAAGAGAGGGGGGGGGGAGAGAAAGACTCACTGTGTGTGAACTGTGTGACTCTGGTTCCTGCTTCCTTGCTGTAACACAGCACTTCAGTTGTGACAAGTGGTCTGGGGGACCTCTCTCAACTCTTATCACTGCTGCTTATCAGGGTTAATAATTCACTGGGCTTATTCAAATCGAATGGATTTTTGCATTTGTGTAAAGAGCTGACACCATGCTTGATTTTTTTTCAATGTGACCACAGACTGTTCCGATTCTGCTGCCTGGGGGGCTGGGCTCATGGCACTGCACGCATCGCACAGAAATGATGGCAGACACATTCCAGCTCACACAGAAGCACAGTAATTAGTGCTGGCTCTGCTCAAGTCTATGTACCTCTGTCATTTCTTTACCTCCACACACAGACTGTGAGCCGGTGACTAGCTGAGCAGCTCACTGCAAACAATCGGACCAGGAAGACAATTCACAGGATGCATCAGTTCACAGGATGCATTGCACGGAACGCTGCTCAGGGAAGGCTCACAGATTCTCAGTCTGCTCGGCTCATCCCTCCCCGAGAATCCTTACTGGTGATTGGCTGGCAGTGACTGGCCAGCCAATCCAAGAACAGAGGAGGGAGAACTGTCTCCAAATACTCAGCAGCAAGGAGCCTGGGCTAATTTTCTGGCAGATAACGTGCCAGTGAAACTTTTATTCCGGCGCCCCCAATCTGTCACACTCATGGGCGCCCCGTTCAGCAGAACCGGCTGAACGGGGCAAGAAACGGCCCTGACACACACACACACTATATAATCCTTGGCTGAGAATCCTCCATGTGTACAGCTGTCTAACATCATTGAGCAATCTGCCATGGTAGATCACTAAACAATGCATGAGGATATTGGGCTAATTTATCCCTCACGCTGCCAATGACACTTATTTATACACCGCCACTGTCCCCTTTACCTTTTCCTAGAGGAGCACACGCTGCTTGGCTACAGCTCTGTACATCGTGCATTCCCAGAACTGTCAGCCTGACTTAAACAGGAACTTTAACCAAGGATTCAACTTCATTCCAGTCAGTAGCCGATACCCCCTTTCCCATGAGAAATCTTTACCTTTTCTCCAAAAGATCATCAGGGGGTCTGTATGGCTGATATTTTGGTGAAACGCCACCCATAGTGTGATGTCATGACCATGGTCCTGACAGTTTGCTGTCTGTGAACCTCATTGCATTGTGGGAAAGAATGTATTTTTCCAACTGCCAAGCAATACCTCCCTCTGTGCACAGAGCTCTCAGTAACAAACATTCCATACAGATCACCTGGCAGTACTACCAGTTATACATTTCAAAATGTAAATCAGGGAGAAGAAAGATTTTATTATGGGTGAACATTGCATAAATAATCTATAAATTAATATTGTAAAAAAATAAGCAATTTTATTCATAATGTTATTTTCACTACAGTTCCTTTTTTAACAGCAGCAATTTAGCATGTGCACAAAGTTTGTCTTCTTCCACAATACCTCCAACAAGAACTGCATTGCATTCTTAAAGGAGTTATCCGGGCATTATAAAGAAAATAAAGGCTACTTACCGGGGGCTTCATCCAGCCCCAAGCTCCCAGGACCTCCCTCGCCGCACCTCTGCGCGCAGCCGTTCGCCGGAGCTCCGTCCCGGTCCCCGGCGATGACGTCAGAGCGACCTCTAGGTCGCTCTGTACTGCGCCTGCGGCGCTGTCAATCATCGTCATCAAGTACTTAAAGATGCATACCTTTCTGTAGCTTGTGATCGCCTCTTTCATTTGATGCCTGAATCGCCGTTCTATACTAAATGGTTTTCGTTCTATATCAATTTAAAAATCGAAGCTGCCATCTTGGCTATGTTCTAACTTGTGGGTCACCCGTCTTCTGTTAGAGAAATGCACCACTGAATGAAGCAGGAAGAGGAAGTGACACGCATGGTCATTGCAAGAGGCTCCTCCAGAGGGGTCATAACATGACTTTGTTGGAAGTCGTCTGTTTTAAAGGCATGCCCATTAGAGGTGCTCGGAGTCCCTTCAACAATTGGATGGTTTCTGACTCTGCTGGTGGGCCAAAACCACTGAATAAAGGTCTGCAGTCACTCTAATTCACCACTAAGCTTTTGAAGAATGCCACTTTCCTTTCCACAGAGTGTATTCTGCTTTATAAGTTATCAATTCCAGGACCTCTAGCCTCCATACTTTGGCACCCACATTCTCACTATCTATGTGCATTGAAAACTGGGACCCTTTATGGCCCCAACAATTGTCAGCTTATTAAACTGAAACCGTTGGAATTTACAAATTGCTGTGCTGACCACATTTCACTTAAGTTCTCAAACATAATCTTCCTCACTGCATGTTCATAGTTAAGTGAGATATAATCAGCCCCACTGTTATGGTCTGACTGTTCACAGACTTGCTTTGAAAATAATGGACCCTTGTTACAATTTAGTCATATGTATGCCAAATGAGACCTCAAGTACATGTTTACAGAATCGCTAAATGATAGCCAAACATTAACTGACTTATAAAACCATATCCACATTAGCAGTTTGCCATTCTTCTAGAAAGCCTAACTGCTGCACTACAGCTTTGGAAGTCAGATAGGGTTAGGCCTTATACACAAAGCTCGATACCTTTGCTCTGAGCAAAGACGGTTGGATTGTTAGGGAACCAGAAGTGAAGACTATTGCAGACCGACCAATAGGTAGACGATTGTTGTGTATTTCAAAGGTTGTTGGGCAATGTGAAATGTTGGTAAATACAGTAGAATCTTGTTATAGTAGACGCTGATATAGTAAAACTGGATATATTTTTTTTTTTTTTAGCTTTCTTGGCTCCTGTTGCATGCAACAGGAGTCCCGGGTAAGCAAGGCCTTAATGCCCATGCACGGAAAAAGCGTGAGTGCCCTAAAGCACCCCCACAAAACCTGCATGGGCAGCCACGGGCCCCACAACACAGCAGGGCCCTTCCGGTGTTCCCCGAAGGGAACCTACCCCCTTTGCCTTCGGCGCAGGGGGTTTCTTGGGTCCTCCAACACCCGAAGGATAGAAGGACCCCAACCTGCCCTGTAGTTACCCAAAGAGCCTGGCCATGTGGCAACCGTGTCCACATGGTCGGTGGCTCCCCCGAGGGGGAGCCGGGGCGAGAACCGAAGTCCCCAGTGTCAGCAAGCTGGCCCCGACCTTGCGGCCGGAGTGATAACAATTCCGCACTCTCCCTACCCAAAAGGCCGGGGAGCTGCGTTAGTCGGCTATGCATATGGGCAGTACAGACCAAAGCACCCTACTTCCGCCTGGGATCTGCCACATCCCAGGTTTTTTCAGGTGCACCTGGAGCGCCACTTCCAGGGGCAGTACGCCTAAGCAAAGCCCTCAGCCTTTCAGCTTCGACCAGTGGTAAATCAATTCCATCAGCCTCTAGGGAATTATGACAAGGAGGGACACACTGCCACTGTGCCATCCCTCCAGGTCCCCCCAAAAACCTCAAGAACAGATACTTGATCTTAGCCAAAAGGCAGAGAAGCGATATAGTCAACTCAGTCCTCAGGTCCCAGCAAATGCCTCTGTATAAGTATACAATGTATGACCAATTTGGATATAGACTAACCAGCAAGCTCATGGTGACCCAGAACTCATTGGAGTGTGTGAGGGGCTACAATTGTCCTAAAAGCCCCCTTACTAAAATACTAAGAAAAACAAAAGTTTGTTTTCTTAAAACAGAAAGAATTTGCGATAATTCAGGTTGGAGTGAGCTTGAGATGTCTCCCAGTGCATCACTGCTGAATATATGCAAATTAACCATTGTTACCCATAGAAGCTAAACACACTTCCAGAACCGCTGGAATGCAATGATGAGTCAGCTTGTTAATTTGTACAGAGCCATAATAATCCAACATGCATACAAACTGTTTCGGATTGTTTGATCCTCATCAGTGCATGGCATGGATTAATTTGGCTCTATGGAGTAGGGCTTGTAAATCCGAGAGGCACAGACTAACCAGCAAGCTCATGGTGACCCAGAACTCATTGGGGTGTGTAAGGGACTACAATGGTCCTAAAAGCCCCTCACATATTTAAATATAGTAATCTACTTTTCCTGATCTCTTGGAGTTTACTATAAAGGGATTCTACTGTATCACATACCAAAATTGACCCTTAGGATGTTCAACACTATACACGAGGGGATGAAATGTTGCATCACATGTTCGAAATGCGCATACAGAAATGTGACACACAGTATATGGAGCTATGATTTAGTGCAATTGTAAACACACGTTGTCTGGTAAATGCACAGCATGCTGCACATTACTCTGACAGAAACCACCTCAGTACAGCACTGATGTGAAGTTAACATAAAAATATAATTGCGTAGAGTTGTAATTTGCTCGCACCTTCCATTGCGAGAGAATGCAATGGATACTGCCGAGAAAGGGGCCTAAGGCTCATTTCACACTATTTAAAGAGACTCTGAAGTCTCATAAAATGCACCTTTTTATTTAAAAAATATTTTACATCACTGCCCTAACTAAAACGCCACATCCCCGCGGCTGAACACTAACTAAATCCCCCCAAACTCTCCCCCGCAAAATCCATGACGTTCTTGGTCGTGGATTTTGCTGCTGGAGGAGGCAGAGCTTTCATCTGCAGCTCTGCCTCCATGCGTGTCAATCGGCGTGCATCTCCTCCTCTCCCCCGCCCCTCTCTCAGTGAAGGAAGACTTAGAGGGGTGGGGGAGAGGCGGCGATCCGCGCTGATAGCACTGGTGCACGGAAAGGGGTGTTCCGGGTGTCTGGAACACCCCCCCCCCCTGCACCGAGATTGGAAGTGGAGCTGCCGTATGTGTGTGCGGCTGAGGGTCTTTACTGGCGGCAGGAGCAGGGGCGCGCTGCTAGGGGGCTCGCTTGCAGCTGGCGTATGCGCTCCAGGCAGGCAGAGCTGAGTGCGGGGAGAGAGAAGAGTTTCCACTTACCTTCCTCGATCCTGCCGGCAGCTACTATCTACTTCCTGTCCCGGCCGGCGTCTGACGCTATGGTAACAGCGACCCCTGTGATGACGTAACCGCATGTCATCACAGGGGGAGCTGTTACCGATGCGACGCGTACCGGGAGAGGCTGAAGATAGAAGCTCTCTGCAGGATCCAGGCAGGTAAGTGGTAAGCGGAAACTCCTCTCTCCCCGCTCCCCCCGCCTAAGCAGTAATACCCTACTGCTAAATCTATACTGGGGGACATATACCTATATAATTTATACTGGGGGACAGATACCTATCTAATCTATACTGGGGGACATATAACTATCTAATTTATACTGGGCATATACCTATCTAATCTATACTGGGGGACATATATCTATCTAATCTATACTGGGGGACATATATCTATCTAATCTATACTGGGGGACATATATCTATCTAATCTATACTGGGGGACATATACCTATCTAACTTATACTGGGCATATACCTATCTAATCTATACTGGGGGACATATACCTATCTAACTTATACTGGGCATATCCCTATCTAATCTATACTGGGGAACATATAGCTATCTAATCTATACTGGGGCATATACCTATCTAATCTATACTGGGGGACATATATCTATCTAATCTATACTGGGGGACATATATCTATCTAATCTATACTGGGGGACATATATCTATCTAATCTATACTGGGGGACATATATCTATCTAATCTATACTGGGGGACATATACCTATCTAATTTATACTGGGCATATACCTATCTAATCTATACTGGGGGACATATACCTATCTAACTTATACTGGGCATATCCCTATCTAATCTATACTGGGGAACATATAGCTATCTAATCTATACTGGCGGACATATATCTATCTAATCTATACTGGGGGACATATATCTATCTAATCTATACTGGGGGACATATCTATCTAATCTATACTGGGGGACATATACCTATCTAACTTATACTGGGCATATACCTATCTAATCTATACTGGGGGACATATACCTATCTAACTTATGCTGGGCATATACCTATCCAATCTATACTGGGGAACATATAGCTATCTAATCTATACTGGGGCATATACCTATCTAATCTATACTGGGGGACATATATCTATCTAATCTATACTGGGGGACATACAGTATATCTATCTAATCTATACTGGGGGACATATATCTATCTAATCTATACTGGGCATATACCTATCTAATCTATACTGGGGGACATATACCTATCTAATTTATACTGGGCATATACCTATCTAATCTATACTGGGGGACATATACCTATCTAATTTATACTGGGGGACATATACCTATCTAATCTATACTGGGGGCATATACCTATCTAACTTGTACTGGGGACATATACCTATCTAACCTATACTGGGGGCATACACCTATCTAATCTATACTGGGGGACATATACCTATCTAATCTATACTGGGGGACATATATCTATCTAATCTATACTGGGGGACATATACCTATCTAACTTACCGTATACTGGGCATATCCCTATCTAATCTGTACTGGGGAACATATAGCTATCTAATCTATACTGGGGCATATACCTATCTAATCTATACTGGGGGACATATATCTATCTAATCTATACTGGGGGACATATATCTATCTAATCTATACTGGGGGACATATATCTATCTAATCTATACTGGGGGACATATATCTATCTAATCTATACTGGGGGACATATATCTATCTAATCTATACTGGGGGACATATACCTATCTAATTTATACTGGGCATATACCTATCTAATCTATACTGGGGGACATATACCTATCTAACTTATACTGGGCATATCCCTATCTAATCTATACTGGGGAACATATAGCTATCTAATCTATACTGGGGCATATACCTATCTAATCTATACTGGCGGACATATATCTATCTAATCTATACTGGGGGACATATATCTATCTAATCTATACTGGGGGACATATACCTATCTAACTTATACTGGGCATATACCTATCTAATCTATACTGGGGGACATATACCTATCTAACTTATACTGGGCATATACCTATCCAATCTATACTGGGGAACATATAGCTATCTAATCTATACTGGGGCATATACCTATCTAATCTATACTGGGGGACATATATCTATCTAATCTATACTGGGGGACATATACCTATCTAACTTATACTGGGCATATACCTATCTAATCTATACTGGGGGACATATACCTATCTAATTTATACTGGGCATATACCTATCTAATCTATACTGGGGGACATATACCTATCTAATTTATACTGGGGGACATATACCTATCTAATCTATACTGGGGGCATATACCTATCTAACTTGTACTGGGGACATATACCTATCTAACCTATACTGGGGGCATACACCTATCTAATCTATACTGGGGGACATATACCTATCTAACTTGTACTGGGCATATACCTATCTAATCTATACTGGGGGACATATATCTATCTAATCTATACTGGGGGACATATACCTATCTAACTTATACTGGGCATATACCTATCTAATCTATACTGGGGGACATATACCTATCTAATTTATACTGGGCATATACCTATCTAATCTATACTGGGGGACATATACCTATCTAACCTATACTGGGGGCATACACCTATCTAATCTATACTGGGGGACATATACCTATCTAATCTATACATATACCTATCTAATTTATACTGGGGGACATATACCTATCTAATCTATACATATACCTATCTAATTTATACTGGGGGACATATACCTATCTAATCTATACTGGGGGACATATACCTATCTAATCTATACTGGGCATATACATAAACCTATACTGGGCATATACCTATCTAATCTATACTGGGGGACATATACCTATCTGATCTATAGTGGGGGCATATACCTATCTAATCTATACATATACCCATATAATTTATACTGGGGGACATATACCTATCTAATCTACACTGGGGGCATATACCCATCTAACTTGTACTGGGGACATATACCTATCTAACCTATACTGGGGGCATATACCTATCTAATCTATACTGGGGGACATATATCTATCTAATCTATACTGGGGGACATATACCTATCTAACTTATACTGGGCATATACCTATCTAACTTATACTGGGCATATACCTATCTAATCTATACTGGGGCATATACCTATCTAATCTATACTGGGGCATATACCTATCTAACTTGTACTGGGGACATATACCTATCTAATCTATACTGTCTGGGGCATATACCTATCTAATCTATACTGGGGCATATACCTATCTAACTTGTACTGGGGACATATACCTATCTAACTTGTACTTGGGACATATATCTATCTAACTTGTACTGGGACATATACCTATCTAACTTGTACTGGGGACATATACCTATCTAATCTATACTGGGGCATATACCTATCTAACTTGTACTGGGGACATATACCTATCTAACCTATACTGGGGGCATATACCTATCTAATATATACTGGGGCATATACCTATCTAATCTATACTGGGGCATATACCTATCTAACTTGTACTGGGGACATATACCTATCTAACTTGTACTGGGGACATATACCTATCTAACTTGTACTGGGACATATACCTATCTAACTTGTACTAGGGACATATACCTATCTAATCTATACTGGGGCATATACCTATCTAACTTGTACTGGGGACATATACCTATCTAACCTATACTGGGGGCATATACCTATCTAATATATACTGGGGCATATACCTATCTAACCTATCAACGCATATCGAATCGAACCCTGATCGAGCATGTTGGATTTTATTGAATCGATCAGCGATCAAAATCGTATGTGAGGGGGGGGGGGGGGGTGTTGCCCACAGCACAGCAATGTAAAGCCCCATCTACACCATAAGATTTTTCATGCGATCAATATGCGATCGCTGATCAAATGGATAAAATCCAACATGTCCGATCAGGATTCTATTCGATTTGCGTTGATAACACCAATTTCAAAAGTTGCAGAACACTCTTTATTGTACCAGTCCCACAGTTAATCCAATAGTTGTAGAGCCTTACAGGGTCTCTCTTTCTCAAGGTGTGTGGCATATGCATTGGGAAAGAGAGACCTTGCGGGGCTGCCAAAATAATTGTCGGATTAACTGTGGAATTGGCACAATGAAGAGTGTGCTGCAACTTGCAACACTAGTAATCTTTATCAAAGAGATAGAAAACTAGTATAATATTTGTCCTTTAATTCACTATGAACTTCATATTGTTCTTAGCCGAGATAAAACTTTCAGGAATCCCCCCCTTGAAAATCCTGGATTTGCCCCTGGATAGACGTGTGGAGAGGCAGAGCTACAGCCAAAAGCTCTGCCTCTCACGGAACCACTCCCTGCAGTGTGCCCCGGGGAGTTTGGGGGGATTTAGTTAGTGTTCAGCCGCGGGGATGCTGCGTTTTAGTTAGGGCAGTGATGTAAAAGAGATAAAATAAAACTGTGAATTTTATGAGACTTCAGAGTCTCTTTAAGTTATGTTGCAGCGCCACAGAAAATAAAAATCACATCAAAGTTATTATATTTCAATGGCACTAACACACCGGCATGTTTGAGGTGCAGTGCAACACCTTCCCTCAGAAAAATGCACTACAAGCAGCAAGTTACCAGGAAACGTGTGCAGTTCTGGGTGTGGTGCAAACACAAGATTATGGACTGTATACTTCACTGTACAGTACGTGTCACATCACAGTAAAAACATGTGATGCAACTTTCCAACATCATTGCAATCCTATTTTTCTTGATATAAATGTGAAAGTAGCCTAAAAGGTGGCCACACACAACATGCAATTTTTTAAATATCTATTCAATTCAAGAATTGCAATACATTTTGGACTGATTGACCAATGTACCACACACGTTAAATTTTTCCCCAATTAAGAAAAAATGTTTGAAAACTTGAAAATTTGCTTGGGTCTGTACATCAAGTAATTGACAATCTACCATACACCATACAATTTTGATAAAAATTGATCAGAAAAATCCATCACTCAACAACAAATAACATTTGTAAAGCGGTTTTCTCCCGTAGGACTCAAAGCGCATAAGTGTGGCTCCGACCATCGTGGTACAAAGGAAGAATTTTATAAGTCCGGAAATGCCAGGCTAAACAGGTGGCTTTTCAGTTTGGATTTGAATAGCTCCAGGGATGGTGCTGTCCTTACTGGGTTTGGCAGGGAGTTCCAAAGGGTAGGGGCAGCATGACAGAAGGCTCTATCTCCAGATTTTTTGAGGTGCACTCTGGGAGTGACCAAGTTTATAGAACTTGCTGATCTGAGGTTGTGAGAGGTGTGGTGCAGCTTCAGCAAGTCCTTCATGTATCCAGGGCCCAGATTGTGCAGCGATTTGAATGTCAGCAGTCCAATCTTGAAGAGTATTCTCCATTCTACTGGTAGCCAGTGCAGTGAGCAAAGGATCGGTGTAATGTGACAGTGGCGAGGCTGGTTTGTTAGCAATCTGGCAGCAGCATTCTGCACTAATTGCAGGCGACGCAGGTCCTTTTCGGGGAGGCCAGCATAAAGGGCATTGCAGTAATCCACTCACAATCTTTTATCGAATAAAAATGGGAAATTAGAATGGATTCACATGAATTAAAAAAAGCTTTCTATTTTTTGGGACAACCCGATCATAATTATCGAATTGGCATGAAACTGGATCTTTTAATTGTATGGTGTGTGGCCACCTTTAGGGTCCTTTTACACTAAATCAGTTGTCTGTTATAACTGAATGGACAACTGACATACAAGGTAATGTCCATGTTTCCCTATGCTCAGTTCACATCATACGCGTTTTAAAGAGAAGCTGTCAGCTATACTATCTCAGAAAAAAACCCACCATATAGGTAAAGTAGATAAATACTGTATTTTCTGGCATATAAGACTACTTTTTAACCCTTGAAAATCTTCAAAAAAGTCAGGAGTCGTCTTATATGCCGGGTGTCATTGATGCCGGGTGTACTCCCTATCCTGTTACCCCCTCAGATCTCACTGCTAAGGTCTGTAGTGAAGAGGCTCAGGCACACATGTGCAAGATCTGAGAGGCAGAGAAGGAAGTAAATAGGATACAAGGGCGGGGCAGAAGGGTGAAAGAGGCGTGTTTTATAGGCACAGCGCAATCTATTCTTCCATACCGCTCTGATACACAGGTAGACAGGGAGAGCTGACCAATCCACTTAGGGAAAGGAGTTGACCAATCCAACCAGTCAATTGCCTATACACTGTTAGATACTGGGTACCACATACAGAACAACACCAGTATCTGTTCATACATAGCACCAATATATGATTTTTTTCATTTTTTTTTTGGTGTTGGAAGAGGGGTAGTTTTTTTATGGGGAGTATATACCAAACTCTATATTTTAACTGGAAAAGTTGGGGGTCGTCTTATACGCCGGAATATAAGGTACTTGCTTTACTTACATGACATATGTATTGCACTATGTTTGGATTTTTAGTTATTTTTGTACAGTAAAAAAAAGGAAACCCTTCTTACCATTTCGCATTTTAACTGTGGCTATTTTGAAGCCAATGCTGATGTCATTTCCTCCTTTACTCTCCTCTGCCTGATTGTATGCATTGCCCGCCCTCCACTACAGAGTGCATTATCTCAGCATGAGAAATATTGCCAGAACGGAACAGAGGTGTGGGAGGGGAAAACAGGAGGAAAAGAGGTTTCAGCCAATCAGGCTGCATTACTTAAAGCGGACCCAAACCAAACATATTTTTAATTAAAAATATTTAGTTGCACCACTCTGACACATACAAAGATAAATAAACACTCCTTCAAACCTATGATCATTTCAGTGCATGCTTTTCACCCTTCTCTTTTCATAGCTAGGGTTATACTGGGGGCAGCCATTAGCAATTCCTCCATTGCTAGACACCATCTACTCCACCAGTTTGCCGGAAAAATCCCGGCAATTTGAAAGGAAGGGAGGGGTTCCTCCAATAAATGTAAAATATTTTATATTTGTCATCATGCAGCTGAAAAAAGGCTGCTATTTATTATTATAATTTAGAAAATAGATTTTATTTCTGAAATCTTGTATTTTTAATTTGGGTCCACTTTAAGTATGAGGGGACGTAGAGAAGCAAAAAAGGACAACCCAGCATGCCCTGCAACTGCCTTTGTGCACACCAAATTTTGTGTGTACCAAATAAGAGTCAGGTAACTGGGGAATGATCATATAGCAACAAGAAAAGTAATAGTGTTTAACTTTTGGATTGCCTGTTTAGCATCCTTATTACTTGTTTACCAGATAAACAGAAGAATTGATTTTTGATTGTATGCTGACAGTTACACTTTGACTAAAATCTTTTCCACAATGCATTGCTATGGAAAGTAAAAATACATCAGGTTTTCAGATTGCAGTACAAGGGCATAGACATGCGGCAGAACACGTTTCATTTTTACCCCCCCCCCCACCCCCCACCCCCCACTGACATTAAAAGTGCAGTACCATTGAGGCCATAGCAAGCCAATTTCAGAGTGCTGATGGTTAATATTGGTATGGGTTTGATTTAGCCACCCCCCTGTAGTACCTGTCTTTGACCATTTGAGGTTCCTGCAAATTGAGCACGGTTCCACTTGTGTGGAGCTCAATCTTAGGAGACAACATATGTGCTGTACTGTGTCCATGTGTGTATAACTTTAACAGTGTGACAAGAACAAAATTGGGAAGAATCAACATACACATAGAATTACCAATCACTAATCCACTGCCTGGCAGCAAACTTCAACACTTCTCTATCAGCGTCTGTCAGAAGAACTGCAAAATGTAATATGTTTTACATGCACATGATAGAAAGGACAAAAAATAAATAGCTGAGAAATTGTTTCCGTTAATGTTTGCAATATCTAGGGCAAAAACATTGGAATTTTTCCCTCAACTAAAGTGTGGGGTGTCTACAAAGTTTAGTATAACAATACTGCACAGATGGTGAATACTGAGGCACTGGATCTGCATGGGTGAGCACACTGCATTACATCTACTGCATTTTCCTAAATTATCCCTAATGAGCAACTATAAATAGCCATCTCAAGTGCTTCAATACTTGTTCAGTTGTCAATTATAGATCATTAAAGTCTCCCTATAGGGACATTTTTATAATAGCAGCCCTGTGTCAAGTCCTCTACATATAACGCACAACATAAAAGTTAAATGCACACTCAACTCTAATTAAATCTAAGAAAAGATCTTTAAGGCAAACCTGTGACAAAAATGAAAAACTAAAACAGATACTTCTGTTCCTGTGTGTGTACATGCATGGGCACACTGCAAACGCACAACTCGTGCCTTTGCAGTAGCACAAAAGGAATAAGTCATGCATGAGAAGCTCCATGCAGTGTAGTAACACTATCAGCACGTATTGTAGCTGGCTTCCAAACATACATAATTAAAGCAAAATAAATAATGCTAAACAAACAGTAATGCAATCATACTGTATTATTGATTAGGGCCTCATTCTAAGACATTTCAATATACTTCAGTCAGCTTTCCTGTCTCAAAAGATTTTCTTGAGCACCTGAACAACAGGCAGTACAAAAAACAATCTCCTCAGACTCTACGAGAGAGGGCAGCACTGCAGGAAGTCACGGTGAGCAGAGGAAAAAAGGCAATTACTTCCCCTCTCGCTCGCTATTTACTTTTGCCGCACATAGCTGGAGAGGAAGCGTGGGACAAAGGGACTCAGGTCCCCCCCATCGCTATTCCTGCAGGTGGGGGGGGGGGGGGGATGCAAAACTGATCAAACACATATGCTGCAAAAGGGTGGCACTGATCAGTTTGCGTACCGGTTTCTGAAAATGGGAGCCCAGACCGCGGATTGCGTTCTGCAACCGGGTATAGCATGGACCTACTCTTATAATGGATCATGTTCTCCTAACATGGAGCAATATGCAACTTTCTTAGATTTCTCCCCTGCCCTGTGGAGCAGACACTGTGGCCCATATGCAATTAACCTTTTTCTCCTAGGTGATATTTTCACAAATAGCCAATTAGATGCTTTTTAAAATCACCAGCAAGCAGGAAAATACTCAAAATAATTTCAATAGTTCTTTTCACCTACTTATTGTTGTTTTTCCAATTGCAGAGTGCTGACATTTTTTTAAAAAGCTTAAAAAGTGATCTCAGAGGAGAAAACGAAGGAGAAGAGTGAATAGCATATGGGCCTGTGCATGTAGTTCTCTTTTAAAATACAATGGCCACGATTCATAAAGGGCTGTGTGATTTAAAAAAAAAAAAAAAAAAAAAATCAGGTTGTTAAAATACCGCCTTTGATATTTTAGACTTTTGTTTGCCAATTCATAAATATTTTCACAGATGCTGCAGTAGTTAGGCAATTTACCCCCCAAAAATGGACTTCAATTTACATAAATCTGTAACAGCAGAAGTGTGGATTTGTTTTGATACATGCTGTACCCCTGAAGTGACAGCATTACAATAGTAAAAGTCGTCCCCGACATCCCTTTAGAAGGTACGCTTGTTATACTGCCTCTGCTCCCTCCGAATCTGTCTATTAGTCTTTCCCCATGCTTCATGTCATCACACATGGGTAGTTGTCCCGCCCCCTCTACCCCACAGGATCTTGCATAGTATAAATTTAAAACAAGCTCGGCCCCCCAGTCTTTTGTCCTTGAGAACCTTACCTCATGGGATCAACGTAAGACCAGTGGGCAAGATTTGCCTAATCTTCTTTTAACCCCTACCGTGCTGTGCTTACAGCAACTTAACACTTGTATAATTACAAGTTTTTCGCTGGAAACTATAAACTAGTTTGGGAATCCTCCCCCTGTATCTGTTGGTCTGGAGGGGGGGGGGGGGGGTGTGAAACATTCACCAGAGGTTTAACCCCCTTGGCGGTATGAAAAATACCGCCAGGGGGAAGCGCAGCAGTTTTTTTTTATTTTTTTTATCATGTAGCGAGCCGAGGGCTCGCTACATGATAGCCGCTGCTCAGCGGCATCCCCCTGCCCGCTTCGATCGCCTTCGGCGATCACCGATCAGGAAATCCCGTTCAAAGAACGGGATTTCCTGGAGGGCTTCCCCCGTCGCCATGGCGTCGGGACGTCATTGGGAGACCCGATCCACCCCTCGGCGCTGCCTGGCACTGATTGGCCAGGCAGCGCTCGGGGTCTGGGGGGGCGCGCGCCGCACCGGATAGCGGCGATCGGGCGCGCGGCGGCAGCGATCGGGGTGCTGGCGCAGCTAGCAAAGTGCTAGCTGCGTCCAGCAAAAAAAAAATTAAGTAAATCGGCCCAGCAGGGCCTGAGCGGCACCCTCCGGCGGCTTACCCCGTGTCACACACGGGGTTACCGCTAAGGAGGTTAAATAACCTCCTGATTGCTTTCACAGGCAGCGTTACATGCAGTATTAAATATACTGTGTGATTCATCTTTGTTGGGGGCTTCCTTTTTCATAGCTGTTTCTTTCTCTTTGATGAACGCCATTCGCCGCTCCTGGCCCTGCACCCTGGCGTGCATTCCGGTCAAACTTCCAGGTCGCGTCATGCATTCCAGCGCCCGGATAGTCTGATTGGTGGAGGCAAGCCAACCGGAAGTGACATTTCGGCGGACCGGAAGTGGGGCGGACGGCCAGTTTACGTTGGAGTGGCACGGTTGTTGGGTGTTAACACAGAAGCACGGTGTTTGCAGTACCCTGATTGTTCTATTGTTGTGAACTGTATTACCCTATGTGGAGCTCCTCTCTTTTTCTCTAGAGTTAACTGGAACTGGAAATAGTACCATACTCAAAGTGCATCTAAGAGTATAATCTGGTGAGCATCCAACGAGAGGGGTGGGGGAGAGAGAGTAATGAATCACTGAAGCACACATCACTGGTGACTGTGGGAGCTGGATTAGTGTGAAACATAGGTGGAACGTTATTGCCCTATGTGGAGTTTGTTTCCTTACAGGAGTGGAGAGCGCAGCAATATCTTTGAGGCCAGTTTAAAAGGCAGTAGGCTTCAGAACTCGCGCCGCTATGCTAGTGTACGCACTAGGAGGCTATGGACGCGAGTGCTGAGCCGGGCACATCCTCTGCAGCAGCAGAAGGTGGTTTGTTAGTACATTTTAACAATTTAGTTAGGTGCGCTTTCCTGCCTTGTACCAACCCTTACTTATACTGTCCTATCCTTCATTCTTTGCAGCTGATTTAGCTACACCTATGGACCCCTCAACAGCTCTTACAGACCAGCATAGGGTTTTAAGGTAGGTTCTTTACCCTAAAATTTTTTTTTTTTTTTGAGCAAGGGCTCAAACTTTTTCTGTATTTTTATTATCCAGCCCTAGAAAACACAGGAAGAAGAAGTTCAACTCGAAGTCAAGATCAAACTCCCCCTCACGCCAGAAGGAAAGAGAGAGAAGCAGATCTTCTAGGCATCAAGAACACTATTCAAGTCACCAAAGGAAATGCTGGGCATGTGACCGCGAACTCTTACCGGGAAAGAATGGGTGCAGAGTTTGTTTCTCGGAAATGGCAAAGGAATCAGAGCAGGTTCCCACGGACGTATCACCTATGATTAAGGTGGCAGTCCAAAGGTGCGTACACACATGCGACTATAGTCGTTTGTAACGATCATTCCCCGATCTTTACCAACGACGATCGTTACTAAAAACGAACCAACGACTATTAAGGCAAACGACGAACAAGCCAAATCGCCCCAAAAGAAAGTTCTGTCTCAGCGGATTTTAACCAACGACGATCGTTTGCAAAAGTAGTACATTGTTGGAAACGGTCGTTCGTACTAGGCTTGACATGCGCATTTCACAATTTCTCCATAAAACTTCTCATTTTTATGCGCAGGCGCAATAGTTGCTTTACGTGATGTAACGTTCATTCTAACGATCAGATCGTTACACACCTTTTAAAACTAACTTTACTTAGGTCGTTCTTTCATCAATTAAAAGTTCGTTCGTCGTCCTCAACGAACGATCGTTGTCGCATGTGTGTACGTAGCACAAGAGTCCATGAGAGATTACATATCCTCACTACCCTCCCATACTGCAGCTACGGAGCAGTCACAAGCTTCACTTGATCCTGGTATGGAAGATATTGCTACTGGATTTGGATTCGACTTCACATTAGTAAAACCTTATATTCAGGCGGTGCGAGAGGCGATCAAATGGGAAAGTTCAGACGATGAACGGGAGCCATCTACTACTTCTAAAAAACATAAGGCGTATTATTCTCATCTAAAGAAGAAGATAACGTTTTTTTCCTATGATGACAGAGATATCAGAATTAATAAAAGAAGAATGTGAGAAACTGGATAAAAAAAAAACACCTCTAAACAATAGGATGACAAAGCTGTATCCGTTAGACTCTGGAAAGTCAAAGTCTCTTGACAATCCACCAATTACAGATGCATCAGTCAGTCGCCTTGCTAAGCAGGTCACCCTACCTAGAGAAAACACGGCTACATTTAAGGATGTCTTAGACAAGAAAATAGACACAGAGCTCAGAAAGCTTTATACTACGGGTGGAAACTCTACAAGGCCAGCAATAGCACTTACTTCCATTGCAAAGGCAATATGGGCTTGGTCCACAAATATAGAAGAAGCGATTCGTGCGGACGCAGATAAGGAGGCTATAATATCGGCGGTGGATGACTTTAACCTAACTGCAGAATTTATTGGTGAAGCAGCAGTTGATAGGATTAGATGTTTGGCTAGAACAATGGCATTCTTGGTAATTGCGAAGAGGGCACTGTGGCTTAAGACGTGGTCGGCCGACCAAGCATCTAAAGTGGAATGGAGTAAAATCCCTTATGAAAGTGTAAACTTATTCAGTAACTAAATGGATATAGCCATAAAGAGAGTAACGGGCAGACGGTCAGGCCTAATTCCTCAGGATAGGAAACCTACAAAGCCCAATTTTCCACAATCAAATCGACCTCTACAAACAAGATTCAGAACAGCCAGATCTTATAGACCAGGAAAAGAGTTGAAGAGTTTAAAAGAAATTGGCAAAGCTCCCAAAGTAATTTTCAAAGGTTAACGAGGCAGAAAACTTCCAATAGTAGCCAACAGAAGACTTTTTGACACTAACCACATCCAGGATTGGCCGATTGGAGGGAGACTCCAAAGATTCGGCCAGGTCTGGATGGAAAACATACAAAATCGATGGATAAACAAGACAATCACACAAGGCCATCGGTGGAGTTTTATCAAAAAGCCACCAAGAAACCATTTCATACCGACAAAAATTCCCAGCTCTCACGAAAAGAGGAGAATACTGCAAGATTATGTGCAGACTAATACAAAAACAGGCAATTGTATCGGTTCCACTGGAAGAGAGAGGGAAAGGAACTGGAGGCCAGTGCTGGACCTGAGACTGCTCAATCGACATAGAAGACTGAAAAAGTTCAAGATGGAAACCTTAAGATCAATCATACAGTCAACAAGGGAATTCGATTGGATGCTTTCTGTGGACCTCGACGCTTACTTGCATATCCCAATACACTCGAAGTCCCAGAAGTATCTGAGATTCGCCATAGAGGATTCCCATTTTCAGCTCTCATGCCTCCCATTCGGCATTTGTACAGCGCCGAGAACCTTTACAAAGATTCTAATTGCAGTGGTAGCTCTCCTACGTCTCAGGGGTCTCCGGTTATTTCATTACCTGGACGACCTTCTTCTATTAGCATCGAATGAGGAAACCTTAATCCAACAGAGAAAAACACTAATCGAGACCTTAACTTATTTCGGACGGAAGATAAACTATGGCAAAAGTCATCGTATTTTTCGGACTATAAGACACACCTAGGTTTAGAGGGCAAAAACCAGGAAAAAATAAAAAAAATACTAAATCTAGGTGCATCTATGGTCCAGGAGTCTCCTATAGACCTTTAATCTCCCCCTAAGATGTTTCTATCTAAGTTATACTGGTCAGCTACACTAACCACTTCTGCCCCAATTACACTAACCCCCAGCTACACTACACTATGCCTCACCCCCAGCTACACTACACTTCACTAACCCCTGATGTACCCCCCACCCAGCTACACTACACAAACCCCTGTCACCTCCCCCCACCTCCAACCTAACTACACTAATAGCTACACTAAGCATTACAATTAAGAAAGCTCACCCATCATAATGAGGTTCCTGGTGAGGTGAGGCTGCAGCAGCAGTTATCTAGCCCCGGCGGTGTTCCATGGCAGCATAGCAGCAGCTGCAATGAACGTTATGCTGGTGTCCATTGTCCTGCTTGTCCCTCCGAGCGGCGGCAGTGCGATCAGCTGTACAACTCCCTGGGTGGGATAGCAGCAGCCGCTGCAATCATCTGCAATGTCTGTGTGTGTCTGCCGGCTTGTCCCCCGAGCGGCTCCAGCAGTAGCGTGATAAGTCCCCGGTAGGCATGGCAGTAGGTGCTAATAAGATCGTTTATGTATTCCCCTCTTCTGCCCCGCATCAGCCACGCGTCATTGTAATGCAGGCACAGCGGGACATCTTCAGCCACGTTACTATCAGCGTCTGGCAGAGACCTCTGAACTGCTTTCCTTATTGGTGCCCTCTGATGACCTGCGTCGCACGTGCGCCGGGGTCATGTGGCGAGCCAATAAGGAAGCAGTTCAGAGGTCTCTGCCAGACGCTGATAGTAACGTGGCTGAAGATGTCCCGCTGTGCCTGCATTACAATGACGCGTGGCTGATGCGGGGCAGAAGAGGAGAATACATAAACGATCTTATTAGCACCTACTGCCATGCCTCCCGGGGACTTATCACGGATCACGCTGCTGCTGGAGCCGCTCGGGGGACAAGCCGGCAGACACACACAGACATTGCAGATGATTGCAGCGGCTGCTGCTATCCCACCCAGGGAGTTGTACAGCTAATCGCACTGCCGCCGCTCGGAGGGACAAGCAGGACAATGGACACCAGCATAACGTTCATTGCAGCTGCTGCTATGCTGCCACGGAACACCGCCGGGGCTAGATAACTGCTGCTGACACAGTGCCCACCCGGACAGGTATATTGTTACATTTGGATTATAAGACGCAGTTACTTTTTCTCCCCACTTTTGGGGGAGAAAAAGTGCGTCTTATAGTCCGAAAAATACGGTAATTCCGACACAGACAATGATATACTTAGGAGCTCTTTTCAAAACCTCCCAGAATTCTATCAGTCTTCCTCCGGAGAAAATGGAGACTATAATACTGACAGTACAGCAAGTGATGTTGAAGAACACGATGACGGCGCGCCAGTGTCTGAGCCTTATAGGCACTCTTACTTCCACCATACAGATGATACGCTGGGCACACTGGCATATAAGAGCATTTCAGTGGGGCTTCCTACACCAGTGGGACAGGAGAAATTCCAATCAGATAATCCAGATTACCTCCCACATGAGGAACAGCCTTCAATGGTGGAGACATACACAATCTTTCCAAGCACCATCTGATACAACCAACACAGACAATCACAACAGATGCCAGCCTGAAGGGTTGGGGAGCACATTGTGGTTCCCTCACGGCACAGGGACAATGGAACAAGCTCCAGACCCACTCACAATCCAACGTCCTCGAATTGAGAGCAATTCATCAGGCGCTCCTCAGCTTCAAGGATATAATCAAGGAGAAATCAGTAATGTTACAAGTAGACAACAAAGCGGCAGTCTCCTATATAAGGAAGCAGGGAGGAACGAGGAGCTTAACATTACTTCAGGAGGCGGCAGTTATTTTCCAATTTGCGGAGGAGAAGGTCTGGGATCTGAACGCAGTATACATACCAGGCAAACAGAATATACTAGCGGATTATTTAAGCAGGAACTGTATCAACAACGAATGGAGCCTGTCAGAGGAAACATTCATGTGGATCTGCAACAAGTTGAGGACACCCCAATTAGATCTAATGGCCACACCTCAGAACACAAAGTGCCACCTCTTCTTCTCCAGAATGTATTGCAGACAGGCATTAGCGGTGGATGCATTGTCGACCAGATGGACTTTCAGATTGGATATGTGTTCCCCCCTATACCAATGATATACCAGCTGTTATCGAGACTGTACAGAGAGAAAGTAACGCTAATTGCTGTTATCCCACTATGGCCGAACCGTACATGGTTCCCACTTTTGTGGGACATGAAGTTACAGTCTCCACTACCTCTCCCATACAGGAGAAACATGCTGACACAGGGGAAGATGAGACATCCGAACCCCCAGAAATTGAATCTGGCAGCATGGATATTGAGGGGCAGAGGCTAATACAGGAAGGTTGTTCAGCTGAAGTAATAAAGACTATCCTAAATTCGAGGAAACCTACAAATAACGCCACGTACAAAAGGGTGTGGAGCAAATTTGAAGAACTAGCAAATGAAATGCAGTTTCAAGCATCAAAGCCCCAAGTCAAACATACCTTGGAATTCTTACAAAGGGTACTATCGAAGGACTTGGGGTATCACACACTGAAAGTCCATATATCGACACTATCAGCATTAACAGCATGGGCTACTCATGCTCTAGTAAGACAATTCTTAAGAGGAGTTTTGAGATTAAGACCCCCCAAAAAAGCCATCTTCCCAAAATGGGATCTACCTCTAGTTCTAGAAGCTCTTACAAGACAACCATTTTATCCACTACATGAAATTTCACTGTGGCACTTGACATTAAGAACAGTCTTTTTGGTTGCCATGGCATCAGCGAGACGAGTCTCTGAACTGCAAGCCTTAGGTTGCAAGTAGCCTTACTTAACATTATACTCGGACAGAGTTGTGTTGAGGCCAATTCAACAGTTTATACCTAAAGTGGCTTCCACCTATCACCTAAATCAAGATTGGACCTTGCCAACATTCACACAGCATGACATGCAGGAAGTCCACCTGTTAGATGTAGGCCAAGCAATCAAAACTTACTTGGAAGTTACGGCAGACAGAGCTACGGATAGATTATGGGTCATACCAGGGGGCTACAGAAAGGGCCAACCTGCCTCAATTAGAACAATAGCCTCCTGGATTGTCAAGACAATACAGACTGCTTATAGAGCTCTGGACTTCGATTCCCCATAACAAATTTCGGCACAATCGACAAGAAGTATGTCGACATCCTGGGCAGCCTGGAATAAGGTTCCAGCCGAAAAATTTTTGCCAGGCAGCGAACTGGTCCTCCATTAATACGTTTATTAAGCATTACAGAGTTGATTTGTCTAATCAATCTTCTTTATTGTTTGGCAAAACTGTTTCAGAAGCTCACGTTCTGTGAAACATTAATTAAATAATTTACTTTGCAGCATAAACTTGTGCCCTCCCTTTTTTTTCTAGTTCACTCTCATGTGTGATGACATGACGCATGGGGAAAATGGAAAATTATTACTTACCTATCAGTAATTTTCCTTTCCCGATGCTTACATGTCATCACACCGGTCCCTCCCTTCATGTGAGCTTCGGTGTTGAGGTTTACATAGACTGGGGGGGGGGGGGGGGGGGGGGGGCGAGCTTGTTTTAAATTTATACTATGCAAGATCCTGTGGGGTAGAGAGGGGGACAACTACCCATGTGTGATGACATCTAAGCAACAGGAAAGGAAAATTGCCGATAGGTAAGTAACAATTTTCCGTTTTCTTAAGCTCAACACACGACCATAAAATCTTGGTTGTACAGATTTACCAAATCTATGTAGTTAAGGGCCAACAGATTGAAACTACCTTGAATGATTGATTGGATAAACTCTTAAGGTGGCCATACACTGGTCGATTTGCCATCAGATTCGACCAACAGATCCCTCTCTGATCGAATCTGATCAGAGAGGGATCGTATAGCCACCTTTACTGCAAACAGATTGTGAATAGATTTCAGCCTGAAACCGATCACAATCTGTGGAGCTGCCGCCGCCCTGCATACATTACCTGTTCCGGCCGGCGCAAGTACCCGCAGCTTCTTCTCCGCTCCTACTCCTGAACTTCTTGTCCAGGGGAAGTTTAAACAGTAGAGGGCGCTCTACTGTTTAAACTTCCTGCCAGGACAGGAAGTTCTGTGTAGCTCTGGGGCACGAAGCGGAGACCAGGGGACTTGCGCTAGCTGGAGCAGGTAATGTATTACTGCTGTATTGCGTCGGTCGTCGGGCATTCAAACACCGCTAACGACGCACTACCGACCCGCTGGCGACCGAGAAAAATCTTCCGCACGGATGGGTCGACGGAAATCGATCGTTCTGTCAGCGGTGTGCGCGGCGATTTTACAGCTGTTTCGATCACTGTGATCGAAACGGCTGTATATCGGCGGGAAAGTCGTTAGGTGTATGGGCCCCTTTATACTACATGAAAGTGGTAAGATTGAACAACCAAGATTGTATGTTGTGTGTTGAGCCACAAAAGGAATTCCGATGTGAATTTACAAATGATTTTTTTTATTCACCTTGGGCTTCTTCCAGACCCCCACAGCCATCTCAGTCCCTCATCGCAGCCTTGGTCCTCCGCGTTATCCCGCTGGCCGCCCGTAATGCTCACGACCTCACCGGCAGGTCAGGACTTCTGCGCCTGCATTTGTGCCCACGCGTCCACATCTTCTGGCATGCACTGCGCCTGCGCACAACTACTGCGCAGGTGCAGTAAGCGCCAGATGAAGAGGACACCCAGGTACAAATGCCCACGCATGCGCAGAAGACCTGACCCGCCGGCAGGGTTGCGATCATTACCGGCGGCCAGTGGGACAACGTGGAGGACCGGGGCTGTGGCGAGGAACTGAGACTGCTGTGAGGGGCTGGAATAAGCTAAAGGTGAGTAAAAAAAAAATAGATTGGTAAGTTCACATCGGAAGTCCTTTAACTTTTTTTTTTTTTATTGCCATAGTTTAGATTTCCAAGAAACATGCCATGATTTTCCCACTTGTTCCTCTGCGTCTTCAAACAGGAACCTAAAGGGTTAAACGTCTGAAGGGCTGCAAGAGAAATCTCTCTTGTGCTGGCTCTCTCTCCCCTCCACTGCTTGGGGGTAGAAAAGCTTGACCCTCCCGAGAACATGTTGAATCCTATCAGAGGGAATAGCAGGACACAGAGGCTGTTCCTATTGGCTCTTTGCTCCTGTCAGTCATGAGTTATCCCTCTCTGCTTCTGTGAGTCATAGGCTACCGCACAGTTTCCACCGTAACAAAGCTGGAGGTGATCACATGTTTTGGGGTTTTACCGCATGTTCTAATCTTCATGAATTGACATTTACTGACGTGTTGAGGTAATTACCGCACAATTCGGTAATTTAGCTCACTGCTCGGTAATTTCTGCTTGCCATGCAGTAACAGTCTGTATGAACTGACATTTACTTAAATGCTCAGCAAAATCAGCTGTTTTCTGCATTAAAGTGGATCCGAGAAACTTTTACTCATTGCATAATTGTGTTCCTTTCATATAGTTTATAGTGCATTCCATCCTTAAGCCAAATACTTTTTTGTTTTGTTTTAATACTCCAATTCCCTATAAAACTAAACAAGCCTCGCCCACAGTTTCTCCAGAGAGCCTTGGCACTCTCAGCCTTAGTAGCAAGGGCTTATGGGAGCTCAGTTTGGGCAGGAGAAGGTGGTTACTAGCCAGATATTTCTGAGGCAGAAGGGAGGAGAGGAGAGTGAAGTTTTCTCACAGGCTGAGGGCTGTAATGTGACAAACAGAACATGGCTGCTCTCATTGCATCACAGGAATAAATAAATCATAAACTGCTGAAGCTGTTTGCAGCTAGGATTTGCTGAGTATACTACTTTAGATAAGATATCAAATTAATTGTTATAGTTAGTTTATCTTGGATCCGCTTTAAGCATGCAATAATGCTTTATTATTTGAGGCCATTGGGTTAAGCACTGTCCTAACTCATTGTATGCTTTGGTTTCTTGATAACATTTGAAACTTTGTAGAAACTGCATAGACATTGATGTGGCTTTGAAATAATAGGCGTGTTATAACATGCAGTCAGTGTGTACTGCAGTACACACGCACTATGCAATACGTGCAGTGTGAACATAGACTTTCAACTTTTACTCCAACATAGAAATGATCTCAGAAAAAAAAAATATCCAGTCATCAATTTTTCTCTTTCACTTCACAGGGGATACCTTGAATTATATGGAGAGATTTTCAAGTCTGTGACAAAAAAGGAATGACAAGAGTGCCAGAACATATCAGAATTACACACCGATGCATCTGTGGAACAGCACATTGTAGAAAGTAAAACAAAAAGTAAGAAGTGTACAATGCAACCAGCAAAGTCTCCGTACTGGTACAGAAAAGACTGCCTAGTGTGCATTTAAATACAGTACTTTGCAAACTATAAAGGTATATCCAAAATACACAGTGAAGACCTCTTCCAAAAACCAAACCCCACAGTTTACTTCTTAAATTGTTGATGCAGTTTCTTTAAAAATTAAAGCCAGCTCTCTTTTCCTCCATGTATTTCTTTAAGCCTAGATACACATCCACATCAAAAGCAATATACAAAAAAACAAAACAAAGCTATTTATTTTATGCAAGGTGCTCATCCACCACATTAGAAAATGTGCAGCACATACAGCCAAATAAAGACATAAAAATGGATACCATTGTCCTCCCTGTCAAACTGTTAAGCACAACTAAGTAGTGGATGACTGCCACTCTAAATTACAACATACTTCAAATAAAAAAGAAAAAAAGAAAGCAACAATACGGGAAAGAATGCTGGGGCTGAAAATGTCCATGACTAACAGAAGCAGCTGGCTTATCCAGTGGAGGACAGAAGGAATGTTTGTATGAAGCTGCCCAGTCCAAGACTCCAAAATAGACAGGTTCACTTGAAGACAGGATGCCGTACAATCTTTCACTTTACTCCTTTTGCTTGCTTTGTTAAAACACCCTTGTAAAAAGGACGCACTGTTAAAATTGCATTCTTATATAAAATATTTATATATAAAATAAAATGGAGGGAACAGTTTTCCTAAGATGAGTAAAAGCAAGTTCAGGTGAGGAGATAAGGAGTCAGCTCACACTTTGTAGCACAAGAAAAAGTCAATGTCCAAGTGCTGCATACAGAGACAGATCTGGAGTGAGGCATATCACTAAATTGCACCAGGGAAAAGACATGCCTAAGACCCCTGTCCCTCAGGATCTACACCGCCCTCTGTGTCTTCATCATTGTAGATGTTTTCAGCCTGCACAAAAAAAAAAGAGAAAGAGTTGGCAAACATGATGTACCGGTATTTACCTAAAATACATTGGTAGTGAATTACGGGATCATGCACCCTGTTCGATGTCTGTCTTTATATTCTTGCTCTAATGCTTATTCTTAGACTGTAATACTCTACTCAATCACCTGGAACTACAATGCAGGCAAAGGGTCAGAATATTTTGGGGTTGATTTACTAAGGCTAAAGAACAAAAGTACAGAAAGGTTAATGAAGTGCAACCAATATTCACATACTTAAAAAGGGCAACTGAAGTAATAGACAAGACAAATAACATTTATATTGCGCTCTTCTCCTTGCGGACTCAAAGCGCCAGAGCAGAGCAGCAGCCACTAGGGCGCGCTCTATTGGCAGTAGCAGTGTAAGGGAGACTTGCCAAAGGTCTCCTACTGAGTTCGTGCTGGCTTACTGAACAGGCAGAGCCGAGATTCGAACCCTGGTCTCCTGTGTCAGAGGCAGAGCCCTTAACCATTACACCATAATAAGTATATGGAGTATGCCATATTTCTTTTAAACAACACCAGTTCCCTGGCAGCCTTGCTAATCTAATCTATTTGGCTGCAGTAGTGTTGAAACCCCACCAGAAACAAGCATGCACCTAATCTTGTCAGATCTGACAATGTCAGAAACAGCTGATCTGCTGCATGCTTGTTCAGGGTCTATGGCTGAAAGTATTAAAGGGCAAAGGATCAGCAGGACAGCCAGGCAAGTAGAATTGCTTCTAAGGAAATTAATATGGCAGCCTCTATATCCCTTGTTACAGTATGTTGCAGTATGAACAGTCACTATCTGCTCTTAACAGCTTGAGATGTGCAAACCAAAGCTACTGGCTGCAGGAGTGTCTGAACCACCCCAGAAATAACAAGACAGCGCTTCTGTGAGAGGCAGAGCTATGAGTCGCAGCTCTGCCTCTCAGCGAGTCAGTCAGCCCGGATCGCCGCCTCTCCCCCGCCCCTCACAGTCTTCCTTCACTGAGAGGGGCAGGGGAGAGGTAGAGAGCTGCCGCTGACAGACTCATGTGAGGCAGGGCTGCAGCTCGTAGCCCTGCCTCACAAGGAAGCACTTAGGGCAGCAAAATCCAAGACCAAGAAAGTCGTGGATTTTGCAGAGAAGGAGGGAGAGTTAGGGGTGGGGTGGGGGTGGGGGGGGCAAGAGAATTTAGATAGGTTACAGTGGCAGGAATGCGGCAGTTTAGTTAGGGCTAATATGTTAAAAAAGACTTTGAGACTTCCGCGTCTCTTTAACCATTACACAGGTATTCTAGGTCAATTAGGCAGGCTCTGGTCGGTCGTGCTCCTCGGATTTTATTGCGTAAACTACTGCTTGCAATGTAAGACCCCGAAGGGTTAAGGTAATCTGAATACTTTGTTGGAGGTTCCCTAATAAATCTGATAAAGAGTTAGTATATCTGGAATATATAGTTCTTACCTCCTTAACAGTAACCCAGAGTCAGGCTCTGGACGGAAATCCACAGCACAGAGTGGTAACCCCGAGTTGGATCCATCAGAGGTGTGGAATATGCAGGGCTGCCCCAGATCTATCTAGCAGTATAATTTTTAGAGTCTGAAAGCTTGTGAAAAAATTGCACCGCTTTAGACAAAATCTGGAAATAATCATACCGCCAGGGAGGTTAAAGGACAGAGGTGAGGAGAAAAAAAAAAAAAGTTCTACTTACAACCACTATGTCCCTCACTGAAGCACAGCTTCCAGCCCGTGGCCCCCCTCCGTTGCATCCACTGCACATGCTTGAGCGTGCAGCCACGCTGCTCACATGGTCTGGAGTGTTCTGCGCACGTACAGAACTACTGCGCCTGCGCAGAACACTCCAGACCATGTGAGCGTGATCAGGCAGGCGCAAAAGATGGCAACCTAGCGAGGTCGGAATCCGCAAAGGAGGGGTCCCCAGGCCACCGGCTGGAAGTGGAGTTGCGACGAGGGACATATCGCTGCCAGAGGCTGGAAGAAACCTCGAGTAAGTACGTTTTTTATTCTCCTCGCTTCTGTCCTTTAAGGAGGCAAGAGCTAAGATATTACAGATATACTAGTTATCAGATTTATTAGGACACCTCCAACAAAGCATTCTGATCTGCCGCATGTTCATTCAGGGTTTATGGCTAGAAGTATTAAAGGCAGAGGCTCAGCAGGATAGCCAGGCAACCGGGGTCGCTAAAAAGTAAGTAACTATGGATGTCCCGATATACCACTCACTACAAACGTCCTTTAAGGTATGGCTCTGATTTTGATCCCGAGCTTCGGCTCACGATTACTTTAAAGAAAACCAGGTGGTCAACAAGCAAACAACACAGATGCAATATCATTCACTCAGATAATTTGTCAAACCATGTGGTTCCTGTGTGGTTTAACGACTCAATAGAAAAGATCAAAAACCATCTGGCTACTCTACATGCAACTGAATGCAGCAGTGCACATGCTGCAGTTCTAAAACACAATTACCCAGCCCTGTAGTGATTAAGTACTCCATGCTGTGGGGTGTATATTATACCCAGAGTTGGACTTTATAAGACATTAAGCCTACTCACATTTGTAGTGTTTCTGTATTTGGCTACATAACGTACCATTTGCCAGACTTGCATTATATTGTCCTCAGATACTGAGCATATCACCCAAGGCTCATTAGGATTCCAAGAGAAGTCAGAAATCTTTGCTGTGTGGCCCCCGTGAATAAACTATATAAAAAAAAAAAAACCCAATTATAATTCACATCACTTTAACTGCATGAAAAAAAAGGAGGGAGGAAGGAAGGGGGGAGGGAGGGAGAAGGAGGGTTACTTACCAGCAGCTCAGGTGGGCCATCCTCTGCATCCTCTGGAGACTGCTCCTCTCCAATTTTGCTGGAAGAAAAAGAGAAGGCATGGTGATAAAGCAATAAACCCAACCAGAATGGGAGGAAAAAAAAAATCTTTAGTCCTTTAAATCCCCAGATTAACGCTGCATATTTTAATAAGCTGCAGTTACACAGACGTGTGTTTACATTCTCCCTCATCACTGGTCTAAGGCCTCTTTCACATTCCATAACACGTGCATGCGTTATGACCTGCGGAGTGATGAAGGGAAGTTGCGCTGCGACACTGATTAGCAGTGGTAGTTCTGATTCACCCGACGGGAAAACGCTGGCGCTGGACGTTATAAAGCTCCCAGATGAGTTTCAACGACAAAATACCAAAACTTTTACCACCACCAAGTTAGCCAGAGTGGCAACATACCTTAAATCCCAGACATTCAATCTTCGGTCAGTGCCGCTAGATGCTAGGATAGTTTCGTTATGTGGAGACCATTGGACCTGCAGATGGTTAAATAACTTTATAAAGCATGCAGCAAGAGAATATTAATAACCAGTCATACTACAGATAATAGAAAAACTTATCAGAAATCAATGGAAAAAAAGTTCATACCTGAAATATCTCATCCTTATGGGATTCAAAGGAGTGCAGTTTCAGTTTAAGATTACGTAGATCCCACAAAGCCACAGTCTAAAAGAATGCAAATCTCAAGTTAGATCAAATGTATATTGCAAAAGAATCTATAAACAAAAATGTAAGGATGCGACTGCCAGCAGATGAGAGATCCTGTACAATACTGGTCTGGAAAAAAAAAAAAAAATGTAGTCCTGCAGTCTGTATTGCAGGAGGAAAAAGTCAGCTCTAGCCCATCAGCTGGCAATACACGCACGCTTGTTTCAGTTGTGCGATTCAGGCACTACCAGCGCTGTGGATTCTGTACAAAAACGACTCCACTGTTTATGAAATCATCGACTCAAGGTACCCAAAGTTTCTCCGAATCCACAGCCCCGGAAACTACTGAAGCCATAGAGGCAGATGGTATTATATAAAAAAATAGCAAAATATATACAGTAGACTTCTTATATAATCCATAGAATACATTCTCAATTGGTGTCCCCCAAAACCACCTGTAGAAATTATTCAAGACTGCATCTTACTAATGACAGCTGTACAGACAAGTCATTAGACTTGCAACTTGCTCTAAGCCAGTGATGGATAACCTTGGCACTCCACAGTTGTGACAAAACTACAAATCCCATCATGCCTCTACCTCCCCGAGTTATGCTTAGAGCTGTCAGAGTATTGCAATGCCTCATGGGACTTGTAGTACCACCACAGCTGGAGTGCCAAGGTTAGCAATCACTGCTCTAAGCTGTTAGTGTCATAGGATAGAGTTGACATTTTGAAATTCTTAAAGGATACTATAGCGCAAAATTAAAAACCGGTGGAGTAGGCATGTTTAGGGGGGTCAGTAGGCAGTACCAGAGGGGGACAGGGGAGAACAGGGAAGAGCAGTGGGCATGAGGAGAGCCCACTAAACATGCCTGCTCCCCCCGTTTTTAATTTAATTTTGTGCTAAGGTATCCTTTAATGTCTTTCTGAAGGGTTTGGATCAGAACCTGAATCTTTACATATGTGGACCACTGCTGAGGGTGATAACTTACCCCTAGAGTTGCAACTCTGACCATTGTGCTCTATGTCGCATTCCAGCTCTCCGATACTTCCACCTTCCTGTTGTGAAGGAGGAAGTATCAAAGAGCTGCAAAGTGTCCAGAGGCAGCAACAAGCACACTCAGTTCCAGGGCTGTGAAGTTGGAGCGATTTTTGGGTACCTGGAGTTGGAAGTTTCATAAACTGAATAGTCAGATGATTTTTGTAGCAACTCCACAGCCCTGGTAGGTATAAAACTAAGAAGTCGAAACATGGAAAAGCTAGCGGCAGCGGTAGTGAGAAAGCTAGCGCCTGAGCTCCACACCATGATCCATAAGGCAGTGACGCAATCACTAAAGAAAATGCAGAAAGATATTAATGCCCATACCTCTCGTATCAAGCAAGCAGAACAGCGTATCTCCAACATTGAGGATGACAATACACAATCTCAATGCAGAATCAGTAAGTTGGAAGAGGAAAACGCTGCCATGCAAGATAAAATCCAAGATATGGAAAATAGATCCAGGCGCAGCAATGTGAGAATAGTAGGCCTCCCTGAGTCGCATGCGGCCTCCACGCTCTCGCACCTCTGCTCTACCATAATTCCGCAACTGCTCAACCTACCAGCCACATATAAGGTGGAGAGAGCCCATAGAGTGGGACCCCCCCCGTGAGGACAAGAAAAAAGCCTCTCCCCGGGTCGTCATGGTAAAGTACCTTGATTATGCTGAAAAGGACTTAATAATGCGCACCTATAAACAACTCCAGCAGCCACTGACATACCAAGATTGCACAATTAGACTCTTTAACGATTTCTCGATCGAAGTTTCCAAACAACGTCAGAAATTCAACAAAGCTTGCACAGCGTGCATAGAAAGAAAATGGCGTTTCGCCTTACAATACCCCGCCACCCTGAGAATAACAGATCAAAATGGAGATCAGCATATCTTCAAGTCAGCAACAGAAGCAGAAAAATTCCTGGATCAACATGCCTCAAACCCAGCCACAAACCTCCCAGCAATCACAGAGGGAGCCGAAGATCAGGACCAGGCCGACTGAACAAGCTGGTAACTACCAGGGGTACACATAGTTTTTATAGGGTGTTGATAGCTACTCTTTTGAAATCTTAGATTATCTATGAGCTGGATGACTGTCGGCCGACATGACGGAGGGCGGGAGGAAAGGTATACTTTTTGCACTACAGGGAAGAGAAGTCTTCTAGAATGTTTAAATTACTGTTTCCCGGGTTCATGATCTATAGGTTTATCAGAATGTTATCATTTGTGACTCACATGAGCCTTATTCACGTGATTTTCAACAAAACTCAACAATGCGTTAATAGAAGGGGAAAAGGGGGGGGAGGGAACTTGCTCCACTGTCCAGGTCACTTTCACTATATACAGAACCCTACTACATATCGAGCTCTGAATCCATTTTTCTTGCTGCCATGCCGTTGCGAGTGACTACATGGAACGTTAAAGGGCTCCGCACGCCTGAAAAACGTTCGCAAATTATTAGACAACTCAAAAGATGGCGAAAAGACATCGCCCTATTACAAGAAACGCACCTGGGAATAGATCAAGCTAAATCTTTAAAAAAAAATTGGGTAGGCCTAGTCATATGCTCACCAGCCAAGCAAAGAAAAGCAGGTGTAATTATTTTAGTTCACAAAAAACTAACAAAAAATATAACTGATTTTGAGACAGATACAGAGGGAAGATGGATCAGAGCTCGATATAAATGCGCCTCAGATGAATATGACATCCATAACATCTATGCCCCAAACGATGATAACAGCCAATTTCTACAGGATCTAACGCTAAGGGTTGCAAAGTCGTCCACATCAAAGGTAATAATAGGCGGAGACTTCAATGCAGTCTCAGACATAGGGGAAGATAGAACAAAGTTGTCACAAGTCACCAGCATCTATAAAAAAAAAAAGCGCAACAATTACACCAATTTGTGAAAGATTTACACATGATAGATGCCTGGCGATCGCACCACCCTAGATCTTCAGTTTCCAACATTAGGAAGGTGCTGACGATATTGGACTATGCCAAGCTATACCCCAAGACTTGTCAAAACTATGCCATCTTACTGCTCGACGCAGAAAAGGCATTTGACAATGTCAACTGGAACTGGCTACAAAAAGTACTCCAAAAAATGAAATTCTCGGGCCCCTTTTTAAAACTGATCTCCGCCTTACAAAAATCCCCGACAGCCCAGGTGTACACGACAGGCTTTTTGTCTCCTCGCCTATCACTACAAAAAGGAACTAGACAGGGGTGCCCACTCTCCCCCCTATTGTTCAATTTAGCCATAGAGCCTCTAGCTAGGATCCTAGAGAAAAGAATCCAAGGTATCACAATCGGCAACACCACAGTCACCCAAACCCTGTTTGCGGATGACATTTTGATATTTATGGCCAACCCACATTCGCAACTCCAGTTAGTATTCCAGTTACTCCAGGAAATGGGGAGTGTTAGCGGATTTAAGGTAAACATGACCAAAAGTGAACTTTTGATGCTGTCTCCCCGAGCCAAAATCTCTCCCCACATTGAAAAAACAAAAGTCTCGATAGCTAACAAGGTCAAATATCTGGGAATCTGGATCTCTCAGGAACCCAGCTCAATCTACACATTGAATTACACTCCCCTAATAGCAAAACTTATCCAACAAATGAAAAACTGGGAACACCTCCCTATCAATTTGATGGGCAGGGTGGCATTGATCCGCTCAGTAATCGTTGGAAGGCTACTGTATCCATTACAAACAATACCTTTACTCTTAAAACACAAAGATCTAAAAGAAATCGAGAGGGCCATTTCACTTTTTCTATGGTCTGGAAAAAAATCACGAATCGCCCTAAATAAACTGAAATTGCCAAAAGAACAAGCCGGCTTAAAACTACCCAATATTAGACTATACAACCTATCTTGTCTCTTCCGGCACGCTCGTGACTGGATTTGTGGCACTCACCAGTTTTCCAACGTTTACCTAGAGCAATCATTTGCCGACCCATGGCTACTCCCTTCACTATTACACACTAACTACAAATCATTACCCCCTAAATTTAAGACAAGTGGCATACTAAGAGACACTTGGGTGACGTGGAAGGAGGTCCGTAAGATATTCGGCCTTTCAACCCAGATATCCAAATACATGACATTCTGGGGTCACCCTGGTTTCAAGGCTAGCATGGCGCATAAAGGCTTTGAAATATGGGAGCATAAAGGGCTGACGAAATTGGGTCAACTATTCAACCTTAAACATAACAGATGGAAAACATTCCAAGAAATTAGAAACAAGTACAACTTACCAAGATACCACTATCTTTATTATGCCCAAATTCAGTCTTATACAGGGACCACCTTGAAAAACCTATCCAGAGAAATGTCTATCAATGACTTTGATTCCTTCCTGGCCCAACACGGCTCCCTCTGTCAACATTACAAGCAAAGCTTCTCTATATCACCTCCAGGAAGACTGTGACGGGACAGTTCCGGCCTTGGAAAAAGGACATTGGAGATGAAGACATATCTTCAAAAATCGCAGAGGGTAACATTTTGTATAGACAACACCTGACCAATGAACAATGGCGGGAATCTCATTTCAAAATGATCCATAGAGCGAAATACGCCTTCAATCTAAAATATAAACAGCCACCACCTCACTACAAACCTCTCTGTCCAAAATGTCAACACCCTCAAGCTGACATATATCATTGCCTATGGACCTGCGCAATCATACAGAATTACTGGAAAGAGGTCCAATTATATATTAAAAGAGTAACGCGAAAGGACTTACCTCTTTCACCACAAGTGATGCTCTTCCACTTTCCACAAGGCCAAGACCAACAAACCGGGGAACAAGCAGCTTCTCCCACAACTTTATCTCCTCTAACTCATCTGATATTGGCCTCAGCTAAGAAAGTTCTGTACAACAAATGGATATACCCAGCTAACCCTCTGATATGGGACATTCAACAAGAACTGGTACACCTATTCACAATGGAGAGACTGGACACTTTGAAACATAAAGACAAAAGAACAAAAGCTTTCTTTGGGAAGTGGAAAGGTTTCATTGAGGACATATATGACTCCATCGAGATGCACAACATAGTTGACCCATTTCGTTACACAGAGTGGTATGCTACTAATGACCTGCTAAATACGCTAGGCAGATTGAAACTACAGTAAAATTTTTACTCTTTTTTCCCACACTAGAGGGGGACCTGGATGGGTGGAGCAAGAGGGGGGAGGGGAGGGGGGGAGGAAAAGGGAGGGGGTATAGCTGATGGGGGTTAAAATGTTACTAGTTATTTCAATGTCTCGGGGCAAAATGATAGTGACTCTGGGGTCACAATGCCCCAATTTTCTGTATACATCAAAAGTATAAATAACTTGTAATGACAAAACTTCTTTAATAAAATGTGTTTTAAAAAAAAAAACTAAGAAGTCGGAGTTGTAGCAATTTTGGGTACCTAGAGTCGGTGGTTCCAAACTGAGGAGTTGGATGAATTTTGTACCGACTCCACAGCCCTGCAGAGTTATCAACCCAAACGCAGTCCACCTATGTTAAGTTTCAGCTTCTGATCCAAATCATTTAGAATGAATTTCCATATTCAAACAAGTCAACACTATTCATGAAAAGAGATGTGAAATCTTGCGCTACTGCGGCAAATGGTCAATGTGGACCAAAAAAGTATCACACAGTGGCAGCTCCTTAAGACGCTCGGCTGTGAGCGGGCTACTAAGAGAGAAAGCAACAAAAACAGGAGGAGCGCTCCGTAGTGCGATACCTTTTAATTAAATGAAAACTGCGCAAGAATTAGATATGGCATATAGCTCAGAAGAGAAACGTCCCCTCATAGAAGAAGAACCAGAGGCTGCAGTGGCCAGCAGCAGCAGGGGTCCAGGTGGTAGGTGGACATCAGGTGTCCCTTCGAGGTGACTCTGCAGGTAACGTCAAGACTCGTTTCGGCGTGTCCACGCCTTCGTCAGGTTAACCTGACACCTGATGTTCTTCTTCTATGAGGGGACGTTTCTCTTCTGGGCTATATGCCATATCTAATGCCTGCTGTTTGCATATATCTAGTAAGTGCATTTTTTATTGCGCAGTTTTCATTTAATTAAAAGGTTTTGCACTACGGAGCGCACCTCCTGCTTTTATTGCTTTCAACTCTATTCATCACAGAGATTAAACATCTAGGAGTTTGGAAACACTAGACCAACATTATTATACAGGACATGCCGTATTTTAAGTATAGTTCAGGGAATTGTATCATTCCAGACACTAAGAGTAATAATTGTATTAACAAACCTTCCTAGTTATGTACAACAGCAAATTATTTAAGTATCACGCCCTTCTGTGGTACTGTACAAAGTACAGAACAGACCATAGTGAGGACCATAAATACATACATAGTTCACACGCAGTAGAATGGCTTAGCCTTAGAGTATTAGAAAAAGAGGCTCAGCAGGGCAACCAGGCTATCTGCATTATTTAAAAGCAAATATTATGTCAGCTTCCATACCCCTTCTCAGTTCAGGTGTACTTTAATGTTCCCAAACATTAAAGAGTACCTCCAGTGCGCTCAAAATTGACTAGAGAGCTTGTTGTAAGAATTCACTTTGCAACTGCAAAAGGCTGCTTTTACATCAGCACTCATAAGTAATGAATAGTTGGTGCTATGAGTGACTAAAGGTGCAAGTAAAAGTTAGTTTACCTTGTCAGCTGAACCAGTGGCTAAGATGAACTCACTATAGGGGTTAAAGGAGAGACAGTTGACTTCAGCCGTATGAGCATCTACTGAGTGGCTGGGTTTTGATGTGTTGTTGGATCGGGTGTCCCATCTATAAATACAAACAAGAAAAAAACAAAACTAAAAAACGTTAGTACAGTATCAGCAACATCTGTTTAGGGAGGAAAAAACAAAAAAACAAAAAATAAACCACATTAAAATACCTTTCAAAACAAATGTGGCGGTTTGCACAGCAGTGCCAACCACAAGGTGGCGCTTTAGTGCAGTACAGGCTTATACAGAAGGGAAAAAAAAAATTCAACCACTTTGTGAGTTGATACAGAGCCTAGTTTATTATCAGAGATGGCACCTCCACTAGAGATATCATAAGCAAATGTAATGTGAGGTATATGGAGGCTGCAATATTTATTTCCTTTTAAACAATACCAGTTGCCTGGCTGCCCTGCTGGTCTATTTGGCTGCAGTAGTGTCTGAATAAAACCGGAAACAAGCATGCAGCAAATCCTGTCAGATCTGACAATGTCAGAAACTCCTGATCCGCTGCATGCTTGTTCAGGGTCTATGGCTAAAAGTATTAGAGGCAGAGGATCAGTAGGATAGCCAGGCAATTGGTATTCCTTAAAAGGAAATAAATATGGCAGCCTCCATATAACTCTCGCTACAGTTGTCCTTTAAGTAGTATTGTACCTATAAAGAGCAGTCCAAGAAGCACAACCAATAAACAAGGAGGGCCATGGGCTCTGAAGGCTCATTTATGCACGGGAGGAGTAAAGGCTAGCCCAGCACTGAGCAAACTATGATCCGCGTGTGCTGTTGCTCCAGCCCGCCGACCACTCGGATTCCTCCCCCCCCCCTCCCTGCAGAGTTGTAAGTGGGCGGTGGGGGATTTGAAACTCTCCTCGATCAGTTTCCCACGTCCAGTCTCCACAGCAACAGGACATCACAACATGACGTCGGGACATGCCAGCGCATTACACGTTGCCAGCCAGGGAACCCGACTTGACTTTCTTGCCGCACCACCAGGGAAGTCCTTTGGGTTAGGCATAGGTAGAGGGAAGGTTCTGTATGATAGGATTAGGTTTAGCCATAATAAAATATCGGTAAACATTACATCGGAATCCAGCAGTAAAATAGAATACTGCAATATTCTACTACCGGCAATCACCCTAATTTTTTCCCAAGTGCCTTTTTTTTCCTGTGTATGGAGGACAAAGCCCCAGTGAAAGCACTTACAATGGGTAAGTGGGTGTCAGAACAGGACTATGGAACAATGAAAGATGGTAGCATGGTCGCATTAGATTTCCTTTTTGGATCACATGGATTGTTCTCTGTATATACACATTGTTTATCTGTGGGATATGCTTGAAAAACAAGTTCATTCCTTGGTGAAACTTGCAGGACTTAAAGGGACTCCGAGCTCCTCTCATGGGCATGCCTTTAAGACGTCAACAAGTACTGCAAAGTACTTAAAGATGTATACCTTTCTGTAGCTTGTGCTCTCTTCTCATTTGATGCCTGAATCGCCATTCTACACCAAATAGTTTTCATTCGATTTCAATTTAAAAACCGCAGCTGCCATCTTGGCTATGTTATAACTTCCAGGTCACCCGTCTTCTCAGTTAGAGAAGTGCATCACTGAATGAAGCAGGAAGAGGAAGTGACACGCATGGCCATTGCAAGAGGGGTCATAGCACGACTTTGTGTGAAGAAGTCTGTCTTAAAGGCATGCCCATGAGAGGTGCTCGGAGTCCCTTTAAGGCTGCATTTCCACTTGTGCGGTGCGAATCGGTGCGGTAAAAATTTGCATGCTGATGCGAAATTCGCATGCGGGTCCATGCGAATTTTCATGCGAATTTGCACGCGAATTCGCATGGATGACGATGTATGCGAATTTAACCATGGCAGTGCTGGTGTGCTTTTCCATTGTTTCTATGTGAATTCGCATGCGAATTCGCATGAAAATTCGCATGCCCAAACCTCATGCGAATTTCCTATTAAATACATTGTATGCGATTCGCATAGCGGTATGCGGTATGCGAATTCTGATGGCTCTGCCATGCGAATTTTTTCTGCACAGAAAAACGCAAAGGAATCCTGACAAGTGGAAACAGTCCCATTCACTTGTATTACTATGCGAATTTGCATGCGAAAAACGCATGCGAATTCGCGATAGTGGAAATGAGCCCTAAAAGGATCTCCTGCCTATGCACTTTTTCTGATTACTGCAAGACACCCTTGTAGAGTCCACACCTCAAAAGGCCACAGCTATTCCAGCAGTAACTGGGGAACCTACACAGTATTAGGCAGGCATTTCAGATGTTTTGACTGATCAGTAATATGGTCACAAATTGCTGGGAGTTTGAATGAAGTAGGTGTACGTTTCAAAGAATATCGGAAAGGTTTTGCAATGTAGACAAGTATATTTTCAATTTGTCAAGACCCTTTCAACTAGAAAATATTTGTATCTTGTGGGCACAGCATAGACTGGGATTAATATGCTTATGAAGGGTTTCATCGTGGATGGCCGCCTCTGTGCTTGTTTTGTGCCCCTCCTGTCTCCCCCTTCACAGTGTGCCATACAACAAGTCTACGCACATTTATTGCTTTGCAACTCCCCATGCTCTACAATCCTCCACTTTTCTTCCTAGTCTGTGCCCCTGTGATCCATTTCACGCAGCATTCGATTCCACCCTACTTTCTCAATTCTCCTTCCTTCTGCTCAGTGAATGCTATCCTTTCCTCTTATTCGAAAATTCCTCCCCTTGCGTGTACTTTACTTTGTATCTTCTTCCATTTGGTGCTTTTGGAAACTCTCTGTTCCTGTTGCTCAAGGGACATTGCATTTCTATCTAGGGTTCAACCTTCCTTTTAGCAGCCAGAAACTACCACTGTGTATAACTGTAGCACCAGCTCACAAATTGTCTAATGCATCGTATCTATGTACGAGGACTGTTGCCTGGAAGGGATCGGGACTCAATCCCTCAGATAACAGTGCGGGGCCAAGGCTGTACAGATGTGTCTTGTTGCTATGAAGGGCAAGGAGGGCTGATGGATACATAGTGGACAGGGTGAGTGGAGAGAACAATGCCCTGACCAGCACTTGGCTTGGCTGAGTCAGTTCATCAGGCTGTTCACTAACCATGGCACAGAGAGGGGGGGGGGGGGGGGCATGGGTTACTGTAAAGACTTGATTCTTGGCAGAGGTAGCCCCGGACTGGCCAAGAACTGTCTAGCATGTGTACTAAGCTTAACAATGAGGAAGGAGTAATCTGAGATTGGAGCTTACGGTAATCAACGAGGGCGAGGGCAATTAGTGGAGCAGCCAAGGAGATACACAGGCAGGCACCGTTGCTATGACAGTGGTATGCCAGGACACAAAAATGTGCAGTGAGCAAGCCTGTAAGTTCAAAGTGGTCCTCAGCAGACAGATTTAAAAGGTTTACAAATTCTAACAATGAAAGAAAAAAAAAGTAAAGGCTTTCACAAATGCTACCATAAAACTTATAAAAAGGTAGTTAAATATGGACAACATTCATGAACTGCAAAGTGATGTTATAAAAAGAAAGTCGCAAAGAATGAAGCGAGTAGAGGGGAAAAAAAAAAAAAAAACTCACATCATGAGTTTCTGGTCATCTGCCACTGATCCAAACAGAGATTCGTGTAATAAGTGCCATGAAACGTCTTCCACCACTGCAGTATGTCCTGTGAAGATAGTCTTGGCATCCACCACCTTTCCCTCTTTGGGGACTGCACTAATGTCCCATAGGCAAATAGTCTATGGAAAACACAATGTTGAAGAAATGGAACGGAAATGCTAGCAAATTCAAGATTACGCTGAGAAATAGTACTCACATGATCATCAGATGCACTTAGCAAATTGCCACTGAGATTAGGATTCCAGGACAAGCCATAACCTTCTTTTTGGTGTCCGCGAAGCCTAAGATCTGGATTACACTCTCCTGAGGGATCTGTTGAATGCATAACAAGCAATAATATATTAATAGTATATATATATATATATATATATATATATATATATATATATATATATATATATATATATATATATATATATATATATATATATATATATATATATATATATATATAAAAAACCCCGACAAGAACGAACACTTGTCAAGGCCTATGCATTACACAATTATAGCATGAGGGTCCACCTATCTGGCAGTCTATGTAAATCCATGGATCTAGAATTAAATCGAGGGAGGAGTGGGGGTGTGTGTGCCGTCAACAAAAATGTGCAGGTTTTAAAGGGACTCCGAGCAGTGCAGAAACTATGGAAAGATGCATATCATTTTAAAGCGCTCTTTCTCCTCTTTCCAATGATATATAACCTGCTGCCCTACGCCTTTTAGTTTTCGCTATTTCCGCGATTGAAATTGCCGCGGCCGCGATTTCAATCGCGAAAATAAAGAAAACTAAAAGGCGTAGAGCGACGATTTAGGTGTCGCCAGAAAGAGGAGAAAGAGAGCTTTAAAATGATATCCATCTTTCTATAGTTACTTGTATTACACAGGACGACACTTTCCCCAGTGTCAGCAGCTCCATTCAGCAGAAAAAGTCGGCCTGTGTAATACAATGTAACTATGGAAAGATGGATATCATTTTAAAGCTCTCTTTCTCCTCTTTCTGGCGACACCTAAATCGTCACCCTACACCTTTTAGTTTCAATCACGAAAATAGCGAAAACTAAAAGGCATAGGGCGGTGGTTTATATACCATTGGAAAGAGGAGAAAGAAAGCTTTAAAATGATATGCATCTTTCCATAGTTTCTGCACTGCTCGGAGTCCCTTTAAAGCAAATAAACGTGTGATGTTCACTGTAAACACACACGAGAAATATACAAGTACCGTTACATCAGAACGGATGAAGTCTAAAAGATGAAATGGGGCTACTTGTTGCAGTGACAACTAAGGATGGTCAATGGGTTGACAATTTGTTTAAAAAGTGGATCCGAGAAACTTTTACTCATTGCAGAATTGTGTTCCTTTCATACAGTTTATAGGGCATTCCTCAAGCCAAATACTTTTGTTTTAATACTCTAATTTCCTATAAACTAAACAAGCGTTGCCCACTGCTTTTTCACAGTGCCTTGGCACTGTAGAAAGGGCTTATGGGAGCTCAGTCTGGGCAAGAGGAGGAGTCTGTTACTAGCCAGAGATTTCAGAGGCAGAGGGGAGGAGGGAGGAGGAGGGAGGAGGAGAGAGAAGACTGAATTTACACACAGGAAAGCTGATAGCATCTCTAGCCCTCAGCCTGTGACAAAAAGAACATGGCTGCCCTCATTGTATCACAGGAATAATGAATCTTAAACCTTTGAAGCGCTTTGCAGCTAGATATGCTGTGTAAACTATCTAAAAACTTTAGATAAGATATATAGACAAGTTACCGTATATACTAGAGTATAAGCAGAGGTTTTTTTAGGCCAAAAAAGTGGGCCAAAAGTGTAGGTCTTGGCTAATACTCGAGTCAGTCATTGGTGCCTTCCCTTCCCCCGAATACACCTCTCACCGCAATGTGAAAAAAAAAAAAAGCTAAGCCCGGTAATGATTAACCACTTGAGGACCACAGTCTTTTCGCCCCTTAAGGACCAGAGCCTTTTTTTCCATTCAGACCAATGCAGCTTTCACGGTTTATTGCTCGGTCATACAACCTACCACCTAAATAAATTTTACCTCCTTTTCTTGTCACTAATACAGCTTTCTTTTGGTGCTATTTGATTGCTGCTGCAAGTTTTACTTTTTATTATATATTTATCAAAAGACATGAATTTTGTCCAAAAAAAAAAAAATGACTAACTTTCTGTGCTGACATTTTTCAAATAAAGTAAAAATTTCCTATACATTTGAGCGCGAAAGTTATTCTGCTACATGTCTTTGATAAAAAAAAAAAAAAAAAAAAAATTCAGTGTATATTTATTGGATTGGGTAAAAGTTATAGCGTTTACAAACTATGGTGCCAAAAGTGAATTTTCCCATTTTGAAGCATTTCTGACTTTTGTGATCACCTGTCGTGTTTCATGAGGTGCTAAAATTCCAGGATAGTATAAATACCCCCATTTTGGAAAGAAGACATCCCAAAGTATTCAGTGAGAGGCATGGTGAGTTCATAGAAGATTTTATTTTTTGTCACAAGTTAGCGGAAAATGACACTGACAAAAAAAAAAAAAAAGGGGGGGGGGGTTCCATTTCTTGTGACTTGCGACAAAAAACAATGAAATCTGCCACGGACTCACTATGCTCCTCTCTGAATACCTTGAAGTGTCTACTTTCCAAAATGGGGTCATTTGTGGGGTGTGTTCACTGTCCTGGCATTTTGGGGGGTGCCTAATTGTAAGCACCCCTGTAAAGCCTAAAGATGCTTATTGGACTTTGGGCCCCTTAGCGCAGTTAGGCTACAAAAAAGTGCCACACATGTGGTATTGCCGTACCCAGGAGAAGTAGTATAATGTGTTTTGGGGTGTATTTTTACACATACCCATGCTGGGTGGGAGAAATATCTCCGTAAATGACAATTTTTTTTATTTATTTTTTTAACACACAATTGTCTATTTACAGAGATATTTCTCCCACTCAGCATGGGTATGTGTAAAAATACACCACAAAAACACATTATACTACTTCTTCTGAGTACAGCGATACCACATGTGACACTTTTTTGCACTAACTGCGCTAAGGGGCCCAAAGTCCAATGAGTAGCTTTAGGATTTCACCGGTCATTTTGCGACATTTGGTTTCAAGACTACTTCTCACGTACTGGGCAGGGCAGTATAGAAACCCCACAAATGACCCCATTTTAGAAAGAAGACACCCCAAGGTATTCCGTTAGGTGTATGGTGAGTTCATAGAAGATTTTTTTTTGTCACAAGTTAGCGGAGATTTTAATTGTTTTTTTCACAAAGTGTCATTTTCCGCTAACTTGTGACAAAAAAAAAAAAAAAAAAACTATGAACTCACCATACTCCTAACAGAATACCTTGGAGTGTCTTCTTTCTAAAATGGGGTCATTTATGGGGTTCCTATACTGGCCTGGCATTTTAGGGGCCCTAAACCATGAGGAGTAGTCTTGAAACCAAATGTCGCAAAATGACCTGTAAAATCCTAAAGGTACTCATTGGACTTTGGGCCTCTTAGCGCACTTAGGGTGCAAAAAAGTGCCACACATGTGGTATCGCCGTACTCAGGAGAAGTAGTATAATGTGTTTTGGGGTGTATTTTTACACATACAGATGCTGGGTGAGAGAAATATCTCTGTAAATGACTTTTTTTTTTTTTTTTTTTTTTTACACACAATTGTCCATTTACAGATAGATTTCTCCCACCTAGCATGGGTATGTATAAAAATACACCCCAAAACACATTATACTACTTCTTCTGAGTACAGCGATACCACATGTGACACTTTTTTGCAACCTAGGTGCGCTAAGGGGCCTAACGTCCTATTCACAGGTCATTTTGAGGCATTTGGATTCTAGACTACTCATCACGGTTTAGGGCCCCTAAAATGCATTCATAGAAGATTTTATTTTTTGCCACAAGTTAGTGAAAAATGACACTTTGTGAAAAAAACAATAAAAATCAATTTCCGCTAACTTAACAAAAAATAAAATCTTCTATGAACTAGTCATACACCTAACGGAATACCTTGGGGTGTCTTTTCTAAAATGGGGTCACTTGTGGGGTTCCTATACTGCCCTGGCATTTTACGGGTCCAAAACCGTGAGTAGTCTGGAAACCAAATTTCTCAAAATGACTGTTCAGTGGTATAAGCATCTGCAAATTTTGATGACAGATGGTCTATGAGGGGGCAAATTTTGTGGAACCAGTCATAAGCAGGGTGGCCTCTTAGATGACAGGTTGTATTGGGCCTGATCTGTTGGATAGGTGTGCTAGGGGATGACAGGTGGTGATTGATGGGGTGTCTCAAGGTGTGATTAGAGGGGAGAAATAGATGCAAGCAATGCACTGGCGAGGCGATGAGGGCGTTCTGAGGGTGTGGGCGGGTGATTGGGTGCCCTAGGGGCAGATTAGGGACTAATCTGATGGACAACAGTGATAGGTGGTGATAGGGGGTGATTGATGGGTAATTAGTGGGCGTTTAGGGTAGAGAACAGATGTAAACACTGCACTTGGGAGGAGATCTGACGTCGGATCTGCGGGCGATCTATTGGTGTGGGTGATCAGATTGCCCGCAAGGGGCAGGTTAGGGGCTGATTGATGGTGGCAGTGAGAGGGGGCGATTGATGAATCAGTGTGCTTGGGTGCAGACTAGGGTGGCTGCAGCCTGCCCTGGTGGTCCCTCGGACACTGGGACCACCAGGGCAGGAGGCAGCCTGTATAATAGGCTTTGTATACATTATAAAGCCTATTATACTTTGTGTCAGCGGCGATCCGGGTGCTAGTAACCCGCCGGCGGGTTACAGCGCGAGGGGGGCGGAGCCAGTCGAATGACGCGATCGCCGCATAGCCACGCCAGCCGCCGCCACCGACGATGGGCGTATTGCGGTCGTTTGGGCCCAGCCCTTGCCGGCTTAAGGCGGTTGGCAAGTGGTCAAAATCCCCAACTTACCACTATGTGAAGCATAATGCCTATGTTCCCCCTCTGCCAGACCAGAGCGTGTGGACAGCCTTTAATGTGTCCTTCATGTCTCCTGCCCCCCCCCCCTCAAGTGTCAGGATATGCTGCGCAGTGTTGGTTCTTACCGGCGTGTGTGGCCAGCCTTTGAAGTGTCCTCTGTGTCCCCCTCGGGTGTCAAGATATGCTGCGTGGTGTTTGTACTTCTTAATGGTCCACGCTGTATTGGGGTGCCTCTTCCTCTTAGTCGCAGGCTCGTCGCTATGACGCCCTCTAGTGGCGTCATGGCAATGAGCCTGCGACTGACAGGATAAGGCATCCCAATGCAGCGTGGAACAGTAAGAAGTACAAACACTGTGCAGCATATCTTTACACCCGAGGGGGACACAGAGGACACTTCAAAGGCTGGCCACACACGCCGGTAAGAACCAACACTGCGCAGCATATCTCGACACCCAAGGGGCAGATAGAGGACACTTCAAAGGCTCAAACATGGCATAGCATATCTTGACACCCGAGGGGGCCACACAATTCGGTAAGAGCAAACACTGAGCAGCATATCTCAGGGCTGTGGAGTCGGAGTCGTGGAGTCGGGCAATTTTGGGTGCCTGGAGTCGGGAAAAAATGCACCGACTCTGACTCCTAATGAATTTGTAACTGTAATTAAAATAGAAAATATGATAAAATGTTCTATTTCTCAGATAATAGTCATTAAAAATAATGTATATATACAGTAATAGCTGTGCTTAGTCCACAAAAATGAAATAAACCAATCAAAATGAGTTACTTGTGCTGCTTCAATAAAGCAGTCCCCGTATTTTTAAGGTCAGATATACATATCTGATTGTGACTGTATATATGATGTGTACACAGGAATCTCTTATATATACACTAAACGTCTATGCTGTAAGAATAAAGCCTGTGTAGCTGTGTCACTAATAGAGATGGTCAATAAGATGGAAATAATTCTGCATTGATTCTGATTTATGCAAATGTATGCACTCTCTTTGCTCATGAAATCAAATAATTTGATATGTTGTTAAAATTTGGTTTGGTGACTACAAATTAAAGGGTACCTGAGAAGGATGAAAAGAAAAGTTTTATACATACCTGGGGCATCCTCCAGCCCCCTTCAGGCTAATCAGTCCCTCGCTGTCCTCCACCACCCGGATCTTCTGATATGAGTCCTGGTAATTCAGCCAGTCAGCGCAGTCCGGCCGCATGCCGCTCCCACAGCCAGGAACATTCTGCACCTGCGCAATAGTGCTGCACAGGTGTAGTATGCTCCTGACGGCGGAGTGTGTGCATGCGCACTACGCCCGACTGGCTCAAGTACCTGGACTCCTAGCAGAAGATCCAGGTGGTGGAGGAGGACAACGAGGGATTGATTAGCCTGAAGGGGGCTGGAGGAAGCCCCAGGTCTGTATAAAACTTTAATTTCATCTGTCTCAGGTTTACTTTGTTACACAGTAGTACTATACTCTACATATGCACTCCCCACAGAGCTGCAGGGAATCCACTGAGAATGCTGTGCACATTGAACACAGAGGTGTTGTCTGTCACCCATAAACCTTGTTACAGATTGTGCATGAAGAATGTGTAATAGAGGAAGAATCTCATTCCCCTGCAGAGCACCTGCACATCACTCTTACATGTACCCACAGTTACATTGCCTAGAGCCTGATAGATGTTCTTTGTTCCGGTCTGTACCTTTTACAAGTACTCTTACCAAGGACTAGTTTTAGTCTAAAGGTAATAAATATAGTAGTCTACATATCCTTCTCACTTCAGTTGTCTTGTAAAATTCCTAAGCGTTGGCAGTTAAGAGACGAATTTCATGTTACATACTTTTAATCAACAAAATTGTAATATGCAAATTAGAGGAGTCGGAGTCGAGGAGTCGGAGGAATCCTAAACTGAGGAGTTGGAGTCGGTGGATTTTTGGACCGACTCCACAGCCCTGGCATATCTTGACACCCGAGGATGACACAGAGGACACTTCAAAGGCTGGCCACACACTCTGGTCTCACGGAGAGGGAATAAATTGGGAATTACTGCTGCACAGGTGTTTTGACATATTCTGGACTGGCAGAGCGGTGTTAAGAACATGCCACCAAACGTGCCATCACTGCAGCACATGATTGGACAACAGCTATAACCAGTATAATGTACAAAATATCGATAGAGCGTGTGAGAAGTCCTCACTAGGTCTAAATAATCTTTTACAGCATTTCTCTATATACATACAGTCATTGTTACTGGCTAATGATGCATCATTTTGTACCCTCGGCTTATACTCTGATCAATCATTTTTTAGAGGGTTTTTAAGTAAAAGTTGGGGGGGGTTTGGGGGTGAGGTCAGCTTATACTCGAGTCTATACGGTACTTGTTATAGTTTTTCATCTCAGATTCGCTTTAATCTTAAGAATATCATGCAGCTGAAGAACAGACCAGTCAACTCCTGTGACATGCGATTGGTCTACTTTTAAGCTGCATGAACTGTCACCAGACACATCACCCCTAGTGACAACCTTTAGAATCCCCCACCACTAACTTTCTGCTGTGTCTTTAGGATAGGAGGTGATTAGTGATCTGTACTCTGACACAAACCACAAAGACTCAACTTCCCACTAACTAAAACTTAAAAATGATTGTGCTGAACAGCTTATTTGGATTTCTTGTATTAGAAATTGCCATTTGCATTGAAAACCGAACATTACTTGGATGGACCCTATATATGAAAGTCTAAGTAGATTTCTTGCCTGTCACTTTCTTTCAGGCGCAGAGCATTTTTATTTTAGTCTATGATCATGACAAGTATAAGCAAATTTCCGTCAATGCACCGCTTACTCTATGCCCAGAAAGCTCCAGAAACAGATTGACTCACGAGGAAAGAGCGCATCAAGCAGACACTGCCTCCTACCATCTTGAACCCTTACTGAAACATTAACACTGCCTATGATAACCCAGCTTGATCATGTGGGCAGCACTGCAGATAACAAGTGGTGCATGACATGTTGACCTGGTATATCTAACTTGTACTGTTACAGAGAGAGAGAGAGAGAGAGAGAGAGAGAGAGAGAGAGAGAGAGAGAGAGAATCAAATTACTGTTGCCTGGCACAGATCAGGACACGATCCCTAAGACGACAGTTTAGGGCCAAGGCTCTATAGAAACGCAATCTGTCACTATGGAGATGGGCGGAGTGACAGCACACAACAAAGGGGGCAGAGCGAGGGAGAGGACAAGAACATCGAGGAATGCTCAGTTTAAAGAGACACTGAAGCGAGACTAAATCTCGCTTTAGCTCTCATATATAGCAGGGGCACGTGTGCCCCTGCTAAAACGCTGCTATCCCGCGGCTAAACGGGGGTCCCTTAACCCCCAACCCACCCCCCGCAAAAGTTGGTCGGAAAATGGTCGCTGGTAATATTCTTCCTGGAGGCAGGGCTAACGGCTGCAGCCCTGCCTCCAGTCGCGTCTATCAGACGCGCATCGCCGCCTCTCCCCCGCCCCTCTCAGTGAAGGAAGACTGAGAGGGGCGGGGGAGAGGCGGAGATACGCGCTGACAGACGCGCGTGGGGCAGGGCTGCGGTGGTTAGCCCTGCCCCAACCAGGAAGCGCTCCCCCGTAATACGGAGGGGGTTTGGGGGGACAGGGACCCCCGTTAAGCCGCGGGATAGCGGCGTTTTGCTATATATGAGGTCTGAAGCGAGATCTATTCTCGCTTCAGACTCTCTTTAAGTGGATCCTTGATGAACTTTTACTCATTGCATAATTGTGTTCCTTTTCTATTTATCGGGCATTTTTTAAGCCAAATACTTTGTTTTTATTTTAATATTCTAATTCCCTATAAACTAAACAAGCCACACCCACAGGTTTTCAGAGAGCCAAGGCACTTTCAGACAGTAGCAAGGGCTCATGGAAGCTCAGTCTGGGCAGGGGGAGGTGTTACTAGCCAGAGATTTCAGAGGCAGAGGGGAGGAGGGGGGGGTAGTTTTTTTTTTTGCTGAAGATGCAGATAAGTCTGCCTCTGTGTAATGTTTACAAACATGGCTGCTGTCATTGTATCACAGGAAGAAATAATCATTCTTTTAAAGAGGTTTGCAGCTAGATTTGCTGTGTAAACTATCTAAACTTTAGATAAGAGATATAGAGATATATATATATATATATATATATATATATATATATATATATATATATATATATATATATATACACACACAAGTTATGTAATGGATTGCGGAGACACCGCCACGCGGTCTGACGGCGGGGTGGCTGATTCCGCGTTCAGACCGACGGTTTCTCCGCAGCGGCATGCGTCTGGTTTGTCTGAGCCTAGTAGTGCACACAGATGGAGAGCTACGCACGCGCGCTGACAGACAGGCCCTTTATGCCAATAGGAGAGGGATCAGCTGATCCGGACGATCAGCTGATTCCAGAGCAGTAGGCGATTGGTTGAATGGGACTGGGCGAGGAACGCTCTGCTATATATACTTCTCGCTTGTCAGTGGCTGGTTGTCTGCCATTGCAAATGCTTATGTGTTAGCACTCAGACCATAGTGTTAGCACTCAGACCTTCAGTGTGTTAGAACCAGGTGGACCTGGGAAGTCACACTTAGCCCGATTACTGTGTTATTGCTGTGTTATACTTTAGACCAGTTCCAGGGTGTTGAGACCACGGACCTCACACCCAAGATTAGGGATACTGTGTCATTCTGTAGATCAGTCCCTGAGTGTTGAGACCACGGACCTCACACTCTAGACTAGGCCTCTGCTTGATATCTGTTATGACCTATTGCTCTCCTGACTCAGCTCCTGCTCTCTGATTCGGTACCTTTGCACATCTGATTACCTGTTGCCAACCCTGGCTGTCCCTGGTTACCGAATCAGCCTTCTGTCTCTGTACTTTATCTGCTCGTGTGTTGCCGACCCGGCCTGACCGACTTTTCTACCTGTGACATTCCCCCGGTGGGGTGTCCAGCAGCTGCAGGGACTCCCTGTCTCTCAGAGGGACCTCCCTGCAATCCAGTCAGGGACTCAATCTCATTGGAGTCCTTTGACTGCAGTAGTCTGATTCACAGCTGTTCAGGGAATCACTGACTCTGTGTATCTCCAACCTACCAGGAGATACTCATTATCCAGTCTAGAGTCACCTGCTCCTCAGGTGGTCCAGTCTAGAGTCACCTGCTCCTCAGGTGGTCCAGACTCATATACTGTTGCACCAAGCACTTACACTTACCAGGTGTCCAGAGGTTAGTTATACTTGTATTATTGGTGATTCTGCAGATCAATCATCAGGTATTAATCTGTATTCTTGGTGATACTGCAGATCACCAATAATCAGATTCTGTGTGCTGACACCGATTGTTACAAGTTACTTGTTATAGAGTTTTTCATCTCGGATCCGCTTTAAGATGATCCAGCATGCAGGATCTCTCGCCAAAGTATCAGGCAGGGAACACACTTGTCTTTCAGGTTTTTCTGCATACTTTTTCTGCACACCAAGTGTGTTTCGATGCAGGAAAACGCACATGTTTTTTCACAGCAGCTGATATAATTGATAGAGAAAACTGACAAAATGTGCAGAGTCATCATGCAGAATGTCAGTTTTTTTTTCTGCGTGCGAACAACATTAAGTGTGAACTAGCCCATTGATTAACACGAGTTCCCAGTTTTTGTGTGCAGAAAACACACAAGAAAACAGTCAAGTGTGTTCCATGCCTCTGGGACGCCATACACACAACTAGTTCTTCCCCAGGGCAGACTCTTAATACTGGCAAGAGGGTGGAGGAGGGGTTCTGCTTTAAGTTAGTATTAAAGCCAAGTCCCAGGTCACATTCAAATGCTACACTAGTGGTCAATTAGATGCAATTACTGTATACTGTAATTAATCGCTTACATGGCATTTTTATGCAGTTTGGAATTGGGACAAAGTGTATAGTGTAAAGCTGCATATACATTTTCATAAAATACAGAATTCTTTGCATCTAATACATATGGCTTCATTACAGCAAGAGCCTTACCTGGCTTGGATGGGTGCTTAGTATAGTCAAACACAAGGACATCACTGGAAGGGGTTTTTGTTGCAATGATGCAGGGGTTCTGAGGCATGTACCGAGCTCTGTTCACTTCTCCTTCATGGTTTATTTTTATCTCAATCTCTATTTTCCCACTGACTGAACCAAAGCCTCCAAACTCTAAAAAGCAAATTAAAAAGGTTATGACCAACACAGTGGAGACCTTATCGCACAAAACTGCAGAATCTCTTGCTTATCTAGTATAAACCAGCCACTACTTTTGTATACGATTTAAGAAATTGATAACACATGGAAAACTAAGAAGCACTTTGGTCACCTGTTTCTCTTTAGCGTCTTAGAAAAAGTTTCTACAGTGTCTACAGTGCAGCTTTGCAATGTAAAGGCTGGTGCACACTAGAAGAGCTTTTTAAACGCTAGTGATTTTAAAAACTCTTTCTAATGCAACCCTATGGGGAATTTTTAGAAAATCACATCACTCCAGTGAGAACACTCACATAGGATAACATTAGCAAGAGCTTTTAAAATCACAAAGCGCTCATAAAAGCTCTTGTAGTGTGCACCAGCCCCAATTCACATTACTCAATCAGCCTAAAGGTGGGTACACACATCAGATAAAAGTCTTTATCTGAAAGTGAAAGATCACAGACCAATTCTACCCCCTTCCATGCAGTATGAGAGCCATACTCTACACAGTCTATTCTATTGAGCTGAACACCCCATCAGATAAAAATATTTACACACAAAGATGCTGTACACATGCAAGAGATCAGTTCCTGCAAGAGATCAGTTCCTGCAAGAGATCAGTTCCTGCAAGAGATCAGTTCCTGCAAAATGCATTCAGTCTGATATCTGCAGATCCTCATACACACCTTGTTTAACAGACATTCATCTGCAGATCAGACAATTATCTGCCGATCTAAAGATCCATCCTGGTGGATCTAAACTGCAGATAATTGTCCGTTAAACAAGGTGTGTATGAGATCTGCAGCTTTCATAGACTTTGCATTTTGCAGGAACGGATCTTTTGCAAATACTGATCTGTTGAATTTGTACAGCATCTTTGTGTGCAGCATCTTGCAAAGATTTCTGTCTAAGGGAGAGTTCAGAATAGACTGTGTAGAGCAGCGGTGGCGAACCTATGGCACGCGTGCCGGGCCCGGCACGCCACCGCTGCTTATGAACTGGCCGCAGTGTCTACTAGACGCTGCCGCACCAGTTCATATCCCGCAGTCTCCCAAGAGGCACACCAGGGCTACGGCAAGATGGCTGCCGAAGCCCTGTACTGGAGACTATTTGTGTCTCCATCTTCCCGTATCCCTGCACTCTGTCAGCGGCAGCGACTGCAGGAAGAACGTCCGGGGAAGATGCGCGCCAGAGCCCAGCCGAGAGAGAAGACTTCTGTCAGGTGAGTACATTACTTTTTTTTTTCAGGTAAAATGTGGCCCACTGTGTTATTTTCTGGTAAAATGTTTTGTCACATTGTGTTTATGTCCTGTGACATGCTGCCCACTGTGTGTTTTCTGGTGAAATGTGGCCCACTGCGTTTTTCTGGTGAAATGTGGCCCACTGTGTTTGTTTGCTGGTGAAATGTGGCCCACTGCGTTTGTTTTCTGGTGAAATGCTGCCCGCTGCGTTAGTTTTCTGGTGAAATGTGGCAACCTGCGATTATTTGCTGGTGAAATGTGGCCCGCTGCGTTTATTTGCTGGTGAAATGTGTCCCGCTGCGTTTGTTTGCTGGTGAAATGTGGCCCCCTGCGTTTATTTTCTGGTGCAATGTGGCCCACTGCGTTTATTTTCTGGTGCAATGTGGCCCACTGCGTTTATTTTCTGGTGCAATGTGGCCCACTGCGTTTATTTTCTGGTGCAATGTGGCCCACTGCGTTTATTTTCTGGTGCAATGTGGCCCACTGCGTTTATTTTCTGGTGCAATGTGGCCCACTGCGTTTATTTTCTGGTGCAATGTGGCCCACTGCGTTTATTTTCTGGTGCAATGTGGCCCACTGCGTTTATTTTCTGGTGCAATGTGGCCCACTGCGTTTATTTTCTCTTGAAATGTGGCCCACTGCGTTTATTTTCTGGTGCAATGTGGCCCACTGCGTTTATTTTCTGGTGCAATGTGGCCCACTGCGTTTATTTTCTCTTGAAATGTGGCCAACTGCGTTTATTTTCTGGTGCAATGTGGCCCACTGCGTTTATTTTCTGGTGCAATGTGGCCCACATTGCATTATTTTCTGCTGAAATGTTGCACACATTGCGTTTATTTTCTGGTGTCTGGGGTAACTTGCTGCATTCATTATTAAGGGCTCATTCACACTACAGAACGTATGCAGGAATGCGATTTCATGCATGCGCTGCCAACGCACAGTGATCGCACGGAATGCATGTTGTGGTGCGCTAAAGCGTGGATGTCGGCAGCTGTACCCATCGGGGAAACTTGTGCGTTAAATGTTCCCAGATGCGTTACAACGTAACGCATGGGAACGCACACCTTTAGTGTGAATGGTAACATTGAAGTCTATTGACTCATGTTACCATATGAATCTTACATTATGTGCGTTGCGTCAAAACTGACAGTGCAGCAAATAGTGGGAATTAGCCCTTAATTGTCATAGTTGGCTATATTTGCTGCTTTGGGGTTACGGCGGGTATAAATAGCATCATAGTTTCTGCACACCCATGATGCGAATCCTCGTTTCACCACATCTTGGCGGAAAACACTGCTTTCTTATGCCTCGCTGTTACATCATTATGTTAGCTCCGCACATACAATATCATGGCCACGCCCATTTTTCGACCCCCCCCCCCCCCCCAGTGGCACTCGGAGATATAAAAAAAGTCGATGTTAGGTCGCAGTTTGGGCACTCGGCCTCTGAAAGGTTAGCCATCACTGGTGTAGAGTATGGCTCTCATACTGCATGGAAGGGGGTAGAATTGGTCTGTGATCTTTCATTTTCCAAAGACTTTTATCTGACGTGTGTACCCACCTTTATACGCCAAGGTTCCCCTGAGTTGAAAGAATGATGGAGTGATGAGGTCTCCAATAATCTCTAGCATAGGAAAACCTTTGTAAATTTGATCCAATGTGCCCGTTTTGAATTTTCAACCTGTGCAGAAAGATCTCAGTTTTTAGACCCCAAGAGTTAAAAACCAGTACAACTTATTTAGTATTTATATAGCCCTGACATCTTTCACAGGGCTGTACAGAGTATATATAGTTTTATCACCAACTGTCCCTCAGAGGAGCTCACAATCAAATCCCTACTATATTCACATGTCCATTGTTGTCTAGGGCCAAGCCAATTAACTTATTTGTATGTTTTTGAAACCTGGAAGGAAACATGCAAACTCTGTGCTGATAAGTGTCCTAATGGGTATCGAAATCGGGGTCCCAGCGCTGCAAGGTGAGAGTACTAGCCACTACGCTACCATAATGCCCCTACTTAGTATTTCTCAAATGAGAGAAAAAAAAAAAAAAAAAAGTTATTTTGCAGTTGATATTTTCATTATCCCAATGTCTTTGGACACATGACTAGGAAAGAAGTGATGAGGCCTAGCACATTGCTCAATTTTCAGGCAAGGGACAGGAAATTAACTGATTGTTACATATAGACTTAGGTTTCATATGTAGTAAAAAATGTTTTATTAAGCTGATGAGTAATGTGCAAGTTCTTATTAAGTACTTCGTTCCTTGCATAGTTGAATGTGCTGAAAAACAAAATCACAAACATTAACGGAAATCATATTCAACCTATGGAGGTCTGGATTTGGAGTCACACTCAAAATTAAATGTGGAAAAAACAAAAAAAACACTACCATCTGATCCAACTTTGATGTAATGTCCTTAAAACAAGACAAAATGAGGCGCAGTAGTGTGTGACCTCCACATGCCTGTATAACCTGCAATTCCTGGGCATGCTCCTGATGAGGTGGTGGATGTTCTCCTGAGGAATCTTCTCCCATACTTGGACTAAAGTATACACTAACTCCCCGCGAGTCTGTGGTGCAACATTGAGTAGGTGAATGGAGCGAGACATGATGTCCCAGATGTGCTCAATTGGATTCAGGTCTGGGGAACGGGAGGTCTGTCCATAGCATTAGTGCCTGCATCTTGCAGGAACTGCCGACACTCCACAAGGGGTTAGAGGATCTCATCTTGGTACCTAATGGCAGTCAGGCTACCTCTGGCGAGCACTTGGGAGGGCTGTGTGGCCCAACAAAGAAATGCCACCCCACACCATTGCTGACCCACTCCCAAACCATTCATGCTGGAAGATGTTGCAGGCAGAAGAACGTTCTCCACACCATATCCGGATTCCTTCATATCTGTCACATATGCTCAGTGTGAACCTGCTTTCATCTGTGAAGAGCACAGGGCGCCAGTGGCAAATGCCAAACGTCCTGCATGGCATTGAGCTGTAAGCACAACCCCTACTTGTGGACATCGGGCCCTCATACCACCCTCATGGAGTCTGTTTCTGACAGTTTGAGCAGACACATGCATGTTAGTGGCCTGCAGGAGATAATTTTGCAGGACTCTGGCAGTGCTCCTCCTTGCACAAAGGCAAAGGTAGTGGTCCTGCTGCTGGTTTGTTGCCCTCCTACATGTCACCTGATGTACTGGCCTGTCTCCTGGAAGCGCCTTCATGCTTCACGCCTAAAATTCTGTAAAGAGGAGATGGCCCAATTCACAACTTGCTGGTAAAGGGCCTTATTCACACTTAGAAGCATACGTTTTGCGGGAGTTAATTTTCCACGATTTCACGCGGGGGGTTGGGTTAATAACTATAGCGATTTCTCCGCGATCGCGTTTATCGCTTCTATAGCACTGAAACGTGATCGCCGGGAAATCGCCTGAAAATGGTGCAGGCTACGCGTTTGCGTTTTACGATTATGGGCGATTAGCGCAAATCGCCCAAGTAAGAACCGGCCCATAGGGTTTTTACACTAGCACTTTCAAAAGCGCTAGCGTTTGAGCGTTTTGCCGAAATCGCTGGCAAAATGCTCTATTGTGAATAGGGCCTTAAAGTGTCCCTGAGACGAGAAGCATCTCAGGTACCATACTTACCTGGGGCATCCATAAGCTTTTCATTACGGGGGACCGGAGCAACCCGGGGAGATGGCGACGGACAAGCAGCCTTAAAGGAGAACTGTAGTGAGAGGTATATGGAGGCTGCCATATTTATTTCCTTTTAAGTAATACCAGTTGCCTGGCTATTCAGCTAATCATCTGCCTCTAATACTTTCAGCCATAAACCCTGAACAAGCATGTAGGAGATCAGGTGTTTCTGACAAATTTGACAGATATGACAAGATTAGCTGCATGCTTGTTTCTGGTGTGATTCAGACACTTTTTCAGCCAAATAGAACAGCAGGGCTGCCAGGGAACTGGTATTGCTTAAAAGGAAATAAATATGGCAGCCTCCATATACATCTCACTACAGTTCTCCTTTAAGGAAGCCCCAGGTAAATATGGAACCTGAGATGCTCCTCGTCTCATGTTCCCATTAAGGCTGGGTGCACACTAAACAGAATTGCATGCGTTTTTCAATAGTTCACTCCTAAAAATGAATGCAATTCTGCTTAGTGTGCTCCCAGCCTAAGAGTTCTCAGACGAATACAACTCTCTCCAGGTCACAGCAACATAGTAAAACAATAATTTACAGTGCATTTTACTCTAGGACAAAGTGTACCTCATATGCAGGTGTACACATGTATTTTATAACTTTCAAAAGTGGTCCTTCAAAACAAACCTGAACGGAGGAAATAAAAATGCTCACATGGTAAAAGATAGTCATGATGTATGGCCAAAGTAATAGACGGACATTGCCAGCATGGAAAAAAGTCTTACCACTTACAACACTTTTTTTTTAATAAACTTTAGATCCTCTTACTTGGTATATTACTGCTGTAATTTATAATGTTTACTACCCCAGTCTAACATGTGCTTACCTCCCTTTTCACTATCGTAATGAGAAGCATCAAACTGAGCATCATCATTAGGAAGCTGCACACTGGCAATAACCAGGTGATTCTGCTCATCAGAGGTGTGTGTTCCAAGAACCAACCGGTGGACGCTAAAATCTTTTCCTTCAGGCCTGTGAAAACATTAACATTTTTTGTAGTATGAATAAAGGCATCGGAGTCTTTATCTAGAAGCAAAAAACAAGTGGTGTACGCTACCTATTAACACCCAGTGTTCAGTGGAGCTTGGCCTGACACCACTGGTCTGTAAGTCATTAATTCTAAGACATGTAGTGAAGGAATCGATCACTATATGATCTGATTCCAAATTGGAAACTGATTGATTGCCTTGGCATGTAGTAGAGGCCTCATCTTAGAGATGTTGCAAATAGAAACAGCAGTATTTGAATGAGCTCTGGATTTCAGGAAAAAAAAAACCTAATCTGAGTAAGGTAACTGCTAGACCGTAAACTTGTGAAGTGGAGACTAATTACAATTTAAACAGCGAAATATCAAGGAGAGAAGTTAAAGAAAATGTTGAAACCATCTTAAAATGTACCCATACCTAAATGACCCTGAGGTAAAACTGAGCTAAACGTATACAGCATGCATCAATAAGTGGTTAATTAAAAAAAAACAACAACAAAAAAAAACGACAAAATTTGACTTGCATCAGAGATACATAATGAAGAAATAAATGCAAGAACAGTTAGACCAGCGTTTTTCAACCAGTGTTCCGCGCGCGGGACGTTGCCTGGTGTGCCGTCCTCTTCTCCCCCTCCCGCCCATCCCCGCGGCCACCGCTGTTATTACCTTAGCAGCGGCCGCTTTCCCCTCTCCAGCGCATGTATTTATTCAAGCAGCGTATCTCCTGGCTGCTCTGTGTGTGATACGCAGGAAGCAGGGCTCGGTTACCATAGTAACGGCGATACATATCGCCGCTACAGGAAGCCGCTGCCATGCTTCCTGCCGGATCACACAGAGCAGCCGGGAGATACACTGCTTGAATAAACACACGCGCCGGAGAGGGGAGAGCGGCAGCTGTTAAGGTAATAACAGCGGGGGGCACCACCTACCCATAATGGCTATACCGGGGCACTATTCTGGCTATACCGGGGCACTATACTGGCTATACCGGGGCACTATACTGGCTATACTGGGGCACTATACTGGCTATACTGGGGCACTATACTGGCTATACTGGGGCACTATACTAGCTATACTGGGGCACTATACTAGCTATACTGGGGCACTATACTAGCTATACTGGGGCACTATACTAGCTATACTGGGGCACTATACTAGCTATACTGGGGCGCTATACTGGGGCAACTAAACTCCCTACACTGGGGCAACTAAACTCCCTACACTGGGGCAACTAAACTCCCTACACTGGGGCAACTAAACTCCCTACACTGGGGCAACTATGCTAGCTATGCAGCCGCACCCCAGCCCCCCCCCCATAGCCTGCTGCGCACGGCACTGACCACTAGGTCACGCAAACATCTAGGCCACCCCCCCGTTTCGCGGAGAAAATTTGTCAGAAAGTGTTCCCCGGCCCGGAAAAGGTTGGGAACCACTGAGTTAGACAGTTTCAAGACTCTCCCAGTGCCAGGAGAAATTGTCTTCCACTTTATCTTCCAACCCATCCCAATAGTGCTTTAAAGTGATCTAAGCAGCTCCTGGCTTCAAATAGAATGCATTTTTAATTTGCTATAGAGCTGCACTGGGTGTTAAAAATGATGCTCGGTTCACTTTAAAGAGGAGCTGTCAGCCATACTATCTCAGAAGACCCCCACATATATAAGTAGATAAAGACTTGCTCTACTTCATAACATATGTATTGCACTGTCCACATTTTGATTTTTCTACAGTAAAAAGAGAGAATCCTTAGCATTTCCCATATTAACTGTGGTTATTTTGAAGCCAATTCTGATGTAATTTCCTCCCTTACTCTCCTCTGCCTGATTTGCCCACCCTTCACTATAGAAAGTGCACTGTCTCAGCATGTGAAATATTGGCCAGAGAGGAACAGTGGTGTGGAAGGGAAAAACAGGAGGGGGAAGGTGCTTCAGCCAATCAGGCTGCATTAGTTAAGTCTGAGGGGAAATGGAGCAGCAAAAAGGACAACTCAGCATGCCCTGCAACTTCCTTTTTGTCTACCAAATAAGAGTCAGATAAACTGGGGAATGATCATTTATCAACAAGAAAAGTAATAGTGATTTTAAATTTTGGATTGCCTGGTTAGCATCCCTATTACTTGTTTACCAGATAAAAATAAAGAATTGATTTTTGATTTTGTGCCCGACAGTTACACTTTAATTTGATGGATGGCTTTTTTGAGCAATAGTTTAAGTCCCCTAGATTCAGACTGCACATTGAATCATTACTCTATGGAATTACTGAAAAGTTAGACAAGCAGATTTTGCTTAAACCATCAGGCATTTACTAGTAAAATAAGGGCTACATACCCGGGGCTTCGTCCAGCCCCAAGCTCCCAGCATGTCCCTCGCCGCAGCCATTCGCAGCCTCTGCCTCCTGGTCCGCAGTGATGAGGTCGGCCTGTACTGCGCCTGCACGAGCAGCGCTATCACCGCCTCGTGGACAGGAGCGTACTGCGCAGAACTACTGCGCAGGCACAGTACGCTCCGGCCCACATGGCGGTGATTGACAGTGCTGCTCGCGCAGGCGCAGTACAGGTCGGACTGGCGTCATCACCGCGGACCGGGAGGCAGAGGCGGCAAACGGCTGCGGGGAGAGCTGCAGCGAGGGACACGCTGGGAGCTTGGGGCTGGACGAAGCCCCGGGTAAGTAGTTCTTATTTTACTAGTAAATGCCTGATAACTCCTTTAAGTACCTGCTGATCAGAGCTTATCATTATATTGTTTTGTTTATAATGCTAAAGTACATCCCAGACTTCCATAAAGAGATTGAAAGCAGGCAGCTTGAAAACACATTAAAGGACCACTGTAGTGAGAGGGATGTGGAGGCGGACATATTTATTTCCTTTTAAGCAATACCAGCTACCTGGCTATCCTGCTGATCCTCTGCCTCTGATACATTTAGCCATAAACCCTGAACAAGCATGCAGCAGATCAGGTGTTTCTAACATTATTGTCAGATCAGACAAGATTAGCTGCATGCTTGTTTCTGGTGTTGCTCAAACACTACTGCAGCCAAACAGATCAGCAGGGCTGCTAGGCAACTGGTGTTGCTTAAAAGGAAATAACATATGGCAGACTCCATATCCCTCTCACTACAGTTGTCCTTTAACAACAGGTGATAAAGCAAATTAAAAGGTATTGGGATATCTGAGTGGGATCATACAAGTGGTACTGAAGCTCAAAAGAAGAAGAGACAATCCTTTCAAAAAAAAAAACGCTTTCACAAGTCACTAGGCGCTAGTATGGTTGAGGTGAGCCAGTGTGTAAGTCCATAGGGAAAAGTTCTCCAATCACAGCAACACCTACAAATTAATGGATTCAAACTGCTGGAATAGTGTGGGTGTATTATTACTACAACCTATCTGAAACTTAGCAGTCAAAAAGGGTGCTATCCACCCAATCAGATTAGTGAAATTTCCCTATGTACTGTCTCATTAGGGTTCATTCTCACTTGGGGCAATTAGCGGGTGATTCCAGCTAATCGCAGAAGCACTAGCACAATACAAACATAATGGCAGTGAGCTCACTGCCACCGATCGCAGGCAATTCGCGATTAGCAGCAATCACAAAACTCGTTGCTTGCAGCATTTTTCCATAATTCTGGAGCAATCACAATAGAGTGCTTAAAAAAAAAATGCTGATCGCAGTAAAATCACCTAGACAAAACACTAGCGTGAAAGGGCCCTTAGGGTCACCTCAATCATACTAGCACCAATCATTATACAGTGAAAGAAAAACACGGGTTATCAGAATATAGAAACAAGCTTTCAATTTGATTTAAAATTTGAATTTTCACTTCAGGGTCTGCTTACTCCAGTAACTGCGGTTCCAAAATAAATAGATCAATTTTAATATTCCTCTAGTCGCACAACATACATATAAAGTATACAATCTTGACAACATTTCTGAAACATCAATGCAAACTTTTCAAAAGTGGTATATTGACCTGGTGACATCTGGCAGCCACTGTGCTGTTAGGCTGGGCCACTCCAGGGCATGTGTCATGACCAAATCATAGAGAAAGGGGGTGTTCTTCTTCCAGATCTTGTACTCCTCGTTGATAACCCGTTCCTCCACAGCATCATCGAACGCAGCTGCACAACAGGAGAGAGAAAATAAAGAAAATACATTACTAGCTCACTATCAGTTATGAAACGTATGAAGGGAGAAGACATGTGGCACTTATAAAGTAATTCAACATCTCGGTATACTGACAGCCTCCTCCTAGTAGTACCACCTTGAATACCTCACCAAACTCGTAATAACAAGGGTTGGAATGAGCTTGGCAGCACAGCAGGGAGTTCCGCTGCAGCCAGCATCTCCGCACATGAGCCCTGAACTTTCTGCACTCACTCACCCTCCTTGTCCGCCATAGTGCCCTGAGACAGAGGCTTCCTCGTCTCTTCCGGTTACGGTGGCTGGGTGTGTGGGCTCCGGCTAACCGTCACGCTTCTCAGGCCAGCTCCTCCCCGGTGTCCCCGGTGTTCCGGCCTGCTCCTCCTGCTATTGTTTCCCGCCTCCCCCGTGTCTCAGAGTCGCGCACCTTCGCGCCAAGCCAGACCAATCGTAGTGACAAGAAAGTCATGGCTTCAGCAAATGGAGAAGCTCCGCGTCACGAAGGGGGCCGTCTCTCCCTTCGGATTAGGTGTACAGGGCAGTGGGCGGAGCCTGATGTTGCCATGACATTTCAAGAATAAGATGGGGAATGAAGAGCTGCATACCATACAGTGACCGGCAGAACAGTACACGAGGGGAGGAGGAGGGAGAGCAGCTCAGCTGGAGCCGGACAGCACAGCAAAGCAACCAATGAGACTCCTCATTCCATTTCTCAGTGACCGATATGGAATCTGATTGGTTGCTAAGAGTAGTCGCTGCATATGTGCTCATGCTTATTGCTCAGTTGTTGTCCCCCTTCGAGTTGTGGAATCTGCTGGTCAGCTCAGTTGTTGCAGCACAACCATGCTTTATGTATGTCACTAAATGAGTTTATTATACATTTATATAAAATATTTGATCAGCATCCAATCCACAGTTCACACATATGCAGAAAGTATTGTGCTCAGTAGACTGACAACGAAGAAGAGGGTCTGCTGACAAATACTGTAGGAATGCACAGCACAGTGATGTCTCATACGGGAACATGAAGTAACAACCAGGCACGGGGCACAGGCCGGATATCCGATCAGTATGTGGGAGGTAGCGTTGTAGACTAGACACGCGGAAGTAGTGTGTCAGTGGAGAGAATTCTGGAGCTACAGAGAAATGGATGAGCGTTATTATACAATCACAGAGGAGCAGGCAGCTGTGAAGGCCAAGTACCCGGCTGTCAACAAGAAATATGAGTGTGTGTATCAGTACTGCACGTGTTTGGGAGAAGTAGACACCTTATAGGGAATTGTGTACTTTTTAAAGTAACCTGAATTTACAGGGTTTGGCTTCAGTAGTTGAGTCACACCTTCAGATAACATATAATGATAATCTGTGTATTCATCTGGGGCAGTAAATCAGGAAATATTCTGGTATAATATGGTAATTTTTTCTCTTATATGCTTGTATTGGGAACAAATTCTATATAAGAAATGATAAATGTATTGGGATTTCACACTTATGTTATGAAATATATACCTAAAGAAAGTCTTTCCTGCTGAATATAGATATAGAGATAAGATAGCTTTTGAATCTCTTTCATTGTATTGCACAGGGAGGACAGGTGGCTCCTCCTCTAGAGCTTGATGGTCTTGTACAGTGTAAGCAAAAACAAGCTAATAAGATTTTTTTTAAGGAGGGCCCCCTAATGAGACCTCTGATCCACGGGTCCTAGTGCAGTCGCAACCTCTGCAACCCCTATTTATTTATATCCACCGGTATATCGGCATTTCTGGAGGGGGAGGTGGGATAGGGTTGAGTGCATCCTCCACTGTTAGCTTCAGGCAGCAAACAGTCTAGAACTGGCCCTGGTTTTTCTCTGTTTAATTCGTTCAGTAGAACTGGTAGCAAGGAATTAAGGCTAACGGAAAAGAACCAGAATTAATTTTGTCCTGCAAATGTAATTGATGATATGGTATACTGTATGTCTGCATAATTATATTTTAATGGTTTTCATACAACCATGGAGAAATTAACTTTCTTGAGCTGTAGTTATGATAGGATAAAAGTCTCAATGAGTTATCCACATTCAGAAGTTTGAAGCCTCTCTACAATGTGGAAATGTAAATTGAAGGACTGTACTGATTGGGTCTTCTGCTCTCACTTGCTGCATAATTATTGCAGCTGTGTGACTCAAAAGCAATTGATACCAAAAGATCAATGTGACGGCCAGACAACTGGAGTTTTTAAATGGGAATTTTGAAAATGCAGCCTCCATATTCATCTCTGTTTCTTTGAAGTTGGGCTAACACATCCCTATGTAACAGCAGGCAAATCTCATGTGGAGCTAACCATAGAGTAGACGTGCATCATGCTGGTGCTATGTAAGAATGGCTACACATCATACAATTTTTTAAATATCTGTTCAATCACTTTTTCTGACTGATTGTAACATTTCAAAAATCTGACTGATGTACCACACACGTTACATTTTTCCTCAGTTATGATACAAATGATTGGAAACTCTGAGAAAATTGCTTGGGTGTATATAATAATAAATTGACAATCTACCACACACCATTCAATTTTCATAAAAATTGATCAGAAAAATCCACCATTCCCAATCAACTTTTGCCGAATAAAAATGGGAAATGTGATTGGATTTCTTGCTCGAATAAAAAAAAAACTTTAGATTTTTTGGGGGGAAATCCGATCTCTTTTTTTTTTTTTAATTTTTTTTTTTTTATTTTATCGAATTGCTGTAAAATTGGATAATTTTATTGTATTGTGTGTGGCCACCTTTAGCAGGGAATTTAACTTACTGACCGGATGAGGTTTCATGCGTATGCAGTCTGGTGTACAGTACTAAGAATTTTTACTATAACTAAGTGTCATATTCATTTTTATTTTTTAGATTTGGATCACACTGCAGATGTTCAGTATGTATATTCTTCTCCTTCACTATACATCCTTGTTATCATTTTAAGTTTTATTTGTTGTTAAATGTTGCGTGTTAAGGGAATACATAACAATCTTCAGTAAGGGCTTCCAGTTTTTAGTGTGTAAAAATAAACTCAGCTGCCATTCCCCTGCTGGGTCCAGTAAAGGCTTGTTCACACTTAAGAGCGATTTTTCTCTTTTTTTTTTTTTTGTAAGCACTGGCGATTTTAAAAATAGTCTTAAAAGCACTAGTGCAATGATGATCAATGTGAGCGTTCTCACATGAGCGATGCGCTTTCTATTGAATCGCAAACGTGGCTCCTGCATTTTTTTCTAGCGTTTGGGATTCAATAGAAAGTATAAGAAAATCGCGAAGAGCTTGAAAAAAGTGCTTTGAGTTGCGATTTCTCGAGCGCTTTTATGCAGGGCTGTGGAGTTGGAGTCGAGGCAATTTTGGGCACCCGGAGTCGTTGATTTCATAAACTGAGGAGTCGAAGTCGGATGATTTTTGTACAAAATCCACATCCCTGTTAAGTATTAGACTAAGGAGTCGGAGTCGGAGCCATTTTGGGTACCCGGAGTCGTGATTTCATAAACTGAGGAGTCGGAGTTGGAGTCAGAATTTCTTGTACCGACTCCACAGCCCTGCTGTTATGAGTAAATACATTGAATTTATTCATTTGCGGGTCAAAGATTTCACTTCCCGAGTGACGTCAGGAAGTGTAAAAAATCATTGCTCCACAAAAGCAGGGAACATCACTCAGCGCTTGTGATTGCACTTGCACTAGCGATTTGTAATGTGAACAAGGACTTATTGAGTCCTCTTTAAGTAGCTTGAAACACCAGGATATTTAGAGCTTTCTTCAGCCACGCAGAGCCTACTGAAGACAAGCACCCTGTGATATTATAGCTCAGTTAGCAGGAGTAATGAAGGTGTTACATTATCTTCTTGCTGATGTGTCCACTACAGAATACTCTCAGGGTTGCCTTCCCCCTAGCGTCAAGAAATTAACAAATTATGGTCTGCTCTTTTTTCCCCTTCTTTCAGTTCATATTTTTATATGTCCGTTGTCATTTATTTGTTTATTTTGGTTGCTCTTTGTATATAAGATACCATAACAGTCTGGCATAACAATTGGAGCCTGTTCCCCCTACTCTTAATTGCCACTATATTTTGGTGCCAAGCAGAGCCTGATCATCCACAAGGCAACTTAAGCAGGTTCCTAGGGCCTGGTAATATTCTAGGGGCCTGGTTTACGTTAGCCCCCAACAAATCTTACCAAAAAAGCCAGAAGGCCATCGAGGGTAAGCCCACTTTTGTTGCTTGTGTAGGGCCCATTTTAGCTTAATCTATCTCTGGTATCAATTATGAAGTTTTATTTTAAACAAGATGGATTCTGAAGCCCAGTTCCAGGAATTGCTATTTAAGAATAATATTCAAGGTTATCAGCCTTGTCATTTTTTCTGGAGTTCATGGAAATGTACAGGAAAAATTGCCTTAGCCCAGAAATGACATTGTATGGTTGACCAAGAGATGATTGTTTGATGCAGGCTCCACGCATGGGGAGATACTTTGGAAGAAGCCTTTGAGCAATGTGCCATGGCAATGTTTGGCTACATGACTGATATAGAAACCGTTGAACCTATAGACACTGTGGAGGTGGAAATTGAAGGTGAGCAGGCAGCCGGACATACATGCACACACATTTTATTTATGACCTATTTAACCCTGCATTCTTTCTTAGGGAATGATATGCTTTCACTCCTATACAACTTTCTGGATGACTGGCTATATAAATTTAGTGCTGACCAGTACTTCATTCCACGGGTGAGATATTTTTTCATATTGTAAAACTCCTAATGGGATGTAGATTATCTTGATTATTAACGATTTTTGTCCTTATTTAGGAAGTGAAGGTCCTTCACATAGATCGCATGAATTTTAAAATCCGTTCTATCGGGTAAGATTTCCACAAGAGTGTACACAGAACATTTGGGGCCATATGCAATTCACTTTTTCATCTGAGTTTTCTCCTAGGAGATAATTTTTAATTTTCAATTTAAAATAACTTTCCAGCACTTTTCAACTAAAAAAGTACCCAAAAGAAGTTGAAAAAGTACTATCAAAATTATTATGAACATTTTCTTGCTTTCTGGTGGCTTAAAAGGCATTTTATTGGCAATTTTAAAAATGTCAACTTGGAGAAAACTAAGGAGGAAAAGTGAATTGCATGTGGCCCGTGGTGGTTTAATGGCATGTTGTTCTATAAAGGCAAGCTTTTCCAGGACTCAAGGACCCCTACCATGTTATAGTGGTAATATTGCCCTAAAGAAGTTCTCAAGGAAAGTATTAAAGAAAAGCCCTACTGTCTTCAAGGAAATGTTGCAAAAATATATTTTATGGTTGACAGGTTTTGGATTGGGATTCATTGTTGAGACCTCCTATCTCTAAGTCACAGCTCTAAGAACATTAAGGAATTGAGGACTCAAACTTGTCAGTAAAGATACTACCAGTATTATGAACACAATCATACTATCTCTCAGCACACTCTGCAGCACACATTGCACGATCGCTTGTGATTTCTGCACAGGTTACATTACTTTGGGACAAAAGCAAGTAAGATTATTATATGGGAAATACAAAGTAGGGAAACATGATTTTATTGTATCAAGGAGAATAGAGAGCATGCATCTTCCATTCAGTTTATTGCAAGTAAACATCAACAATTGTGAGTGAGGGACAAACGTGGGCCTAGCGACGGCCGTTTCGCGTCCTACAGGACACTTGGTCACGCTGCATTCCACTACGGTGTGACCAAGCGTCCAGTAGGACGCGAAACGGCTGTCGTTAGGCCCACGTTTGTCACGTCTCTCACTCCCACCTCCAAATGTAATCAGCCTGCACAAGAAACTACAATCAAGGTAGATATATATGGATTGTATCATTCACTTTACCACAATTGTTGATGTTTACTTGCAATAAACCGAATGGTTTGGATGGAAGATGCACGCTCTCTTTTCTCCTTGATACCAGATTGCCTTGCTTCCTTCATATGTATTGTCAGCGGAGCACACATCCAATGTATGCAAGCAGTGGGAATGAGTGCAGCCTGTTGCATGATATTTAGCCACCAGTTATGACTTTCTCACAAACTGGACTATAACTTTTAAAGGGGAAGTGCCACACTATTCTTCTGAAATACACTAAAACACAATTTTATTGTAAGGTATGTCAGACTGTAATTTGGGCTGACTTCAAATGCTTTGTTAGAGTAGGCAAGAACAAGTTCCTCCAGCTGTGTCTTGTTTCCTGTCCCAGGACTGCCAGTTTTCGATGTAGAGCATGGAAGCCCCAGGGACATGAAGTAAAGGCAAACCTTATCCACTGACGGCAGTAGAAACCCCCAAAAGTTACTAATTCCTTTCCTTACTATGAGCTTTGAAGAATCGTATTTTATTTTTTTAAATTTTATTTAAATGGCAATGGGCATGATTCACAAAGCTTTTTCACTAGTTTTCACCTTATCTATGTTCTATTTTTAAGCTCCCAAAGAGCAAAAATATAATATAATTAAGATAATTAGAGTAATATTGAAATTAAGTTAAGTAGGAACAACTTACTTTGAGTGATTATTTTGCTTGTAAATGTGCTGAAAGGTTATTTTCATCAAATAGGTGATAAATAAGTCCTTTATGAGAAGTTTTGTTAATAAAGTCCATTGGGTTTTGTAAATATTAATTTTACTATATGTTTTACAGGTGGGGGGAGGAATTTAGTTTAGCCAAACATCCTCAGGTAAGCATCCTATTCCAATGTAAACGAAATCTGTAATACAAATTGCTTGATAGTCTTGTAAAATTGTAAATAAAGCAGCACTAAAGAACCACCACTGCAAATAGACACCTCACCTTTGAAGTGAAAATACTAATACATAATGAATATACGGTATGTATTTTGCTTTCAGAAAAATACTTTTTGTGCATTGTAATGCTAGGGCTACATGATCGAGATTATTTGAGATGGAGATCAAGAATAATCTTGATTGAAATCGAAGTTTTACACCAAGCCAAAATGTAAGTTTCTACTATTAGTTCTCCCTGCCTGTCCCAGTTCATGTACGACTGTAATTTTTCTACCACTGCGGATTCCCTAGTACAGTGGCATAATTGTCACTTTTGCCTTGCATCACTAGGGTCCAAAGTTCAGCTTTTGGCCATGTACACTCTCTGCATTAAGTTTACATGCTTTCCTCTTGGCAGTGGCTCTATTATATCATTACCCAAAGCAGGGGCATGGTATTCACTTTTACACTGTCTGCTCTTAAAGAGACTCTGAAGTCTCCCGAAAATGAGGTTTTTATTTTAAAAACCTCATTAACATTATTGCTTCTCCTAAAACGCAGCAGAACCGCGGCTGAAAACCCACTCAATCACCCCAAACTCACGGGGGTACATCAACAACAACAACAACAACAAATAACATTTGTAAAGCGCTTTTCTCCCGTGGGACTCAAAGCGCATAAGCATGGCTCCGACCATCGTGGTACAGAGGAAGAATTTTATAAATCTGGAAATGCCAGGCTAAACAGGTGGCTTTTTAGTCTGGATTTGAATAGCTCCAGGGATGGTGCTGTCTTTACTGGGTGTGGTAGGGAGTTCCAAAGAGTAGGGGCAGCATGACAGAAGGCTCTGTCTCCAGATTTTTTGAGGTGCACTCTGGGAGTGACCAAGTTTATAGAACTTGCTGATCTGAGGTTGTGAGAGGTGTGGTGCAGCTTCAGCAAGTCCTTCATGTATCCAGGGCCCAGATTGTGCAGGGATTTGAATGTCAGCAGTCCAATCTTGAAGAGTATTCTCCATTCTACTGGTAGCCAGTGCAGTGAGCGAAGGATCGGTGTAATGTGACAGTAGCGAGGCTGGTTTGTTAGCAATCTGGCAGCAGCATTCTGCACTAATTGCAGGCGACGCAGGTTCTTTTTGGGGAGGCCAGCATAAAGGGCATTGCAGTAGTCCAGCCGTGATGTGATGAAGGCGTGGACTAGGGTTGGAAGATCCTCTGGGGGAATCAGATGTTTAATCTTTGCAATGTTCTTCAGATGAAAGAAGGAGGATTTAACTACAGATGAAATTTGGTTTCTGAAACTCAATTCCCCATCGATTAGTACGCCAAGGCTGCGCACAAGGTTGGAGCTGTTTATGTCTGAATTCCCAATCCTGATTGGTGTTGCTTTAGGATAGAGCTGTTTTGATGGCGAGCACTGGCTTTGGAAAAACAGGACCTCAGTTTTGTCAGCATTCAGTTTCAACCAGTTATCATTCATCCATGCCTGAAGCTCAGCTAAGCAAGAGTTTATTTTTGGGGTAGGGTCTGTTCCACCAGGTTTGAAGGACAGGTATAGCTGTGTGTCATCGGCGTAGCAGTGGTACATCAGGCCATGTCGTTGGATAAGTGTACCGAGTGGCAACATGTAGATTGCAAACAGCAGAGGGGATAGGATTGATCCTTGTGGCACTCCGAATTGTAGAGGTGCAGGTTTGGACATTATAGGTCCTAGGGATACTCTCTGTGTTCTGTCAGTCAGGAATGATCTGAACCACTGGAGGACTGATCCACTGATGCCACAGTACTCCTGCAGTCTGTTAAGCAGGCTCCTTCCGCATAGAGGCAGCGCAGCTCTGCCTATATGCGCGTCAATCAGTCCGGATCGCCGCCTCTCCCCCGCCCCTCTCAGTCTACCTTCACTGAGAGGGGCAGGGGAGAGGCAGAGATATGCGCTGATTTACGCACATAGAGGCGGCAGTAAAATCCATGACCAAGAAAGTCGTGGATTTAGCCTGCCGAGTAAGGGGTGAGTTTGGGGTGATTGAGGGGGTTTTCAGCCGCGGTTCTGCAGCATTTTAAGAGGGACAATAATGTTAATGAGGTTTTTAAAATAAAAACCTCATTTTCTGCAGACTTCAGAGTCTCTTTAATAAATAAAGTCCAATTATATTAGATCTTCTGACACTTTTACACTTAGGCCACATACACACATCAGACCATAGTCTTTTGAAAATGAAAGATCACAGACCAATCTTACCACCCTTCTATGTAGTATGAGAGCCATACCTACACAGTCTTTTCTATGGAGCTGATCTCCCCATCTGAAAAAAATCTTTGCAAGATGCTGCACACACAGATGCTGTACAGACACAAAAGATCAGTATCTGCAAAAGATCTGTTCCTGCCAAAGATCCGTTCCTGCAAATTGCATTCATAGTCTATGAGATCTGCAGATCATCATACACACCTTGTTTAACTGACATTCATCTGCAGATCAGACAATCATCTGCAGATCTGAAAATCCATCCTGGTGGATCTGATCTGCAGATGAATGTCTGCTAAACAAGGTGTGTATGATGATCTGCAGATATCATAGACTATGAATGCATTTTGCAGGAACGGATCTTTTGGAGGAACAGAGCTTTTGCAGATATTGATCTTTTGAATGTCTACAGCATCTTTGTGTGCAGCATCTTGCAGAGATTTCTGTCTGATGGGGAGTTCAGCTCCATAGAATAGACTGTGTAGGTATGGCTCTCATAATACATGGTAGGGGGTAAAATTGGTCTGTGATCTTTCATTTTCCAAAGACTATGGTCTGATGTGTGTATGAGCCTTTAGTCTTAAAACAGGCCCATAGGCATTCATTGGAGTCAGTTTTTCTGCATCCAGAATCCACGTGTAGTGGAAACTGGCACTAAGGCTATCATTCATAAAGCATTTCCGCATGCGGAAATGCTTAAAACCGCTGACTTTACCTACCACTCGGCAAAGTCAGCATTCATAAAGCCTCTTTCCACATGGAAAAATGACACTACCGAGCAGAGTGATAAATCACCGCCTTGTGCGGTGATTATCGGTACAAATGTAGCAAAATGTTCATTCATAAAGATCACCGCAAGCGGTGTGAGGTCGGGTAGTTCCGCTCCCTCTGATGTGGCGATATCAATGTAAATGAATGGAGACACACAGACCTCCCAGGCAGCTGCAGCAGAGCAGAACACGGAGAAATGTATCAACTCGGCAGCTTCCGTGTCTCTGCAAGCCTACCGCCTGTCTACCGCCAGCTTAGCTCGGGGAATCTCCGCACTGCTTCCGCACACGGATACATCTTTATGAATGCCCACCCAGAAGTCTAAAAATCCGCCAGCTGTGTTTTCCCGCACTGATTCTCTTTACCGACAGCCTGTTCATGAATGATAGCCTAAGTGTGAGTTTATTACTCCCTCTAGAACATGATTGACAGAGTTTTTATAGCCAGTTAAATGCTCCAGTTTTGTAATTGGATCTTTGCTGAGGAAGCAGATATTGATCTAGGAAGTGCATTGTTAGGAGCCTTGTTAGGACCCTTTTCCATTACATGTGCCGCGGGTGACCTGAAACCAATGCACGGCAATGGAACATTTTCCATTGTGTGTGGAGCAATCTGAGAATCTGCAGCATGCTGTAGTTTCTCGCACAGCCGCATCCGCCCTCCGTCCCCACCAAACACTTCCGCATCTGCCGATGCAGAAGTGACGCAAATGGCAGCGGAAGTGATGCGATGCGGCGAGGTAGCCTCATCTGCATCGCTAGTCAATGGAAAAGGTCCCTTAATCTAGTATAGGTAATTGCTTGGCATTTAACCTAGGGTAAGTGGTGCCTCAGTAGACACAGTTAAAATGGAGAATCCTAAGAAGGATTTTCTCTTTTTTCACTATAGAAAAAACACTAAAATCAAAAAGTGGACAGTGCAATACATATGTTATGTAAGTAGAGCAAGTATTTATATATTTATATACTTTTTTTTCTGAGATACTATGGCTGACAGCTCCTCTTTAAAGGGACTTACAGTGTTGCAGCGGTTTAAAAGGCGCATCAGGGGCCTGCCGGCAAGTCCTCCCTCCTCTCTTACGCTTGGCCAGAGCTGCGGTGAGTCTGACGTCACGACGCGTTTCGGCGTTTAACCACGCCTTCGTCAGGTGACGCGACGGCGAGGATGGCTAAAATTTATATTCTCGATGGGAGAGGATGGATGGGGGGCGTGGCCGGGGAATCCCTGCTGCCCCCCTGATGGAGAGCAACATTAGCTCAAATACATGATTAGATACATAGAATCAAATTTAAAATAAAATCTTAGTGAACGTTCGGCTAGGAGCGCAAGGGTATTAAATCAATAGTGTGCCAGAGAGAACGAGGATTCGTCGGCAACATGTTACAAACACTTGCATTGTGAAACTGCATAGATACAAACATTTGCAGATTACATATATTTGCATTCATTAGGTTAATTAATCATTCACCAACTCTCAGAATGGATATTGATATGTGCAAATTGCATGAGTGGTGAGGTTTGAGAGTGCCTGTCAGATTATTAGCTACAAAATTCGATCTGAATATAGTGGATGATGCATAGATGGAAATTAATATAAAAAAAAAGCTAAAATTATTCAGGGACTTGTGTATGTATATATACACACCATGGAACAGTTTTTATATGTAAAAAAGATAAATAAAATTCATATATATTAAATACAGCTAGAGTAAATTTAATTTTGTTTCTATTTATAATAATTAAATAAATTAATTAATCAACTTCTCTAGTTCCTATACCTGTTCCAATGTGGTCTGTCTTACTGCAGCCTTTCCTAGTTGCACAGTGGCTGTATTATCTCTATTATTTAATCTCATCTTCTTTCCCCTGACGGCTTTGTCGGGCTCAGGCAGGAATGTGCTGCTCTGCTTGTGATAGGATAGAAGTTATACACACCCTGCAGCTCTGTGTGAGTCACAGACTGAGCTCCTCTCAGCCTATCACAAGCTAGTTAGCAGCCATGTCTTTTGTTTGTAAAAACTGCCTAAAACTGGCAATTACAAACCAGGATTGCAGCAGGGAGTGGCAGAAACAGCACAGAGGGGCCCAGGAGCTAGCAGCTACTGATTGGGATAAAGTTCAATTCTTGGTTGGAGTTTCTCTTTAAGGTAATAACTGACCCATAAAATAATGGCTACTGAATGTATCATATGCTGCCAGTGCTACCCACTACAGATATTAGCATCAGTGAAACAAACTCTCAACTCTGCCCATGTATGTCAATTACTGGTACAGCAAAGCGGTTTTATCTTTCATTCTGTTTGTCATCTACATCTATAGACCGCAGAATAACTCCATAAAGGATCATGGAAATTGGCAATTTTTGAAGGTTAATGATTTATTTTTATAGCCCTAATAGTGGTTTCATTCATACTATGATAGGGCTAGTGCACACAAAGAGCACTTCTGAGCGCTTTTAAAAACGCCAGCGGTTTGAAAAGCGCTTGGCTAATGTTTTTGAATGGGATGGTTCACACCAGAGCTATGTGATTTTCTCCCAAACGCAAAAACGGGTCCTGCAGCATTTCTGCTGATTCATGAGGTGATTCAGCCTCAATGATAAGTATAGGAAAGTGGAAGATCGCTCTGAAAAACCCTAGATCAGAGCGATTTTCCAAGCGTTTTTGGTACAGAAACTGTTCAGTAACAGCTCTACTGTAACAAAAAAATAAATAAAAACACTACACAAAAACGCTCCAAAAATCACTAAGCGCATGCCTAGAATCACTTACAAAAATCACTTCAAAAAGTGCTGAGCTTTTGCGATTACGCTAGCGCTTTTTGGTGTGCACTGGCCCATACTCTGTTCATATAATGCAGAAGGTTTAGGCTGCTTTCACAGTTGGACGTTGTGGTCTGACGTTACAGCAGCCTGTAACGCAGACCAACTCACAGCAATGACAAATCGATGGGCTGTTCACAGTGCCCACGTTGCGTTAGAGTATAACGCTGCACGCTAAATGAAAGTGCAGCATGCTGTGCGTTATACTCTTATTTTGCCGCGTTAGACTGTTTACACATGCGCAGTAATGTATTTTTATTTTTTTTTTATTTGACGCATGCGGCATTTTTGTTCTATCAGTATAGAACGAAAACGGCGCACCAAGAGACTCATAACGCGGCTCTATGTAGCGTCCACCCACCATCACCACCATGCGTTGCGTTAGGGGCACGTTTTGCCACCTTAACTTCCCCTGCAATGCAACGTCCCACTGTGTAAGAGCCCTTAAGAAGGATTTTACTATATTACCTTTTGACAATTGCCTCATTGAAAATCACTGTATTGCAAGCACAGCAAATACTCGAGGAATACTCCCCTGATTTCAAGAGAATGTGTGAACTGATTTAAATGAGCGTTGTTTGGTACTATTACTATGATCTGATATATATTTATCTGTACAGAAACTCTCACTTAGGCCTCTTGCACACTACATGCGATTCCTTTTTTTTTTTTTTTTTCTGATCCGATTTTTGATTCCAATTAAAAACGTACTGCATACTGGGTTGTTGTTTTTTTTGTTTTTTTTCTGAATCAAAAATCGGACATGTAAAAAAATCAGAATCGCATGTAGTGTGCAAGAGGCCTTAAAGGGACCCTGAAGTGAGGGATATGGAGGCTGACTTAATTAGTTTTAAACAATGCACGTTGCCTGGATGCCTTGCGGATCCTCTGCCTCTAATAATTGTAGCCATAGATCTTGAACAAGCAAGCAGATGAGGTAGTCTGAATGGATTACCTGCATGCTTGTTTCAGGTGTGTAATTCAGACAATACTGAAGCCAAAGAGATCAGCAGGACAGCCAGGCAACTGGTATTGTTTAAAAGCAAATCTACCTTTTACTTCAAGTGTCCTTTTAAATCTATTTAATTCCAGACAGTAGCACTTCAAATTATGGAAACGTGCACAGGCTATTGATAATTTATGGAAAATACGGTGGAAATTATCCAGTAAATGCAATTTGTTTTAAGAAAAATACAAATTATGTATTTGAATTAAAACCCAACCTGCGTTCACATTCTGTATCTTGCTCTTTTGACAGGGCACAGAGGTAAAAGCCATTACATACTCTGCCATGCAGATCTGTGAAGATGAGAAGCCTGAAGTGTTTGTCATCATTGACATCTGATGTGTTCAGCAATGCCACTGACTCTTTCACACAGCTCTGGTTTAAAGCAGACCTAAACTACGTGCCAGTGAAATGCTAAAATACCTTACTCCCCCTGGTGTGGCTGTACTCAGGTGTACAGTATTTTAGTAGCACAGTATTTATTAAAAGGAAAAAAAAAAAAAAGGAAACCGCGAGTTTTAAATAGCACCTTAGTAAGAGAGCTTTTTGGTCTCTTTCAGCCCCTTACACACTCCTAGGAGTTGTAGTTCACCATGAGCTTGCAGGGTACTTAAAAAAAATAAAATAAACGGAGTGGTTAGGCTGTAGCTCAAGTGTCCTTTCATTTTTCTTTTTTTTTATATAAGGGTTTAGGTCTGCTTCAATAAGGGAAAATATTAGTTTACAAATATGTATATAAATCTAACCTTACTGCACTGAGTAATGAAAATATTTTATTCCAAATCAAGAGCCGTTTTTTCACTACACCCAATTTTTTCAAGAGCAAAATGCAAGTAGGATATCAACAAAATAATGAAAATCACAAAAACCCTTTTATACAAGTGCAATGTGATTTTTGCCTGATCGCAAAAGCCCTGCATGCTGCATTTTCTTCTTGTGTTCCTAGCATCCAGTGAAAATTGCTATGTAAAATCGCAATGAACATTTCAAAATCATGATTACAATTTGTAGTGGAAAACTGCTCTAAAGTTATTTTGTAGATAAGGTGAGAAAAAACACAGTAGACACATTAACTGAATCTGTGTTTGTAGGGAAGGCTAAGAGAACACTAGGCACAGCGGAAAACCCGGAGTTTTCTGCATTGTGCGTCTAATTTGTGGGTGTGTGTTTTTTTTATGCATTTGCAAAGAAAATACAGTATCATATTTATTTAATAAAAACGCAGTCCTCTGCATCGACATTGAAAAACATTGTGTGTGTTTTACATGCTTTTGAGAAATATGCGGCAAGTTGTACACTTTGAAAAACGTACATTGTAAAATGCACATGTGCGTTTTTCATGCCATCGATTTTCATTATGTTAAAAAACGCTACTGTTTTCAGCAGTGCTAGCAATTCTGCCTAGTGTGCCACTAGATTGAAAGAAATACCAGTAATGCTGCAACTTTTGTACTTGACTCTAAATTTGTTTGGGATATGTGTTAAGAGGAACTGTAGCAAAAATAACAAAATTGCTTATTTTTTTTAGAATATTCACTTATAAATTATTTAGTCAGTGTTTGCCCATTGTAAAGTCTTTCCTCTGCCTACATTCTGGAATTTATCACTGGTGGTGACATCATTAGTCCTGCCAGGTGGTCTGTACGGAATGTTCATTACTGAAAGTTCTATGCACAGAGGGAGATACTGCTTTCTTGGCAGTTTGAAAAATCTGTTATTTCCCACAATGCAATGAGGTTCACAGACAGCAAACTGTCAGGACCATGGTCATGACATCACACTGTGGGCAGGGTTTCACCTCAATATAAGCCTTACAGACCCGCGAAGATCTATTCGAGGAAAGGAAAATATTTCACATGGGAAAGGGGGTATCAGCTACTGACGGGGATGAAGTTAAATCCTTTCTTAAAAGTTTCACTTTAAATGCAGCAACTGGTGCATTGGATTGAGCCATCTCCAAGCTGCATAAACTTAGAATAATTAGCATCTCATTGACCATTATCCTCTTGTGCTCACTTTATATCACTCAGGTTTATTTCAGGACTAGGGATGGTCAGTGGGATGCAAATAATTATAAGGTAATGCAGAATTATTTGCATGTCATTGACCTTCCCCTTTCAGGACTGAGATGCAAATTTTCTAACTGTTATAAATGTTTAGGCAGCTAGGAATGGGAACAATTAAAGAACTATAAGGAAAATAACAATTAATAAAATTGCTTATGTTTTTGCACATTGTAAAATCTTCACTCTCCGTGATTTACTTTCTGGAATTAATTACAGATGGCAACATCTTAAGTACTGGCAGGTAGTTCTGCAGAATGCGTATGAGAGGAATCGGCGCGGGAGACTTGGGCGCAGGATACAGCCGGTATATGGCTGATCCTGCTGCTGCACAAGTCCCGGCCGTGTTAAACACTATTCCCCCTCCAGGCCACCATGGATGGTGGGGAATTAAATATTTAGGCTTCCAGCAATTGCTGGAAGCTGAATTATTGTGTTTTAAAAGTAACTTCAGCTCCGTCTGACGGCGCCGAAGTTACTCCCTGTGCGCCCAAGTCTTCTGCGCTGGATTCACTATGTTCACTGCAGAATGTCTGCTTATTGAGAGTTCAATGCACAGAGGGAGATATTGCTTGCTTAGCAGTCGGAAACGGCCGTTATTTCCCAGAATGCAACAAGGTTCACAGACAGCAAACTGCCAGGACCATAGTTATGACATCACACTGTGGGAGGGGTTTCACCACAATATCAGCCACACAGACCACCTTGATGATCTACTCGAGGAAAGGTAAAGATTTCACATGGGAAAGGGAGTATCAGCTACTGATTGGAATGAAATTCAATCCTTGATTAAAGTTCCTCTGTAAAGTAATTCATTTATTACTAGTGGCTTGACAAAAAAAAATGTATATACCATTTTATTTTATAATGAAATTCTTTTTGGTCCGTATGTACAGCTTTTTTTCCCTTTTAGTACAGCTTTGTGGATATGTACAACGTTAAATATACAGCCTGCTCCCCAAAGAACATTTAATAAGGACCATTTAATGGCTGATAAAAGCTAGTCATATTGTAAGCAGAAGCTGCAATAGATGGGATATAATTTATGATTCATTAAAACACTGAAAGTTTCAGGATATTTCGCAATTCATAACATACAGAAGTCTTAAATAGCAACAGATTCTTTTTACAGCAAAGCATTTTCTTGCACCAAGGAAAACTTCAGTTGCAAATGCTATTTAACTTGGATATTTACAGATCAACAAAGTTTTAGGGCTTGCACACAATGTTAAAGCAAAACTTCTGGCAAAAAATACTTAAGTCTTTCAAATATGGATGGATGCTTGCGGCATGTAGTAGCAGTTGCAGAATACGGTGTTGGCAGCAACAGTCTTAGGACTGTTCCCTCCTCCCACTTTACATTACACTGGCATAGGATCCGTTGAAATGGCAGTTTTTCTGCTTGTTTCTGTTGTGGAAAACAATCCGATTTTATGTGAAGTTTAGCATAATGTTATATCACCATTCCACCTCTTCAATTGACTTCCTAGAAAGACCCTTTAATTCATATGAACTGCCTCACAGAAAGTCAACAGCTTAAAACATCATTGAGGTAGTGGAGGTGGTAATACAAAATGGGGCTACTATATTGGCGAAAGTAGGTGATCCAGCAAATCTGGACTGGAGTTAGTATTCTTATCACTTCAGGTTCCCTTCAAGAAAAAACAAAGGCCTCAATTCACTAAACTTATCTCCTGTCTTTAATAACTCTTCTAGAGTTGTTACCATGGTGATAAGGCATGTAGTATTCAGGAAACATTTTACCTCAGGCAAGCCTAAAGTTAACTCTTCTGTCTTTAAATTAACTCTCCAATCCTTAAAATAACTCCAGAGTTAAAGACAGGCTGCTAACCTCCCTGGCGTTCTATTAAGATCGCCAGGGCGGCTGCGGGAGGGTTTTTTTTAAATTAAAAAAAAACTGTTTCATGCAGCCAACTGAAAGTTGGCTGCATGAAAGCCCACTAGAGGGCGCTCCGGAAGCGTCATTCTGATCGCCTCCGGTGACCAGAATAAGGAAGGCCGCAATGAGCAGCCTTCCTTGTTTTGCCTACATTGTCGCCATAGCGACGAGCGGAGTGACGTCATGGACGTCAGCCGCCTCCGATCCAGCCCTTAGCGCTGGCCGGAACTTTTGTTCCGGCTGCGCAGGGCTCGGGCGGCTGGGGGGACCCTCTTTCGCTGCTGCTCGCGGCGGATCAGGCAGCACACGCGGCTGGCAAAGTGCCGGCTGCGTGTGCTGCTTTTTATTTTGCAAAAATCGGCCCAGTAGGGCCTGAGCGGCGACCTCCGGCGGTGATGGACGGATATATTCGTCCATACCGCTGACGAGGTTAATTAGCTGCATTTGAAAATAACTACAGAGGAGGTAAATTAACTACAGGAGAGGTAACTTAAGGAATGAAGAGGTAAGATAACTCGTGTGGAGGTAAGTTTTCTCTTGCCTTATTATCTCTAGCATGATCTTAGTGAATTGAGGCCAAAGTCTGTCATGTTCATTTTCTAACAAATAATGCCAGTTGCCCGACTTCTGTGCTGATGTTCTGCCTCTAATTCTTCAAGTCACTGACCCAGAATGAGCATGTAGATCAGATGCTTTGACTCTGGTCTGACTCCACTGGCTGCATGCTTGTTGCAGGTGTGTGACTCAAAAAACACTAAAGCCCATAGCTCGGCATAAGCCAGAAAACTGGTATTATTTATTAGGGAGATGGCAGCCTCCATATTCTTCTAATTTCAGGTTCCCTTTGTGTGTACTAGATGGCAAAAGTTTCATTAACCCTTATACAGAGAATTGCTGAAAGGTTAGTGAATTGCCTTCAGTAAGAATTTACCTGTAATAAATCCAATCAAATGTTACAAAAAACAGTGGTGCTTTGTAAATTACAAATATTGTAATGGTGTATTTGTCAGTTATCTTTATCCACCCTTTCAAAGGTGCTATTTGAGTTTTTAGGTCTCAAAGTGCTGGTCGCTCATCCATGTCACACCTTAAAGGAAAGGTCCGAGGGAAGTTGGGGAAAAAAATGTTCTTACCTGGGGCTTCCTCCAGCCCCTAGCAGCCGCCCTGTGCCCTCGCCGCAGCTTCATTCCCAGCTGGTAGATTGGGGTCCCTTCCATTGCAGATGCCGACCTCTCCAGGTTGGCATCTACTGTGCCTGCGCAGAACACTCCAGACCACATGAGCGAAATCGCGAGTGGTGCTCGCGCAGTAGATGCCGGTTGGTATCTGTAACAGAGGGGACCCCCAGACACCGGCTGGAAACTAAGCTACAGCAAGGGACATATCAGATGCCAGGGGCTGAAGGAAGCCCCAGGTAAGTAGATCTTTGTTAAAACAAACAAAAAAAAAACAACTCGCATCTGTCCTTTAACTTGTCAGTCTGGATCATGTATATTCCCCAGATGTGAATCAACCCTCGTGGGTCTAAACAAGAGTTGCTTTAGGCTGGTTGCACACCTGTTGTGTGCAATGAGGTGCAGAAATGAGGTTTCATATGATCCTGCGTCAGGGTGCGACAACAGGGTCATCTGCATATGCCCCCCTACGGTAGTGATACGGCCCCCTGGGCAGGAAGTATGTCACTGGGATTCCCGTCAGTCAGCTCACACTGCCTGCGTTGCCCATTGACTTGCATTACTGCACGATCTGTGTGGTAGACATGGTTCATGCGGTAACATGCTGTAGACTTTGCAACGGGATTGATTTTGGTACTTCCGTTGGGTCACTGTGTCAGTCTACATAGACTTCTTGTGGTGGAAAAGAGTACTGTGATGCAACGCACCATGGCCAGTGTGCAAGGGGCCTTATGGAACCATGCTGTCTAAACAGCAGTTCCAAATTCTGCTTTATTCTTACTACATCACAAGGTTGTAGTAGCCATATTTGCGGCACATGAGCATCAGTATCTGCAGATTATATGGTTCTCAACATTCAGATAATTAAAGCAGAAGCATAATAAACTCATCAGTGTGCTTTAGTCTGAATAGCCGCTATTCCACCAACAGATTGCTAAAGCCATGGACTATATGAATAAAGGTGCCCATTAACGGTGCATTCTAGCAAACGATCACATTTTTGATAAGATCATTCAGGTCAAAAGAAAATATTGTATTTAATTCCTTTGCAATATTAACAAATCCAACTTATAATTATATCTATGAAAAATCTGCCACACCGATCGACCACTAGTTCTTTGATAATGCGATCTTTCAGGATGGATTGGGCCCGCCAGCTCCTTTGTTTTCATACAGTATGATCAGAATAATCTGATTGAAAATATGATCGTTTCCTAAAAATTGTATACAGTTAATCAGCACTTTAATGCTAGGTACACACGATATCATTTTCTGGCAGATTTAGCTGCCAGATCGTTTTTTTCCAACATGTCTGATCTGAATTTCAATCGATTTTCCAATCGGACATGTAAAAAATCGATCTGGCAGGTAAATCTGCCAGAAAATTGTGTGTACCTAGCATTAGGATCAAACTAATGGAATGTCTCTCCCCAGCTGGCAGCAGTCAGGCCCAGTGCACACAGAGCGGTTTTAGCTGCGATCCGCCAACCGCATCCGCCTGTGAAAACGCTTGGCTAATGTATCTCAATGGGATGGTGCACACCAGCGGTTTGAGGTTTTTAGCAAACCGCAAAGTGCCTCCTGCTGCACATTTGCGGTTTACAGAAGCGTTTCTGCCTCAATGTAAAGTATAGGAAAAAAACGCAAACCGCTCTGGAAAATGCTAGATCAGACCGGTTTTCCAAGCGTTTTTGTTACAGAAGCTGTTCAGTAACAGCTTTTACTGTAACAATATTAATAATCTGCTACACAAAAACGCTAAGCATGTTTAGAAAACGTCTCTAAACATGCCTAGAATCGCTCTGAAATCAGCTCCAAAAACCGCTAGCGTTTTGACGATCTGTTAGCGGTTTTGGTGTGCACTGGGCCTAATTGTTGCTAAATAAAGTGTGATGGTGCACAATCATACTATTCAATGAAAACAATGTATACACATAAAATGACTAAACTAAATATATCAATACATAGTTCCCAGAAATATTCTGTACAGGAAAAAGAGTCACCCCTCCCTCCCCAATCATTAGTTTGTTTGAGATTTTTCATCTTCCTCTTCACTGTCTTCTACCTCCCGGATAACCAAGTCTGAATCTTGCTGCTCTTTTCCATTCTTGTCTTTTACATCGTCCTTGAAGTTCCAAGCTGGTTCCCGCTCGTTCTCAGGTGGGAGTACCAGTGGCTGTTCGTCTCCAAAATCAAAACTAACATTATCCAAACCAGCTTCTGAAAGACATGGGTGACAAAGGCGATACCTTCTAGTCCCATCCTGTATCACTCGGCCTGTCACCTCAGTAACTGGAAGCTTGCATCTTCGGCAAATAAGCTTGCCAGCTTCATGTATCTAGAAGAAAAATTGAGTATTATTTGTAGTATAATGCTTTAGAGTTTGATGCACAACAGCGGTAATATTGCCGCACCCTACAATATTACCTTTACTACCATCAGCATGTACTGCCGTTGGCTATTAGCGTGACCCGTGGTACTCAAGTACAGTGAGTATTATTACGGTAATGCGCATTACTGTTAGTAACGCTTGTTACCGTAGCAATGCTCGTGCTACTCGCTAAATCGGAACTCTCGGTACACGCTGCCAGTAGTAACCGTAATATTGCCGTGTTTTCTGTGCATGACAGTATTCTTCTATGCATCACTCCCATTATCGCTACTGCTACAATCTTGTAGCTGACAATTCACCCAGCTCTCAATTCATGTACTGTACCAGAAAAGCTAAGGAATTGTGTACCTCCTCTTCCAGCATGTTTTCTTACAAAGCACAAATGTACTTGTTCTCTGAGCAAGAAAATAGCTCTTCCCTACACTTACAAGGTAATAAATGGTTAAAGTGAATGTACGGTTTCCCTGAGCTAATGAAAGGAAGATCTCAATATTTTCTGTTTCTGAAAATGAGTTCCCATGTGTGGCAGGACTCATGGAGAAGAATGTGATCCGTTTACAAAGTGTAAAGCCTAGTACACACTTGCAATTTTGATTGGCCAATTTTACCACCTTAATGTAGAATGGGGACCTACAGAGTTTAGACACCATGAACAGATTGTAGAGGCAAGTTCTCATACTACATGGAAGTGGTAAATTTGGCCAATCAAAATTGGATGTGTGCATCAGGCTTTAGATATGTAAGAGTCTGATTATGGGTGATCACTGCCAATACAGGAAACAAAAGTTACACTAGATCAGGGGTGCCTATTGTGTAGATAGTGGTCTGCCAGTAGATCACAAAGGACTTCTGGGTAGACCCCACACCTCCTGCCTGAGTAATTTGTAAGTGCTGTAGTTGTGGCTTGCATCTGTTTGTAGAGTCTACCTAGATAATTTTCAATTAGTAATTTTTCAAGTAACTTGCAAGCTGAAAATGTGGGCACATCTGCATTAGATCATGTACAAAGTTGCTAATAATTCATGTTTGCATTCAGATTTAATGCAATGAGTATGCAGTCTGAGATGGGGCCAATTAAATGCACTTCCTAATGATCTGGATCAGGGGCTCTGATGAGTCTGAGGACGAAACGCGTTGGGCGGAGCTTGGGATGGCATACGGAGGTGTTTTCACCTACATCCAGGATGCTGGAGTGATGTGATATGCTGGTTTTACTGTGAAAAAATGTGAGTGTGACACCACAGATTTTATCCATATTAAAAGTATTTTATTGCGCTATGGAGGCTTGTGTTTAGTTTTAAAGGAGATGTGCTTATGCTGTGGAGTGAAGTGAACAGGAGGATTTGCCCTGACTTGACTACATGCGAGATTGCTGTTTATAATTGAGCAGCCATACTATTTGATGAGTGCAATCTATTGTGGCACGTGGGTGACTGTATACAGTACAAGCTGTCTTCACGGTGAGGAGGATTGTCAGTTTAAAAGGGAAAATCACTGCCGGGTGTTGACTGCATAGAGTGGGGGAATAATGGTGAGGTGGAGGTCCTACTGTTCTGGAGGATACTGCACGATTATCGTGTCTTACTTTTTGAGGAGTATTGTGGCAGAGGATGGAAAGATCCTGCGAAGATTGATAGTGGCTTCATGATTTACGCTTCCAAGCTGTTTGTGATTGAGCAGCATGATGATCTGGTAAGCGCATAATATAGCTGATCATTGGGTGCTACATTTAAAATTCCACTATATATGAAGGTGGAGATGCATAGGATTTGAAGCATACTACATTATTATGGGCGATTTTTTTTTTTTTTGATTTTTTTTTCTCTCCGTTTACCTTTTTTCTCTGAGGAGCATCATTGAAGTTACAGTGGAATCTATGACTGTTGTGGAACTCTGTTCATTCAAGTGAGCCGTTTGAGCGCTTACACCTTTAAAAGGATTGTTACAGGTGACTGAGTGGTGTCTGCGAACCGGTGAAAAACGGGTTGGATATAAAGACTTGTGGGGGGAACAAAAACTGTGGAGGAGCGCAACATCATTATCGATTTATTGCAGTTACTGGTTGTATTGGCACAAGAGCAGTAAGACCATCGGAGCACATACATCCACCCTATGATGTCTGCTAAACATTGTAAAATATGCTGACACTGGAACAAACAATTGCTGTGAAAACGCAGCACTAATTTATCAATTGCTGTTATTACACTTCAAAATAAACCATCACGTGGCACCATGAACGTACAGTTTGAAAATGGTTGCGTAAGTGTTCCAGCCGTGTGAACCTCTTCCCACATGCCTCACAAGGATATGGCCTCTCCCCAGTGTGGCAGCGCAGATGACGTTTGAGATCAGCTTTGCGTTTCACAGTATGCGTGCAAAAGGGACACTTAAACCTCACAGGACTTAAGTCATCTGTAAACAGGAAAAACAAATCATAATAAATCAGTCAGCTCAGTCATTCACTTTATTTGAGCATATAGCAAATGAATAAAGATCACCCTACCTTCATCAAACCCTGAATGGCCTACTGGTTTTTTATGTACTATGAATGCTGAAAACTACTCTCTTGCCTGAAATGAATTGCTCCAGATGGAGGAGGTGTTTTGCTTGTCTGTCAAACGGACCATAATAGGAATTGTTCTTCTCAGCAGTATTATATCATGTACCTTTTTTGTAATGACAGTGCTGGCTAAATGGCTTTTACTGTGGGAAACACCATCTCAAGTACTGCTGAACTCATACGAATGTCGGGAGTACTTAATTATGTTAGGCGTTCTCCGTAAGTGTACAATTCATTTTAAGATGTTCCTTGATGCTTGTAATTTACTAATAAGTTATTCTGGTTTGTTAAATAGGATTTACCATTTTTTTAAATAAAATCTTACTATCATGGATTGACTATGTCAAGTCCAAGTACCCCTGAGCCCAAGCAAAGTACTCCCTGGGGTAGAGGTAATCATTCCAATATTTGTACAGCGCTTTTCTCCTGTCTGACTAAAAGAGCCTCCAAGGCAGCCACTACAATTAGGGAGTCTTGCGCAAGTACTTCTACTGAATAAGTTCTGGCTTACCGAATAGGAAAAGCAGAGATTTGAACCCAGGTCTCCCATGTCAGAGAACCCTTAACCATTGCACTATCCAGCCATCATGTATTGAGCGCCTAAAGGCTAGGAACACACAAGGCAGTGCGGAAAACCACGAATTTTCTGCATTGTACATTTTTTTTATTTTTTTGGTGCATTTTTGCATGTAATTGCGTTACACATTTGCATATTTTTTTCAATATTTTCCCATTTTAATGGAGTACAACACAGTATCATCCTATATAATAAAATCCAAGTGTCTCTGCGTCCGTGTGTGTCCCTGCTCATAACAAACTGTGCATATGCGCAGAGACACTGAGGGGGAGTGATGTGCGGCTTCAAGGGGCAGACAGGGCCAACGGGCGGCGTGTGCGCGCCAATGGGCGGCCTTAGGTCAGCTAGTTTATTTAATAAAAACACATTTTACATGCGTTTGAGAAATATGCAGCAAGTTGTGTGTTTTGAAAAAACGCACATTGTAAAACGCACACACACTATGTATTTATTTACACACGTTTTTTCATGAGGCCTTTCATTATGGGTAAAAAAACACTAGCATTTTCCGCCAAGTGTGCTCCTAGCCAGAACATAGAGGACCCACAACAGTGAGATGGTGCTCACTTATGATCCAACAAACAGGGTGGAGATTAAGCAGTAACACAGTTTTGCAACAGTGCCTAGTGGAGGCATCCACCTGGCCATATCGGCAGTTTGGTGATAGTCAAATTAACTGTAGCTGCAGTTAAGTCTTTTTAATATTTTATCTTCTTTGTAGAAAAGTACTAACAGGATTACATCTACTGTCATTTGTGTACATTAATATATAGCAGTTAAAACTGGTCTTCACCTTTTTTGCCACCCAAATATTATGCTTCTTTTGTGACGCTACCTATCATTGTAATGTCCCAGTAACTATCTTTAGGAAAAGGAGTAGGTATAGCTAACACTACTTCATATAAAAGTATGTCATTTCATTTATAGAAGTCAGTCTACGGTAACTAATCCAGGAAACTCTAGAGATCTGTATGACACTACTGTTGTCAGCAATATACAGTCAAAACTGAGCACAAAAAGTTTACTCGCCTTCATTCCACCCGGACATGACCCCCAAGATGGTTGGCATTGCTTTGTACAGTTCATCTGCCTTTGAAACCCCTGCTACATTGTCCTGCTCCCCAGATTCCGCATGCTGTGGTGACTCCGGCCAGCTTTGTGCTGTGTCACCTTCTTCCTCATCTTCTACCTTAGGGCACATCAGATCTTCATGAGGCTGTGAATCCTCTTCCTGCATTAGGCTGTCTTCTTCATGAACCATGCATTCAGCAGTACCACCCACAAGGTCACCTAGTGATATAGGTGTAATGCATGCGCTGGCAAGGGCTTCTGGCAATAATCGCCTACGGTGCTTGCGCACATGTTCTGGTTTACGTGAATGTTTAGTAAAAGGGCGTTGTAACCGAGAGGTAATAGGAGGAGGGTAATTGTATCCTGCAATAAAGCCACTATGTTCTGCAACTTCGTGGATGTGTGTTGGGCTATATTCAGTCCTCCATCCTGCTGCATACAGTCCAGTGCCATTACTGCCATTGTCTTTGTCAGATAAGCTAAAGAATCCATCTCTGTCCTTTTCATTGATGTCCAGCGATGATTTGATGAACATTTTGCAAACACTGATTACATCTGTCATCTGCAGGTAGCTAGCTGCTGACATAACCTCAATGACATTCTGCCCAGAGAGGGGCAATTTACCAGAGTACACAAAATCCAGGATGGCAGTAAAAGTGTCAGCAGAAAACATATCAAATGTTGCTGTTGTAGGTTTACTCACGTCCTTGCAGCTTTGAGACAGCAGCATTTTGAAGTAGCCACTACTGGCGAATAGAACATTACGATGAGCTTTAAACGTCTGACCTCCTACTGTGATGTGACAGTCACAAAACAGATCCCTCTTTCTCTGTTCATCCAACTGCTTCAGAAGACGAGTATGATGAGAGGAGAAATCCATCCTCCCAGGGGCACTAAGTGGCAGAAGTAAAAGGATGGTAAGTTGGATTTATAAACTGGTAAAACTGTATACGGTATACTGTACTGAATATAACATTTATTGCATTAATATTTGCAAAGGAATTAATAGAGAAGAATGTCTACCATAGTATACCATGATTTTTGTTATCCTAGCACATGTAACTACCTCCATGTTCCACCATCTTAAATCACTAAAAGTAATCCTAAATAACTATTTTTCATGAAAGTGGAGCAGGGTCCTTGCTGCTTCCAGATGATGGCCAGGCTTTCATATGCAGACTAGTAGAGCTGCGCTATCCAAACCTTTCTATCCCTCACTGGCTGCAGCACCACAAACCTTCATAGACCCCGGCATAAGCCACATCAAGTCCCAGAAGACTCGGTCATGACAAGAAACAAGGGTCAGGCGGAGCAGCAGCAGCCATGCTATGGCCACTGTTTCCTTCAGAATAAAAGTATTTAGAATGAGTATCTTGCCTTGTGCCGCTTATTATTCCTGGAGTATGGTGGGAGTTTCTGGACAGTCTTGCATGCTTGAAACCCACTAGCAGTGCTTTCTAAGTTCCAGTGATTTGTAGCTTTTGCTAGTGCAATGCTATGGGGGATTTTATTAAAAATCACATCCATCAAAAGGGATCACACCCATAGCATTACATTAGCAAGAGCTTTTCGAATCACAAGTGCTCAGAAAAGGCTTAGAAAAGCGCTGTTAGTGGGTTCCTGGCCACAGAGTACTGTTAAAAGGCTGAAATGAAAAAAAAATGAGCTTGCGGTCAAATCTGAATATTTGTAGCTCGCTACAGATTGAGAACAGGTGAAGGAAGTGAAAACAAAGTGAAGAGATAAACATTTGTATCTATCATCTTACCCCTAAAAGTGACTTTTAGATATTCTACAGTTTTATGTTATGTTTAAAAACTTTGAAAAGCAGATTATTTTATCTCAGCTGAATGGAACAGTCTGTGTCTCAGAGTGCTCCACAAATGAACACAAATATCCGGAAAATTCTTATGTGAAAAAACATTTCCGCCCTGATAAGTGTGAACCCTGCCTAAATATAACAAAAGAAAAACACAGACATCTTTTAAATATATTTTAATAAAAAGACATTCTGATTTGTTGGTTTTGCACATGAATAGGAAACCCTGGCAAAAAATTCAAAGGTGCATTTTTGAAGGTTCATCAGCCACCTTAGTGTACAAAGAAAATTGCGCATGAGAAGTGGAAAATTTTGCGGAGCTAAGCAGCATGCACGCAGGGCCGCAAGTACGCACGGCAAGTCACGTGGTCTGGCGTCCCACTGCTGCCAGCCATCCCTGCCATTCTCGCCGCTTAGGCTGGCTTTGCTGGACTCGCTTATGGCATCATAGCAGTGAAGCATACTGCATAGTGAGCATGAAGCACTAAAATTTGAGGACGAGGAGACCCCCGAACTCCTTTTATGCTCAATGCGAGACCTCATCTGGTTGGTTCATGGAGAGACACATAATGGGAATGACAGGACAGGACGCAGACCACTAGTGCGGTAAGACCAATCCTTTGCTACAATATTTTTGTTCTTTTCCAGATTGTCAATGCATATTTGATGTTGGGGACTGTTTTCAAATGATCCAACTGTGGACTATAACTGAATCCCACCAAAAAAAGTTCTTATGCATGACCATGCAGGATTTGTTCTCAAAGGGCCCCCCACCGCATTATTTTTACATTATTTGTACATGGCACGTGTGTGACTGCGTGGAGCGTGTGTTGGTTTGAAGGTATATGTAACCTCACAATACAGCTTATACCCTGATAATATAGCAGCTGCATTTTATAGCAAAATTTTCCGCTTATCATACGCAATTTTAAATATATGAATTTTTGTTGTAATGTCCCATTACCATTTTGGTATATTGAATTATTGTGTCTAACATATATTAATAAAGCATTTATCTTTGTACACTAAGGTGGTTGATGACCCATATATATTGGTACTAAATTTATGTGACTTCATACTTAGGGTTAGCTCCGCCCACTATCTAATTTTCTGATGGGCAGTGACAGAGTTTAAATGATACTGCACTGTTTTGTGCTTTGCATTTTTAAAGGTTACCTAAATTCTCTCCAGGATAGACTTGTGCAAACAAAAGTGAGCATGGGCATAATGCATCTTTGAGTTTTTGTAAAGGGGATTCTCATTAGTCCACTGATCTGACCAATGAGAATCCTCTCCAGGGAAGATTCTCATTGGTCCATGTTACCCAGAGGATGATTTAAAGATGCTTGTGTATCGAAGTTTCCTTTTCTGTATCGTGGAAAATTACTTCATGTGGACAGGGCATCTTCAGTCAAGAATTTAGAGTGTACCCAATGTGACATTATGACAGACGTGTAGATACAGAGCCAAGCATACAAATGACTATTCCCTATTCCTTTTCTTCTTTTCTGCCTGAAAGAGTTAAACTTTCAGGTACGCAAGTGACAGTTTCTCTGCAGTTAAGAACTAGATGGGCTATAGCATAATTCTCACTGATAAGGACTTTTGCTGGGAATACACTGTTCGTATTTGAGCCAGATAGACGGCTCGATAGATAATTTCCGACATGTCCGATCTCCTGTTCGATCGTTTCGCCGCCTGATTTGTGATAGAAGTGAATGGAAAAAGATAAAAACGAGCGGAAGATAAGAGAATCGAGCTGCAGAAACAAACCGTGTATGCCCAGCATTACAGTCATAAACATCTTGCCTGAAGGGAACAGCTTCTGAGTGCAGGGAATAGACAAAAAAGGTTAATATGTCATAGAGTTTAGCTTCTGGGACACTGAAAAACTGTATCGGTCATATGAGACAATACAGCATTAAACCTACTTTTTTAGCTTTTAAAAAGAAAATAAAACTGATATTGTAAAAAAAATATATGTTTTTCAGGAGTAGGATAGATACTATAGTTCATCTCATCGGTTTATTTTCAGCTCAGGTTCCTGTAAGAAGACCCCTGAGGATTATAATTGTGATAGCTTAGGCTTGAATAATACTGTAGGACAATAAGTTCTAGTTACTGATGTACTCCTATTGAAGGGGGTAACAGTAAAAAAGGGTGCAGGAGGCTAGTGGACTCCCATAATAAATATCGTTTACTGGGCGCAGAACGGGAAAAAAGGGCGCCCGAGAATAATAACGTATAATAACGTTTTCCAAGGGCGCCCAAAGAAAACTGCTTGTGATGATTTACCTTTCCTATTTCAATAAAACATTAGTTTAAATGTTATCCCTTACTGTTTGTAAAACATTATTATTCACAAAATAAAGCGATCAGTACGTAACGTAAATTGTAATATATTTTATCCCTTACTTTTTCTAAAACATTATTCTACACACAATACAGTTATCACTAAGGAGGGTCTTAGGTTTAGGCACCACCAGGGGGGTTTTAGGTTTAGGCACCATTAGGGGGGTCTTAGGTTTAGGCACCACCAGGGGGGTCTTAGGTTTAGGGTTACATAAGTAACCCTCCCTGTACCTACCCCTAACCCCTAGACCCCCGTATTGGTGCCTAAACCTAAGACCCCCCCTGGTCTTAGGTTTAGGCACCAATACAGGGGTCTAGGGGTTAGGGGTAGGTACAGGGAGGGTTACTTACTAATTTTTTTTTTTAACGTTATTATTCATTTCACTTTTTAAATGGAAGATTAACGTTTTCACATTTGCCGAGTTCATGAACATTATTTAATGATTTATAACTTTATAAAAACGAATATTTAAACGAAATATAGTACATTATATTTTTAAACGTTATCCATGTTTATCGTTTAAAACCCAGCGCCCTTTTTTCCCAGCGCCCCTTTTTAACGTACGCATTGAAGGGCGCTTTCAGATTCCACCACGTCAACTTCTGGTGACTCATGCTTGAATTTTTTTTTAAATCTGTAATACTGTATATACTCTGCTATAAGTGGAGAAATGTAGGACTGATTCACAGCAGTATAAACGTTTAGGGGTCGCCTTAAACTTGAGTCTGTCCTAAATTTTCCCACTTATAGCCACCTGGGGGGGGGGGGTGTCACCTCTCCCTCTGCCAAAAGCATCCAGTGCAATTTGCCCCCCCTCTACCATGTAGGTAAAATTCAGAGCAAGTGCAGCAGCGGAAACCATTCAGCCAACTAGCACTGGGCAACGACTCATCTCTGACTCACGCTGGTCCGCGTGGATTAGCGTACCTCTGGTTCCCGATGTGGAGGTTCACTAACCCATGTACACCACTGTGAGTTATTCTATTATGTTACACGTGGGGGTTTACTGGTAGGGGGCTACACATGCAGCATTGTGTTAGCTTGCAGAAGGGTATTATATTACTGCTGCTTGAGTTTCGGCATAAGCTTTCCCTGAGTAGCTACTGCTAAGCTAGCTCTATGACTAGTGTGAAGCATGCTCTTTTCCAACTCACATATGTTCAAAGGCATCAACACAAGTTATAGTATGATATACATAAGTAACTGACTGTGGATAGTGGACTGTAAATTGAGGCTGCTGTGAAAGAATTGGTCAGCTTATAAGCTGAAAACCCTTTTTTTTTTTTTTTTTTTTTTTTTTTACTTGGAGAGTGAGAGTATAGGCTTGTATATGTTACGGCCAGAACCCGAAGTTTGGCCACTTCTAGTTCTGGCCGGCCACTTCGGGTTCTGGCCGGCCAATTCGCGAAGTGCCCGCTGCGCTGCGGCCAATGTTAGAAACGGATCGTTTACTCTGATATGAATGTATCTTCTGGCCGCAGCGCAGCGGCCAAACGTATTAATTTGTTGCAATTTTTAAGCCGGCGGCAATGTAACGATTCAAGCCGCCGGCTTTTTCATCTGCCTCATCTCTCTCCCTCTCTCTTCTTATGGGCAGCCGGGCGGGGACACGCGTGTCCCTCCGGAGTCGTTCGCCGCGGCAGGGAAGCCTGCCGTTCTTGCAGAGCGGGTGCTGGCAGAAGCAATGTCTGCAGCCTCCCCGCTCTGCTGCCCCTGCTGCGACGAACGACTCCCGGGGGGACTCGCGTGTCCCCCCCCCCGCCGGCTGGCCATAAGAAGAGAGAGGGAGAGAGATGAGGCAGATGAAAAAGCCGGCGGCTTGAATCGTTACATTGCCGCCGGCTTAAAAATTGCAACAAATTAATACGTTTGGCCGCTGCGCTGCGGCCAGAAGATACATTCATATCAGAGTAAACGATCCGTTTCTAACATTGGCCGCAGCGCAGCGGGCACTTCGCGAATTGGCCGGCCAGAACCCGAAGTGGCCGGCCAGAACTAGAAGTGGCCAAACTTCGGGTTCTGGCCGTAACATATACACCGCTAGCAGAATCTTTAAGTGAACCTCCAGACTAAAAATCCACTCAGCAGCACTGAAAAGGCTTGGTGTTTCTTTAACAGTTTCACAGCATCCAAACTTTGTTTTTCTTATCCAAGCCTCATTTTTGGCTGTACAGAAGCTAAGCTCCGCCAAAGAAAACTGCCCGGGCAATTTTCCCCTGATACTGTGCAAAGCATGATGGGATTTCTGATGAGCTTCTCGTTGCCTAGCAACTGGGAGGGGTAATCAGGACAGTTGGAACTGTGTCTCATGCTCCCTTTCATCCTCTTTCAACCAAAAAGATGGCTGCCCTCATGAAATCAAACATTTGCCTGTTCTTTTAAAACAGGGTGGGTAAGAGATTACCTACTGTATATATTTTAATTAACATAACTAATGTAACTTAAAGAGAAACCATAACCAAAAAATTAACTTCATCCCAAACAGTAGCGGATAACCTCTTTTACATGAGAAATCTATTTCTTTTCACAAACTGATCATAAGGGGGCTCTGTATGGCTGATATTGTGGTGAAACCCCTTCCCACAGGAAACTGTAAACCTCTTGCATTGTGGGAAATAACTGTTTACAGCTGTTTCCAACTGCCAAAAAAAGAAGCAAGCAGCATCTCCTTCCAGTGACATCACCTGCCAGCAGTAAAAATGTCAACATGTGATAAATGTAAGAATGTAAATCGGGGAAAAGAAAGCTTTTACAATGGGCAAGCACTGATGAAATACTTTAGACATAATTGTAAAAATTAAGCACCTTTTTATTACATTATTTTCACTGGAGTTCCTCTTTAAAGACAATGTTTGTTTAGGCTGAAGTTCCTCTTTAAGCCTGGTACACGCTTTCAATCAGGGTTGTGGAGTCGGAGTCGGGGTAATTTTGAGCACCCGGAGTCTGAGTCGGAGTCGGATGATTTTTGTACAAAATCCACAGCCCTGTTGAATATTTGACTAAAGAGTCAGAGTCGAGGCCATTTTGATTACCCGGAGTCGTGGTTTCATAAACTGAGGAGTCGGAGTTGGAGTCGGAAGATTTTTGTACCGACTCCACAGCCCTGCTTTCAATTATGATTGGCCAATCACTGACCAATTTTACCACCATCATGTAGTATAAGAGCCAACAGATATAAAATACTATGAGCAGATTGTGTAGGCAAACGCTCATACTACATGGAAGTGGTAAAATTGGTCAGTGATTCACCAATCATAACTGAAAGTGTGTACCAATGCCTGGTACACACTTCCAATTATGATTGGCCAATCACTGACCAATTTTACTACCTCCATGTAGTTTGAGGGTCAACAGATACTGACTATGATGTCACTCCCACTCCACATCCGCTACTACAATCAAAGTATGTAGACCACTAATTTGCCCTCTGAAATATGTAAGTAATTTACCATTTAAAATTGTATAATTACAGATAATCGGCTGCTGGGCTTAGGGCATGGTGATTGTTTTATCTACCGACTCTGCTCATGCAAGTTTACTAGACCTTTAGATTGTAGAGTAGACCTTTGGCAGGGTCCCTCCCCTCTCCCCCTGGGCCTCTGTAAAATCACATAATCGTGTATCTTATACTGTTTGAGTGCATAACCCTGTGCTATAACTGTGTGTGACCTCTCTGTCCGATACTCCTTGTTACATTATATGCATACCTATTTTTCAGAGTTGTGGCGTCGGGGTCAAAGCAATTCTGGGTCCCCGGAGTCAGAGGTTTCATAAAATGAGGAGTCAGATGATTTTTGTACCGAATCCACAGTCCTGCTATTTACACTCACCTAAAGGATTATTAGGAATACCTGTTCAATTTCTCATTAATGCAATTATCTAATCAACCAATCACATGGCAGTTGCTTCAATGCATTTAGGGGTGTGGTCTTGGTCAAGACAATCTGAACTCCAAACTGAATGTCAGAATGGGAAAGAAAGGCGATTTAAGCATTTTTGAGCGTGGCATGGTTGTTGGTGCCAGATGGGCTGGTCTGATTATTTCACAATCTGCTCAGTTACTGGGATTTTCATGCACAACCATTTCTAGGGTTTACAAAGAATGGTGTGAAAAGGGAAAAACATCCAGTATGCGGCAGTCCTGTGGCCTAAAATACCTTATTGATGCTAGAGGTCAGAAGAGAATGGGCCGACTGACTCAAACTGATAGAAGAGCAACGTTAACTGAAATAACCACTCGTTACAACCGAGGTATGCAGCAAAGAATTTGTGAAGCCACAACACGCACAACCTTGAGGCGGATGGGCTATAACAAGCAGAAGACCCCACCAGGTACCACTCATCTCCACTACAAATAGGAAAAAGAGGGTACAATTTGCACAAGCTCACCAAAATTGGAAAAGTTGAAGACTGGAAAAATGTTGCCTGGTCTGATGAGTCTCGATAGTCAGAATTTGGCATAAACAGAATGAGAACATGGATCCATCATGCCTTACTACTGTGCAGGCTGGTGGTGTAATGGCGTGGGGGATGTTTTCTTGGCACACTTTAGGCCCCTTAGTGCCAATTGGGCATCGTTTAAATGCCACGGGCTGCCTGAGCATTGTTTCTGACCATGTCCATCCCTTCATGACCACCATGTACCCATCCTCTGATGGCTACTTCAGCAGGATAATGCACCATGTCACAAAGCTCAAATCATTTTAAATTGGTTTCTTGTACATGACAATGAGTTCACTGTTCTAAAATGGCCCCCACAGACACCAGATCTCAACCCAATAGAGCATCTTTGGGATGTGATGGAACGGGAGCTTTGTGCCCTGGATGTGCATCCCACAAATCTCCAACTGCAAGATGCTGTCCTATCAATATGGGCCAACATTTCTAAAGATTGCTTTCAGCACCTTGTTGAATCAATGCCACATAGAATTAAGGCAGTTCTGAAGGTGAAAGGGGGTCAAACCCCGTATTAGTATGGTGTTCCTAATAATCCTTTAGGTGAGTGTATTGTCCAGTGCTGTGTAATATGTTGCCACTTAATAAATAATAATAAACCTATTCAGATGGTAGGGGTGGATAGTGGAGTGTGACATAGATGACAAATGACATATTTAAGAGGGCAAATTAGTGGTCTGTGTATGTATGTACAGGATCTTCTCAAAAAATTAGCATATTGTGATAAAGTTCATTATTTTCTGTAATGTACTGATAAACATTAGACTTTCATATATTTTAGATTCATTACACACAACCGAAGTAGTTCCAAGCCTTTTATTGTTTTAATATTGATGATTTTGGCATACAGCTCATAAAAACCCCAAATTCCTATCTCAAAAAATTAGCATATTTCATCCGACCAATAAAATAAAAGTGTTTTCAAAACAAAAAAAGTCAACCTTTAAATAATTATGTTCAGTTATGCACTCAATACTTGGTTGGGAATCCTTTTGCAGAAATGACTGCTTCAATGCGGCGTGGCATGGAGGCAATCAGCCTGTGGCACTGCTCAGCTGTTATGGAGGCCCAGGATGCTTCGATAGCGACCTTAAGCTCATCCAGAGTGTTGGGTCTTGTGTCTCTCAACTTTCTCTTCACAATATCCCACAAATTCTCTATGGGGTTCAGGTCAGGAGAGTTGGCAGGCCAATTTAGAACAGTAATACCATGGTCAGTAAACCACTTACTAGTGGTTTTGGCACTGTGAGCAGGTGCCAGGTCATGCTGAAAAATGAAATCCTCATCTCCATAAAGCTTTTCAGCAGATGGAAGCATGAAGTGCTCCAAAATCTCCTGATAACTAGCTGCATTGACCCTGGCCTTGATAAAACACAGTGGACCAACACCAGCAGCTGACATGGCATCCCAGACCATCACTGACTGTGGGTACTTGACACTGAACTTCAGGCATTTTGGCATTTCCTTCTACCCAGTCTTCCTCCAGACTCTGGCACCTTGATTTCTGAATGACATGTAAAAGTTGCTTTCATCCGAAAAAAGTACTTTGGACCACTGAGCAACAGTCCAGTGCTGCTTCTCTGTAGCCCAGGTCAGGCGCCTCTGCCGCTGGTTCTAGTTCAAAAGTGGGTTCATGCTTCCATCTGCTGAAAAGCTTTATGGAGATGAAGATTTCATTTTTCAGCATGACCTGGCACCTGCTCACAGTGCCAAAACCACTGGTAAATGGTTTGCCGACCATGGTATTACTGTGCTCAATTGGCCTGCCAACTCTCCTGACCTGAACCCCATAGAGAATCTGTGGGATATTGTGAAGAGAAAGTTGAGAGACGCAAGACCCAACACTCTGGTAGAGCTTAAGGCTGCTATCGAAGCATCCTGGGCCTCCATAACACCTGAGCAGTGCCACAGGCTGATTGCCTCCATGCCACGCCACATTGAAGCAGTCATTTCTGCAAAAGGATTCACCACCAAGTATTGATTGCATAACTGAACATAATTATTTGAAGGTTGACTTTTTTTTGTTTTAAAAACACTTTTATTTTATTGGTCGGATGAAATATGCTAATTTTTTTAGATAGGAATTTTGAGTTTTCATGAGCTGTATGCCAAAATCATCAATATTAAAACAATAAAAGGCTTGGAACTACTTCAATTGTGTGTAATGAATCTAAAATATATGAAAGTCTAATGTTTATCAGTACATTACAGACATTAATGAACGTTATCACAATATGCTAATTTTTTGAGAAGATCCTGTACTAGTTGGGCACTTTGCTACTTTGCTTTTAGCAGCAGAGGCTTTGCTACAATGTATTTCAGGGAGTGGAGCTTGTCTATGAGATTTCCCACTGGGTCCCCTCTACTACACTAGCACCCTCTAGCATACAAGCTCATAATATACATATACACACTCACTCGCTCACTCACTCAGTCGGGAGATAACAGAAACAACCTATGGATAAAATGTGACAGCTATATTCCGACGCACCACTGACATATCTCAACTATCCCTGCATCCAGATGGCAAGCTTGGTGTCTTCTGATTGGCTATGCCAGACGTCTGTCAGGACACTACCTAAATGACAATGGCCTCTGCCATTGGTGGACTACCTCGCCGGTAAAGGCGGGTCAAAGTCCACCTCCTATTATTTGTCCCGCTCCCTGTCACTCATTGAGAGGCGGCTTCTTCTCTCTCCAGATAAATATGATTGGTAGACAGCGCTGTCTATCATACCGCACACCCGTACCGGGAGATTCGGTACCGTTCTACCAGCCTGTAGGAGTGATTAATATTGCTTAGCGATACGTGTAAAGGCTCTCCGGAGCGGTGCTCTGCTATTGCTGTAGAAACCCTGGCGGTAGTCGGTTCGCCACCGGAAAAGATTCCGCGCCCACACACATCCGTTCCGTTATCTGTCAGGCCCGGCGGGTGACGCCCGCAGCTGCACAGACATCCCTATTTTTACCGAGAGGCGAAGCGGGCCCTGACTTCGCTAACAAGCGATAGTACGCACCCCGCCCGAACCCGGGTCACCTCTCGGGCGGTACGCCTTATAGCCATCGGTGCATAAGGTAGTCGCGTCTCTGCATACTTACGGAATACACCCCGCCTTTTTTCGGGTGTGCGCTCGTTTCTGCGGTAGTTCTCACCCGCTTTTGATTTCCCCGGTGTTGCTTCCGTCGCCCGAATGTCCGGACAAAGGCCGGTCACGTGACGACGCCCGAGGGCTGAGACTGTCTTAAAGGGGCCGCGCCTGAGGGGGGGCAAGACACCCGGAGGAGTGGCAGGAATTTGCAGAATGTACATGGGCTAAAGTAGCTGCTGCCTTTACACAAGTGCATAAAGCTATACATCTATAATATAGAGATTTGTCCTGATTTATGCCAGCCTGCACGCAGAGAAAATGTGCTAAGCTGACAAATATACAGTGAAAAAATAAGCCATCTTAATTGCATTAATAAATGACTGAAGCAAAATTGGGATGTTATGATACAGAATGCACAGGTAGCCCCTTTAGTCTAGCACATGTCCACTCTGTAGGCCTGTATCTGAAAACAGAGCAATTATTGATTGATACTTTGTCAAACAGTGATCAAGCATGCACCTTTGCAACTTTTATAAGCAACTTTGTCTTTTGCTGTTAATTTTTCAAATCAATTACTTTCTCCAGTTTTTGGTAAAAATAATAATATATTACTGTAATTCTTCTTTATGTTTACATTAGGACCGTTTCTTCTGAAGGGATCATCATCTACCTCTAGAATTAAATAAACAATCCCTGGGCTCTCATTTCACTTTTTATGCTAGTAGTAGAGTTTAGAAAGGGATAGCGAGTGCTTGTCTTAAAGAAATTATGTTAGTATTTGCACATTTATACATTTTATGGCTTGAGAGGTCTAAGGCCCAGATCACACTGGCACGCATGGTAAACTGATCAGTGTAAAAACGAATCCGTGGAACGGATACGTTTTTAAAGGCATCCGTTTTCCAACTCCGATGCTTCATTCTGTTAGCGTGCAGTCAATGCAACACGTCCGTTGATGTGTAAAAATTGCTGCAGACCCAAACGTGCGGTGTGCTTGTTAGCGACGCTAACAAGGGCGACATGCACTCACATCTGCACGTAGTCGCAGCTATGCTGAGATGCAACATGTTGTAGTTCTCTGCCATTGGGTAATGCCACCATATGGCAAGCACTGACATGCGTGGTGTTACAATTGGTGCCATTCGGCTGCACCCGAATGTTGCTTGTGGGCAGCAGATGGGATGTTGAACTGCCTGATAAGGGCAAAGCCTCCCATCTGAAAGAGGCTTTTTTTTGGGTGACCCAAGGTATGGCTACACTAATATATTAAAATATTATGGCAGTTTTTAACCAGCCATACATAGGTCAGTTATGGCGTGTTATACCAAGCCATTGACCTCTATCTGATTAGAATACAGACCTATAGGATATATATAACGTTTCTGTGAACTTATACTACTGCGGCCGGCAGGAGAGCGGAGAGTTTCAGAGCGGGATCAGGGCCATGTGAGTATGTCAGAAGGTGCCAGGAGTCGCGGATAGCACAGGGCAGCCCAGCTTGAGGTCTGCCAGGGACAGCGAGGCCCTGAGCAGGGGCGTGCCTTGCTTGTACCCTGGCCGCATTGCTAGGAACCTGGGAGATCTGGGGCACAATGGGTGTGGCCATGTATAAGGGAGGAGTGGTAGTGGGTGGGGCAAATGTACATGAACAGCAGTGTGGCTTAGACAGTGGGCCTGACCAGCAAAACAATGCCCGAAGCCCCCTATCTTTTATCAGATTAAAAAAAAAACCTAGTTATCATACAAACAGCGGGCCCCCAACATAAAAATATCATAAATGGGTAGCATTTCACATAAATAGGCAGAGTGTCCCCTCACCTGGCATCAGTGTTGTCCTTAGCTGACTGGCCTGGTAATGCTGTTTTAGCTGACTTTGTGATGATGCTTGGGGTGACCTGGCTGGCAGTGATGCTCTACTGGCCTGGCGAAGATGCAGCGATGCTTTTTCTGACAATTATGGTTGCAGATGCAGTGGTATGCTGGAGAGGTGGTGGAATTTCCAGTTGGCTGAGGTTGCCATATGGTAGGTGGGCCATTGGCGTCTGACTGCGGCTGTGCATGCAGGGGGCAGAGCTATTTACATCAGAATCTTTTATTTCGCCAAGCACTGGGTCGTGCCCGGAATTGGGCTTGACATACCCAGTGTAAAAAGTTGATACACAGAATACAACAGTTCCAACAAATACCATTTACCAGAAAAAAAGTTACAGAGTTACAACCACATTATTATTATTATTATTTATTGTATTTATAAAGCGCCAACATATTACGCAGCGCTGAACAATAAATATATACAATGATACAAGGATGACATACATAGGGTTATACACATAGAACAAAGTTATACATACAAATTGTACAAAATACATGATCATGCCATATGGGCTGGTTAGGTAGGCCCAGTAATACAAGTACAGGCTGTCATAGGACAGGAGCACATGATCCTGTAGATTACACTAGGGAGTGGAGGACCCTGCCAGAGGCTTACAATCTAAAGGGAGGGGTGGAAACACTAGGGGGGCTGTTAAATATTCCTTAGAGAGTTACTGTGTGGTAGGAGGTGGGTAGGCCATCATAAAGAGGTGGGTTTTGAGGGCTTGCTTGAATGTGTTGAAAGAGGGAGCAAGTCTGATGGGTGGTGGAAGGGCATTCCAGAGGGTGGGGGCAGCTCTTGAGAAATCCTGCAGGCGGGCATGGGAGTGTGAAATGCGCGGGGTGGTGAGGCGAAGGTCGTTGGAGGAACGGAGGGGGCGACCTGGTGTATACTTGTGAACAAGCTCCGAGATGTAGGTAGGGCATGTTTTGTGCACAGATTTATACGGCAGGCATAGAATCTTGAAACTTATCCTGAGACGGATAGGCAGCCAGTGCAGGGATTCACAAAGGGGAGATGTGGATGCAGAGCGGTGCGAAGAATGGATGAGTCTTGCAGCCGCGTTCATCACTGATTGAAGGGGGGCAGTGCGTTTCAGGGGGAGGCCAGAAAGGAGTGAGTTACAGTAATCAAGGCGGGAGATGATGAGGGCATGGATGAGCAGTTTGGTCGTGTCTGGGGTTAAGAATGGGCGGATCTTGGAGATATTACGGAGGTGGAAATTGCAGGCTCTTGTGATGTTTTGGATGTGTGGGATGAAGGAGAGGTCAGAGTCCAAGGTGACACCCAGGCAGCAGGCCTGGGAGGTAGGGAGAATGGTTGTGTTGTCGATTGTGAGGTGGAAACCTGGGATGGGTGCAGCAGCATGGGGTGGAAAGATCAGGAGCTCAGTTTTGTCTAGGTTAAGCTTTAGGAACCTAGCTGACATCCAGGAGGAAATTGCTGAGAGACACGAGGAGACCTTGTTTATGGTGGTGGCTGAGAGATCGGGGGTATGGAGGTAAATCTGAGTGTCATCTGCATAAAGGTGGTAATTGAAGCCCAGGGAGGAGATAAGCTTGCCAATTGAGGAAGTGTATATGGAGAAAAGAAGGGGGCCTAGAACAGAGCCCTGGGGGACCCCAACTGAAAGGGGGGCAGGAGTTGAGGAGGAGCCATTGAAGGAAGTGGTGAAGGAGCGATTGGATAGGTAGGAGGAGATCCAGGCCAAGGCAAGCCCATGGATGCCCATGGACTGTAGTGATTGGAGGAGGAGGGAGTGGTCAACAGTGTCAAATGCTGCAGAGAGGTCAAGGAGGAGCAGGATGGAATAACTGCCTTTGGCCTTGGCAAGGGTAAGGTCGTTGACCACCTTGGCGAGGGCTGTTTCAGTTGAGTGCGCAGGTCGGAATCCAGACTGTAGGGGGTCAAGTAGGGTATTGGTGTTGATGTATTGGGTAATGCGCTGGTGGACTAGGCGTTCGAGGAGTTTAGAAGCATAGGGAAGGAGGGAGATTGGGCGGTAGTTTGAGGGTAGGGATGGGTCGAGTGAGGGTTTTTTCAGCAGGGGAAGCACAGTGGCCTGTTTGAATGCTTTGGGGAAGATGCCTGTGGAAAGGGAGAGATTGAACAAGGAGGTGAGGACTGGGGCCAGGTCAGGGAAGTGGGGACGAAGAGTATTCGCGGGTACCGGATCACAGGGAGAGGATGTGGGGGGGGGAAGCCACTAGCAGCAGGCTGACTTCATCAATGGTGGCAGGAGCAAAAGAGGCGAGGGGTGGATGAGACAAGGGAGCCGCTGGGAGGGAAGGCAAGGGGACAACCTGAGACGCATTGGTAAGGGAGGGATGGAGGAGGGAAATTTCATTGCGTATTGTTGCAATTTTAGTGGTGAAGTGGTTGGCAAGGTCATTAGCTGAGAGGGAGGAGCTGGGAGGGGGAGGAGTGGGGTTGAGGAGGGAATTGAAGGTAGCAAAAAGCTGTCGAGGGTTGGAAGCTTGGGTTACAATCAGTGCTGCAAAGTACCTTTGTTTAGCCTCAGAGAGGGCAGTGTGGAAGAGTAACAGTTTGGCCTTGTAATCTAGGAAGTCAGCATTGAGATGTGATTTCCTCCATTTCCGTTTGGCTGCTCGAGTTTCTTTCCTGAGGTTACGTGTGTGGGTGTTGTGCCAGGGTTGGGGGGCTTGATAGGGCGGAAGATTGAGGGGGCAGCTTGATCTAAAGCAGATGAGAGGGCAAGGTTATATTGTGCAGCCGCTTCATTGGGGCATGTTAGGGTGGGTAGGTGGGAGGAGAGGGAGAGAAGGGGACTTGCTAGGACATTTGGGCTGAGATTACGTAGGTCTCTCTGCCATCGACCAGGCTGAGGGGTGGGGAGAGAAGTTGTTGGTGGGGAGATAGTGAAGGTGAGGAGGTGATGGTCAGAGATAGGGAAAGGTGCGATGTCCAGGTTGCTGAGGGAGGTGGACTTTGAGAATATGAGGTCAAGAGTATGACCAGCGCGGTGGGTGGTGGAATTTGTGTGCTGAGAGAGACCAAGGGATTTGGTGAGGGAGAGTAGCTGCTTGGCAGCAGTGGAGATAGGCTCATCGATAGGTAAGTTGAAATCCCCGAGTATGATGGTGGGGAGGTCAGATGACAGGATGTGGGGGAGCCGGGAGGCCAGGTTGTCCAGGAAGAGTGAAGTTGGAGCAGATGGGGGGTGATATAGGACCGCAATGATGGCTGGGAGAGGTTGGTACAGGCGGATTACATGGGCCTCGAAGGATGAGAAGTGCAGGGAAGGGGGCGGTGATAGGACCCGGAAGGTGCAGGGTGCGGAGAGAAGCAGACCCACTCCTCCTCCAGACCTGTTGTCAGGTCTGGGGGTGTGACTGAGATGCAGTCCCCCATAGGAGAGAGCAGCGGCTGCAGTACAGTCAGAGGGGGTGAGCCATGTCTCTGTGAGGGCGAGGAAGGTGAGGGATTTAGAGAGGAAGAGCTCATGGATGGATGTGAGCTTGTTGCGGACAGATCTGGCATTCCATAGACCACAAAACAGAGGGAGAGAGTGCCTGGGGGTTGTATGGATGGGAATAAGATTATTATGGTGTGGTCTGCGGATGCAAGAGGAGTGTGGAGGGGCTGGAAGGGGGTTGGCTGGGAGTTTGGGGACCAGTGGGGGTCTAGGAATGGGTGGGTTGAGGATGGAGGGAGAAAGCACTGGGACCAGCTGGAGAAGCAGGTGGAGGAATAGCATGTGGTAGTGGTGGAGGGGTGACAAAGGGTTGGTAGGAATATGGTGGGTGAAGTGTGGGTGAGCCAGAGAAAGGACTAGGGGGAAGGGGTGCATTACGTTGTGTGGAGAGGAGGCTGGCAGTGGTTTGGACAGAGGTAGATGTGTAGAGAACGGTGGAAGATGCATGGAGTAGGAGAGAGGAAGCAATGTGTGTGTACAAGAGTGCATAGTGCAACAGTTTTTTTTTTATCAAGGACAGGCTTGTACATGCAGGAAGAGACAGCGTGTAAGATGAGAATGATCAGTGGATGGGAATAGAGTGCATAGAGTTCAGTGAGTTGACGGCTGAGGGGAAGAAGCTGTTCCGGTCCCTTGAGGTCTTGGTGGCGATAGACCGGAATCTCCTGCCCAAGGGGAGCCGACTAAAGAAGCGGTAGCCTGAATGTGAGGGGTCGTTGGCAATCCTCAATGCTCTGGAGCGCAGTCTGGAGTTGTAGAGGAGGTCCAGAGGGGGAAGTGGATTGCCTATGATTCTCTCCGCTGATCTTATGACCCCCTGTAATTTGTATCTGTCACTGGCAGAGGAACCAGTGTGGTGATATATTGGGGTGCTGATAATGGTAAGGATAATAACAGAACATATTTCCGTCCTCTTTCTGTCTACTGGGTAAAACCTCAGATGTGTATTGTGCTTGGGAGTAATTGGTCACCTGGCCAGAGTAAACTGAAGGATAATGTGAGTCTGCATGTAAATGTACATTACCTCTGCCCTCATTGTCCAGCAGGGGAAACTCTGTCTACTGCTAATTAGCTGCCAATTGAGGAAGAATAGGCTGGTCGGCATGGCTTTTGAACTCGGAAGTCAGCCATTGTCCCATTATACAAAGCAAGCCTACCAGAGTCTTGGGGGCAGGGGAAGCTGACACCTGAAGGTTTGAAATTTACATGACAGCCATCTGGAAGGGGTTGTGAAATCTCTGCAGACTTTAAAAACTGAGACAGGAAAGCTTTGATGCTAGGAAATAATGTTGAGGAAGCCTTAATCAAGTTTTCACCTGGAGTGAAAAGCCTCACTTCACAATCTTTTGATGTATAGACTTTTACCTGGGGAAATTGGATGTTAAGGAAGTCTTTTGTCGGGTGTGTGCAAAAATGCACTCTTACATGGAAGTTAGATCTCTGGAAATTGAATTATGTCTGAGATTTAATTAAATCTAGTTCCTCCCCTCCCCAAGGAAGTTGCAGCCTCCAGGCGTATCTCACAGTATAAAACAGCAGCTAGGATAGCCACAACTGGTAGCTCTCTGGAGATAGCAAGGAGGCTAAGGGCTGCCCGACTACTGGTCGAAGCGGCGTTCTCCAGCCAATGACGTTCAAACAACGCGGTAACGTTTATTGTTCCCTTTTATTTCGGCAACCTGTCTTGTGTGTATCTTTGTAAACTCTTAATCTTGTAACCTTTACTTTGTAACTTTTTACTTTTTATGTTTTTGTACATCTTTTGTATATATTAAGTTCTGCATTGTTCCACTTTTTTCCTGGAATATTAAATTATTATTTAATAAGCTTGACTTCAGCTGTACTAAACTAACACTCATAGCCTAGAGGAGACTGCAGTGTAGCTGTGTAGAAGTCCATGCCTAATTGTATGCTTGAGCAACACTACCATAGGAAATTGTAATTGCATTGTGTGTATGGGACACTTCTGCGCTCGACAGCAGAGTGGGAGTGGCTAACAGTATCGTTCGGAACGACTGTTAGTGGTTTTTCTGCACGACAGTGTAACTTGCATTACAAGTCAGTGCCTGATTGTGCTGTGTTACTGTACAACTGTACTGTGTGTGTGTGGGTGCGTGGCGTTCCTGTATTCGGCCTAAGCGCAAAGCTAACCCGAATACGAAAACGCAGATTGCGTGTTGAGCACTCGACAGCTGAGTTGACGTGTCTAGCAACGGCTAGTGGTGGCAGTAAGAAGCTTTTTAGGGGTCACCACCTTGTTTGTAGCTCGAATAAGGCTGCTCCCCGCTTGATCTGGTCAAACCCGCAGTCGGGAACCGTATACCCAGGCGTGGCGCGGGCCGGTTCCTGACAACCAGCGTACCAGACCAGGATGGAGGTGCAGAGGACAGATTTGATTGTGGCAGAGTAGAAACTCGTTAGGAGCTTCTGGGACATACCGAACTTCTTCAGTTGGCGGAGGAAGAAAAGTCTCTGTTGGGCTTTCCTCTGGATAACGGTGGTGTTTGTTTTCCAAGTTAGGTCATTAGAGATGGTAGTGCCCAGGAGGCGCACACAGGGAACTCTTTCAACTTCGGTGTACCTCGAGCGCAGCAAAGTTCTCCTTTAGTATTTGGGGGCTGATGGTGTTGAATGCGGAGCTGAAGTCCAGTAGGAGGATCCTGGCATATGAGCCCGGCCTATCCAGATGGTTATAGACCGATTCCAGGCAGGTGTTTATGGCGTCATCGGTGGACCGGTTTGCACTGTATGCATACTAGAGCGTGTCCAGTCGGGCCTCTGTGGAGAGTTTCAGGAGGGGCAGAACCATGCACTCAAAGGTTTTCATGATGACAGACGTGAGAGTGCCACAGGCCTCAAGTTGTTGAGGTCGGAGACGCCCTGTTTTTTGGGGACAGGAATGATAGTGGACCTCTTCGGTGAAGATGGAGCCATACATAGGTTAACCAGCCATACATAGGTCAGTTATGGCGTGTTATACCAAGCCATTGACCCCTATTTGATTAGAATGCTGTCCTATAGAATATATAACGTTTTATGTGAACTTATACTACTGCTGCTGGTAGGAGAGCGGAGAGATTCAGAGCGGGATCAGGGCCATGTGAGTACGTCAGAAGGAACCAGGAGTTGTGGATAGCACAGGGCAGCCCAGCTTGAGGTCTGCCAGGGACAGCGCCTGTCATTAACCACTTGCCGACCGCACGCTTATACCGTGCGTCGGCAAAGTGGCAGCTGCAGGACCAGCGACGCAGTACTGCGTCGCCAGCTGCAGCTTAATTAATCAAGAAGCAGCCGCTCGCGCGAGCGGCTGCTTCTTGTCAAATCACGGCGGGGGGCTCCGTGAATAGCCTGCGGGCCGCCGATGGCGGCTCGCAGGCTAGATGTAAACACAAGCGGAAATAATCCGCTTTGTTTACATTTGTACGGCGCTGCTGCGCAGCAGCGCCGTAAGGCAGATCGGCGATCCCCGGCCAATCAGCGGCCGGGGATCGCCGCCATGTGACAGAAGACAGCCTGTCACTGGCTGCACAGGACGGATAGCGTCCTGTGCAGCCCAGATCTCCGGGGGGAGCAGGTAGGAGAGGGAGGGGGGAGAATGTCGCCGCGGGGGGGGCTTTGAGGTGCCCCCCCCCGCAACATGCCAGACAGGAGGAGCGATCAGACCCCCCCTGCACATCATCCCCCTAGTGGGGAAAAAAGGGGGGCGATCTGATCGCTCTGTGTGGCCGCGGATCTGTGCTGGGGGCTGCAGAGCCCACCCAGCACAGATCCAAACAAACAGCGCTGGTCCTTAAGGGGGGGTAAAGGGTGGGTCCTCAAGTGGTTAAAGCTTGAATCCACGCCCTCTGCCAGTAAGTAGGCAAGGGGTGTGGTGTACAGCCCATAGTGGTGGCAGCCCAATGTGAGCAGTAGGCTGGGCTGGCTGCATCTGCATTTCTTCATGAGCCGCGAACGATGCCCACAAAATGGTGCCGGCGTCCTCTCAAAAAACATTCATTGCACTTGCATGGGAACTCCAAACAAATAAATTCAGAGTACCATTGAAAAAGATCCGGGGAAGTTCCCTGGATCTAACCCCCCAGCGACGTGCCTACTGTTAATGTCAGAACACCTGATCTGCATACCCATTCTGGGTTAGGCTCAATTCACACTGGGGCCAGATTGCAAACGATCAGCTGGAGTAGACAATGCATAATCCACTCCTTTGTTCCCTTGAGGTCCTTGTAGAGTCAGGAGCAGATTTCCACCATAGGCTTCCGCTCACTCAGAAGAAAAGTGCAGGTTGGGACTTTGTGTTCCTGGCCACATTGGACTGAACAGATCCTGTTAACCGGTTCAGCCTACACGCGTTTTCACCTCAAGGACGGAAGCAATTTTCCTGCCAGCACTCCTCCCATTCATTTGCAAATAACTTTATTACTACTCATCACACATAAATGATCTATATCTTGTTTTTTTCTCTACAAATTAAGCTTTCAGTGGGCGATACTTGTATTCAGTAATTATTTTATTTTCGATGCATTTTATATGCAAATTCACCCCCCTTCCCCCCCCCCAAAAAAAGTAAAAATACGCCATTTCTCCAACTCCATCCCCTATAGTTTTAAAATAAGCAAAGCTACTACAAATAAAACCCACCCATTTTATCTGCCCATTAGTACCGGCTATCACATTTAAATTATGTTCCTAGCGCCAATATATTATTTGGAAATAAAGTTGTACTTTTTATCCAGTGATCTTCTGGGACAAGACTCCAAGATATCCACGCCCCTTCCAGGAAATATTTCAATCCCTCCCCTATAAAAGAAAGGCCATGAGAATCTCCCCTCAGTTTGAAATATTTCCTGCGCGAGAAGGATGTTTCTTTCCCTCAGGGGAACCAGGTCTATGGTAGGTAGGGCCTGGGGAACCTTGTAGGGGGCTGCCGAGACTGAGTTGGTCAGTCTGGCAGCATCAAGGTTGCTTACCTTGCCTCGTATTTGCTCCCCTAGGAGGAGGGAGAAAGCGAGATGGCGTCCTCGATCCCTCTGTCCTGGTTGGAGGTGGCGGCTGGGCTGTCTCGCACGTAGCTGTAGACAAGCGTCAGTGGAACAGTAGATCCACCGGGTCTGTTGTGGGGAAGTTTAATAGCCGCGCGCGCGGCTGCCGCTGACGTCACTTCCGGCGGAAACCAGGGCGGAGTTTTGCTTAAGGGAGGCGGTGGGACGCGCCGGCGTTAGTGTTGGGCGAACAGTGTTCGCCACTGTTCGGGTTCTGCAGAACATCACCCTGTTCGGGTGATGTTCGAGTTCGGCCGAACACCTGACGGTGCTCGGCCAAACCGTTCGGCCACATGGCCGAACTAAGAGCGCATGGCCGAACGTTCCCCGAACGTTCGGCTAGCGCTGTGATTGGCCGAACGGGTCACGTGGTTCGGACCCGAACGCGCTCTGATTGGCCGAACGGTCACGTGGTTCGGGTAAATAAATACCCGAACCACGTCATATCTCCGCCATTTGTCTGTGGGTTTAGCTTTGGGTAGGCAGGCAGGGTAGTTCGCGCTCCAGCCACGCTAGCCAGGGTCCCCCCCAGTCATTGTGTGTCGCAGCTGGGAACAGTAGTACACCGCTCGCTCAGCCACACTATATATAGCATTGTTTACTGCCACTGTGTACCTCGCTCAGCCACACTATATAGCATTCTGTGTACTGTTCTGTGTCTGCTGGGAACAGTAGTACACCGCTCGTTCAGCCACACTATATAGCATTCTGTGTACTGTTCTGTGTCTGCTGGGAACAGTAGTACACCGCTCGTTCAGCCACACTATATAGCATTCTGTGTACTGTTCTGTGTCTGCTGGGAACAGTAGTACACCGCTCGTTCAGCCACACTATATAGCATTCTGTGTACTGTTCTGTGTCTGCTGGGAACAGTAGTACACCGCTCGTTCAGCCACACTATATAGCATTCTGTGTACTGTTCTGTGTCTGCTGGGAATAGTGGTACACCGCTCGTTCAGCCACACTATATAGCATTCTGTGTACTGTTCTGTGTCTGCTGGGAACAGTAGTACACCGCTCGTTCAGCCACACTATATAGCATTCTGTGTACTGTTCTGTGTCTGCTGGGAATAGTGGTACACCGCTCGTTCAGCCACACTATATAGCATTCTGTGTACTGTTCTGTGTCTGCTGGGAACAGTAGTACACCGCTCGTTCAGCCACACTATATAGCATTCTGTGTACTGTTCTGTGTCTGCTGGGAATAGTGGTACACCGCTCGTTCAGCCACACTATATAGCATTCTGTGTACTGTTCTGTGTCTGCTGGGAACAGTAGTACACCGCTCGTTCAGCCACACTATATAGCATTCTGTGTACTGTTCTGTGTCTGCTGGGAACAGTAGTACACCGCTCGTTCAGCCACACTATATAGCATTCTGTGTACTGTTCTGTGTCTGCTGGGAACAGTAGTACACCGCTCGTTCAGCCACACTATATAGCATTCTGTGTACTGTTCTGTGTCTGCTGGGAATAGTGGTACACCGCTCGTTTAGCCACACTATATAGCATTCTGTGTACTGTTCTGTGTCTGCTGGGAACAGTAGTACACCGCTCGTTCAGCCACACTATATAGCATTCTGTGTACTGTTCTGTGTCTGCTGGGAATAGTGGTACACCGCTCGTTCAGCCACACTATATAGCATTCTGTGTACTGTTCTGTGTCTGCTGGGAACAGTAGTACACCGCTCGTTCAGCCACACTATATAGCATTCTGTGTACTGTTCTGTGTCTGCTGGGAATAGTGGTACACCGCTCGTTCAGCCACACTATATAGCATTCTGTGTACTGTTCTGTGTCTGCTGGGAACAGTAGTACACCGCTCGTTCAGCCACACTATATAGCATTCTGTGTACTGTTCTGTGTCTGCTGGGAACAGTAGTACACCGCTCGTTCAGCCACACTATATAGCATTCTGTGTACTGTTCTGTGTCTGCTGGGAACAGTAGTACACCGCTCGTTCAGCCACACTATATAGCATTCTGTGTACTGTTCTGTGTCTGCTGGGAATAGTGGTACACCGCTCGTTCAGCCACACTATATAGCATTCTGTGTACTGTTCTGTGTCTGCTGGGAACAGTAGTACACCGCTCGTTCAGCCACACTATATAGCATTCTGTGTACTGTTCTGTGTCTGCTGGGAACAGTAGTACACCGCTCGTTCAGCCACACTATATAGCATTCTGTGTACTGTTCTGTGTCTGCTGGGAACAGTAGTACACCGCTCGTTCAGCCACACTATATAGCATTCTGTGTACTGTTCTGTGTCTGCTGGGAACAGTAGTACACCGCTCGTTCAGCCACACTATATAGCATTCTGTGTACTGTTCTGTGTCTGCTGGGAATAGTGGTACACCGCTCGTTCAGCCACACTATATAGCATTCTGTGTACTGTTCTGTGTCTGCTGGGAACAGTAGTACACCGCTCGTTCAGCCACACTATATAGCATTCTGTGTACTGTTCTGTGTCTGCTGGGAATAGTGGTACACCGCTCGTTCAGCCACACTATATAGCATTCTGTGTACTGTTCTGTGTCTGCTGGGAACAGTAGTACACCGCTCGTTCAGCCACACTATATAGCATTCTGTGTACTGTTCTGTGTCTGCTGGGAATAGTGGTACACCGCTCGTTCAGCCACACTATATAGCATTCTGTGTACTGTTCTGTGTCTGCTGGGAACAGTAGTACACCGCTCGTTCAGCCACACTATATAGCATTCTGTGTACTGTTCTGTGTCTGCTGGGAACAGTAGTACACCGCTCGTTCAGCCACACTATATAGCATTCTGTGTACTGTTCTGTGTCTGCTGGGAATAGTGGTACACCGCTCGTTCAGCCACACTATATAGCATTCTGTGTACTGTTCTGTGTCTGCTGGGAACAGTAGTACACCGCTCGTTCAGCCACACTATATAGCATTCTGTGTACTGTTCTGTGTCTGCTGGGAACAGTAGTACACCGCTCGTTCAGCCACACTATATAGCATTCTGTGTACTGTTCTGTGTCTGCTGGGAATAGTGGTACACCGCTCGTTCAGCCACACTATATAGCATTCTGTGTACTGTTCTGTGTCTGCTGGGAATAGTGGTACACCGCTCGTTCAGCCACACTATATAGCATTCTGTGTACTGTTCTGTGTCTGCTGGGAACAGTAGTACACCGCTCGTTCAGCCACACTATATAGCATTCTGTGTACTGTTCTGTGTCTGCTGGGAACAGTAGTACACCGCTCGTTCAGCCACACTATATAGCATTCTGTGTACTGTTCTGTGTCTGCTGGGAATAGTGGTACACCGCTCACCCGCCACTGTATAGCATTGTGCTCTGTGTCGCTGCTGGGAATAGTGGTACACCGCTCACCCGTCACTGTATAGCATTGTGCTCTGTGTCGCTGCTGGGAATAGTGGTACTGTATAGCATTTCTGTACTGCCACTGTACTGCTGCCAGTCAGCGTGTACTGTAAGGATAAGTGAAATGAGGAAGAAATCCGGTGAAAGAGGGAGGGGCAAGGGAAGAGGTGTTTCCCCTGACGGTTCACGTACAGGCCACAGGGGAGCACCCAAGAAAACCCACTCAATACCGCCCATGTTGTCCAGGACAACAACCCTCACAAATCCAAAAGAACAGGACCAGATAATTACTTGGATGACCTCTCAAGCGTCCAGCAGTGGGTTAAGCAGCACCAGCACATCACGCACGAGGTCCGAGTCCTCAGCCAGTTACAAGGAGCCAGTGGGCACAAAGCTGACACAACCGGCAGCGACACCACGCACACAACTGCCAGATAACCAGTCCGATGAATTACCTCAGGACACAATGGGGTATTCGCAGGAGCTATTCCCAGCCCAACAAACTTCCACCTTTCAAAGGTCAATGGAGGAACAGCCAGAAATGTTGTGCCTGGATTCACAACCGTTAACTGTGGGAAATGCACCGCGCACTGAAATACAAGGCGAGTCCGAAGAGGACTCGGAAACCCAAATCCCAGAGCAATTTGGGCAGGAGGGGTTGCAATTGCAGGAGGTCGGCCGACAAGATCTGGAAGACGACGTTGGAGTGTGCTGCGCAGAGGTTGTTGTGGGGAGCTCTACTCCACGGCGGCGGCCCACAATGACATATGACGAGTTTGAGGAGATGGAAGAGGAGGGTATGGACAATGTGGACAGAGACCCAGATTTTGTTTGTGAACGAGAACATCGCCGTCGTAGCAGCAGCACAGATGAGTCTGTTGAAGAACCCACTGCTGCACGAGCTCGCCTTGTGCCACAAGGTAGGCGGCGCGCAATTTCAGGCACCACAAGCGTGGAAGTTCAAGTGAGAGGCAAAAGAGGAGCAAACAGAAATCGCCAGCAAGGAGGCAGGTGCTCCAAAGTCTGGGCTTTCTTTGAAGACTGCACTGAGGATGTTACCATGGCGATTTGCAAGGTGTGCAAGACCCGCCTGAGCAGGGGGAAAAGTATTAACAACCTCTCCACCACCAGCATGAGCCGTCACATGCTATCCAAACATCCCACTCTTTGGGCAAACGCGTCAGGACAGGGTACCAGAAACAACACTGCCTCCCTTGGGTTCACCAGACCCGCCTCAGCAGCAGCAGTAGCCCAGCCATTGCGTGGTTCACAACATTCACAAACATCAGACGACGCTGACACTGTCACTTTCCGGAGTAGTGCTCTTGAGGTCTCCCAGTGTTCTTCAAACACAACAACCAACAGCCCTTCCGTGTGCAGCGCTACGGTTCAGTTGTCTGTGTCGGAGATGTTTGAGCGCAAGAGGAAATTGCCAGCAAATGACCCCCGGGCCGTGGCAGTAACAGCCAGCATAGCCAAGCTTCTGGCCTGCGAAATGCTGCCATATCGATTGGTGGAGACAAACAGCTTCAAGGGCATGATGTCAGTGGCCATCCCACGTTACGTGGTTCCCAGCCGCTACCACTTTGCACGCTCTGCAGTGCCTGAGTTGCATGAGCACGTGGTCAGCAAAATAACCCGAAGCTTGAAGAATGCCGTTGCCTGCAAGGTTCACCTCACCACTGACACCTGGACGAGTGCGTTCGGCCAGGGTCGATACATCTCCCTTACCGCGCACTGGATGAACCTTGTGGAGCCTGGCAGCGATTCCTCACCTGCTACGGCACGGGTGTTGCCCACGCCACAAACAGCTGCACCGCCGTCCCTCACACTGGATAACAGCAGCACCTACCTCTCTGACTCCTTCTCCTCCAACGCATCTCAAAGCTGTACCTCATCCGGAAACGCTAACCCAGCAGCAGTAGGATCGTGGAAGCAGTGCAGCACAGCTGTTGGCATGCGTCAGCAAGCGTTGCTGAAGCTAATCTGCCTTGGGGATAAGCAGCACACAGGGGAGGAAATTTGGAAGGGAATAAAGGAACAGACGGATTTGTGGCTGGCACCGCTGGACCTGAAACCGGGCATGGTTGTGTGTGATAATGGGAGTAATCTCATTCGCGCTTTAAGGTTGGCTAAGCTGACACACATCCCTTGCCTGGCGCACGTGATGAACCTGGTAGTTCAGCGGTTCCTGAGGACATACCCAGGCGTGGCCGATCTTCTGTTGAAGGTGCGTCGAGTGGCCAAACATTGTAGAACTTCCAGTACTGCTTCGGGGGCACTCGCCAAGATGCAGGAGCGCTTCAATCTCCCCCACCATCGCTTGCTGTGTGATGTCCCTACGCGCTGGAATTCTACGCTGCACATGCTAGCCCGCTTTTGCGAGCAGAAGAGTGCAGTGGTCCAGTACATGACGGCGCAGTACCGAGGCGCATCCGGCCAGCTGCCAAGCTTCTGTGGATCCGATTGGGCCAACATGTTGGACCTCTGCCAAGTCCTCCAAAATTTTGAGCAATCCACGTTGCTTGTGAGCAGTGACAACTCTTCAGTCAGCATTACCATACCACTGCTGTGTTTACTGAAGAGGTCGATGTTAAAAATCAAGGAAACAGCTGTCATGATGCAACTGGGGGAATCTGAAGGAGAAAACGATCAGCGTGATGGTACCAACATCAGGCCATCCGCCTCAGGGAACGCTGGCCCCAGCAGCTATGACGAAGAAGAGGAGGAGGAACAGCTGGAGTTGGAGCAGGAGTTTCATGCCACCACTGACGAGGGCCAGAGCGGTGCACGTTGGACTTCCACAATTCAACGCGAATGGTCAGCAGAAGCAGACCAGGAGGAAGGTGACGACTATGATGCATCACAACAACTATCACAACGCTCACAAGAGGATGATGAGGATTCTGGTGGGACTCTGGCACACATGGCTCAATTCATGCTAGACTGCTTTGAACGTGACCCACGCATTGTGCGCATTCTGGACAACACCAATTACTGGGTTTATACCCTTCTGGATCCACGGTACAAACACAATGTTCCAAAACTGCTTGAAGAAAGAGTCAGACAGGTCAAAATGGAAGAATACCAGCAGGCCCTTGTGGAGACTTTAGAGAGGAGATTGACATCCTCCCCCTCCTCTAGCCAGTTGTACGCAGACAGACTGACTTCCGCAAACCCAGGACGACCAGGAGGGCAGCAAACAACGCAAGCCGCAGCTAGTACCCAAAAGGGAATGGTATCGGCAGTGTCCTTGGAGTGGGAAAATTTTCTGACACCCATGCAGCAGCAGCCCACTGAACAGCAAGCGTGCAGATCCACCTCCAACACCGATCGCCTGGAGAAGATGGTCAAGGACTACATGTCAGATGACGTAGCTGTGTCTAACAATCCATCTGCACCCTTCAACTATTGGGTATCGAAGCTAGACACCTGGCACGAACTGGCAATGTACGCAATAGAGGTGCTGGCTTGCCCGGCAGTGAGCGTTATGTCGGAACGCTGTTTCAGTGCTGCCGGAGGCATCGTCACAGATCGGCGTATCCGCCTCTCCACAGAAAATGCAGACCGTCTGACTCAAATTAAAATGAATCAATCCTGGATTGGAAACGACTACGCAACACTCCAGGACCCCAACCAAGTAACATGACCAATGAACATCTGGGATGGTTTAGCGTTTCCGGTCCCTGTTTATTGAACCTCTCATCTGTATTACACTCATGACTGCATGGCGGCAAAAAGCATTGCTATATCCGCACGCTTTTTGTCCTCATGCAAGGCCTGTGTTGTTGTGTCTCAAAAAGCTTGGCCTTCTCCTCCTGCGCCTGCTCCTGTTCCATCACGTCTGCTGCTGCTGGGTTAGCATTTCCAGTCCCTGTTTATTGAACCTCTCATCTGTATTACATTTATGACTGCATGGCGGCAAAAAGCATTGCTATATCCGCACGCTTTTTGTCCTCATGCAAGGCCTGGGTTGCGTCTCAAAAAGCGTGGCCTTCTCCTCCTGCGCCTCCTCCTGTTCCATCATGTGTGCTGCTGCTGGGTTAGCGTTTCCAGTCTCTGTTTATTGAACCTCTCATCTGTATTACATTTATGACTGCATGGCGGCAAAAAGCATTGCTATATCCGCACGCTTTTTGTCCTCATGCAAGGCCTGTGTTGTTGTGTCTCAAAAAGCTTGGCCTTCTCCTCCTGCGCCTGCTCCTGTTCCATCACGTCTGCTGCTGCTGGGTTAGCATTTCCAGTCCCTGTTTATTGAACCTCTCATCTGTATTACATTTATGACTGCATGGCGGCAAAAAGCATTGCTATATCCGCACGCTTTTTGTCCTCATGCAAGGCCTGGGTTGCGTCTCAAAAAGCGTGGCCTTCTCCTCCTGCGCCTCCTCCTGTTCCATCATGTGTGCTGCTGCTGGGTTAGCGTTTCCAGTCTCTGTTTATTGAACCTCTCATCTGTATTACATTTATGACTGCATGGCGGCAAAAAGCATTGCTATATCCGCACGCTTTTTGTCCTCATGCAAGGCCTGGGTTGTTGTGTCTCAAAGCGTGGCCTTCTCCTCCTGCGCCTCCTCCTGTTCCATCACGTGTGCTCTGTGCTGCTGCTGGGTTAGCGTTACCGGTCCCTGTTTATGGAACCTCTTCTCTTTATTACATTTATGACTGCATGGCGGCAAAAAGCATTGCTGCTATATCCGCACGCTTCTTGTCCTCATGCAAGGCCTGGGTTGTTGTGTCTCAAAGCGTGGCCTTCTCCTCCTGCGCCTCCTCCTGTTCCATCACGTGTGCTGCTGCTGCTGCTGGGTTAGCGTTACCGGTCCCTGTTTATTGAACCTCTTATCTTTATTACATTTATGACTGCCTGGCGGTAAAAACCATGTTACCTGTGCAAAGAAACATGACATTTTCAGCATTTAAAAGACAATTTTTCCTTTGAAACTTTACAATCAATTTTCTCAAAAACTATAAGCTCTTTTTGCTAAAAAAAATTTTCCTCTTGTACCCACTCCCAAGGTGCACATACCCTGTAAATTTGGGGTATGTAGCATGTAAGGAGGCTTTACAAAGCACAAAAGTTCGGGTCCCCATTGACTTCCATTATGTTCGGAGTTCGGGTCGAACACCCGAACATCGCGGCCATGTTCGGCCTGTTCGGCCCGAACCCGAACATCTAGATGTTCGCCCAACACTACCTCTCACACTGGCACTGGTGAGCGAACAGGACAGTCGCAATGTCTGTGGCTCCGGGGGAGGAAGTAGCTGGTCCATCTAAGGTATTTTTGCGGCAAATAATAAATACTTAGTATTATCTGGGCGACCTTTCCTATTCTAATAGGTTATTTGGATCATGTTTTTCAGGCAAAAGATGGATCAAAGAAAAAGTGCCCAGTATGCAATGCACGATTGCCAGCTGAATGGGAAAGATCAGTTTGGCTCAAAACTTGGGAAGGAAGGATCACTTCAAAATCCAGGTTATGTTCGGTTCCCTTTACAGGTAATCTGTTATTTGGGCCCGAATTGGATGCTACTTTGGAAAGGACTTCTAGCAAAAAGAAAGTCTTTCCAAAGAAAAAGGTTACACAGCCTAATAAACGTCCTTTTAATAGGCCACGTAATCAGCGTCAAGGACAAACTAAAAGGAAAGGATGGTCTTTTAACAAGAATGGTAAGGGGAGTTTTCTTATTAAACCCCAGGACAATAAGAAATCCCAATGACCATCAAGTGGGGGGGGGGGGGGACTGAAGAAATTCAGCGAGGTTTGGAGATATTCAGTCGCCAGCCCATACATTGGCTCAATTGTGAAGATGGGTTATCGAATAGAGTTCGATTCTGTGCCTCCCAACAGATTTATGATAGCAAGAAGTCCGGTAGTTGCGACAATGTCGCAGGAGTTGCCTCGGATTCTGAAAGACATGGTAGATCAGAATGTGATCATTCCAGTTGTTCGGTCAGAACAGGGGAGGGGGTTTTACTCTTCCGTGTTTCTGGTAAAGAAGCCATCGGGGAAATTCCGGTTAATTCTAAATCTAAAGAAACTGAATCCGTTGGTCAAGTACAAATGATTCAGGATGGAATCAATTCATTCTATCATACTGGCATATTCCCATTCACCCATATTCACAGAAATACCTCAGATTTGCCGTATCTCTAGAAAGCACTCTGTGTCACTTCCAATTCACTTGCCTTCCCTTCGGGATCAGTTCAGCCCCTCGCATATTTACAAAGATTATGGCGGAGGCTTTAGTTCCTCTTCGGGAGCAAGCTTTCCAGGTGATTTTTTTATCTCGACGATATTTTGATTTTTGCCGATTCGGTGGAGCTTTTGAAGGCACATCTAGAGACTTCTTTGAGGCACCTAGCAGATCTGGGGTGGTTGGTAAATCGAGACAAATCTGTGTTGGTACCAACACAAACGATAACATTTTTAGGAATGATGGTAGACACTTCAGAACAAAAAATGTTCTTACCACAGGACAAAATAGACAAGGTTATGAAAGAAATAACCTGTCTACAACAGAACCCAAAAGTTTCCTTAAGAGTGATAATGAGAACTCTGGGACTTATGTCTTCCACGGCTCCAGCAGTGCAGTGGGCCTTAGCACACCAAAGACTGCTTCAGTCTTTTCTATTAAAGAACTGGGACAGATCTCAGTGGAACTTGGATCAGGAAGTGATGCTTCCCTTGACAGTGGTCAGAGATTTAGACTGGTGGCTGAACAAGGGAAATCTGTCACGGGGGAATTTATGGATATACCCCAGAGAAGTAACAATCACAACAGATGCCAGTTCTTGGGGGTGGGGTGCTCATGTGGAGCATCAGGCCTTTCAGGGACAGTGGAGTCAGGAAGAGAAAAGTTTCTCGTCCAATCGGAGAGAATTGAGGGCAGTAAAGATTGCTCTCTCTCAGGCACAAAAGATTGTAAGGAACAAACATGTCATGGTGAGATCAGACAATTCCACGACTGTGGCATATATAAACAAACAAGGGGGCACGAGGTCGGAATGGTTGCAGAAGGAGGCAGAGGAAATCTGTACTTGGGCTCAAGTACACGTACTATCTCTGAAGGCTCTTCATCTAAAGGGTCTTCAGAATTTAGATGCGGACAAGTTAAGCAGGAATGCCGTTCTTCCGGGAGAATGGTCCCTGAACAGAGACGTTTTTGCTCTGATTTCAGATGTCTGGGGTGTTCCTTCAATCTATCTTTTTGCGACAAAGCAGAATGCTCTTCTGCCAATGTTTTGCTCGATAAATCCAAGGGACGATCCTTGGGGGATAGATGCGCTGTCGCAAGTATGGAACTTTCCTCTGGCATATGCGTTTCCTCCTCTGCCTCTCATTCCATTAGTCATCAAAAAATGGAGGGAGATAAAAGCCCCATTAATTCTGATAGCGCCTGTTTGGCCAAAAAGAAGTTGGTTCCCAATTCTAAAAAAGTTATCTGTAGAGCCTCCTCTAAAGTTACCGTACAGGAAGGACCTTCTGTACCAGGGAAAGCTTTGGCATCTGGAGGTGGAAAAGTTAAAGCTAGCAGCCTGGATCCTGAGGTAGTATGGCTTAAGAACAAGGGGCTTTCCAATAGGGTTATTCAAACTTTATTGAAAAGCAGGAAGGATTCTACCAGAAGTATGTACATTAAATATTGGAAAACGTTTTTTCATTGGTTAGATTCTTCTTCTTATAACTCTTTCTATTCCAGCATTATTGGATTTTTTGCAGGAAGGTTGGGAAAAAGGATTATCGGTTAGCACATTAAAAGTGCAGGTATCAGAGGCGCATGCGCGAGTCACCCGGGATGGACGCATAGGGAGAGAGCTCCGTCCGCCGCCGCTGCACACCGCTGCCTCCTCCGCTCCCACAGCTACAAAGACCGGCGCTTTTGCGGCAGACGACCTCCACACGCCCCCCAGCACCATATGGCCACCAAGGGAGCCCAGAAAAGCGCCACAACAACGGGCGCCATGGAAAAATTCCTCCGTCACCCGCCCAGCCAAGATGGCGCCGACCACGCAGATCCTCCAGGCCTAACTTCGGCTGACCAGGCGAGTACAGGGGGGAACACACAGCTTCTAACAGCTGCGCTCCTAGAACAAACACTAGACAAACACTACCATAGCCTCCATAACTCCCTGCAGAACGTAATCCTCACTGCAGTACAAGAGCTCCGCACTGACATATCAGGGCTGGGGGAGCGTACACAGGCCTTAGAAGACAAGATGGATGCCCTAGCCATAAAACAAGCTGACTTATCGGAAGAGCAGCAACTGATGCAAACCGACATAAAATCTATTCGCACAGCACAAGAGGACATGGAGAATAGAGAGAGGAGACAAAATGTACGCATCAAAGGGGTCTCTATGTCTCTGACAAATGAGCGTATCGAGGCCCACCTCAAAGAATTATTTCACTCACTACTCCCTGACATGGCGGACGAAATGTGGAGAATAGACAGAGCCCACAGATCCTTGGGGGAACGCCGACCTGGTGCCCAGAGGCCAAAAGACATTATTGCCAGACTTCATTACTATGAGGCTAAAGATGCCCTCCTCAAAGCCCTCAGAAACAAATCTACTATCTCATTTAAAGGGGACGATATTGCCATATATAACGATCTATCTCTAATAACTTTGGCAAAACGCAGGGCCCTCAAGCCGGTCACACAGCTGCTCAGAGAAGCTGGAATCTTTTACAAATGGGGATTCCCCTTTCGCCTAATAGTAAACAAACAAGGCCTGATCTTGACTCTATCTGACTTTGATGATGCCCCCATGTTTCTCAAACAACTAGGCCTTAAACTATCTGCTACCTCCACTGTTCTACCTCGCTCCTCACCTATATCCTCACCTCCAAGGAAAGTACGGCACATTTCTGAATGGACTAAACTCCCTATCCGCAGTATCACTTTCCCAGACAACACAAATAATATGGAAGACCAACCATCTGGGGAATGAACTACAGTTTTTGCTCCTCCTCGCTAGGACATCATCTTGGAATCTGAACCTTCTGCTCTTTATTTTAAAGCAATGACTTACCAACCACCTAGTTCTCCTTGCCGACACTGCACGGTTGCAGCGGACGGCGGATGGTGACTCCCCCTGTTACCTCCTAATACCACTGATTATGTGGACCACCACCTATTTTCTCCTGGGACTTCTCATGTACCTCAGGGGGACCAATCCTCGACTTGCCTGGCTGCCTCGGCAGGCAGTCAACCTGAGGCGGTCTCCGTTCAGGCAACAGTTTTATGCTGCCCCTAAAGTTAGCCACCAGATTAAAGGTGGCACATTTTTCTGGTACTACGCATACGCTATACTATCTGAATCTCTTATTATTATTGTTCGGTTTCTTTTATGTTTTTTTTTTCAGGTTAGAATGGTTTGTCCTCCAGCCATAGTTGCATACCTACCTCAAGCTATACCATGGTTAATATTATGACACTAAATACTAAAGGCTTAAACACACCCCAGAAGAGGTTTTCTCTCTTTCGAGACTTAAAAAGGATGAATATTGACTTAGCTTTTCTACAGGAGACTCATCTGTGTAAAAAAGACCAACCTCGCCTTTATGATAGACTGTTTTCTGGGATGTGTTTGGCCTCGGGCCCTAAGAAGAAAGCAGGAGTAGCTATCATCTATAAAAAGACATTCCCACTGCAAATCACCAAAACTGTTCCTGATCCCAAAGGCCACTATTTAATCATCATAGGCACCTTATATGGGAAATCTGTTACATTAGCTAACGTATATGCTCCTAATCAAAATCAAATATCATTTTTAACCACTTTCCTTAGAAAACTGTCCAAACTTACCACAGGCACACTATTGCTAGGAGGGGATTTTAATCTAGCTTTCTCAGACCTTAAGGATAGATACACTCCTTTAAGCGGAACTACTAAATCTCCACATAGTCGCAACTCCCGTAAATTTAGAATACTTTTAAGACAACATAGGCTCCTAGACCTATGGCGAATTTCTAACCCCACCTCCATAGAATATACTTTCTTCTCCCCCCCCTCATGCATCTCATTCCCGCTTGGATTATCTGTTCGCCACAGCAACCACTATACCTCTACTGAAAAAAGCTGATATACAACCGATTGCTTGGTCAGACCACCAAGCGGTCAATGTTGAGATCGACTTATTTTCTCGTCCCCATAAGCCAAACTTCTGGAGATTAAATGAAACCCTACTACAAGATAAAAACCTCCTCGCCAAATTTTCTGAAGAATTGCAATCATACTTTAACATTAATGATGGATCTGTCTCGTCCCCTGGAACATTATGGGAAGCACATAAAGCCTTTATTAGGGGGTCATTTATCTCAGAAGCCACTAAACGCAAAAAAATGTCCTGCTCGAAACTCCTAACTCTACACTCGAAACTTAAACAAGCACAAGCTGCATATAGAGACGACTCCTCCCAACTACACTATTCAGCTATACAGGCCATTAAACATGAAATACAGACAATCCAATCTGTACAACTAGAAAAAAGCCTAAGATGGACTAGACAACTCTTCTTTGAACGAGGGAATAAGCCACACACCATTTTAGCACGTAAATTGAATCCAAAATCGTCCCAACCATCCTTATACTCTATAAAAGACCCCCAAGGAACCATTCATTATCACCCCCAAAAAAATCGCTCAAATCTTTACAGACTACTACCGACAACTTTATAATCTCCCTCAGCCTTCCTGTCCCTCTACACATCTATCTAAGATTGATGAGTTCCTAAACCAACTATCCCTACCAAAGTTAACCGAAGAGAATATTAAACTCCTAAATTCCCCCATAACAAATGAAGAGATTTTGGAGGTAATTAAACTCCTCCCCTCTTCCAAAGCTCCTGGACCAGATGGTCTCCCATACTCCTACTATAAAAAATTTCGAAGTATCCTCTCCCCTTACTTGACCCAGCTTGCTAATACATTCATGGATAACCAATCAGCCCCTACTTCTTTTTTAACCTCCCTTATTACAATGATACCCAAAGAGGGGAAAGATCCACAACTCCCACAAAGTTACCGCCCTATTTCTCTCCTTAATGCAGATCTTAAAATTATCACCAAAGTAATGGCCAATCGCCTGAATCCTATATTAACTTCTCTGATCAACAATGACCAGGTAGGCTTCATAATCGGACGCCAAGCTGGCGATAACACCAGAAAGGCAGTAAACCTTATAGAACTGATGAACAGATCCAACCAGCCTTCTCTGCTCCTAAGTTTAGACGCAGAAAAAGCCTTTGATAGGCTATCATGGCCATTTTTGTTCAGAGTCTTGGAACATCAAGGATTCAGGGGACCCTTCCTCAATATGGTACACTTCCTATACTCTTCCCCATCCACCTCAGTCAAACTTCCCTTCGCATCTCCGACCCATTTCCCAATTCTTAATGGCACACGCCAGGGATGTCCACTCTCCCCCCTCCTATTTGCTCTTAGTATTGAACCCCTGGCGTGTGCCATAAGACAAAACCGCGACATCACAGGAATTAAACAAAGATCCCAAGAATATAAGATCTCCCTATTCGCGGATGACATCCTACTAACTTTAACCCAACCGCACACTTCACTCCCTATATTACACTCAATATTGAAAGATTTTGAATCCATCTCAGGCTTTAAACTCAACCAAGAAAAAACAGAAGCCCTCCCTATCAAAATCCCACAGACGTTACTGAATAATCTACAACAATCTTTCCACTACAATTGGAGGAAACACAACATTAAATACCTAGGCATACTTCTAACCCACACCTACTCTACCCTATACAAAACAAACTTCCCATCCCTCATACAATCCATCCTACAAGACCTCCACAAATGGACAGCTTATAAAATCTCCTGGATAGGTAGAATTTATTCCCTTAAGATGAATATACTGCCCCGCCTACTATATCTATTTGAGACCCTACCGGTCCAAGTACCATCCTCACAACTCAAACTACTACAACGTGCTTTTTTAAAGTTTGTGTGGAACAACTCTCGTCCCAGAACTAATGCCTCGATCCTAATGACATCCCGGGAACAGGGAGGATTAGGGCTACCTAATTTAAAGCTATACTATCAAGCCACACATCTAAGACAAATACCTGAGTGGTCCAATCTAAATGTATACACCAAATGGGGCCTCATTGAAGCAATGAGTGTTTATCCCATTTCATTACCAGCTTTGATCTGGCCCCAGATCCCTCCTAAAATCTCATTGACCCAACTACTTCCCACTATGAAATTCACTCTACAAATATGGCGGTCAACTGTAAAAACAGCTCACCTTAGATCCCTCATATCCCCATTATATCCCATATTGGGAAACCCGGCCTTCATTCCGGGAATGTCAGAAGAATTCATGGGAAGATGGTACAGTCTTAAATACACTAATTTTATGGAATGGGTGGACTTATCTTCTGGAAAAATCTTGACTAAAGAAAAAATAGGAGAGAAAATACGACTAAATACTAAAACTATTATGGAATATAACCAAATTCACCATCTACTGAAGTCTATTTCTAAAGGAATTAACCCACCGTATACTTATACCCCCTTTGAACATCTATGCAAAATCAAAGGACACCAAAAGGGTCTTATCTCTTCGATTTATAAGTTACTTCTAGACAAATCTGGTACTATTAAACCTAACCATGCATACATGTCCAAGTGGGAACAAGCTCTGGGCCATACTATAAGCCTAGAAGAATGGCTCTCTATATGGGAAAATGCTAGACTTACATCCATGTGCACACATGTTAAGGAAAATATTTACAAGATACTATTCCGGTGGTATAAAACTCCTGAGGTATTGTCTAAAATATATCCTGAAGTCACTAATAAATGCTGGAGGGGATGTGATCAATTGGGCACTTTAGAACATATATTTTGGCATTGCCCTATAATACAACCTCTATGGACTGATATCCAAGCTTTAATATGGAAAGTAACAGGAACATCAATTCCCATGGACCCCATATATATGTTACTGGGTAAACCTGTTCCCAAAACAAGAAAGAACCTCATGAGATTGATCACACATATCTTAACCGCCACTAGACTGTCCCTAGCCTCATATTGGCGCAATACCTCTATCCCTAGAATGCCTGAAATTATTGCTAAAATTAATTGGACCAAGCTGATGGAATCTTTAACAGCTAGACTCCGGGATACAGAATCCAAACATGATAAAATATGGGATCCATGGGAAACCTTCTTTCTGAACTATGAACCTCCATGATACAATAACACTTTAGATACTATAGACCCAGCCTAACTAGGACCTTAGGCCAACTTTAAAACAATCCTACAATTGTAACAAACGTAATATGCACTCTGCTCTTCTTCTCTGGGACCCGATTTTTCAACCGTATAGAAAAAACTTATATCTAAGAGGACAAACCTAATAGCAATATATTCCCTGCCCTTTGTCCCTTACCTATCCCTCCCTTCCTCCCCACCCATATCCCCCCTCCCCCCCTCACCCACTCCCTATCCCCCCTCCTAGTTTTCCTCCTGTTAAATGTTATGTTATGTTACAATATAAACAATAACATGGTTTATATGATGTCATTCAGTAATAATGCTAAAATTCTTTCTACAATGCACCTTAAATATGGAACCTGATCTTACGCTGCAAAAAAAATACTTGACTTGAGCCTTTAATGTGCTTACTTATGAATACAACTTGTTCTGAATGTATATACTATGCAACTTTATTCAAATAAAAATTTGTGTTGAACAAAAAAAAAAAGTGCAGGTATCAGCCTTGGCAGCCATGACAGGTAAAAAATTAGCTGTGGAGGATTTGGTGGTAAGATTTTTTAAAGCTATTGGTAGACAGGTACCCATTAAAGCACCTAATGTGTCCCCTTGGGATTTGCCGTCTGTGCTAAAAGGTTTATCCGGGGCCCCATTTGAACCGTTGGACCAGGGTGATTTATTGCATGTTACAATCAAAACTGTATTTCTCACTGCCATATCTACAGCTAGGAGGGTCAGTGAAATACAGGCGTTATCTTGTAAGCCTCCATATTTTCAGGATTTAGGGGACAGGTTAGTGTTACAAACAGATCCAGGGTTTCTTCCTAAGGTGGTGTCCAAATACTATAGGTCTCAGTCTATTGTTAATCCTTCCTTTAGTGTTCAGGGGGGAAAAAAGAAAGATAAAGATCTGTATCTAGTAGATGTCAGAAGGTGTATTTTACACTATATCAATGTGACTTCAGAATTTAGGAGGTCTGATTCTTTGTTTGTCCTATTTGGGGGAAAAAATAAAGGTTGCACAGCATCCAAATCTACTATTTCTAGATGGATTAAGAAAGGTATTAACAGGTCTTATTCTTTATTAAACTTGGAACTTCCGGTGTCCTTCACGGCACATTCAACCAGAGCAGTGGCATCATCGTGGGCACATAATTTAGGTGCTACCCCGGAGCAAATTTGCAAAGCCGCTACGTGGTCAAGTTTTAACACGTTTGTTAAACATTATAAATTGGATGTGTTATCGGATCAACAGCAGGCCTTTGGTCGTAAGGTCTTGAAGGCTGCTACCCACCCTGAGGTTTGATTCTTGCTTATCATCTCGGAGTCTTGTCCCAGAGGATCACTGGATAAAACAATAGTTACTCACTGGGTAACGTTCTTTCTAGTGATCCTCTGGGACAAGAGTCCCACCCGATTTTGGGTATAGTAGAATTATTCTGTACTTTGTATGGAGTGGTTCATAGTATAAATGAGTGAAAGGAAGAGTTCTAGACAGTTATTATTTAAGACTGAGGGGAGATTCTCATGGCCTTTCTTTTATAGGGGAGGGATTGAAATATTTCCTGGAAGGGGCGTGGATATCTCGGAGTCTTGTCCCAGAGGATCACTAGAAAGAATGTTACCCGGTGAGTAACTATTGTTTTCTGTTTAGGGTTTTTTTTTTTGTGTCCCGTCGATTGTAAGCCCTTATGTACTAAAATAACAGTATTATATCCTCATGACATACATATTAAAAAAAAAGCTAAGTCCCTGACTTCCTAAGGCAACTATTTATGGATTTTATTTTTTTCTTTTACGGTTTGTTTTTCTTCCAAACATCTGCTTGGTAACTGGGGTGGGGCTTTGAAAGGTATTGATTATATTATTTTATATATATTTTTTTTTAATTAAATATGTGGTGTGTGTAATTTAACTTTTCGCCTCTAGATGGCAATAGAAACACTCCCTGGATTACCAGGAAGTTTTTATTTTATTATTTTTTTAAAAGTTTTATTCACGATCTTTATTATGAATGAACGGGGTCATGTCTATTCATTACACGCATTGCGTTTGGTACGTACTTCCCTTCCCCAACTGCCGACACGGAAACCCGCCATGGTGTGCAGGGCTGTGGACCCTCGACCCCGCAGGTTATCCTAGGGACAGTACAGAACCATGCTGAATCTGTGAAACAGGAAATATAGTTTTTCCACCTTCTTGTATGATGCATTGCTGACTTGTTTAAATGTCACTTACCGTATTTGTAACCCATTGCCTTGTAACTGTCTGTGTTGGATACACTATTGTACATAGATGAAAAAGGAATACAATGTACACCTGGCACTGCTGCTAGTTTGAAAGAAACACACAATGAGACAATGGTTGGCTGCAGCAAGATTAGGGCTGCTTCACACGGGCAATTGCAGGACGTTTACTGCCAGCCGCAGCACTTAATGTTAACCACTTCAGGACGAGAGCAACTTTCACATAACAGCGCTGCTCCCATTCATTCACCAATAAATGTATTACTACTTATCACACCTAAATTATCTTCTTTTTTTTTTTTTTTAAAGGACAAATAAGGCTTTTCGCGTGTGAGAATTTTGTTTAGTAATTACCTTATTTTCTATGCATTTTAAAGGGTAAAAATATAGAAAAAAAAAACTATTTCTCCATTTACATTTAGTATAGCTTTACAATAAACAGTGCTAACTATGAGTTAGACCCACACATTTTATTTGATTATTCATCCTGGTATTAAAACATTTAGATTTTGTTCCTAGCACAATGTATGGTGACATTATTGTATTTGGAAAGAAAGGTGTCTTATTCTGTTCTTTTATTTTTTTCTTTCTCATTATACACGATCGATGATTACAAGACCTTATTTGCAAAAATAATAGTAATATATCCTCATGGCATACATATTTAAAAAGCCATGTTCCTAAGGGAACAATATCTTTTTTTTCTTTTATATTCTGTAACTTTGTCATCATTTTGCAAGTCTTATTCTGGTACAGAATATGCAAAAATTTTACCTCCCTGGCGGTCAATTAGAACCGCCAGGGGGGCAGCGCAGCACAATTTTTTTTTTATTATTATTTTTTAAAATCATGTAGCTAGCCTAGCGCTAGCTACATGATAGCTGCTGAGCAGCGACATCCCCCCACCCTCTCCGATCGCCTCCGGCGATCAGCGGAAGCAGGAAATCCCGTACAGAACGGGATTTCCTGCTGGGCTTCCCCGGTCGCCATGGCGACGGACGTCATCGGGAGTCCCGATCCACCCCTCAGCGGATAGCGGCGAACGGGAAGTACACGCAGCTAGCAAAGTGCTAGCTGCATGTACAAAAAAAAAAAAAAAATTATGCAAATCGGCCCAGCAGGGCCTGAGAAATCCTCCTGCACGCGTAGCCCGACCTGAGGTAGGGCTTACCGCCAGGGAGGTTAATTGCTTTCGATTCAGTTTGTGACTAGAAAGAATACACAAGACATGGGCCTCAACCCTAAAATGGTCTAAACCGGGCATGGGCAAACTTGGCCCTCCAGCTGTTGAGGAACTACAAGTCCCATAATGTATTGCAGGAGTCTGACAGCCACAGTCATGACTCATAAAGGCAAATGCATTGTGGGATTTGTAGTTCCTTAACAGTTGGAGGGCCAAGTTTGCCTATGCCTGGTCTAAACTGTATTTTACTACTTATCGTGGTTAAAAATGTTACCACATATGTCTCTTGTAGTTTTCTTACAACATTCCCAAGTTTGATCATAATTTTGAAAATGAATTTTTATGTTTTGATTGAGTTTGTCTCTACCTATTTTTTATGTGACGGGGGTCCAAGCTGTAAGACACACCAAAATGTATTCTACAACTCGTCATGGTTAAAACGATACCACATGTGCCACATTTAGTAACAAACTGGTGGTGCATTGGCCACAAATACAATGGACGTATATATATACGTCCGTGTCATGAAGTGGTTAAAGCACTGCCCATTCAAGTAAATGGGCAGCACCTGTATCGTCATTTACTGCCATTTACATGCCGTGTCTCCACTTCCCCCTCCATTCCCCCCTTAGGGGAAGCTGTCAAATGCTTTTCTGCACATTTATAGAAAATCATTTGACCGACTAGCCACCTGAAGCCCTTGTGAAACGGCCCTTAGAAAGATGTACCCATGGGCGCAGGGCACAAGAGTTAGGCTGACGGCTGTTTCACTCCGAAATGTGCTTCTTCTGAGGCTGTGACAATGTATGAAGCGCATATCACCACAAAACAGCTGTCAGGCTAGCTCCTGTGCACATCACCCACTGCATCACTCCCTTCATGGGTACGTCTTTCTAATCTTGTCCCATCCAACCGTTGTCTCATTGCTGTTGATTGTGGACTGTCAAATATTTAAGTTTTTTTGTTACTAGCAGCAGTGCCAGGCATACATAGTTTTCCTCCTCCATCTACATCTATTCTCAGCCTCCCCTTTAGGTTATGTTCCCACTTGAGCTAAAAGCTTCCGTCACACAGGCAAGCTGATCTGTATCTCCCACTCCCCTCTCCTACTCTCTCCTCCCCTGCTTCTGAAATCTCTGGCTAGTAACCTCCTCCTCCTGCCCAGACTGAGCTCTCATAAAGGGGCCCATACACTCAGCCGATTTTCTGGCCGACTGTAACGATCGTTGTAACACAGAGGGTCTGATTACCGGTGAACTGCAGTATCACCGAGAATACAGAATATACACGATTATTGATGATCTGCAGTATCACCGATAATCAGATATATCTACTAACCTCTGGACACCTGAGATATGCGAGTGTTGGTGCAACAGTAATACTTTGAGTACTGCACCTCAGGAGAAGGTGCAGATGCAGTAAGGAGTACTGCACGGAAGTATGTTACTTCCGTTGGCCTAGACTCTCCCGGAGGAGGGGCTAGGCTGAAGTAGGAAGGACAGAGTGTGAGTGACACCAGTGAGAGGGTGTCCCTAACAGGTCTGGGAACTGCCTCTAACAGTAAGGCGAGTTCTCGAGGTCGGGCAAGCCAGGTCGTTAACACACAGACAGATAAGGTACAGATTCAGGAGACAGATACGGAACCCAATGAACAGGCAGGGTTTGGCAACGGAGTATCAGAATAGCAAGGTACAGAATCAGGAGGCGAATACAGAGTCCAGGAACGAGCAGAGTTTGGCAACAGGATATCAGAAATAGCAAGGTACAGAATCAGAGTTCAGAAGAATAGTCAGGCAGGCAAAAGGTCATAACAAATAATACAGTTCAATATTCCTAATGCTAAGGTGTGAGCTCCTTGATGTCAACACCTTTGGAAACTATGCTAGAACACAGAAACAGACAAGGCCCGAGTGCTACCACGTAGTGATCGCAACGCCAGACACCAGAGAAATGACCAGCACCCAGTATATATACTATAGCGCTCTCCAGCGCCACCCTTAAGTGCTGGACCAATGAAAAGTGGTGGAAATGTCAGCTGACCTTCTTCTGGCTGTCATATAAACTCTGCCTCTCGGCGCGCGCGTCATTCTGAACCTGTGTGGACTATCAGTCCCAGCCACACCAGTCACACTTTGCAATGTCTCTGCTGGCCTGGTGTGTGAGACGCACCGCTATCTGCAGATGCGGTGGCCTCCCCGCGCCTGGTCAGACTGTCAGTAGCAGGCCTGTGCGCACAAACCGCCGCGTCAGACTCGGCAGTTTCTCCGCGTTCCGCCATGCCAGCCGTGGAAACAGCTTCCTCATCCTGCGTCCATGCGGCGGCTTTTCCGCGTTTCTTCACAGTATCCCCCCCCCCTGAGGAGTGGACTCCGGACAGCTCCTTCCAGGCTTCTCAGGATGTAAAGCGTGGAATTCCCCTCTCAGTTTGTCAGCATGCATGCGACATTCAGGTACCCATGATCTCTCCTCAATACCATACCCTTTCCAATGAACCAGATATTGTACTGAGTTTCTCCGCGTTCCGCCATGCCAGCCGCGGAAACAGCCGCCTCATCCTGCGTCCATGCGGCGGCTTTTCCGCGTTTCTTCACACCGACCGATCGATCCCGATCGATCGATGGCAAATCGGTTGGCCAATCGACCGATCGATGGCCGATTTCGATGGATTTCCATCGAACTGGCAGGGTGGAAAATTTAGGTCGATCTGATGAGATTGCTTATAAGTTTTTTATTGGCCTTAATGGAAATCTGATGGCAAAAAAATGCCATCAGATCGAATTTCAATAGATTTCAAACTGAAATCTATTGGAATTCTATCCTGGTAAAATATGTTCTAAAAACGCATCAGATAGATCATCGGTTGCATTTCTTATCTATCTGCTGCCAATCTGACGAGTGTATGGGCACCTTAAGCCCTTGCTGCTAAGGCTGAGAGTGCCAAGGTTCTCTGGAGAAGCTGTGGGCGAGGCTTGTCTATTTATAGGGAATTGGAGTATTAAAACAAAAGTATTTGGCTTGAGGAATGCCCTATAAACTATATGAAAGGAACATAATTATGCAATGAGTAAAAGTTTATCTCGGATCCACTTGAACCATGTGCCAGTCCTACAATTTTTTTCCCCACTGTAGCTGTGGCACTTTCTGTTGTGGATAAGAATACAGCTCTAGTAAAATATGGCTTAATACCTAAAGTAGCGGTCTTAAAGCGAACCTGTAAGAACCCCAAAAAATAAAAGTTTGTTACTTATCTCAGAAGAAGGAAGACTCTTATTTCCCTCTTAAACAATGACCTAAAATTATTTGCAAGAATTATCGTAAACAGGCTGATTAAGTTTATTCCACAACTTATCTCTACTGATCAGGTGGGGTTTGTCCCGGGCCGAGAAGCCCGGGACAATACCATCAAAACAATGGATATTCAGCATTGGCTTTCTCGGCGACCGATGGAGGGGTTTTTACTCTCCACTGACGCCGAGAAGGCCTTTGATCGAGTTGCCTGGGACTCTCTCGATGCCACTTTGAGGGGAATGGGCCTGGGCCAGGCCATGATGAATTGGATTTCTTTACTGTATAGTGATCCAACAGCCCGCATTAAGGTCAATTGCACCCTTTCTGACAGCTTTCCTCTGCAAAATGGTACCAGACAGGGGTGTCCTCTCTCTCCACTGATATTTATCCTATCACTTGAACCCTTTCTCAACTTTGTTAAGAGGCTGGATTCAATTCAGGGGGTCACTATTGGCTCTAAGCAATGTAAAGTAGCTGCGTTTGCAGATGATTTGATCTTTTACTTAACCCAACCCCTGATTTCTATACCAAACCTTTTGAGGGCCTTTGCGATTTTTGGGGAATTATCCAATCTTAAGATAAACTATGGCAAATCCACGGCTATGGCCATATCTCTCCCTGACAAAGTAATTAATATTTGTAATGCCAATTTTCCTTTTCAATGGGCCGATGAAAAGTTTACATATTTGGGCATACAGATCCCCAGGAATTTAAAAAATCTTTTCAATTATAATTTCCTACCTCTTATTTCAAATATACGACGAGACGCGAGTCGGTGGAGAGAGGGGACACTCTCCTGGTTCGGCAGAGTGGCTAGCTTAAAAATGAATGTCCTCCCTCGGATTTTATATATCTCTCCAAACAGTTCCCATCTTTCTCAAGAGGGCCTGGATCAATGAGCTTCAGAAGGTTTTCACAGAATTTATATGGAAAGATAAGCCCACTAGAATAAGGAGTTCAAAACTTGTGTACCAAAAAGAAAGGGGGGTGGCCTGGGCTTACCGGATCTACTCAGATACTACCAAGCGGCCCGCTTATCGAGAATCATAGATTGGCACTGCAATAGAAACAATAAAGATTGGGTCATTCTAGAGGAAGAAATTTATGGTCCATACCTGAAGTGGTCACCTTGGTCTCTTATGCCTAAAAGGGGAAATACCTCCACGAATTACACAGACACCCTCTAATTGGCCATTGTGTGAAGGGTTTTAAACAGTTATGTCTCGAAACGAATATATCCTCTGTTCCTGGTCCTTTAACGTCGTTGAGATTTTGTGAATGCTTCCCCCCGGGAGATGATGTCTCCTTTCTCAAAAATTACTCTAAATACCCAGATCTACTATTGATGAATTTTATTACTAAGAATGATCCGCTGGTTACTAAACCTTTATCTGATCTTAATTCAGAGGTAGATTCACCAATTCCTTTCTGGTCTTATCTCCAAATCAGAAGTTTTATCTCGACTTTAAAGGACCTTTCCTTTTCCTCTCGTCCAATTACTTTACTGGAACAATTATGTCTACAAAAAATTCCTCAAAGACATGTCCTGTCACGCATTTACAAGAATCTTTTAACTCTCACTCATACCCCACAATTCCTATTTAAGGCCCAGTGGGAACAAACCCTTTGCAAGGAATTCTCTATTCAAGAATGGTCTAGGGCAGGGGTCTCAAACTCAATTTACCTGGGGGCCGCAGGAGGCAAAGTCAATGAGGCTGGGCCGCATAAGGGATTTCACAAAAAAAAGTAAATCAGCCTTTGCCTTTTACCTTATAGTTCACTTCAGTGCTCCCATTACAAGTAATCCGCCGTGTTCCCGCCGCAAAACGAGGGCTGCAAAGCCCCCAAATTGCCCGGGGGCAATCTGCCGGCATTTCCTGGAAGGGGCAGAGCTTTCAGCTTCTGTGAAGGAAGAGTGAGAGGGGCGGGCAGAGGCGGTGATGTGCCGCGATTGACGTCAGGAGGGGCAGAGCTGAAGCTGAAAGCTCTGCCCCTTCCAGGAAATGCTGGTGGATTGCCCCCCGGGCGATTTGGGGGCTCTGCAGCCCTCGTTTAGCGGCGGATTACTTGGGAGCACTGAAGCGAACTATAAGGAATATTGTATCGAGGGCTGCAAATGGCCCGTGGGCCGCAAGTTTGAGACCCCTGGTCTAGGGTATGGGAATTAATACATAAAAGCTCCCTGAATGTCACCACACAGGAATGCAACTATAAAGTGTTCTCCTTTTGGTACAGAACCCCTTCATTCATCCACAAATTTGATGCTACTATCCCTGATGAATGTTGGAGATGCCGGGAGCCCGGGAGACTTATTACATATATGGTGGAGGTGTCCGAATCTCACAGATTTTTGGAAAAAAGTACAATCTCTAATTAAACAGATTGCAGATTTTGATGTTCCTTGGGAACCAGAACCCTTCCTACTCCATAGAATGGCACATACGGGGCAAAAGATATGGGAAGTCCCTACCTTGCCATCTTCTGAATGCGGCCAGGGCCTGTATTCCTTTCCTATGGCGATCCCAGACATCTCCAACAGTCAAAATGTGGTTAGACCGTGTCCAGGCCATTGCAGATATTGAGGACCTTATTCATAATAAGGCAGAATCTTCCCACAAGTTTGTAGTAAATTGGGCGTTGTGGTTTGAGTTCAAAGACTCCAGTGAATATAAGTCTCTTATTCACTGATGTCTTGCATCCCTGTTCCATGGACATGCATTTTTGTCATTCTCCTTGATCTAAGCAAGGTATGCAAATATGTGCACATGAGTATGACCCAGTTGATCCATTTTCAGAGTCACTTAACCCTCTATAAGTCACCACCCTGGACACCTAAATACCCTAGTCTGGATTTTCCCCTTTTTAGGGTCTTTATAGACACCTATAATATGGTAAAGTACACCCCCCTATTGGTAACAATGTTATTTTATCATATGCAGCAGAGATTCATTCTGACCTAGTAGCAGAGTTTCTGATTACTTACCATGTGTTTCTGAATCTTTTCCTATACCTGGCTTACATAACAATGCGAGAGAAAAGAATGTATAGCCTTGGAGATTTTGTTAATTCATTACTGCTACTATTATTTTCATGTGGATGTTGCAATTCCGTAGTGCTATATGTGTGTTGTTGCCAATCTTGGTTTACCTTTTTTACCTATGAAGGTCTGATACTGAACCAAAGTTTCTTTGTACTTTTGTATGTATTTAATCCTTTTTTGAAATAAAAATTGTTACAAAAAAGAAGAAGGAAGACTCTGGTTAGTAGGCTTCCTTCTACTGAGGTAAGTATTCCTTTTTTAGTTTTGTTTTGGTCCATACAGGTTCACTTTAAAGGACAACTGTAACAAGTGGGATATGGAGGCTGCCATGTTTATTTCCTTTTAAACAATACAAGTTGCCCGTCAGCCCTGCTGGTCTATTTGAATGCAGTAGTGTCTGAATCACACCAGAAACGAGCGTTTAATCGCTGAAAAATCACCAGGGGAAAATGCTAACGCAACCTCCCTATCCTTTTAGTTGCAGTATTCTTAACCACTTCACAACTGAGGGGTTTTACCCCTTCAGCATCCGAGCAATTTTCTCCTTTCAGCGCTCCTTACATTCATTCGCCTATAACTTTATCATTACTTATCACAATAAAATGAACTATATCTTGTTTTTTTTTCACCACCAATTAGGCTTTCTTTAGGTGGGACATTATGCCAAGAATTATTTTATTCTAAATGTGTTTTTTTATGGGAAAATAGGAAAACATTTTGAAATTTTTTTTTTTCAGTTTTCCGCCATTATAGTTTTTCAATAATGCATGCTACTATAATTAAAATCCATGTAACTTATATGCCCATTTGTCCCAGTTATTACACTGTTTAAATTATGTCCCTATCACAATGTTTGGCGCCAATATTTTATTTGCAAATAAAGGTGCATTTCTTTCAGTTTTACGTCTTTCCCTAATTACAAGCCCATAATTTATAAAGTAACAGTGCTATACCCTCTTGATATAAATATTTAAAGATTTCAGTCCCTAAGGTAACTATTTAAGTTTTTTTTTATTGTAATTTTTTATTTTATTTTAATATTACAAAAAAAAATAATATTGGTAACAATTGGGGAGTGTGGGAGTTAATGAGTTAAAATTAATAGTGAAAATAATGTATTTGTATGTGAAAAATGTTTTTGGGTGTAGTATTACTTTTTTTTGCAGGCGTGTTACAAGCGTCGGAAGGACGCTTGCAGGAAGGGAGGCTGGGAAACTGAGTTTTTTCACAATGATCGCGCTGCTTCTTATAGAAGCATGCCGATCATTGCGGGGGCAGAGATCAGCAAACGGGAATGGATTTTCCCCTTCATTGATCTCCGGGCGAGCAGGCGTCGGTGTGCACGATCGCGGGAGCGCGGGCAGTGCGTATATCTACGCTCCGGGCGGGGAACTCAAGTCCAAAGGAGCGTAGATATACTGTACCCGGGCGGCGAAGTGGTTAAACTCACATCCCAAAGTTTGTTTGATCCACCTAGTACTCTTAACCCCTCAATCCTTTCTTAGCACCCTGAAACAGTAGCAGTGAAATTTTCTCTCTTCACCAGCCCTGAAAACATATTTTGACCCCAATTTTGGAAGTTTGTATAGAAAGAAGGTAATACGATAATTTATACAGAGTGAAATACACTACTTTAGGTACAACTGAGGAAGTAATATTAAAGGTCATCATATCTTTGAGGATACTTACCTCAATGGGGGAAGCCTCTAGATCCGAATGAGGCTTCCCCCGTCCTCCTTTGTCCCTCCATTGCAGCGCTTCAAGCCTCCTACCACCGGGGAGGTTAATTTTTATCTACGACAATCCAGCACAGGCGCAGTAGGGCTCAGGCGTAAATAGCCAAGCCTGATCGGGGTCTACTCTACTGCGCAGGCGTGAGTCGGAAAGCTGCTACTGATTCCGCGCTGGACCGGGGGAAGGGAAGGTTTCGTAGGAGCCAGCACTGGAATGGAGGGAGAGAAGAGGACAGGGGAAGACTCATTAGGATCCAGAGGCTTCCCCCTCCTGAGGCAGGTATCCTCAAGGGGATGTTTGTTTAGTTACAGTGGCTCTTTAAAGAAATCCCAAGGTGGGCTCATAAAAAAAAAAAAAAAAAAAAAGCTGGGCAGATCAGGTAGCTGCCAAAACCACCGCTCTCCGCCGCTCCTGTGGCCCCCCCCTGGCCCACTTTCACTTTTGTGACCTCTGGGTCACGACGCTGGAAGGAGATTGTGCCTCTCATTCATAGCGTGTAGGGAGGCGGGGGAGAGTTGCCACGGAGAGAGAGCTGCCCAATGGCAGTTCTGGATAGCCTGCAGGAACACTCATAGTGGGCATTTTAAACAGAGAATCTGTCTCCCCCGTGTTTACCTCCGAGGTAGTGACAAATAATGTTGCTAATTTCAGGAGGCCATAGCATGGGGGAGGGTCAGAGTGGCAGTGGGAGGACACAGAGGCATGTCATGAGGCAGAGGACATGCCTCTGTGTCCCATCTGCCCCCCACGAACCGCATCAGGTTCTCTTTGTGGTCCCTGACATTTTTAACACTTTACCTGTGCCACTTTGATGCAGCATTAACTTTTTAATTACTTATACCATCTTTGTGAGATAGATATGTATTTCAGTACAATCTAGGCTTCCTTTGGGTAATTTATCGTAATTTTATGCGGACAGGTTAGGCGTAAATGCAAAAAAAATAACCATTTTTTTTTCATCTCAATTTTCACATGACACATCCCACAGTTCTAAAACAATACAAATGAATTATTTGTCCCTTCCTGGTTAAAATGTCATATTTTACTACTAGCGGAGCATGTGGCAGACCCTTATCCTTAGCCTGCGCGTCTGTAGCGATTGGTTGCATTCATTTAGGTGACAGTTTGGGGCCATAGTGTTGTACAGATGCATCGCTAGGCAATGGCAGAGCGATACACCTGTAGAGCACTGGGGCTCCAAACTTTTGCCCTAGCAATCAATTTTTATTGCTACAGGCAGCAGTCATTGCTGTCTCTTTAACCACCCTGGTGTTTTATCAACATCGCCAGGGTGGCAGCACAGTACTATTTTTTGCTTTTTTTTTAAAATCATGTAGCTAGCCTAGCGCTAGCTACACTATTCCCCCCTCCCTGCGGCATCCCTCCCAACCCTTCGTTCGCTGCCGGCGCATAAGCCCGTCCGGAAATCCCGTGCTGAACGGGATTTCCTTTAGGGCTTCCCCCATCGCCATGGCGACGATCGTGATGACGTCATCGACGTCGTGACGTCATCCGGAGTCCCGATCCACCCCGCAGCGCTGCCTGGCACTGATTGGCCAGGCTGCGCACGGGGTATGCTTCTGGCTCCTTTCGCGTCGGGTAGCGGCGGAATGACCGCAAGTGAATCCCCCACGCAGCTAGCAAAGTGCTAGCTGCGTGGTTTAAAAAAAAAAAATAGCAAAATCGGCCCAGCGGGGCCTGAGTGGCGCCCTCCGGCGGTAATGGACGAGCTGAACTCATGCATACCGCTAAGGAGGTTAAAGTGAACAAGAGACGAAGCACCTGCATGTATTTTACCATATATAACAGTGAGAACACTGATATATATGGTAAAATGATTCCTGAGCAAAACCAGACTGAATGCTCAGTCTGGGATTTTATCAGGGCTGATTAGAAGCAGGCTGAGCAGTGAAGGATGAAACAGAGAGCAGGGTAGGCGTTTTCCCGAATGTTCCCACTGATATATATGGTAAAATACATGAACGTGCTTCATCTCTGGTTCACTTTAATTTTAACTTTATTGAATGATTGTTGCCATTTGCTAGCAGCAATTATTCACAGGACCGCACACAATCACGTGTGGGCACCCACAGCAAGGGTTTTTTAAAGAGAACCCGAGGTGTGTTTAAAGAATGTTATCTGCATACAGAGGCTGGATCTGCCTATACAGCCCAGCCTCTGTTGCTATCCCAAACCCCACTAAGGTCCCCCTGCACTCTGCAATCCCTCATAAATCACAGCCGTGCTGTGAGGCTGTGTTTACATTTGTAGTGTCAGTCTCAGCTGCTCCCCCGCCTCCTGCATAGCTCCGGTCCCTGCCCCCGTCCCTTCCCTCCAATCAGCAGGGTGGGAAGGGATGCAGGCGGGGACTGGAGTTCTGCAGGAGGCGGGGAGAGCAGCAGACTGACACTATAGAGATAAACACAGCCAGCTCTGACAAGCTGTTTGTCAGCAGCGTGGCTGTGATTTATGAGGGATTGCAGAGTGCAGGGGGACCTTGGGGGGGTTTGGGATAGCAACAGAGGCTGGGCTGTATAGGCAGATCCAGCCTCTGTATGCAGATAATATTCTTCAAACCCACCTCGGGTTCTCTTTAATGGATGGTGTAGATTCTACATCCTAAAAACTACAGCAGCACTAATTAGGATGTAGAATCTATGTCCTGGAACCATAAGCAGTTAAGGTGGCCATACATCACTTGATGATCTACCATCTGATTGATCCCTCTCTGATCAGAGAGGGATCTATAGCCTGCCCACACACTGCACAGCGATTTCCAAAAGATTTTACCATGAAATGTATTAGAAATCATTCTGCCACAGCTTACCGCCTAAGTGGAAAAAGTTAAAAACCACCAGGACTCATTCTAGAGCTAGCTGGCCATATGAACTGAGCGATCGAGGGGGAAAGGGCCCTAGTCAGGGAGGTGACCAAGAACCAGATTGTCACTTTCCAGAAAGACAACCATCTCTAAAGCAATCAGGCCTGTATGGTAGAGTGGCCAGATGGAAGCCACTCCTTACTAAAAGGCACATGGCAGCCCACCTGGAGCTTGCCAAAAGGCACCTGAAGGACTCTCAGAGCATGAGAAACAAAATTCTCTAGTCTGATGAGAACAAGATTGAACTCCTTGCTCTTAATGCCACACATCAAGTTTGGAGCACACCAGGCAGCACTCAACAGGCCAATACCATCCCTACAATGAAGTATGATAGTTGTTACATCATGCTGGGGTATGTTTTTCAGTGGCAGGAACTGGGAGATTAGTTCGGAAAAAGGGAAAGATGAATACAGCAATGTACAGAGACATCCTGGATGAAATATGAGCTGATATATAATATGATAATATAATATCTGATACAGAGCTCTCTTGAACTCAGACAGGGGCTACAGTTTCAGCAGGATAACAACCCTAAACACACAGCCAAGATATCAAAGGAGTGGCTTCAGGGCAACTCTGTGAATGCCCTTGAGTGGCCCAGACTTGAATCTGATTGAACATCTCTAGAGAAATCTTAAGCCCCCATCTACACAATACAATTTGTCTGATTCGATTAATTGATTTGATGCAATCCGACATATCCGATCGGGATTCAATTTGCCATTGTTTTGCAATGGCAAATTGAATCCCGATCGGACATGTCGGATTGAATCGAATCAATGAATCGAACAAAAAAACTGTATATAGTGTAGATGGGGCTTTAAAATGGTTGTGCACCAACACTTACCATCCAACCTGATGGAGCTTGAGAGGGCCTGCAAAGATGAATGGGTGAAACTGGCCTAAGATATGTGTGTCAAGCTTGTCGCCTCATATTCAAAAAGGCTGTGAATACTTACGTACATGTGATTTCTCAATTTTTATTTTTAATAAATTTGCCAAAACCTCAAATAAACTTTTTCACATTTTCATTATGGGTTGTTGTGTAGAATTCTAAGGAAAAAATGAATTTAATCCATTTTGGAATAAGGCTGTAACATCACAAAATGTGGAAAAAGTGATGCGCTGTGAGTACTTTCCGATTGCAATGGATATTTAGTATATTGTATAGTGTGTGTGTGTAAATAGATAGTATATAGTTAGTGTGTGGAGAGGTAAGGCTAGGCCAGCACTGCATAAGGGGTTGTTTATTGAAGAATATATAAAGTCACTTACAGTCCTTAGATGCAAAGCGGATATAGTGGGCGCCAGGTCTGTGTCCCCCTGCGGATGTCAGTTTCGCTCTAACAGCGCTTGTTCACCGCAATGGGGAGAGTGTCCACCCATTGTGGTAAACAAGCGCTGTTATCGCGAAACTGACATCCGCAGGGGGACACAGACCTGGCGCCCACTATATCCGCTTTGCATCTAAGGACTGTATGCTGACTGTAAGTGACTTTATATATTCTTCAATAAACAACCCCTGATGCAGTGCTGGCTTAGCCTTACCTCTCCTTTCATTATCAGACTGCCTATTGCTGTTCAGCCTGTGCACGCTATTTAAAGAGGGCCCACATCCCTACAGTCTTTTGCTAATTGCAGACTAGTCCAGTCTCCTGCTGCTGTTCTAAAGAGTGCTGGTATTCCACTTTCCTTGCACTATAGTTAGTGTGTGTGTATGCAGTATATAGTGTAGCATGATTATATGTAGTATTTAGGTATTATATAATTGTTGCGTAATTATACCTAGCATATAGTGTAGCGTGTATAAAGTTATTATACTGCTTAATTAAATCCCTTACCAAATACATTGTGGGGTCTGGTTTTCTGCATGGGGTCATTTTGGGGGATATTCAGGAGTCTTGGTCCTTCTGCACTGCTATAAATGAAGTATGGTGCAAAACATTTTGCTCAGCTTTTAAATCACAAGTGCTTAGAAAAGCGCTGCTAGTGGTTTCCAGGCCTAACAGCCATAAATTACTTTCCTGGCAGAGAACTGAACTTTTGAGACCAGGGAATAGATAAATAAGGTCAATGGTTCATATACAGTATGTTAGCACTCAGATATGGGACAGACTGTTTCACTGAGCTGAAACAAAACAAAAAAATTACTTTTTAAATATAAAACTTTGAGGTATCTAAATGGCGTTTTTCTGAGGAGTATAGACACAATTGTTTATCTCATCCATAGATTTTCACTTAAGTTTCTCTTTGAGGTGCATACACACACTGTTAGTGTCACCCATAAGAATCAAGCTCAATCCTTAAAGGTAAATCTAACAGAACATCATGACTGAGCCGCTTTTGGTGGGTGGGGTAAGGAGGAAATCACGTGCTTGTTCATTTATGTTGCTTAGATATTCTTCATGCTGGATCACTAAGCAGCATCATGGAACAGTATTTCATCCCAGACGACCTCTTATGCCTGCCTTGACACATTTGAGTCTAGCTTGAGTACTAGGCTTTAGGGCAAACTTGTTAATTGTGCCCTCAACTTCTTGCTTCATTAACCCTTTCGGGACTGGACAGCTCTGGCTACTTAAGAACCAGATCTGTCCTATCCCTATTGTGCCCTGTAATTACGGTGACTGACTCACAGTAATTCATGGGGTCAGGCTCCTGACCAAAATGCGGACACTCTGCTGTTACAGTGACAGCAGATCAATCGGTGCAGTGACAGGACAGCAGCACGAGTGGCGAGGATGGCGTGATTATGCAGTAGTGAATAGCTGCAATCCACGTCCAATCTGAGCCACTCAGCCACCAGCAGGACGTAGATTCCAACTGCGTCGGTTCGAAGCGGTTAAGCTGGTCAGATTGGCCAAATGTCTATCTTTAGATATAATATTAGTAACTGTAATTGAAGAATTGTAAGACATTAGGACTGACTATGGTAGAGATTAGATTGTGAGCTCCTCTGAGGGACAGTTAGTGACATGACTATGAATGCAGATAAGTGCTGTGAAATATTTCAGTGCTATAATAGAAGGAGAAGATGATGAGGAGGATTAGGATCAGTTAAAATAAAGCAAATACATGTCCATATCACTCAGCATTGCATGCAGACTTTCCTTTACTGATTTTTTTGAATAATTCAAAGGCTAATTAACATGCAATGCGTGCATCTTACAGACTCTGGTTTTTTTTAATAAAAACTTTAAGTTGTATGTTGTTGGATACAAGCATAAGAAACCACATGAAAACAAGGCTCGTTTACCTTTGTGCATAGAATAATAAATATCAAACATGGACTCTGTATACATTATTTTAATCCTAGATTATTACATTTCTTTAAAGAAATACAGTGAATAAATTCAGGAGCATTAGAGAAATCGGATTTGCTGCGGAAAAGCACATTGCCTTCAGTAACACAAACTTTTGGGTGAAGTTGTATTTTATTAAGACACTAAATTTGGTCCAGTCGTTCAGTGAAATCAATTCTCTGATTACATCTTCTAGCTTAACATGCATTGGAGTCTTATAAAAACACTCCAGTACTTAAACACCTTATTTACACAAAAAAGCCACTCACCTACACTCTGCACAGTGATGCCAAATATAGAACATACATACACAGTGGAGCTTAAATACAAAGCTGTAGATTTTGCAAACTAACAATAAAAATAAAAGCTTAAATGTCATATCTACACAGTAAATACATTTTACAGTTGTCTTCAGTTGTGGAGCTGTTGGAAAAGTAATAACATATAAAACTGGACCAATCATTATCATGAATTAGCAGGGCCCCTGTAAGGGTGGGGACAGTCATGTCTGATGATTGCATAAGAAGGTTTTGCCTTCAGCTAATTATACACTATTTGATACATAGATCAGATACACAATCAATATCTACCTGATATTGAACATTTACCTGGCCTACCACCTTGCACCATTAGATTCTGATATTTATAGCACCGCTTCTAGCTTCGTAATGCAGCACATAGCAATGATAATGTCTCTTGAGTACTCAAAGCACCAGGCATCCCCAATCAATGCCCAATTGAAATTTTGATAAAAAACAGATCATGAATGCCCTAGTTTTTAATAGTGGTTGGTAAAATTATTTGTTTACATTTATCGTATTTTTCACTCAAAAAGACACAATCCCCCCCCCCAACATAAGAAAAGTGGGGGGAAATGCCAGTGCGTCTTATAGGGTGAATATAGGGAACATGGGGAGGGGGGTATTTAAGAGATCAATATCCAAGCTGCATACATTTGCATAACCTGGAATTATTTGCATTCATTTGACCATCTCTGCAGTTCACGTGTCCAGGTTTTTTGAGTGCAACTTCAAGCACCTAAAATGCATGGTTCAGTTCCATGCTGTTATTTACAATGGTACAGTCCACATTACTGAATTCGAATGTAGCGTGATAAAAAAAAGAATTCTGCAGGATTCATCCCTTTAACAAATTACAGTTAAAAAAAGCCAGCCTTGGATTGCTGGATCAGTTAGATGAAATTTAGTAAATTAATCCCATAGTGTCTGTAACAGATTCACAATTGGAGCTTGTCCCAGGTCACTGAAGAACCTTTGTGTGAGGCAAGGACCTATGACCTGGAAGAGAACCACTGCAGCAATAAATGATGGGTCCTTGGGAAATCTTTGCTTTTATGCAATGACATGGCAATGAGTAGATGGTAGGGATTAACCTGGTTTCACCTTTATGCTGACTTGAGCTGGGATTGCAGAAAGCCTCAAATATTCTACAAAGCAATACTAAGAAGTGTAGGAGCTAGTTTGCTGGAGATCACACACTAGTCTGCTTGGCCTCCAAACTATTAGGGACAACCCCAGTGTCAATTGCACTCAGTATAGGTCAAGCTCCAAATAAAGCACTATGTTAACTGTATCAACATGTTGTGGGAGAGCTCAGTAGCAATAATCATTGCGAGATTTTTTTTCCGGCTATAAGGGCTTGTTCACACTGCAGACGTTTTTGGCTTTATTTTTTTTTTTGCCCGCCTGCGGTTTTTCAAACCACCCCCCCCCCCCGACTGTGTGGCCAATAAATGTCTATGAGAAGGTTCCTATCAGCGCGGGTCGTGCGCTAGGAAAGCGGTGCGTGTTCCATTTTTGGGGAGATTCCACCACAATGGAAGGTATAGGAAAAAAAATAAAGAAATAAAAAAATAAAATTAAAAAAAAAAAAAAAATAAAAAAAAAAAATCGGCGAATGCGTACAAAAACGCGCATTAAGGCGATTGCGCTCACGTTGTTAAGAATAAATACATTGTATTTATTCTTTTCCGGGTGAGAGAGTTGCGTCAGTGAGTGAATTTCGAAACTGCTCGGAAAAACAGCTTAGAAAACCGATAAGCACAAAAAAACGAATCACCCACCTAAGCGCCGGGAATCAGAAAAAGAAAAAAAAAAAGGACACCTCAAAAAAACAAAAAAAAACAAACGCAGATGGAACGCAATGTGAACAATGCCTGAAAGGGTGCTGGATATAGCAGAGAATTTTTTTGGGTAATAAAAAGGCACTGGATATAGCCGAGAAAAGTGATTACTATAACCTAACCTGTCCCTACTCTCACACAGAACCCGCTTCTGGTGGTACCAAACCCTAAGATCCCCCCAGTGGTGCCTAAACCTAAGAACCTAAGGTGATTCATGGCCCTAAGACCACCCCTGGTGTTGCCTAACCCTAAGACCCCCCTCCTCGTGGTACCTAACCCTTAGATCACCCCCCTGGTGGTGCCCAATCTTCACCACATTTCATGTCAAACATGCCGTATGTTATATTGAACTGATATAACCGAATTATCTTTGTAGCTGCATGTATATAGCCAAAAAAATCTTAGCTATATCCTTTTATAGCCTAAAAAAAATCTTGACTATATCCAGAACCCTTTTATAGCCGGAAAAAAGGGCACCCTTTTCACCACCATATAGCGGAGATTGGCGGTAAATGACATTGAAGTCTATGGAGGCACCCTTTTTACACAGATGGCTCAGGTGCACTTTTCAACAGATACCTAAAAATGTACCTGCATTTAGGGCTCGTTTCCACTGCTGCGGTGCGGAATCGCCTGGATTCCACCGCTGATGAAATCGCATGCGCATAGGTGAGGGTATATGCGATTTTAACCATGTCACTGCCTGTGTGAATTTACATTGGTACATATGCGAATTCGCGGCAAAAAACGCATGGGGAAAATGCATGCGATTTCCCTATTAAATACATTGCATGCGATTCGCATGCATTCCACTCGCAGGCGAATTCTGCGGCTCTTTTGTGCGTTTTTTCACCGCTGAAAAAAAACCGCACCTCAACAACGCTACAGTGGAAACAGGCCCATCCACTTGCATTACATGTGCGAATCCGCATGCGTTGGACGCATGCGGATTCGCGATAGAGGAAACGAGCCCTAAAGCAGTAGGATTAGCCATACTATGCCAGGGGAAAAAAAAAAAAACACATATACAAGTATATAAATAATTGATCTACTTATATAACACATGTATTGTACTGTCCCCGTTTTGATTTCAGTTAATTTTATTTAGTAAATTAAGAGAATTCTGTTCCTGGTGGGAACCATGTCTTTTGCCCACAGTTTGAGGCTAAATACTGATGTCATTTCTTCCCTCAACTTTTTTTTATTTTCTCCTCCAATCGCTGAGTTACCTCAGCCTTACTTATAAACACAAGTGAGCAGAGGATCATGTTTCATTTAGTTAGGGAAATAAAGGGAAGAGGAGGAATATATTATAGATAAAAAGAACCCTCAGCATGTAACTGAATGGCAATGGCTATTAAAGGGCCAGTGCTCCTGAGGTATGTGATAACTCCAAACCATAACAGCAGAAAAAGTTTTGAATGCAGGATTAGCATCTTTATCACGTAATACTCTCAGACCAGTTGCTGTTGAAATGTTTATGGTGACACAGAGCACCACTGCCTGGCTGCCATCTTCTCATTTTTCAATTTCCAACGGATACACCTCCAAATGCTGACTGGATGGTTTTGGAATGGTTTATTTGCTATAGTTATGTCTCCTATATTGGATTAATATGTTCCTTATCTGCATTCATTTCAATTGAGCTGCATTCATAGGCTTTGTGACATGAGTGTCACACCCCCTTTCAAAGCCTGGAGATGTATCAGAAACCGGCCTCCTTCCATGGCAGTCCTGTCACCATCTGGAGGCATGTTCGTTAGCAATTGCAAAATGAGATGGATATGGTGGCCCCGGCAGCAGCGTTGTTAAAGGGAACCTTAACCGAGAGGGATATGGATGTTACCTTCTAAACAATACCAGTTGCTTGTCAGTCCTGCTGATCTCTTTGGCTGCAGTAGTGGCTGAATCACACACCTGAAACAAGCATGCAGCTAATCCAGTCTGACTTCAGTCAGAGCACCTGATCTGCATGCTTGTTGAGGGGCTGTGGCTAAAAGTATTAGAGACACAGGATCAACAGGAGAGTCAGGCAACTGGTATTATTTTAAAAGGAAAAATGCATAGCCCTCTCAGTTTAGATTTCCTTTAATAGGGGTACATTTTTATTCTTACCGAGCTCTCTCAGGACACGCTGACTCCATTAAAAGCTTTATTCGGAGCTTGGCTTGTATTGTGTGCAAGTAACGCTGGGGTTATTAGTACTAGTCTGCAGGCCAAGGAGACAATTGGGTCACCTCAAGCACACTAGCTACAATTTTTTGCATGATTATAGCACTAGCAAATATTTAGATCATTTATACTTCATGCCCTGTTAAAACAAATAAGCTTAAAAACAAATCTGTTAAGGTAAACCTGTAGGGAAAAAAATTGCCCCTGAGGGGTACTTACTTCAAGAGGGGGAAGCCTCTGGAATACTAAAGACGAGGTAAGGCAAGTACCACTTAGGGCAGTAATGGATAACCTTGGCACTTCAACTGTGACAAAACTACAAATCCCATCATGCCTCTGCCTCCCTGAGTTATGCATAGAGCTGTCAGAGTATTGTAAAGCCTCATGGGACTTGTACTTGCACCACAGCTGGAGTGCCAAGGTTAGCTATCACTGCCCTAGGGGCACATTTTTTCCCTTCAGGTACACTTTAATTTTAATGCAGGATTTAACTTTTCAGCCTGCCAGGAGGATATCCACATCAGCAGCACATAACTGTATTAACCTCCCTGGTGGTAATCCTACACTCACGGGTAAGAATTTTATGCTGGGAGCAGTAAGCTTGGGTTAGCTAAAACACAGCCCTGCAGCTTACCTGGGTCCCACGCGGGACTTTTATTTACAGTCGATCTGTACTCTTACACAGTACAGAAGGAAGAGAGAGAGAAAAGCATTGGATTTATAGAGTTTAGCCTGTCTAACTCTCCCTAATCTGTGCCTAATCACTAAGGCTTTGTTCACATCTAAAATCAAAAATCGCTGACAGCGTTTTTTACCCCCCTCCCGGCGCTTACCTGCGCGCTACGATTTTGTGTAAAGAGATTTTTCCAATCGCTTTTGTAGAGCGATTTCGTTTTTCACTTCCTAACGCAAGTCAGGAAGTGAACTCATTGACCTGGAAAATAAAAAATACAATGTATTTATTCTTAAAAGCGCAAACGCAATCGCTGTATACAGCGATTTTTGAGCATTTTGCGCTTTTCCAATACCTTCCATTGTAGCAAAATAACCCCGAAAATGGTACAGGCAGCGCTTTGGACAGAAGAAAGCAGACGCAACGCATTGATATGAACTGTCCCATAAGGAATCATTACACAGTCGCTATTAAGGCGATTTTGAAAATCGCTGGCGCTGAAAAAAACAGTGAAAAGAAAACGCCCTAGGTGTGAACAAGCCCTAATTGTATCAGAAAGTGGACCTGAATTCTTGCACACAACAGAAGGAAAACAGAGAAATGCACCCTGTATGTATGTATGTATGTATGTATGTATGTATGTAGAGAGTTTAGGCTGTGTAATTCCCCCTCATTTGTCTGTAATCACAAGTTGTAATTGAATCTCTCCCCGTGTCACCCGACTACCATGGCAGATAAGCTCATTGAAAGCACAGGATGTTAACAATATAGCCATTTGGATTCAAACTGCTTCTGAGCTAAGTGCGTCTGCTGATCTGCCCGTTATTGATTTTTACCTGGATATTGACTACTCTCTGTCTGCCGCCTGTACAGACTTCTGCCTGGATTTTGACTTCTCTTTGTCTGCCTCCTGCACCGACCTCTGCCTGCCACCTGCACCGACCTCTGCCTGGATTTTGGCTACTTTCTGCCTGCCACCTGCACTGACCTTTGCCTGTATTTGGACTACTTTCTGCCTGCCGCCTGCACCAACCTCTGCCTGTATTTTGACTACTCTCTGCCTGCCGCCTAAGACTGATAGCAAAGAGGAAAAAGTCAGAAAGGAATCGCGCTTCTACTGCCCAGATTGTGATGTGCCATTCCATGTTTCAAAATATAACACACAGGAGGTGTATTAAGTGTATATATATGTATACACAGTATAGTCTGGTGACTTATTTTTACAAATGTAATAATTTCAACAATTTTGTGTTCTATTATTTTATTATATGCAGGATGTCTACAAGACCTTTATTCTGACATATTTTGGTGAGATATGACTTCAGACTTGGAGGCCTAAAATTCTTGAAAACAATGTACCACTTTTAGACCCATAAACCCAGACAGAAATGAACCGCCAGGGAGGTTAATGACATGCAGATTCTGTGTTTAAAGGAAACTTGAGATGGGCAAATTAGAACATTTTATAACTTACCCAAGGCTTCCTTTAACCCCATGAGCACCAATGCCTCCTTCGCCATCCTCCCAAGTGCCTCCGTTCGCCTGGTATCGGTCCCTGTAACTGGCTCAGCCATGCGATTTGGGCTCTACTGCGCATGCACGGAGGGGCCGTGCATGTGCAGAAGAGCCGACTGGCGTGACTGAGCCAGATTACTGGGACGGATACCAGGCAAACAAAGGCACTCGGGAGGATGGCGAGGGACTCATCGGTGCTCATGGGGCTGAAGGAAGCCCTGGGTAAGTATAAAATCTTTTAGTGTACTTGTCTCAGGCCCACTTTAAAAACAGCCCCAACCTTTTTAAACACACTTTACTCCTAACTGTATTTACATAATTATCTTGGTGCTCTAGTTTTGTCTTTGGGTCTGTTCATACTTTTGTTTTGTTGGGTTTTTTTTTTTGCAATTTCAAGCACCTAAAATGTTTGGACACTTCCATACCGCACAATTCACAGCTTTGCATTTTAACATGGTGCTCACAATGATCATATGATGCTTTTTTAAAAGGCTTGGTAGTACAAATATGCATTTAAAAAAAAAAAGCCTATGTTCCAATAAGTGAGCCTTGAGAGCTCTTGAGATTAGGAAGGGGGGTAGTGAAAGGTTATGTGACAAGGCTACTGCTTCCTATGCCAGAGCAGTACAGAAATAAAAGCTACATACAGATTTTGTGTGTTCTATGTAAGGGAGGAGAAAGTACAAGCAGGAGCACCCTACTTCAGGAGTCAAAATTGAGTTCTGCTTTAAAGGGAATGTCTTCGACGTCAGGAGTTACCTGTACGCACTCTAGATCTTTACCTGAAATTATTGCAAGTTAATTTTTTGGGTAAAAATTACATGTATGGAAGTATAGGCTCCTGACAAAGTGGTCACGCAGACCACGCCATGCATGGAGCGTTGGCGTGCCTCCCTCAACACTTCGCTGCTGCTGATTTCCCACTGATGACCCGGTCCTGGGATGGTAATGTATGCTACCTGGTTTACTTGGTTTATCTGATCCCCACTATTTGATTGTACATCATGTCAGTCATTATTACCAATATAATTTGCCAATTGGGACATGTATATCCACATATATATATATATTTTTGATCTTTTTCTATAAGCATTTATCAATTTGGCCATTTTTTCATCTCCTTTATTACCTTAATCACTGTGGATGATTCACTGAGGTTTTTATTATTATTTGTGGCACTACCAGCACTTTATACACAGGACCCGGGTCTGTTATCCATATTGGGTTCCAGTGTGAACCCAGATGGTGACTATCGAGTAGCATATCGGGTACGCCTGATTATTTGGAGGTGAGGCATGAGATATTACATTGTATCCACACTTATTGTATTGTGGAATGTTGTTTGTGTTTTTTAATTGATTTTAACATGTTGGTGTTCAATAAAGCATTTATACTTATTCTAATTACGGTGGTGCAGTAGCTTTATACCAGGATTTCTTTCCTCTCTTTCCTAATCGCAAGTAAATTTTTTGGGTAAGTGAACTCTAATGAGTGTACATAGTTTAAAGAGACTCCGTAACAAAAATTGCATCCTGTTTTTTATCATCCTACAAGTTCCAAAAGCTATTCTAATGTGTTCTGGCTTACTGCAGCATGTTCTACTATCACCATCTCTGTAATAAATCAACTTATCTCTCTCTTGTCAGACTTGTCAGCCTGTGTCTGGAAGGCTGCCAAGTTCTTCAGTGTTGTGGTTCTGTGATGCATCTCCCCCCTCCAGGCCCCTCTCTGCACACTGCCTGTGTATTATTTAGATTAGAGCAGCTTCTCTCTTCTCTCTTATCTTTTACAAGCTGGATAAATCCTCCTCTGAGCTGGCTGAGCTTTCACATACTGAGGAATTACATACAGGCAGAGCTGTCTGCACTCTGCAGGAAGAAACAGCATAACACTTCAGTGGAAGATAGCTGCAGGGGGAAAGAAAATGATCTCTTGAGATTCAAAAGGAAGGGTGTATACAGCCTGCTTGTGTATGGATGTATTTTCTATGTGTGGACATATTGTACATCAACCTACTTCCTGTTTTGGTGGCCATTTTGTTTGTTTATAAACAAACTTTTTAAAACTGTTTTTAACCACTTTTAATGCGGCGAGGAGCGGCGAAATTGTGACAGAGGGTAATAGGAGATGTCCCCTAACGCACTGGTATGTTTACTTTTGTGCGATTTTAACAATACAGATTCTCTTTAAGTTTAATAACCATGCAATGACTCTTATGCTGTGAATACACGGCTCCATTCTGAGCCATTATCACCGTTCTATCATTTTGCCGCTCGATTTATCATTGCATTGGAAAAAAGATAAGAAAAATGAGCGGAAGATAAGAAAATCGAGCAGTCAAAACGATTGGGCGCAGAATCGACCTGTTTATTCCCAACATTAGCCCTAAAATCCAATTCCCTAATTAGGTATTAGGCAACAGGATAATTGCACCAGACTTCCACATACTGTACCAAATTGCAAAAGTGCACATCAAATTACATTGCATAACAAAGCATGAATAGGTCCTTAAGTTGTGAAAGCACCCTGGGAGTTAATTTACTTAATAATCTTGGCCCAAGACTTTTTGTGATTGCTTGAATATTGGTAGTGACTTTACACAGCCAGTACCTCTTATAGGGCAGATGTAGAGATTGTGTAATTGCTCCAAACAGGTTTTGCAGCTGACTGGTAAAGGTGCGTACACACGCACTACTTCCGCCAACGACGGGTCCGTCAGACCCTCCCACTGGGCGGACGTTCAGCCGATAGTAGCACGTGTGTACGCGCTGTTGGCAGACTGATAAGGCTGTTTCTGAACGATCCACTCAGCAGATCGTTCAGAAACAGCATTATCACACGTGCTACTATCAGCTGAACGTCCGCCCAGCGGGAGGGTCTGACGGACCCGTCGTTGGTGGAAGTAGTGCTTGTGTACGCACCTTAAGGAACCAAGTGGCAGAGAAGCTGAAATCACTCTCAAAATAGAGATAATTTATACCGGTATTCTCTTTTTTTTCTCTGAAGGTCACTGATTCTAGTGTAACTACCCTTTAACCATTTAAAATAATATCGTAGAAGCTGCTTTGTGAAGAAAAAAACAAATGCGCCAGTACTACCACAGTAACCATGTACAATCTTGGTGCTAATTATGTACACAAATAAAAAACAGTTATAGCAATCTGATTGGCTGGCATGGACAACTACACTTTTTTTTCTGTTTTTATAAATTAACCCATAAAAGCTTTGACTCAAGAGTGGATGCCCTCTTACATAAACACTACTGTTTTATGACAGATGAGGGTTGGGGGAAGACCGCAACAGTATCACTGAAATAAATTATTTACAATTTCATGTTTTCATATATTTGTTCTGAAAAAAAAAATCTGTTTTTACGGATTTATTGAATATACAGGTTGAAAGTTTCATGGTATATGGCAGTTTGGGTACCCATCTACATTCACTCTGTATTCCTGACAAAACATTGCATAAAGTGAGAAGCACATGATCGCATCCATATTTATTTCATTTTAATAATCCATGTCACTTGACAGTCCTGCTGATCTCTCTGGCTTCAGTAGTGTCCGAATCACACACCTGAAATAAGCATGCAGCTAATCCAGTCCGCTTCAGAGAGAATACCTGATCTGCATGCTTGTTCAGCGTCTATAGCTAAAGGTATTAGAGGCAGAGACTCAACAGGACAGCCAAGCAAATTGCATTGTTGTTTAAAAGGAAATAAATGTCAACTTTCATATTCCTCTCACTTCAGGTTTGCTTTAAGGACCTGTTCACATTGCGTTCGGCTTGCATGTCTGTCCGCGGTGGGCTTAATTTGAGGCGTTTTTTCCTTCCAATTCCCGGTACTTGGGTGGGCGATTCTTTTTTGTGGTTAGCGGTTTCCGACGCATTTTTCCCGATCGTTTTGGTAATTGACTCCCTGACAACTCTTTGATCCGGAAAAGAATAAATACAATGTATTTATTCTTAAAAACGTGAACGCAATCGCTCCACAAAGCGGTTTTGTGAGAGTTTTGCGTTTTTTTTCCTATACCTTCTATTGAGGCAGAATCACCTCAAAAATGGCTCAAGCACCGCTTATCTAAACGGATCGGAAACGAACCACTTAGATATGAACTATCTCATAGAGAATCATTGTGTAAGCGCTTTCAGGTCGATTTTGAAAAATCGCCCGCGCTTAAAAAAAAACAACAAAACCGCATGCAGTGTGAACAAGCCCTAAGTGAGGCCACAACATAAGGGCACAGTCATATTAATGCCTGATACTCTTTAATGTTAAATGTATCCCCAAAAAAGTAGTTATAGGGTAATTTCACTTCAAACCTTTGGAAATAAAATGTTCACGGATAAAAAAAAAAAAAAAAAGACTGCCATTGCTTAAAAAAAGGTCATGAACCACTGCTGAGACAAGTGGTGTGGGGTAGTGTATATGGCCATTCTTTATACAAGCCTACATTTGCCCAGGTCAAGTCTCACCTCTGGAACCTGAAATTTACAGTAAAAATGCTTGGTACCACTTGGGCTAGGCAGCCAAATAGAACTGGTTATAAATGCACAAATATACGGTAATTCAATATGCAAAACATATTTTTTAAAGTGGAATAACACTTTAAATGATATGGATACTAAACATTTGTGATACACTAAGTAGGTTAGTCTACAATCTGACCGCTCATTTACACACTTGCTCAGCAAGGCCTTTTGTGCGATTTGACCTAGTGGACAATGAGGATCTCCTCCAAAAAAATGCAATATAAAACAGGGAATTACAAATAAAATAACTTCTAAAACATTTAATCCAACAAAACGTAGGAAAAAAACGTATGATTTGAATATGTATCAAACATTACTTTGATTACGGAAAGTAACATTAAAAATTGAGAAAAGTGACAGTGCCCTTTTAAGAAATGATGAGCTTCTTCCGTACATACCTCTATTTCCAAAATGAGATCTAGTTTTCTACAAAGCACCACCACACTAATTCTAAGGACACACAGATCAGAAAACTTGGCTCACCCAAAGCCACAAAACACCATGGCCTGCTGCAGGAGTTACTGTATAAAATCACATTGCACAGGTTTCTGTTAGGACACCGATTGGATCCTAGTCCACAAATCTCCAGACTTGAAGCATTTTTGATGCACACTCATAATCATAAAACATGTCTGAAGAAACTGCCATGCTAATTGTAAAAATATCCCTTTAAATACACAAGTGTTTTTTTCCTCAAACCTGTGTTAAATGTAAAAAGGCAATTTTCATATTTATCTGTACATTCTTAACGGAGTAAATATACAAGTCTAATGTCTACAAATGATAATAGAAAGTGTGTATTCTCTCCCTGACGAGAGCAGATGAGACATTTCAACAAGGCCTATGACTGTAGACCTATTACAGCATAAACAAAAGAAAGTGGTAAATAAGCAGAGGCTGGTCCACTTTTTTGCACCCTGGCCAGTCTGGCAACCATTCTTGTATGTTGCATGTATGTTGACAAATAGTTAATGTAGAAATATAGTGCACAGCACTAAAATCAATGTCAGAAGAAGTCTAAAATACAAAGGGCTTTGCTGCAACAGAGCTAGCAGCACAGTGCATAGCCAAAGAGACAAATGAACCTGTGGACCAATAACATGGTCTGAGTAGTGGCAGAAAAAAGGATGGCCAAAGCCTTCTAGTACATTGCTACCTAGATGGCTTGCATAGAGAGGTCACTGCATGGGCTCCCAGAGGGTCACATCAATACCTCCCTGTGTATTTGTTCTTTATCTTCAATATCTTCCTCAGCTACTTCATTCTCATCACCAGACTCAATGTAAATAGGCCAATCTCCATCTCCATCCCCATCCCCATCTCCCTCTCCCTCCTCCTTGTCCATGTTCTCAGAGGCACCTTCAGTGTGACTTGCTTGGTGGGAATCTTCATTTGTTGTGGTGACACAAGTGCAGCTGTCACACAAGCCAAAACGCCTTAAACCAGGAGAGACGCTGCTGGTAAAGGTACGGCGGCAACCTTTACATATAATGGGACGATTGGATCGATGAACCTGCAAGTGGGATAGATGTACAGGTATGTAAATTGCTCATTTGCATTTTTTTAATTTTTTTTTTTTTTTTTTTTTTTTTTTTTTTTTTTTTTTTACAGGATTGATGCAAATTTCAGTCACTCTTATGGTTTAGGATAATTCAGTGTCTATACATTAACTAATAAACTAAACTACTACATTAATAAAAAAAAAAAAAAAAAAAAAGTAGCAATAACCAAGCACCTCTGTACAGACATTTCTGTCATCGCAATGAAATGAGCACTTTTTTAATTGACTTACTGTGCTATGTGTACTTACTGTGAGTGAGTGACTCCGCAGATGTTCCTGCCGAGTGAACCGCTTACCACAGATTTCACACGGATAGGGACGTTCTCCTGTATGTGAACGAATGTGGCGTTTCAGAATGCCCTTTTGCTTTGCAGTGTATGGGCAAAATGGGCACTTGTGCAGCTTGATTGGAACAACTAAAACATCTCCTGAAATAAAATATGAGAGAATGTCTGCCTGCTGACGAACTACACAAGTTTTTACAATGAACAACACTTTTTCCCCCCTTACTGTAATAATCTTATTGGCTATTAATAATAAGAAATAAATATGCAGAAAAGAGAAAATGGATTGAATAAGGGCCCATATCTCTATACTGACCAGAAATACACATCATAAGTTAAACTCAGAATTGTCAATTTAGATATTCAAAAGGATGCCTGCATATGACGGGTTTAACTCTGGTTGGGTAGAACCAGGCACTGGCATGTGCTGCTCCTTACAGTGTTATTAACCATACCATATGCCACTCGAGGGAAAACTGGTTGCTGTCTTTAGCTGAACCGAATGTCTGTAGAGTACTCCTTCAGAAACCTGTCACCTGGAACAATCACTAACCATAATGGATTTACTAATGCCAGGTCCTGTCTCTCAAACATGCTCAGTATTTGTGAAGTGGTGAATGAAAATTCAGACTTTGGGAAAGTAATAGATGTAGTATACTTAGGCTCTGCAAATGGTTTTGACACTGGTCCCTGATGCAAATGCTGAGTATACAGGGAATAGGAGAAAATGGCCTCAATTCACTAAGCTTATCTCCTGTCTTTAATAACGTTCCTAGAGTGATCACCATGGTGATGAGGCATGTTCTATTCAGGAAACATTTTACCTCAGGCAAACCTAAAGTTAACTCTTCTGTCTTTAAGTTAACTCCTCAATCCTTAAAATAACTCCAGAATTAAAGACAGGCTGTAGTTATTTTCACATGCAGTTAATAAACAGAGGAGGTAAACTAACTACAGAGGAGGTAACTTAAGGAATGAAGAGATAAGATAACTCTCTCACTGTGTGGTGGCAAGTTATCTCTTGCCTTATTATCTCCAGCACAATCTAAGTAAATTGAGGCCAATGGCCTCAATTCACTAAGATCATGCTGGAGATAATAAGGCAAGATAAAACTTACCTCCACACAGTAAGAGAGTTGTCTTATCTCTTCATTCCTTAAGTTACCTCATCTGTAGTTAATTTATCTCCTCTGTAGTTATTTTCACACACAGTTAATAAACAGCCTGTCTTTAACTGTGGAGTTATTTTAAGGATTGAAGAGTTAACTTTAGGTTTGCCTGAGGTAAAAGGTTTCCTGAATATGACATGCCTCAACACCATGGTGACAACTCTAGAAACGTTATTAAAGACAGGAGATAAGCTTAGTGAATTGAGGCCAATGTGTGTATGCGGATAGAGAACTGGTTAAGGGACAGAAGGCAAAGGGCCTGATTCACAAAGCGGTACAGAGTGTTTGTACACGAGTGAAAACCCCTTTATCACGCCTAAACTCAGTTTAGGCATGATAAGAAGAAACTCGCGCGAGTTTTGCGCGCGCTTGCAGCACCCGGCGCTTCGCGCAAAGCTCCCATTAAGCCCTATGGGACTTTGCGCGCGTACGCGCGGTAGCTTCGCGCAAGTTAGAGCACAAAGCGGTGATAACTTTGCTAGTGCAAAGGTTATCACGCCTAAAGTCTTTTAGGCGTGATAACTGAGTTATCACCGCTTTGTGAATCAGGCCCAAAGAGTGGTGGTAAACAAAACAAACTCAAAGTGGGAAACTGTTAGCAGTGTGGTCTGGCAAAGGTCAGTACTAGGTCAAATTATTTTCAATTTGTAATTCAAAAGATATTAGCTTGGTTATCAGATGCCAAAATCTAGAAGCAACTGGGCACGACCACCAGGTATGTTCCATTGTACTTACTACATGGCATCCAGGGAAACATAAGGGAGATTTGCCTGGAATAATTTTACTCACTCTCAGAACTAGAAAAGCATGATGAAATCATTTAAGTCAAGTTTAAAGTTCAGTGGCATTAAAACTACCTTTGAATGAGGATTCCGCGCAGTGAGCCCACTGCGGGTATGTCAAAGAGGTGTTAAGGTCCTTTTCCCAAGCTAGCAAAGATTTTGTCTTTTGGCTCACAGGAAAAGCGTTAAACAGGTCATACGGGGTGACAAAACTCCTTTATAAAGCTTGCCCGGCATGAGCACAATACAAAATATTCTGAAACGCACCACATCCTCAAATAGGCTGAGTATAAAGGGCCAGTGGTAGGCCTGAAACATGTCAGCTGTTGCTGTTTGTTAGTAAACATCTTAACAGAGAATATATCAGGATGTGGTGTGCTTCAGAATATTTTGTGGTGAGTTATGGTTAAGCAGGATATTTTTTTCTATGCATTGTCATGTAATATATTGTCTGTTTTCCCCTGTGTACAAGATCCTTGATTATCTTATTAAATTACATTTAAAATACTTGATTAGGAGGCTAGACCCTGGTCAGCTCCAGTACCACACACTGTGACTGATATAAAATTCAGGATTGTGCTAACACTAACCTACCCAGCTCCAATGCCCATCACCAAACTGCCCTTTCTAATGCCCCCCCCCCCCCCCCCCCCCAGTCAAATTAGCTGATCATGCCAAATCTATAGTTGATGAGCTATTATGAAGTACCCAATTAAGTGCTCTGATCACTGAGATAGTTGAATTACCTGTATCCTCTCCATACCAGTCACCTTGGATGTCCATCATAGAGCTCATTGGAACACCTGCCTCCTCTTGTCTGGATTCATAGTCACGTGAAAAATGGTGTCCTTGGTCTTCCTTCCTCTGTGCAGAACTATTTCGGAGGAGAGCCTCTAAAAATTGTTTCATGTGATAATTATTACATGCCAGATCCATATTGGAACTACCTTGAGGGCTTTCCTCACCCTGCTCCATATCTGGAGGTATTGGATATGGTTGGCCTTCTGTGACTTCCACAACATCAGAGTCAAACTCTTCTTTGGGTTCCACAGCTTTGCTAGGACTTTTTTCCTCTGAAGAGCCAGCACTTGCGGAATCCTTTACCATCAGTTCTACAGAGTTACAGCTACTGCAGTCTCCACAAGGTGCCTCCTTTTGGCAGTTACCCTGACCTGTTTTTTCTGCAAAGTTTCCGACTGACCTTCTGGCACCCCTTATACCATCACTACCACTATCTGCTTGACCAAAGGAGCTCTCTTTTTCTATTTTTCTACAAATATCTAGAGAGGATCGTATGAATGCCTTACAAAAGTTAACAACATCAGTCATTTGGAGGTAGCTTGCTGCACTCATAACTTCAATCACATTGTCCCCACTCAAGTTCAACTTTCCTGAGTATAGGAAGTCCAGGATGGTAGAGAAAGCCTCAGATGTTACAATGTCCAGAGAAGCTGTGCTATGCCTTCCACTGTCTTGGATGTAGTGGACAAGCATAGCCCGAAAATAGCCACTGTTGGCAAACAAAACATTTCTGTGGGCTTTAAATATTCGACCTTCCACAATAATGCTGCAGTCACAGAAGAAATCTCTCTTACGCTGCTCATTAAGCTCCCCAAGGAGTTTGGTGTAATATGAAGGCATCTCCATGTCTCAGACACAAAGATTTCAAATGCTGTAAGAGAGGAGAAAAAATAACTATTAATGAATTGCAATTTTTAAGGACTTAGACTTGATGAGAAAATGTTTGTCCTTCACAATCCTATTGTACTTATAATTACAAGCTGATCAGGTTACATAGAGCATGGCAGCTAGATGTTCTAATGCTGGAAATACATAGTGAGGTTTTTTGGGGGCAGATAGATGGCTCGATAGATCCAACTATAGGTCCTATCTGATTTCGATCATTTTTCTGATTTTCTCATAGAAGTGAATGAAAATAGATCAGAAAAATGATCGGAAAAACGTTCGAAAAGTAAATCTGCCAAAAAAACTCATTGTGTATTCACAGCATTAAAGGGAACCTGACGTAAGAGGAATACGTAGGCTGCCACGTTCATTCCCTTATCAACAATGCCGGTTGCCTGGCTGACGTTGTTGTGGCTTTTGTTGCTTTTGAGTCAGAAGTATTCTGGGCCAGTGACTTATAATATCAGAGGCAGTGTTGGTTTCAAACTCAGGATTCCCCTCATTATGTAAGACAAAATAAGTTTAAGTACACCAACATTAAATGCCGCTGTCATATGAATATCTTGTGTCTTTCTGCAGCTGCAACTCATTCACTGATAGCGGCAGAGATTTAAGTAAACTGGAATTTTCACTCTTGATACCAGTGCAACAGTGTGGGGTTTCCACAGCTGAATACCAAAGTGGAGCACTGCAGAATATTGAGATTACTTAGAACTAACAGTTCACAGGTATGTATTTTAAGGGTAACTCCAGTCCTGGAAATAATAAACTACTGCTTTCAATGTGGACATGTTGGAATGCAGTAACCTGTTATTTTTATTGTTGTTTATTGTTATTTTTATAGTTTTTTATTAGACCCTGCAATTATAGGGGAAAAAAAATTATGTTAATTTGTAAACTGGTATCCCTGGTAATAATTTTGTTTAAAACATTTTATTGTTTTTCAAACCCATACAATAAAAGTACAATACAGCAATCCCCATGGCCTCCCCTTCGAGGGAGTGTAATCATTTTAGTTGAAAAAATACCCAATGTGTGTAGAATATGTTTCGTAGGCCCAGAACACAGTATTATGCTTAAAGTTCAATACACCACAATGAGCTTACACCTTAGAGAAGATTAGTTAATGCACCACATATAGCCTCTGGTTTTAATCTTTTTACTAGGTACCATAATTCCCGTCTGTGCTGCTCCAGGGATTTTATCCTATTGCCATCTGGAGTTGGGAAGGAATTTTTTCCCCTTTTAGAGCTAATCGGTCCAAGCCTTATAAGGGTTTTTGCCTTACTTTAGATCAACTGGGATATGTGAGGGTGCAATCTTGCGTTATACTATATTTTTTGGTTCAACTTAGTGGATGGATTACTTTTTTTTTAACCAACTGATGTAAATATGTAACCAAAATTTGATCTAAGTCAATTGACATTCCTGTTCTGTGTGGTTCGCACTGCTCAATGCAATCTGTAAGATTTATCAAAACTTTGCAGTGATTTCTAGTTAAGTCTTTTGTCTTAGTTGAGGTGGACAGTCGGGGCTGCCTCAGACAAGAATCTAACATTAATACAGGAGTCCCCCAAGGTTGCTTGACGATCCAGCACGCCAGATCATTGAATAGCACGCAGTGGCTGAGTTTATGGCTCTCCTCCCTCCCTGTCGTGCAAATGCTGCACCATTTCATTCTGCACGTCATCCCTCCTCTTCCTACCCCTAAAGAAAGCACGTGCTGCGTATGGTTGCCTAGGGACACATCTGTACAGCATAGGGGGTGTCACAATGACACCTGAAGATCAAGTTTGATCCTGGCAGGCAACACAAGTTGTGTCCAAATTGTGCATGCGTATACACCTGAAAGTGTACCTGAACTCTTATTATCATCTAGCCAAAACGGACAAAGCATGTATGATCTTCGTGTCGCTGCCCTGAAGGGTGGCTTCAAAACGTCAAATGATCGATTAATGGCAGAAACAACATTTATAAATTGGTTAAAAGCGGTGGACAAAGGTTTGAATAAGGTCAAAAACTTGTTATATTGGTATGAGGCTGATGATATTTAATGCCAAAACTCTTTGTCAGCCTATATAGCAAAACTTGTGAACTCAGAATTTACAATGCCTCTGTGACAGTCCAACTCCCAGGTCTGTGAGCATGGTGTAAACAAGGATTCTTATCTCAGCTAACAACCTCCCACCCCATTTAGATGTTCTGTTTCACTTAAAGGATACCCGAACTGACATGTGACATGATGAGATAGACATGTGTATGTACAGTGCCTAGCACACAAATACCTATGCTGTGTTCCTTTTTTTTTTCTCTGTCTGAAAGAGTTAAATATCAGGTATGTAAGTGGCTGACTCAGTCCTGACTCAGACAAGAAGTGACTACAGTGTGACCCTTACTGATAAGAAATTCCAACTATAAAACACTTTCCTGGCAGAAAATGGCTTCTGAGAGCAAAAAAAGGGGTAAAAAGGGGAATTTCTCATCAGTGAGGGTCACACTGTAGTCACTTCCTTTCTGAGTCAGGACTGAGTCAGCCATTTACATACCTGATATTTAGCTCTTTCAGGCAGAGAAAGAAAAAAAAAGGAACACAGCATAGTTATTTGTGTGCTAAGCACTGTACATAATAATAATAATAATACGAACATTTATATAGCGCTTTTCTCCTGTCGGACTCAAATCGCTCATACACATGTCTATCTCATCATGTCACATGTCAGTTCGGGTATCCTTTAAGGCATCTCAATGACATGTATTTATGCTTGAAAAAAATCTATGTATCCCCTTTTGATGTTGCATGTATAAAGCTGTCTATACCATCAGCCTGCAAGCAAACAGGATTTAAACCAGACGAAGGCTGCAAAGCCGAAAGCTTGCTTATTCTTATTCTTTTTAGTTAGCCAGTAAATGGTATCATCCTGATTTAAAAACTTCTGGCCAAATAGGTGTATGCCTACCTTAAGAAAATGTGTAACGTACAATAGTAGATAAGGAGACTTAAAGGGTAACTAAAGTTAAAAAAGAGCAGTTTACCTGGGGCTTCTTCCAGCCTCCAGGAGTCCTTCTGTGACCTTGCCATTATTCCGCAATCCACCAAGCATCCGCAGCGGCCCTCTGAAAGCTGGCAGACTTGGTCAGTTGAAGGTGCAGAATGCTTCCATCCACGGGAGCACGATCAGGAGGCCGCGTAATGCAGCTGAAAGGGGGCACTGCAGGTGACTGGAGGATTACGGAATGACGGCAAGGATACAGTGCAGGAGGCTGGAAGAAACACCAGGTAAGTTAACCTACTCTTTTTCTCACAATTAGGTTCCCTTTTTAAGCACGCCCTACACTGTATAAAGGCCAGTTCACACAGGCACTTTCAGGTAAATGGATCCATGAAAACGGCTCCAATTTCCATTCAAACGGATCCATTTCCATTCAAACGAATCCGCTTCCGTTCAGTTGGTTCAGTTCCATTTTCCCATATCCCCCATCACCGAAGCTGGCTAGAACGGTCATGTTTACTAGCCAGTGTGTTTTTAGGATCCATATCTCATTGCCCCCAATGCAGTGCTTCAGCGTCCATTTCCGCTCCTTGGTCTGGAAAAAAACCAAAAAAAAACAAAAACGCTGCAGCACAAAACTTGCACTCCGTTTAGCAGAGCGCGTGGAATGGATCCATTCAAAAGGACCAATGCAATCGGATCCATAGGTTAACATTGGTTCTGGTCGCTTCCGAACCTATCCTTGACCAGACCATTTTTTTTTTAGAGCCAGTGTGAACCGGGCCTTAGTGCTACAAAAGCCAAACCATATAAGAAAAAATAAAAAACGCATAACAGATACTGCAGAGCATGCCCATGTCTGCCCGACCCCCCTCTCCCCCCCAGGACCAGGTGCCGATGTCTGCCCGACCCCCTCTCCCCCCCCAGGACCAGGTGCCGATGTCTGTCCGCTGTATCTGTTATGCGGCTTTGCGTCCTCCTTAGGAGCTTGGAGAAAAGGCTGAATGATAGCCACACAGTAAAAAAATTAGATTGCTTTTTAACTTCAGCATTGCCTTTTTGGCTCCCTTACAAACTATTTAACACATTGCAATAGAGATTTAAATTTGATTTTTTGGGCTAACAGTTACTCTTTAAGAGAATTACAATAGGATTTCAACAACACAGAACAGCGGCTGACAACAAGGTCCAGTCAGTTCTTTGTAGTGTTTCCAAGTTCTATATGCTTCTCACAAAACCTGGAAGATTTTACATATATTTCAATGAAATGTCTGTTTCATGAAAGCAACAACTGTAAAACATAGCATAGTGGCCACACAAAATCTACCATACCCCTCACTGCCAGCTCACACATACAGTGACAGTATGGCTTACAACAGTCTACCATACCTTTCTGTTTGTATTTCCATAGTTTGTTTGTGGATGCTGAAATGGACAAGATAAATCTGCTGTTTATGTGTAAACATATGAGTATATTCAGAGGAGAGGGGCTATCTTTGTACAGAGGTTCTGAACATATCATAAGAACGTTTCTTCATAAAATACATAACATGAGACCTATTTTGGAGAATGAAAGCATCAGTTCTCAATGAAGAGTTTCTGCACTAAATCATCATCAGAGAAGCATCAAACACAGTAACTACTCTGGAAGAGATCCATCTCTCTGAAAGAAGTACAGTGGAACTTTGGTTTGCGAAAGCACTCTTATATCAAAGCGAATTTCCCCATAAGAGAATTAACCCCAGTTGATTTGTTCCACAATTCAAAAACAGTTATAGTAAAATACAGGGATGCTCATCCGGATCCGGGTACCCAGGTAAACCCGGGTATCCGACCATCTTTCTGCTGTCCGGTCGGATCCGGATTCCGGATACCTGGGGTCGGATCCGGATAGCTCTATGCGGGTATCTGGCCGCATAATCCGGATACCCGCGGATATCCGGATCCGGGTACTGTAACAAGGGAGATGATGTCATTGAGCCAATCAGAGGGCTCCCAGCAGAAGCCCTAGCAACCAATCACAGAGGGGAACTCTGGCCAGCCCCACCTGACCTCATTGAGCCAATCAGAGGCCTCCCAGCTTAAGCCCTGGCACCCAATCACAGAAGGGAACCCTGGCCAGCCCCCCTGTGTAATAAGGAGGGCTGGCATGATGAGACAGATCGTCCTTGCTTGTGTGGCTGGCTGGCTGGTCACTGACAGACTTGCTCCAGTGCTGTTGGCTTAGCAAGTGCTGCCTGTATACAGTGTTAAACCTAAAGCTTTGAGTGCTAAACACCTTCACTACACTATTGTTCTATTGTTTTTTTAGCTAGCTAGTGTAATTGTTTAATTTTATTCACTCAGTTAGGTTCTGTCTGTGTGTGTGCTGTGCAGGCCAGCAGGACAGTATAGGTTAGGGAATAGGATTACTGTGTTATTGTATTGTATTGTATTATATAGTTAGTTAGTACTGCAGTTAGTTGTTAGAGAGAGTAGTACTGTGTTAGCTTACTACAGATTACTGCAGTGCTGCTGTGCTGAGCATTGTCAGTGTGACAGTTAGGCAGATAGTGTGCACTGCCTGTCCTCTACTCTGCGATCTGTCACTCCGTGCTGATTTGATTTAAAGTCCAACCCCGATTTCATTAAAGTAAAAGTACCCCACATCATCTGGTGACATCATCACGTATAAGTTGTACTATGTCTGCTGGCACCGGCAGCTGGGGGAGGGGCAGCAAGGGCAAGAGGACAGGGAGCAACATTACGACCACCCACAGAAGGTCTGCTGTGTCAGTGTCGACCCCAGCGGGCAGCCTACCCTCAGTCAGCGAGCTTTTCGCTCCAGGCGCCACGATTAAATTCAGGGCTGTTAGCCGCAAGGAGGAGGATGCTCTCGGTTTTGAGGAGGGGGGTATGATGTTGATGGGATGAAGGACCGTGACTACCATCCACAGGATGGGGATGTCAGCTCTGACTCTGAGGAGGAGGATGCGTCGGTGGGTTTGGCACGGAGGATCAGCATTGCAGACAGTGGCCGTGGAATGCGGGATCCACCACATCCTTCTGCCGCTACCACCAGCCGCATCACTCAACCCCCAACCGTCACAGGGAGAAAAGCTGCAGCATCCCATTCAGGCCGCAGGGGAGTGTGCACCTCCCCAATCTGGCGGCTTTTCACTCTGCCCTCATTGGAAAGCAAGTTTGCCATATGCAATGTGTGCAAACTACAGATGAGCAGAGGTTGTGACCCCTACAAGTATGGCACCTCCAGCTTCATCACCCATCTGGCCAAAAAACATGTTGTTGAGCATGAGGAGTTCACGAGGCTGAAGCAAGCTGGCGCTGGCACCCCCCACCACAGTGCCACAGGCCACTGCTGCTGATACCACCACCTATATTCAACTCAAAACACAATTGCGGTGTCATTTTTTGGAGGTGTCCGGGCCGAAAACTGTCATGTCCCAGTTGTGTGATTGGACTTTGGACACAATATGGGCTGCACGACCGCTTTCTGGAACCTAGTTCTGATGTTAATTGACAGCTTTTTTTTTTTTCATTTTATGTCCACAAAACAATAAAGTAGTGTTTCCCTTTAAAAAAAAACATGATGCTACATGCATCATTTACCCTAAAACCCTTTTTAAAGCTATTTAAAGGGCACTTTTTTTTCTATCCGGATACCCGAATAGGTCGGGTACCCGCGAGTAATTTGGTCGAATATCCGAATTCACTCGGATATCCGCAAGGTCAGATCCGGATACCCGAATCGGATCCGGATTGCTGGGTACCCGGATCACCGAATCGGATCCGGATATCTGGGTACCCGGATCCGGGCGGGTTTTAAAAAGTACTACCCGAGCAACCCTGGTAAAATAGCAGTTTTCTCCCCAGAGTTTATTTTTTCCAGCCGGGTGGCATGTAAAAGTAGCCGGATGGGGAGCGAGGGGGAAAAATGTAAAGTCGGTGCAACTCTGCTTTCAGGATATGAGGAGGATAAGGAGGCGAGCAGATGACAGTCAGGTGCTCACCAAAAACAGCCAGGTGAAGCACCTGGCTAAAAAAGCCTGGAAAGAACACTGAAATACTATAAAATAAAAATGTAAACAAGACTTTCACTATAACTAACATAAACATTGCCATATGTTGGCTCGCCCCAAGCTTTCTTTGTGTGTGTGTGTGGCTTTAACAAGGAACTTATCCAATGACAATTACTTTTGAGGATTTCATGGAAATGTGACTTTGCAACAGTCTCTACACTCAGATTAAGTACAATTAAGTACAATCCTGCAGTGTGGGAGAAGAACTATCTCCTCAGTTGTGATGACGTGACGCATGTATACTTTCTTTTGCTTGTATATCAAGTCAAAATTTCACAAAAATGATTGCTTGTATTGCAAAGCGCAAAATCTGTAACTAAAAAAACCCGCTGGGGGATACCTCGGGAGGGGGAAGCCTCTGAATCCTAACGAGGCTTTTCCCGCCCTTCTGTTGAAGTCCCGGGACCCTCCAAAGTGTGAGGTAAATATTTACTTACCGCGATCCCGCTTTCTCGGCTGGGTTATCAGCGGTTTGTGTACATTACGCTTGGGCGCACTTTTTGGAGTAAGGGTGAGTGTCAATCATTTGCATATCTGTCTCCTATCAGGTCTGCTTCAGGTCTCCGTCCATTACTATGGGCGTATTTAAAGGTGTATGGAGTCACTTGTTTTTAATGGCTGATGCAGTTTGAGAAAGGGTTTATCCCGAAACAGCGGTCTACCACTACTGCCTGTCTGATGCAATAAAGAGCTTAAAATACATTTAGCGGTGCCAGTCCTTATCGTGTACATTGGTTGGTGCTCCCCAGGAGGCACTGGGGTTAGGACTATCGCACTCTGTTTTTTCATTTTTGGCATTCGGTGCTCCCTTCCATCTGTCTTCATAAACTCAAATAAGACTAACACAACAAATAGAGAGCAACGCGCCCACATAAAGGGCAATTGCCATGGACCTGTTAAACCTCATTTGTACAAGAAAAGAGTCCATCTAGGCATACAATAATCATCCTCAGTCGTCAAATAAATGATATAATACTTTATTAAGGACTTATCCCAATGTACTTAAAATCAATTAAAACCATCTAATACACAGGGGATCATTGCGAATCACATACAAAATACATAATACAAAATCCATAATACACATGTCAAGGTTGTAGCTGCATAGAGCTGGTGTTCAAAAACCATTTGGCCAGACTATATATTATACCTTCTATTGAATCTTAAATAAACGTTCACTAGCCGCAATAGTAATGGCCTTTAGGTCTTACCCAGAACTGCAAACGCTGATCCGCTATCCCCCCATGTCCCCTTCACGCGTTCCGTGACCCAGTCACTTCTCCAGAAGGTCTGGAGCTTCTGGAGAAGTGACTGGGTCACGGAACGCGTGAAGGGGACATGGGGGGATAGCGGATCAGCGTTTGCAGTTCTGGGTAAGACCTAAAGACCATTACTATTGCGGCTAGTGAACGTTTATTTAAGATTCAATAGAAGGTATAATATATAGTCTGGCCAAATGGTTTTTGAACACCAGCTCTATGCAGCTACAACCTTGACATGTGTATTATGGATTTTGTATTATGTATTTTGTATGTGATTCGCAATGATCCCCTGTGTATTAGATGGTTTTAATTGATTTTAAGTACATTGGGATAAGTCCTTAATAAAGTATTATATCATTTATTTGACGACTGAGGATGATTATTGTATGCCTAGAAACTCAAATAAGACGTCAATATTTCTATTTCTTTTTTTTACAGTCAGTCTTAAGGTGCCCATTAACGGTACAATTTTTCACCAACAATTGGAAATAATCCAGGGCTGTGGAGTCGGTGATGGAGCAATTTTGGGTATCTGGAGTCAGAGTTAGAGTCGGTGGTTTCATAAACTGAGGAGTCGGATGATTTCTGTACCAACTCCACAGCCCTGAAATAATCGGAAGGTCATTATCAATTGTTCACATTTACTGAACGATTCTTTCTTCAAATTCAATCATAAAATCCAATTCGGAAATGCATAGCTGGCTGCAAACTAAAACGCAAAGATACTTTTTAATATGTCTGTAGGAAAATTCAGTGGAAGTGGAGTTTGACTTTAAAGGACAACTGAAGTAAGAAGGATATGGAGGCTGGCATATGTATTTCCTTTTAACAATACCAGTTGCCTGGCTGCCCTGAAGCAGTAGTGTTTGAATAACACCAGAAATTGCAGTTAATCTTGTGAGAAATTCTTTATCTGTATATGCTAGTTATGGTTCTATGGATAAAAGTATTAGAGGCAAAGGAACAGCAGGATAGCCAGGCAACTGGTATTGATTAAAAGGAAATAAATATTGCAGCCTCCATATCCCTCTTGTTACAGTTGTCCTTTAACCTCCTGCCGACCGCGTCACGCCTATGGGCGTGATGGCAGCCCCAGGACCGCCTAACATCGATTGGTGTAAAGTCCTGGGGCCAACTAATGCATGAGATCGCGCGCGGGCTTCGCGCGCATCTCCTGCTTGGGGGGGCGGAGCTCCGCCCCGCCTTCAGTCTCCGAGTGGCTATTGCCGCTCAGGAGACTGTTAGACGGCGTGATCGCCGTCTATTTCCATGTACAGCGCTGCGATCGGCAGCAGCGCTGTACTGGGGACAGCCATGTAACACGGCTGTCCCCCTGGGACACTGGAGAGCGATCGGCTCTCATAGGCAGAAGCCTATGACAGCCGATCACCATAATTGGCTGGCTGTGGGGAGGGAATATATTTAAAGAAACACTTTTTTTTATAAAAACCAGTAAGAAAAATATTTGTACAAATAAAAATAAACAATGAGGGGGCGATCAGACCCCACCAACAGAGAGCTCTGTTGGTGGGGAGAAAAAGGGGGGGGGGGTATTGCTTGTGTGCCGGGTTGTGCGGCTCTGCAGCTTGGTCTTAAAGCTGCAGTGGCCTATTTTACTATTTTACTAAAAATGGCCTGGTCACTAGGGGGTGGGGGTGGGGGTTAGCACTGCAGTCCTTAAGAGGTTAAGGCATCCACAGAAAGACTCTTCAGTTGGCTGAAACATGTGATAATGGCCACTTTGACAAACCATGTGGTTCAAGAAAGATCCTCTTATTAGAATTCAAATACATTTCTTGGCTGGAAAATCTACTGAGAACACGTTCTTTGTTCAAAATTTATGATAGCTTTGCACTTTTGGTGAAATTGCTTATGGGTGAATGGCCGAAAAACAATGGATCAATCTGTTTGCAATTAGGTGCCAAAATATATATTGTTCCCTTATGTCATACCCCAACACATCCTTAGGGAGAACCCTTTTCTAAATGTACGCCGTCTAATTGCCAAGGTAAAAATGATGCGCACCTATAAATCAGCCGCTGGGAGACTTGGTGTGCAGGATAAAGCCGATATATGGCTTACCCTGCTCCTGCACAAGTCCCGGCGGCGTTCATTACCATTCCCCCTCCAGATCAACGTGGATGGTAGGGAATGATGTAATTCGGCTTCCAGCTATCGCTTCTGACGGCGTCGAAGTTACTCTCACTGTGCACTGTTATAGCCGTAATTCCTATTACGGTCTATGGTGCTGCCAGCTGCGCCCAAATCTCCTGCGCTGTTTTAACAGCACTCGATAATGACAGGCTCTGTTTTAATGACGACGGATCGAGGGGGGGGGGGGGGAGCGAGGTTGAATATTTTCCTGATCTGATGTCTTTGGGTCAAAGGTGATGCTCCACCCCTCTCCTTGGTAGTGCAGTCGCGACCATGTTTCTGAAGACTGCCGGGGCTCTTCAGAAACCTCTGCCTGCATTGCTGTGGCCTGCACCCACTAATTAGGCAGTGGCTGATTTTGAAAGGTCAATTCTCTGCGGGGAAGGAAGGGGGGGGGGGGGGGGGGGTTGAAGGGAGCAATCACTAGCCTGGAGGGATCACGCCAAAACAGGTAAGTATTTAATCTTAACCCCCCCCCCCAACCATCATTAAGATGCAATGTAATTATATTGTAATGGTACATTTACAATGGCGCTTTAGAAGTGCGATGGATTGGGCATGATGAAATGAATGCAGTGCATTACCGCATGAATATGCTTTAACAGTAGCAGTGAAGCACAGTTTATGACTGTATGCGCCACACTGTATGCATAACGTGCAATGCAACTTTTCTCCTCCGTTGCGTCACGTTCCTGTCACAGGGAATGCAACGCCACTCCTCACTGTTAACGTAGCCTAAAGGGAGGACTTGGCCTTTGCAAGCTTACAGTATATAGGGCAGTTAGTTGGATATGCTAGCTATGTACGATTAATGAAGGGGCTAGCTAATGAATCAGGGAGTCTAGACATCTGGGGCTGATGTGAATACGTTTCTGAATGGGAATTAAGGGGCTGATTCATGAAGCTGCGCTACTATAGCAGCACGACCTCCATGACCAGCACCACACTCTAAATTCAAGGCTGCACGCTACGCTGGTTCTTGGAGCGTAGCGTGCATTCCTTAGTTACGTGCATTGCTTACATAGCAACGCACATTCCTTTAGATGCAATCCGCTGCTTTGAAGTATTGGTATTGCGACCGCGATATTCACCAGAACAGCCGCTATGTTAATTAACATAATTACTAAGCAAATTAAGTTAGTAGCGGCCACTCTCGTGAAGTGTTGCGGTCATAATACTTCAAAGCAGCGGCCAGCATTTAAAGGAACACGCGTTGCTATGTAAGAAGGAAGAATTAAAGAAGGCACGCTACACTGCAAGTGCGAGTGTAGCGTGCAACCTTGAGTTTAGAGTGCGGTGCTGGTGATGGAGCTCATGCTACTATAGCAGTACAGCTTCATTAATCAGCCCCTCAGAAAGATTATATGCTGGTCTAAAGAGGTGCATTTAAAAGGTTGGGTTTGAAGGTTTCAAGGGTAAGGAGCATAGTTGACAAAATGTAGAAAAGAAATAAAAAAAAATTAAAAAATTAAAAAAAAAGGGATGAAACTTGTGAGAAGTCCTGGAGCTGTTGCACACCAAGAGTCAGGGCTGGTGCACACCGAGAGCGCTTCTGAGCACTTATCAAATCACCAGCGCTTTGAAAATCACTTGGCTACAGTAAGGGCTCTTTTCCACTATGAAACACAATCACGTTTCAAACCATTTTCAAAACGCAGCAGGATGCCGATTGTGCTCGGGCCAAAATCGTGACGCAATTGGATTGCACTAATGGAAATAGCCACTGCTGTTTCCATTCATTTTATTTTGCCCTGCATTCTGCGATCCATTAGCAATCAGAATCAGATCGTAAAACGCAGGCTAGTGGAAAAGGGCCCTTACCCTATGAAGTTCTTCCCACAGCAGGGTTATGATTTTTTTCAAAATTCCAAATGCGTTGCATGTAGCATTTTTATGAGCGATTCAACATGAATGAATGAGCTCATTCAATCAAAAATCACAATCGCAAATCGCTAGCAATTGCTATTGCGATTTTGGTGTGCACCAGCCTTAAGAAGTGACCAAAATGGAGAATAGTTACATGTGAAAAAGGATTGTGGGTGGAGTAGTATCTGAAAGTGAGTGGGGAAACGTATGGAATGAAAATGTACAGAGTTTTGTAGGAGAATCAAATGTTATCCTCAGACAGCAGGCATCAGGAGTTGTGGTTATTAGTGTGTTCATGTTAAGTTTGAGGCAATGGAATGACATACACGTGGAAACAGTCCAGGAGTCAAAACAGTAGGATAATTGGATCAGACAACAAACTGTCAAAATGATGCTTCACTGCCACTATTAATGCAAGTGTTATGCAGTAACTCACTCCATGCTATACATTGGGATACCGGCGTCCATTGGATTGGATTGCGTTAGATCGCAACGGATGCACTCTGAATGTTGCATAGACTTGTACGTGTACTTGGAAACCACCATGCGCAAGTCAAATTTGTATCTAGTTTAAGGCATACATGAAAATAAATTTTGCGTATATGCAGAGATGAGAATATGGACATTACGCATTTATGCGAATAAAGATACGCAATAGGACTTTAACCACTTGATGACCCAGCCTTTACCCCCCCCCCCCCCCTTAAGGACCAGCGCTGATTTAGTAGATCTGTGCTGGGTGGGCTCTCCAGCCCCCAGCACAGATCAAACACCAGGCAGAGCGACCAGATCGCCCCCCTTTTTTCCCCACTAGGGGGATGATGTGCTGGGGGGGTCTGATCGCTCCTGCCTGCGTGTGGCTGGCGGGGGGGGGGCACCTCAAAGCCCCTCCACCGCAGGATTCCCCCTCTCCCTCTCTTCCCCGGAGATCAGAGGCTGCACAGGAACGGATCTGTCCTGTGCAGCCTCTAACAGGCTCCTGCCTGTCATGTGACAGCGATCCCCGGCCGCTGATTGGCCGGGGATCGCTGATCTGGTACAACGCTGCTACTGTTAGCAGCGTTGTACAAATGTAAACAAAGCGGATTATTTCCGCTTGTGTTTACATTTAGCCTGTGAGCCGCGATCGGCGGCCCGCAGGCTATTTACGGAGCCCCCCCGCCGTGAATTGACAGGAAGCAGCTGCTCGCGCGAGCGGCTGTTTCCTGATTAATTAGCCTGCAGCTGCCACTTTGCCGACGCGCGTTATGAGTGCGCGGTCGGCAAGTGGTTAAGGATCATTTTCTTGAGCAATACAAGCCTAGCTCACATTAGTTATAGGCAAGCCTACAATAGGTTTCCCTTTTAGACAATCCAAGGTAGTTTATGTGCTACATTCATGGCCATATTTACTCAATACGTTTATATAATTATAGCTGAATGATTAAGTGAGTTTTCCCCTGGCATTTAGGCATTTATAATATTTGAAGTATATAAATAAAGGGAAATGTTTGATATATGTTAAATATACTCATATATAACAGATTGTATATGATGTTGATGTTATACAATGATAATTTGTATTTATGTTGTATCAACTTCACTGTTAATGTCATTATTTGACTATTGTTTGTTTGAAAATTCCAATAAAAAAAAAAATATTGAAACCGAATGTTGCATAGACTTACAATTGCAGTGCATTAAAGTGCCTTCATTACTCTGAACCCTAAACTGCCACTTGAATGTAGACACAATACAATTTTCTGTTAGATTTACTTGCCAGATCGATTTTTTGCAACATTCCGATCTTAATTTAGTTCGATTTTCTGGCTGATTTTCTGGCTGATTTCCATAAAAGTGAACGGAAATCGATTGAAAATTGATCAGAAAATTGATTGAAATTAAGATTGGACATGTTGAAAAAAAAAAAAAAATCGATCTGGCAGGTAAATCTAACAGAAAATTGTATCAGGTGTACCTAGCATTACATTTGCCAATTTTTTCTGATTTTGATGTGAACCAGCGAGAAAGTCCACAGTTCTCCAATTGTAGTAATGTCCAGTGTTGCCAACTCATCCCTTTAATTACTGACACATATGAATTATACAGGTTTTGTGGCTAGGTAGATGCAGTTAAGGCACTGATCATGTGCAAATAGCCCCAGAACCTGTATAACTTAGAAGTGTCAGTAATTAAAGGGATGAGTTGGCAACACTGGTAATGTCTACAAATTGAAGCATTCTAATTGGCTAAATAGTGTGGGCGTATTATTACTACAACCTAGCAGTTTGATAGGGCTCTGTCCACCCAATCATGTTAGTGGAATTTCCCTTTTGTCTTGATTGCTAATAATAATAAATAGTAATTGCTCACTTCAACTACACTTGTACCCACCCTGGAATTGGGCCAATCAAATGACAAGCTGCATAGAATTTGCATGGTGCTAGTTTAGTTTAGAGTACCCAGCAGGAAACCTCATGGGAAAAGTGTTCCAGTCACAGAACCCTCTACAACACAAAGCATTGTGGCCAAAAACATGGGTGTAGTTTACTACAACCTATCTGAAACCTAACTTTTCAAGAGAGAGCCATCCACACATTCACGTTAGCGGAATTTCCCTATCAGGTTTCCTACTGAGTCTCCTAAAGTAGAGTAGAATCATTTCAGTTACGTTTGCATATATGCCAGAATTATTTGCGTCTCATTGACTATATCTCTATAACTAACTATTGAGTTGATGTCTTATCTATCCCACTCTTTGATGGGTGGCATTGTAACAAAATAATCAGTGTTAATCACTTAAAGAGACTCCATAACAAAAATTGCATCCTGTTTTTTATCATTCTGCAAGTTCCAAAAGCTATTCTAACGTGTTCTGGCTTACTGCAGCACTTTCTGCTATCACAGTCTCTGTAATAAATCAATGTATCTTTCCCTTGTCAGACTTGTCAGCCTGTGTCTGGAAGGCTGCCAAGTTCTTCAGTGTTGTGGTTCTGCTATGAACTCCCCCTTCCAGGCCCCTCTGTGCACACTGCCTGTGTATTATTTAGATTAGAGCAGCTTCTCTCTTCTCTCTTATCTTTTACAAGCTGGATAAATCGTCCTCTGAGCTGGCTGGGCTTTCACATACTGAGAAATTACAGACAAGGGCAAAGCTGTTTGCAGGAAGAAAAGAGCAGCCTGAAACTTCAGTGCATGAGAGATGCAGGGGGAAAGAAACACACAAATGATCTCTTGAGATTCAAAAGGAAAGCTGTATACAGCCTGCTTGTGTATGGATGTATTTTCTATGTGTGGACATACTGTACATCAACCTACTTCCTGTTTTGGTGGCCATTTTGTTTGTTTATAAACAAACTTTTTAAAACTGTTTTTAACCACTTTTAATGCGGCGGGGAGCGGCGAAATTGTGACAGAGGGTAATGTGAGATGTCCCCTAACGCACTGGTATGTTTACTTTTGTGCGATTTTAACAATACAGATTCTCTTTAAAGAGTAACTGTCGGGCATAAAATCAATTCTTTATTTTTATCTGGTAAACAAGTAATAAGGATGCTAATCAGGCAATCCAAAAGTTAAAATCACTATTACTTTTCTTTTTGATAAATTATCATTCCCCAGTTTATATGACTCTTATTTGGTACACAGAAAATTTGGTACACAAAAGAGAAGTTGCAGGGCATGCTGGGTTGCCTTTTTTTGCTTCTCTACTTCCCCTTAGACCTACCGTATTTCGCGCCGTATAAGACGCTCCGGAATATAAGACGCACCCAAGTTTAGAGGGCAAAAACCTGGGAAAAAAATATATATATTAAATCTGGTGCGTCTATATTCCAGGAGCGTCTTTGTACATGTTGTGTCCTCCCGTGTACCTTATCTCTCCACCTGTGTGCCCCATCTGTCCTTCTGTGTGCCATCTCCCACATGTGTCCTCTCCCCCATGTGTCCTGTGTGCCCCTTCTCCCCATGTGTCCTGTCTTCCACATGTGTCCTCCTGTGTCCTGGCTGGCTCCATGTGTCCTCCTGTGTCCTGGCTGGCTCCATGTGTCCTCCTGTGTCCTGGCTGGCTCCATGTGTCCTCCTGTGTCCTGGCTGGCTCCATGTGTCCTCCTGTGTCCTGTCTCCATGTGTCCTCCTGTGTCCTGTCTCCATGTGTCCTGGCTGGCTCCATGTGTCCTGGCTGGCTCCATGTGTCCTGGCTGGCTCCATGTGTCCTGGCTGGCTCCATGTGTCCTGGCTGGCTCCATGTGTCCTGGCTGGCTCCATGTGTCCTGGCTGGCTCCATGTGTCCTGGCTGGCTCCATGTGTCCTGGCTGGCTCCATGTGTCCTCCTGTGTCCTGGCTCCCCCACGTGTCATTCTTTGACTGCCTTCCCGCATGCCTCAGCTTTTCCCCTCTATTTTCCTCCCTCCATGTGCGCATCTCAACCCACCCCCCGCGTCTCAGATATGCCCGCTGTAAATCCTTCCACCCTGTGTGGGCAATCACTGTGCCTGGCTCCCCCGCGTGCCTTAGCGTTTCCCCTCTATTTACCTCCTGCCCCCCTCCATGTGCGCATCTCCCCTTTCCCCCCCCCCGTGTCTCCGATGTAAATATTTCCCCCCTCCGGGTCTGCAGCTGCAGCGGCTTACCTAATACATGCCGCCGCGAAGTCTGCAGACAGCCGGCTACTCCATATGTTTCCTCTACTGCGCGGCTACTGATGACGCAATCAGTACAGGCCGCGCAGTAGAGGAAACATATGGAGTAGCCGGCTGTCTGCAGACTTCGCGGCGGCATGTATTAGGTAAGCCGCTGCAGCTGCAGACCCGGAGGGGGGAAATATTTACATCGGAGACACGGGGGGGGGGGGGGGGGAACGGGGAGATGCACACATGGAGGGGGGCAGGAGGTAAATAGAGGGGAAACGCTAAGGCACGCGGGGGAGCCAGGCACAGTGATTGCCCACACAGGCAGGGAATCCCCAATGGCGGCGGGGCGGCGGTTTATAGCGGCGGGCGTTCGCAAGTTGGGGATTCCCTGCCTTTGCCGTATAAGACGCAGGGACTTTTTCTCCCCATTTTTTGGGGAGAAAAAGTGCGTCTTATACGGCGGAAAATACGGTAACTAATGCAGCCTGATTGGCTGAAGCCTCTTTCCCTCCTGTTTTTCCATCCCACACCTCTGTTCCTCTCTGATTAGCCAAAATTTCTCAGGCTGAAACAATGCACTTTCTATAGTGAAGGGCCGGCAAATACGGCAGAGGAGACTAAGGTCGGATATTACATCACGACTGGCTTCAAAATAGCCACAGTAAATATGGAAACTGTCTAGAATATCATTGCCACCATGCAGTGCGATCACTGCACACATCCGCAGGCACTTCTGGTCGCGCCACAACTCAATACAAACCCTATGAGACCCAGATGCGAACTGCGGAAAACTGCAGCATGCTATCCATAAATGTAGCCACATCGCAACCGGAAATTTGCATCAGTTCCATTCACTAACAGCGAATGCAGTTTTGCGGCGATGCGGTGCAGTGATCGCACCGCACCGCGTGTAGTGGAAACAAGCCCTAAATAAAATTGACATCAAACTAAATTTCACATTTCATTTAACTACCTGCCGACTGCCTAGCGCCGATGGGTGTTAAGTCCTGGGGCTGCAGTTTGCAGGAGATCGCACACAGGCTGCGTGCGTATCTCCTGTTCGGGGGGCGGGGCTCCGCCTCGCCTTCAGTCTCTGAGCCGCCATTGCCGCTCGGTAGACTGTTAGACGGCGAAACCGCAGTCTATTTACATGTACAGTGCTGCGATCAGCAGCAGCGCTGTTCTGGGGACAGGAGAGCGATCGGCTCTCATAGGCAGAAGCTTAGGACAGCCGATCGCCGTGATTGGCCGGCTTGGGGGAGGGAGGGATTTGAAAAAAATATATAAATAAATAGTAAAAAAATAATACAAAAATAGATAAATATTTATTTTAAAAAAATAAACAACTTGGGGCCGATCAGACCCCACCAACAGAAAGGTCTGTTGGTGGGGGAAATCACTTGTGTGCTATGTTGTGCGGTCCTGCAGCTTGGCCTTAAAGCTGCAGTGGCCATTTTAGTAAAAATGTGCCTGGTCTTTAGGGGGGTTTACCACTGTGGTCCTCAAGTAGTTAAAGCATACCTGAACTGTACTCAAAACTGTTGACTTTTATTTACTTGGGGCTTCTTACAGCTGCCCGCAGTCTTTCAGGTCCCAGCTGTGTAAGATCTGCAACTGGAACTCGCCCACAGCGCATGTGCGGTCCTGTCTGTACACCCTTCTTGATCACACTCCTGTCACTGGGAGTGTTCTGTGCATACGCAGTTCTCAAAAGAATGAGTCATGCATGCACAGAAAACTCCAGGCAACTGAAGCATGATCAGGGTGGGTGCATGGAATAAACTGCACATGCACAGTAGGCGTGACTGGGGTTTCAGTCACAGATCTTACAGAACTGTCAGCAGGATAACGGAGGGGACTCAGAGGATGCCGAGGGACCTGATGGACTACGGGGGGCTGGAAGAAGCTCCGGGTAAAAAACACATTAGAGTACAGTTAAGATTTCTTGTTTTGTTAAAGTGGACCTGAACTCAGAACTTCCTCTCTGCTCTAAAAGATACGCAACAACATGACATAACCTTTAAAGAAAAACATTTTTGTTACATCTGATACAAATCCTGCAATGAATCTGCAATGTGTCTACTTCCTGCTTTCATGGAAGCAGACACATTGTTAACATCCTTTGTTTACCAATTAGCTTCTCTGCTGTGGCAGTCAGCTGACACAGATGATAGATCAAATTACAACTTGTGAAGACAAACACTATTTTTGGAGCTAGTCTAGACCCAGCAGGAAACCTCCTAGAGAATAGTTCTCCAATCACAGCACCCTCTACAGCACAAAGCATTATGATTGGCTGAATAATGTTGGCGTAGTTTACTACAATGTAGCAGTTAGAGAGTGTCCACCTAATTAGGTTAGCAGAATTTCCCTATGAGGTTTCCTACTGGATCCCATAAACTAGACTAGCACCCATTTTTTTTTAATAACTGCAGCAGACTCTACAAAAAAATGCCAGAAAAGGAGTTCAGCAAGGGTTGGCATTCAATGGAATGTCAGTTGCCACCACTGTCACCTGGAGTGATCTGAAGCAGCTACAAATCATCAAATGCAACTAATCAATGCTGCTTTAACTATGTGACACCAGCAGCAACTTGTAGATACATAGACTGCTATTGTAACCAGCTCCAGAGCACTTTGTGTGACAGATCTTACGCAAGATGGCTGTGGGTAGGTAGTTTCACGAGATTATGGCCATCAAGCATGTCCAAAGGGTCCTCTGTGCTGTCTACACATTGGCAGCCATGTATTTTATAGTAGAATAGGTTACGTTACTGCACAAATCTCAGTTCCTGCAGTTGTGTTTACATTATGTTTCCATGCATCCTGCCTGTAAAGACGCACAATACCATCCCTTCACACAAAAAATGATCTGCACTATGCAGGCAGTATGGTAGACAAGGTAGGCTTTATGGTTTACCAAAATAGGCGTAGGCGGTCCTGTTTCTCCATTATTCATTCATTCAAGCCTGTAATACAAATGCAGTCTGCACAACGAGCTTTGGCCGTATCCATCTAGGGCAATAATTACAATTCGTATTTTTGAAACGTATAGAAAAATGAAAGCCCATTCGTCTCACCTTTTAGCCAGCCCTTGCACGGTGCAACCAGACTTCCCCGCAACTCGACGTAAGTTTTGACTAGCCAATCAGAGAGCAGGAAATATTAGGCGAACCTGGGAAATGTAGTTTTCCGGCAACTTCAGCAGCTTTGTTGTTAGCGCTTGCACTCGAAGTCCCAGCATGCAAGTTGGTCTGATGGGATGTAAAGGAATAGAACCGTCACTTGGGGGCGTGAGAGCTCTGTGGTTACAGAGGGTAAAGCTGGACGAGTGCTTGGGTGCATGCACACGGTGGGCTGTGTAGGTGATGCCTTGCCTTGTTTTGTGGCTGAGGTGAGGCTGTGCTCCTGTGACTGTCCTCCTGATACCAGCTCTGTCACCGTGTTCAGTGCCAATTGTGCTTTGTCTGCTACCACACAGTAAGAGATTTACTGCGGTGGCCATGTATGCAACGAATCGAAACTTTATTTAATTTTTTTTGTTTTCCCTATTTTAAAAAAATTTGAGAGCAGTTTCTTTATAGCACATTTTCATTGTCATAATGATGGTTCCAAACTCTAGAAAGGTAAATCGAAAGTAAATCGAATGTATTGGCTAGAAATCACCACGTTTTAGTGCTTTCTTTTTCTTCAGTCTTTCTTTTATCTATAGTATTCAAAAAATGTGGATGTATATACGCTGTTAGTTTTATATATATATAAATACTCCTGCTACATTTACAGAGGTGCGTTGCAGTGCGACGGAGTGGTCGCATTGTAACGTGGAACGTCACGCTGCAATGCACTACCTATGCAATGTTCACATCCCAACACACTGCATGCAGTGCATTACCACAAAACACGTGCGTTGACTGAATATGCATGAGTCAAGCAAGTTGCCGCCCCCGTCTGAAATGTTAAAAGGTGGATTGCTGCAGGTGGCCTCACAGCCCCCTTCTGTTTTGCGAAAACCCCAGAGGGCAGGCAAAATGCGTCAGTAGGGGCTGAGGCAAGAATGAGCACCTCATCATGCTGTCACACACACGTGTATACACGGAATAGCCGCTTAAAAGGGCTAACACCTCAACATATCCGAGATAACCTTAGCTTTGATGAATTGACTGACTCCAGCTTGGACCCTGATACTCTGGTGTTTGAATATAACAAATGTGTGTCCTCCACCTTTGAGACCATTGCTCCTCTGTGCACCAAATATCTTACTCCACACCATCATGCACAGTGGTTTGATAACTCTATAAAAGAGCTGAAAAGACAAGGCTGAAAACTTGAGACTGTGGTGCAAATCTCAGTCTCCAGAAAACAAACATGCCTTAATCCTCTACTTGAAGAACTACCAAAAGGTAATCACGGGAAAAAAATCATCCTTTCTATCACAAGAGATTGCAAATGCAGTTAACAAACCAGCCCAACTGTTCGGCACAGTGGAAAAACTCGCAACCCGGCATGTCAAAATATAATATCGAGTCTTCAAAGGACCTCTGTGACCAATTTGCCCATTTCTTCACAGACTATGGGTATCATTCATAAACAGGCTGTCGGTAGTGCGGGAAAACACCGTTCTTCTCCGCAACCGGTAATTAAGACTTCTGGGTGGCCATTCATAAAGAAGTCTGCCTGTTGCGGAAGAAGTGCGGAGGTTTTCTGGAGGAAGCTGGCGGCAGCGTGGCGGAAGACATGCGGAAACTTAAAAGCTGCCCGATTCCCTCCCTGCGCTGCTCTGTCTGATGCTGCTTGGGAGGTCCCTCCCATTCATTTATATGTATTCCGCCCGCCTATCGCTACTGTCGAGCAAGCGGTATTTTCCTTCCGGATACCGCTTGCTCTAATCTTTATGAATGGATGTGTTTGTTACTTTTTCTAGATTAATCTAGAAAAACTCCGCACAAGGCGGAAATGTATCGCTCTGTCACCTTTTCATGCGGAAAGAGCCTTTATGAATGGGGCTTATGCTGAGTGGTCGGGAAAGTCACCGGTGTTAAGCATTTCCGCATGCGGAAATGCTTTATGAATGATACCCAAAGTCTCCGCTATAAGGTCCGCCATCCAACTTACAGCATCTGAGCCTAATATAGCGCCGAAGACCATTAGCAGAGACAACGTAACACCTTTGTAAAACTTCAAACAAATTGATGAAGAAGTCACATCAAGCATCCTCCTTCACCTCCGCCTAACTACCTGTGACCTAGATCCTGGCCCAACAAAGTTCATGTTGAACTGCCCCGACCTGTTTGTACCGTTATTCCTCAAAATTGTTAACTGTTCCTTACAATCAGGGAAATTTCCTGCTTTACTGAAGGAAGCAATCATCAGGCCTCTCCTCAAAAAAACCTCCCTGGACCCAGATGCAATGACCAGCTACAGACCTGTCTCTAACCTTCCCTTTCTGGGTAAGCTAATTGAAAAAGCTGCATACCTCCAGCTAGAAGCCAAAATCCTACAAAACAGTTATGGCCCATTCCAGTCTGGCTTCAGGAAACACCACAACACTGAAACTGCCCTCATCCAAATATGCAACCACCTGCTCATGGCAAGAGACAGAGGAGAGTGCTCCATCCTCATACTGATAGACCTTTCCGCAGCCTTTGATACAGTTGACCATGACATCTTGATAAAAAGGATACAGGAATACTGCGGCATTGATGGCATAGTTCTTCAGTGGTTTCAATCCTTCTTGAGTGGCAGAACCCAAAAAGTGTCTATGGGGCCCTTCCTGTCCACCCCTGTACCACTAAAGTATGGGGTGCCCCAGGGCTCAATCCTCTGTCCACTGCTTTTCACTATTTACATGTTACCGCTTGGAAAACTAATCCAAAAACATGGCCTGACATACCACTGCTATGCGGACGACACCCAACTATAGCTTTCCTTCAAGCCTGGTGTGACAGACTCAACTCTAACTATAAATGCCTGCTTACATAAACTACAGCAATGGATGAATGACAACTGGCTGAAACTGAATGCAGACAAAACTGAAGTCCTTCTGATCGGAGGGCAGCTCATGAAAACAAAACAACTTAACTTGCAGTCTTCACCACTGGGAATAGGAGGCACGGATCTACGCAGCTCTGATTATGTGCATAGCCTGGGAGTTCTAATTGATGGGGATTTAAACTTCAGAACTCACATCTCTGCTGTGGTGAAATCATCCTATTTTCACTATATGAACATCGCAAAAATCAAGCACCTCATCCCCCCAGAAGCTCTACCAACTTTAGTTCATGCCTTCATTACCTCCCGACTTGACTACTGCAATGCTCTCTACACTGGCCTTCCAAAAAAGGAGTTGTACCGCCTACAGCTGATACAGAATACTGTTGCCAGACTGCTAACCAACCAACCCAGTCACTGCCACATAACGCCAGTCCTGCACTCCCTTCACTGGCTACCTATAGAATGGAGGGTCTTATTCAAGATCGGCCTACTGTCATTTAAATCACTGAATAATCTGGGCCCTGGATACATGAAAGATATGTTGCAGGTGCGTAGCAATCCCCGCATTCTCAGATCCACAGGTTCTAATAATCTAGTCATACCCAGAGTCCACTTGGAAACTTTTGGTCCCAGAGCCTTCTGTCATGCTGCCCCTACGTTTTGGAACTCCTTACCTCAACAGATCAGGACAGCTCCATCCCTGGACGTGTTTAAATCCAGACTGAAAACCCACCTGTTCAGTTTGGCATTTGCAGAAATATAACTTTTGTTGTGTGAATACTTCATCCTACTACCAATTACTGAATCTGAGAGAGCCTAAGCGATTTGAGTCCTATGGGAGAAAAGAGCTATAGAAATGTTATTGTATTGTATTGTAATAGAGTATGGTGGCAGTTGTGACGCGAGGCAGACATCCAGGATGCTGGTGCACACAGCAGGGATACAACTGAGCCGGGCGACCCGCAATCAGTCACATATGGCAAAGAGATCATTGCATTGTTGTCCACACACAGCAAATCCCCTGACAGGGATCAGAGTATTGGAGTAGGGACTAGTGACATCAGCGGTACCGTCACATCAGTGACTTGTGCAGATCACAAAATTGTTGTGATACAGCACTAATCCTGGCAGTGTTCACCATTCAGGAGATAGGGAAAAACAGAGCACAATCAAGCAGAAGATATGAAGTGCAGCTTGCATGTGGGTCCACCACACACAATAGACCCAATATCCACTTTGGATAAGTTTCTATGAGCTTGCCACTGGGATTATTGCCCATTTCTCAAAGAAAAATTGCTCCAGTTCCTTCAAGTTGGATGGTTTTTGATTGTGGACAGCAATATGTAGGTCTAACCACAGATTCTCTATTGGATTGTGGTCTGGACTAGGCCATTCTAACACATTTAAATGTGTCCCCTTAAACTACTCAAACATTGCTTTAGTAGTATGCTTAGGGTCATTGTCCTGCTGGAAGATGAACCTACATCCGATCCCAGTATCAAATCACTGGCAGATTGACACAGGTTTTCTTCAAAATATGCCTGTATTTAGAAAAACCTATATTTCCCTTTACACAGACCAGTGTGAACAATAGCGTAGCCGCCACCGCGCAGGGCAGCATGGCGGCGGCCTCCGTGTCCCAGCCTTCGATTTCCGAAACTCACACGGAGCCGCCGGCGCAGAGCAGGGCAGGCACCGCCGCGGCTGATAGGATGGCGGCGGGTCCTGCTACTCAGCCGGCGGACTTCCGTGTGCGGGCGTGCGCTGACCGTGGACCTGGCCTCTCAGAGATTCAGAGGCAGAGGGTCATGCGCACGCGCACGAGGCGGCAGGATCTTTATCCCCTGAGGAGACAGGTCAGCTGATCCGGCAATCAGCTGACCTTAGCCAGCCAATCACATGCTGACTTGAGCTCCAGCCCCCTGGGCGGGCTGGAGGAACTGGGCTTCAGCATTTAAGCCCACAGATGTCATTTGCTCTCTGTCTGCTGTTGTGAATACTTAGCTGTAAACGCTTAGACCTTAGCTCAGTTCCCTGGTGTTGATATCAAGGACATCACACCTCAGTCTAGGATCGTATTGTATATTTATCTGTGTCTTGACTTTGGCTATCCCTGACTACTCTCTCCTCTTCTCGATTTTGTACCTTTGCCTATCTGATTCTTAGTTGCCGACCCTGCCTGTTTAACGGACTCTGAATCAGCCTTCTGTTCTTGTACTGCTACCGTCTCTCTGTTGCTGAACCTCTGCCTCTCTGACCTTTCTCTTTTCCCCAGTGGAACGTCTCCCACTGGTGGGATATTTCTGAGGCTTGCCTCTCCGAGACGCCTGCCCTAGTAGACGATTACTGCCAGGTGCTGAGATCCCAATTTTCACTTGGGCCGAGGATCTCACACACGGGGTTCCCATTCAGAGGTAACCACACCTCTGAGGAATCACCGTGTGGTGGATATTTCCACAGTCTTGTATATTGTACATGTTGATTGTTATTCTTTCTGCTACCGTATCCAGAGGTTAGTTACACTTGCATTATTGGTGATTCTGCAGATCATCAATAATCAGGTGACATCTGCATTATTGGTGATACTGCAGATCGCCAATAATCAGATTCTCTCTGCTTACTAATACCGATCGTTACAGAACAGCAGACCACTAGTATGGATGCATTACGCAGTCAGATCGAGACTCTAACCACCTCGCTTAATAACCTCATTGAGGTGGTTAATTCGCAACAGACTCAGATCAACCAATTGGCTGGGTCTGTACGGGTCTTGCAGACGACTGTGGCCACAGTGCAATCCCCTCCGGTCACAGATCTCCGTATGCCAGTGCCTGAAAAGTTTTCAGGGCAAAGATCTGACTTCCAGAACTTCCGCAACCGGGATTTGTCTTATTTTGAGTTACGACCTACTCAGTCAGGTTCTGAGCAGCAAAGGGTGACCTTTATTAAGACCTTATTGTCCGGGGACTCACAAACCTGGGCATACGGTCTTTCACCCGAGGATACGGCACTGACGTCAGTTGAGGAATTTTTCAAAGCAATGGCTATAATTTATGATGATCCGGATGCTTCGATCACTGCCGAGAGGAAGCTCAAAACTCTCAGGCAGAGTCGAGACACGGTTGAGGTTTATGCGGCAGAGTTCAGAAAGTGGGCTGTGTCATCTAGGTGGGGGTCTTACACCTTATTAGACTGTTTTCTGTCAGGCCTATCAGACGCAGTCTCTGAACTACTGTTAGGGCACCCTGAACCAAAGTCCGTCGATGACGCCATTTCCTTGGCGATACGAGCGGACCGCAGGTTACGCTATTAGCGTCAGTCGAGGGGCAAGAATGCAGTAAGAGCTCTCTCTTTTGCATCCTCGTCACCAACCCCTCCTACTGATGAGCCGATGCAAATCGGACATTCTCGGTTGACTCGGGCCGAGAAAGAGTGCAGAAGGGCTGAAAGACTTTGGGCCTGATTCACAAAGCGGTGATAACTCAGTTATCACGCCTAAAAGACTTTAGGCGTGATAAGCCGTGCACTGCTGAGTTAGCACCGCTTTTGCTCTTTATCGCGCGCAAAGTCCCACGCAATCGCGCAATTCCGCGCGCAGCGCCCATAGGGTTTAATGGGCACATCGCGCGAACTGCACTGTGCGCCGGGCGATTGCGCGCGCAAAACTTTGCGCGCGAGTTTTATTTTATCACGCCTAAACTGAGTTTAGGCATGATAAAGGGCTTTTCACAGGCGTGCAAACACTTTGCACCGCTTTGTGAATCAGGCCCTTTGTCTATATTGCGCAGAGGAAGGCCATATTGCTCAAAATTGCCCCAAGAAATCGGGAAACGCTGCCGTCTAGGTGTAGTTAGAGGTAATACCCTAGACGCACAGAGCTTACCTCTAAATCAGAATAATCGGTTACTTCTCCGGTGTTCCATTTCTTGGGGGAATTTGACTGTTTGCACTGAAGCTTTCATAGATTCTGGGTCTGCGGCTAATTTTATAGACTACGAGTTTGTGCAGGGGCTGGGTGTTCCTTTACAACTTTTAGACCGACAAGTAGTCATTACCGCAGTGGATGATTCTCCTTTACAGTGCAGACAACCTCTCTCTCAGACACCCATGTTGTCATGCACGATAGGGGTTTTACACAAAGAGAGTTTACAATTTCTGGTTTTGCGCATGGCAACCTCCACCGTAATCCTCGGTATGCCCTGGTTACAGCTCCACTCCCCACAGATAGACTGGGCGTCAGGTCAGCTACTCAGTTGGTCACTTTACTGCCACAATCATTGTTTGGGGAAAAGTGCCTGTTGTGCTGCCAAGATAGAGGTTAAAGGGGTACCAGTACAATGCGCTGAGTTTGCGGATGTGTTCTGTCCTAGGTCCGCCGATAAACTCCCACCACATCGGAGTTTTGACTGCCCTATCGACTTAAGATCTGGCTGTATGCCCCCTAGAGGTCATCTCTATAATTTGTCAGGACCAGAAAAGCTGGCAATGCTGGAATACATTAAGGACAACCTTAAAAGGGTTCATCCGCCCTTCCCAGTCACCGGCCGGGGCAGGTTTTTTCTTCGTCCAAAAAAAAGATGGTGGTCTTAGACCTTGCATTGACTACCGAGGTCTAAACAAGATCACCATCAAGAATCGCTATCCGTTGCCTTTGATAGACGATCTCTTTGCCCAGATTACCAATGCCAGTATTTTTTCAAAATTAGACTTACGTGGGGCATACAACCTGGTGCGCATCGGGGATGGCGACGAGTGGAAGACGGCCTTCAACACGCCCGACGGGCATTACGAGTACCTTGTTATGCCCTTCGGGTTATGTAACGCCCCGGCCGTCTTCCAAGAGTTAATAAACGAGGTATTCAGGGAGGTGTTGGGGAGGTTTGTCTTGGTATACCTTGATGACATACTGATTTTCTCTCCAAACCTTGTAGACCATCGTAAACATGTTAAGTATGTGTTGAAGAAGTTGAGACAGAATTTACTGTATGCAAAACTAGAGAAGTGCCTCTTTGAGGTCACTCGAATTCCTTTTCTGGGGTATATTATTTCTACTTCAGGTCTCTCTATGGATCCAGAAAAGGTTACGGCTGTCTTAGAGTGGCCACAACCGGTTGGTTTGAAGGCACTTCAAAGATTCCTTGGTTTTGCTAACTACTACCGGAGATTTATCAAGGGATTCTCTTCGGTAGTAGCACCGCTGACTAGTCTTACCAAAAAAGGGGCTGACCCATACCATTGGTCACCGGAGGCTCAGTCAGCCTTCGACATGCTGAAGAAATTGTTTTGCTCTGCACCTATATTAAGACATTTCGATGTCACCCTTCCCTTCAAGTGGAGGTGGATGCCTCGGAAATTGGGGTGGGGGCTGTCCTGGCTCAACGTTCTGGTCTACAGGGCAAGACCCATCCCTGTGCCTACTTCTCACGTAGATTTTCCCCTGCTGAAAGAAACTACGATGTGGGTAACAGGGAGCTCCTTGCCATCAAGTTGGCCTTTCAGGAGTGGCGTCATTGGCTGGAGGGTGCAGAGCATACTATTGTGTATACTGACCATAAGAACCTGGAGTACATTGAGGGGACAAAGAGACTTACCCCCAGACAGGCCCGTTGGTCCTTGTTCTTTTCTCGCTTCAGATTCGTGATCACGTACACTCCAGGTTCTAAAAACGTCAAGGCAGATGCTCTCTCTAGATGTTTCGAGCCTGAGACAACTCAGTCAACATTTCCAGAGGGTATCCTACCCTCCAAGGTGGTTTTAGCTGCCGTTGACACCTGAGAGGATTGGGCAGCTCCACTAGCTACTTACCAGTTAGATACCCCGGAAGGAAAACCGGAAGGGGTTCTCTTCGTGCCACTTCCTTTCCGATTACAAATCATGCAGTTGTTCCATACCCATAAGAACGCTGGTCACCCTGGGGTCGCTCGCACTCTGGATCTGCTCACTAGGTGTGTGTGGTGGCCTTCATTGGCCTCAGATTGTAAGGAATTTGTCAGGGAGTGTGTTGTCTGCGCCAGGAGTAAGCCTTCCCGCCTGGCTCCGGTGGGCACCCTACAATCTTTGCCAGTGCCAAATGAACTGTGGACCCATCTGTCCATGGACTTCATTGGCGAGCTCCCCAGGTCCGAGGGCATGACAGTCATTTGGGTAATCGTAGACAGATTCAGTAAGATGGCACATTTTGTTCCACTTAAAGGATTTCCCTCAGCCCAGGAATTGGCCGACCTCTTCATACAACATATCTTCCGGTTACATGGTATCCCGGACGATGTGGTTTCTGATAGAGGAGTCCAATTTGTATCAAAATTTTGGAGGGCCTTTTGCCATACATTGGGTATGAACCTGTCTTTTTCATCTGGGTATTACCCACAAACCAACGGGCAGACCGAGAGGGTTAATCAAGCTCTGGAGCAGTTCCTGAGATGCTATGTAGCGGATGCACAAACCGAATGGGTTAGGTTTTTACCCTTCGCGGAGTTTTCGCACAACAACCTGAAAAGTTCGTCAACAGGGTTGTCCCCTTTTCAGGTTGTATCGGGAAAATCCCCTAAGTTTTCCCCATTTCTGGTGTGTTCCTCTCCCTTCCCGGCCCTGGAGGATTGGCAGAAGACTTTAAGGGAACTTTGGGGACAAGTAAAGAGGAATTTGGGAGTGGCCTTTCAGAGACAAAAAAGACAGGCCGACAAGAGACGCTCTGTTGAGTGGCACTTTACTCCAGGAGACAAGGTGTGGGTGTCAACCAGACATTTGGCACTCAGACAACCGTCCACCAAATTGGGTCCCAGGTTCATAGGGCCTTATCCGGTGGTCAGGAGGATCAATGATGTCTCTTATGTTATTGATCTTCCAGCCAGCATGAGATGTGGGAGATCATTCCACGTCTCTCTACTGAAGCCGGCAGAGTATGTGGATTCCTCTCCCCCCCCCCCCCCCCTGTGGTAATAGAGGGTCAGACGGAATATGAAGTTGAAAAGATCTTGGATTCTCGCCTAGTGCAGAATTCGGTGCAGTATCTGGTCCATTGGAAAGGGTATGGTGTGGAGGACAGGTCCTAGGTGCCAGAGGATCGCATGCATGCTGAGAGATTGAGGAAGAAATGTCATCAGTTACATCCTGAGAAACCGTGTAGGAAGTGTCCGGAGTCCACTTCTCAAAGGGGGGGTACTGTGAACAATAGTGGAGCCGCCGCCGCGCAGGGCAGCATGGCGGCGGCCTCCGCGTCCCAGCCGGCGGTTTCCGAAACTCACACGGAGCCGCCGGGGCAGAGCAGGGCAGGCACCGCCGCGGCTGATAGGATGGCAGCGGGTCCCGCTACTCAGCCGGCGGACTTCCATGTGCGGGCGTTCGCTGACCAGGGAACCTGGCCTTTCAGAGGCAGAGGGTCATGCGCGCGCGCACGAGGCGGCAGGATCTTTATTCCCTGAGGAGACAGGTCAGCTGATCCGGCGATCAGCTGACCTTAGCCAGCCAATCACATGCTGACTTGAGCTCCAGCCCCCTGGGCGGGCTGGTGGAACTGGGCTTCAGCATTTAAGCCCACAGATGTCATTTGCTCACTGTCTGCTGTCGTGAATACTTAGCTGTAAACGCTCAGACCTTAGCTCAGTTCCTTGGTGTTGATATCAAGGACATCACACCTCAGTCTAGGATCGTATTGTATATTTATCTGTGTCTTGACTTTGGCTATCCCTGACTACTCTCTCCTCTCCTCGATTTTGTACCTTTGCCTATCTGATTCTTAGTTGCCGACCCTGCCTGTTTAACGGACTCTGAATCAGCCTTCTGTTCTTGTACTGCTACCGTCTCTCTGTTGCCGAACCTCTGCCTGTCTGACCTTTCTCTCTTCCCCAGTGGAACGTCTCCCACTGGTGGGATATCTCTGAGGCTTGCCTCTCCGAGATGCCTGCCCTAGCAGACGATTACTGCCAGGTGCTGAGATCCCAATCTTCACTTGGGCCGAGGATCTCACACACGGGGTTCCCATTCAGAGGTAACCACACCTCTGAGGAATCACCGTGTGGTGGATATTTCCACAGTCTTGTATATTGTACATGTTGATTGTTATTCTTTCTGCTACCGTATCCAGAGGTTAGTTACACTTGCATTATTGGTGATTCTGCAGATCATCAATAATCAGGTGACATTTACATTATTGGTGATACTGCAGATCGCCAATAATCAGATTCTCTCTGCTTACTAACACCGATCATTACAACCAGTTTTCCGGTCCCAGCTGTTGAAATACATCCCTATAGCAGGATTCTGCCACCACGTTTCACTGTAGAGATTGGCCTCGATTCATAAAAAGCAGTGCGATAAAAAAAAATCTTGTTGGGAAAGTACCGCACTCGGTATTTTCCCGGTCTGTGTGCTAATTCATAAAGATTTCCCCAGCTACCCTTGGAGGTCGGTAAATTACCGCAGCCCATTGAGCGGTAGAGTAGAGCAGTGTCTCGATTCTCTCTTTGCCCTGCAGAAATGACTCGCACAGACGGCTCTCTGCACAAATGACTCAGACAGATGACTCACACAGTCTTTCCCTGCCTGCTCAAATGACTCACACAGACGGTTCTCTGGCTCTCTCCACAGATGACTCAAACAGACTTTGGCTCTCTGCACTTTGCATTCATCAGAGCTGTCGGTAACTTGTTAACGCCTCACTAGAGGTGTCGGTAACTACCGCCAGACTTACCGCTTGTTGAAGGCTTTATGAATTGGTATTTGCTCACAATTTACTGATATGTGTTGGCGGTAACTACAGCCAAGTCGGTAATTTATCACCCTGGTCGGTAATGTCAGCTTCTCATGCGGTAACAGCCTTTATGAATTGACACTTTGCTAAGTGGTCGGGAAAGTCTGCTGTTTTCAGCATTACCGCATGAGGTAATGCTTTATGAATCGAGGCCATTGTGTTCTTGGAGTGATGGGATGTGTTGGGTTTGCTCCAGACATATCATTTTCTTTGTGGCCAAAAAGTTCAATTTGATTCTCTTCTGGCCAGAGTGCCCACATGGCTTTTGTGGAACTCAAAATGTGCCTTCTTATTTTTAACGTTTTTTTTTCTGGCCACTTTTCCATAAAGCTCAGCTCTATGGATTGTATGGCTTCTTATGGTTCTATGGACAGATACTCCAGTCTCTTTGTGTGAACTTTATAACTCCTGCAGGTTTACCTTGGGTCTTTACTTACTCTGCCTGTCTGATTAATGCTCTCCTTGCCTGGTCTGTGAGTTCTTTTGCAGGTTTGATGTGATACCATATTATTTTCATTTGAGGATTATGGATTTCATGGTGCTCTGGGGGATAGTCAAAGCTGTTGATATTTTTTTTTTATAACCCAACCCTGACTACATCTCAACAACTTTGGTCCTGACTTGTTCAGCAAGGTCCTTGGTCTTCATGGTGTGGTGCCTTTTGCTTAGTGTTGTTGAAGCCTCTGGGGCATTCCTGAAAAGGTGTGTTTATACTGACAGATCATGTGACACTTAGATTTCACACAGGTGGACTTCATTTTACTAATTATGTGACTTGAAGGCAATTGGTTGCACCAGGACTTTTTGGGGGGCTTCATGGCAGAGGGGTTGAATACATATGTACATGCTGTCTTGTTTTCCCACCCCTTTTGTATCATATCTTTGAAAAGTTATCACACACACCATAATGCCTTTCAGCTCATGGAATCATATTAACCCTCATCCACAAACACCATAATCACTGCTATGCATGACAATCCCCAACTTTACTTAACACAGCCATGTTATGCCCTTCCCCACAAATGTACATCATGCACCATAACCCCAATGCATTCTTATTAACCCTTCCTCTTTATGCACACACCAAACACTGAGATCACCCACCTTCCCCCATACATTTATGTAATCATGTCAACCCTCTGCTCACATAAGGACACACCATAATTCCATCCAGTCAGCTATATTCTTGCTATTGTATCATTTACTCCTCCTTTTACTTATGCAGTTATAATACAGCTATATTTGTGCACAGCCACTTAACACTCTTCCTTTCATTGCACTTCTGCAAAATACCACGGTCTATGTGACCTTTGCTCACTTGAGAACAAGTGATTCTGTAAATAAGAATGGATTTTTTAAATAAATATTTTAGCTTTTCTTGGTTCACAAAAATATGGCATAACATTTGCTCCACCTACACATGACAGGAGATGTAATTTGACCATATGAAAATGTGCTACAAAATAGAACAAAACATGCCAGAACGGGAACCTATCCAAAATCCCTCCCTCCCACTCCCTTCCTCTCCATTTGCTTGCTCCCTTTTTCTCTACAGCTGAATACTCACCACCTGACAGAGGAAGATGAATCCAGCAAAGTCCCAATCACAACGAGCATTCCACGATCCATCTTCCGGCCAGGGGGTAAACGCAACAACACACCAGCACTCGGTGGGTGCGAATGGGAAGTCAAGCAATCACGGTACTTTCCGCTGAGTCATCAAAGATCTTAAAGATCCGATCTGTCGTGATACCGTTATCGCCGCATGCCGGTGAACGAAGTTCCAGTGCCCACATTGAGGGATCGCAGAAACAATCTCTCATCGCTCAAAGTGTCGTCAGGAAAATCGCGTCTTGGTTGCGGGTCTTACCTGTTGTATTATCAGGTTCAGATCTCTAGATGTCCTAGTGTGCCTTTGAGTTGTTCATAGGCATACCAAGATGAGTACTTGAACGGGTTCCATGAAACTTTTGATCTCTTCCTGGGAAAGTGTATGAAGAATGTAGGGTTTCTATTTCCAGAAAAATATTTTACTCCCTTTCTTGATGTTGAATGTTGCATCCAGCTTATCAAGTCTCATGAAATAAGAGAGTTAATCCTGAATATTGAATATAGTGGGTGTCGTTTGGATATATCTATCTGTTACATATGACTTTCTTGGCTGCCACCAAGATGAGATGACCCATCTCAGATCAACTCAGATCAGCTTGAGTACCTGCCTCTGTCCTCTATGTGTTGTGTACAGTAAAGTGAAATAAATTCAACTCAGGATCTTTTCCCATTATTTCTTACAAATTTGAGACCTTGTCCCAGATCCTGCTAATTAAAGGGCAGTCCCACATGTGATTAACTATGTCTGCCTCCACATGAACACACTTTGGGCAACGATTATTGTAGTGTGCAGGGGGAAAGTCTCTCTCTATCCTAAGGCTTCAGAAATCGATTGAAAGAAGTTATCTGGGCTATACTCGGTACAACTCTCAGGTGTTTCAAATCTAAGTTTAATAGGGCTAATGAAAGAGCGGCGGTTGCCGAAGACGGACGGGCACCGCAACACAGGACAGGTAATGTATAAATGCACACATACATGCACATTTATACACTGCTGGAACAGCGTGGGGGGTCGTCGCGTTAGTTGCTTGTCCTGATAACGCTTGCATTTACTGCTACGCGCCCGATCGACCACAAATGTCCAACATCTTGCAGCACGTCTGATCGATGTGCTCCGCCCGAAATTGGTCGCATAATCGATCGGGCATGCACTTGGCAGCACTGACTTTCATTCGATTATAATAATGAAATCGGATGCCAAGTCACTATACTGTATGTAAAGCCACCTTTAATTGTGAAAACAAACATTCAGCTCTACCTCTTGTCATGCTGGGTTCATTTGCTATCTGTCTTGTTCCCTCTGCTTTCACTTCCATTGTTGTGCATTTAGCCCTCTCAGATGTATTGTTTCCTCCTGCAGAGCCCCTTACGTTAGAAATTAACTGACAAGAAAAAACAGCATGGCAGTGTTCTAATATTAACCAGCCCTATTATGAATTACAAAGAGAAAATCTAGAACATCTTTTACAAAGAGCAGTCTGTAACTCTCAGTGACTTTCTCGTAACCTTTCACCTTAGTCTATGCCTTAATCTTGATGTGTGTGGGAGGTAGATAGACAAAGGTCCTTGCTAAACCTCACTGTGACTAGGACATATTAATTTGTTGACAAGACTATACATACTTTAGGCGAAATGTATTACGTGCCCTGTCTTTTTTTTATAGCTTTTACAATAGCAGCTGTGTAATGGATGGCCAGACTTACTTCACATCTCTCCTGCTGTCCAGGACAGTTTTATACTGGGAATCCCATTTCAGGTATACATATGGGCAGCATGAAGGGTTAATATATTTATTGAATGAAATATGGTGGTTCAGGGAACAAATGCAGACCTGCTTACTAGGCATGAAAGATAAATCGAATTTAAACCGAAATCGTGATCATCAAGATCACAATTTCGGAATCGTCAAAGCGGCAATTATCGCGATCACGTCATTTCCACATGGGGGAAGTTTGAAGAAGTGGCTTCAAACTTTCCCAAAGTCCCAGCGCGTGCGGCCTGAAGCGTTGGACATACCTTCCACACGAGTCCAACGCTGTTCGTCCTCTATCGCAGTCTGCCGGCTCTTGTGCTTTGCAAAACTCCATGTTCCTGTATGTCACATGACATACAGGAAGTTTTCCGTGCATTAGAGCCTGCAGGAGGCGAAGTGGATAGACGGGCATCGCTGGACTTGTGCTTGAAGCTATGTCCAGAACTGATGCAGCTTGGGGACAGAGGAGGCACAGAGAGACACAGAGTGGGCACAGAGACAGAGCAGGCACAGAGAGACACAGAGGGAGCACAGAGAGAGACACAAAGAAACAGATCAGGTACAGAGACACAAAGGGGGCAAGAGAGAGACCCAGAGGAGGCAAAGGGGGCACAAAGAGAGGCAGGGGGACAGAGGGGGAACAAACAGGCAAAGGGGGAACAAAGCTTGATTTGAAGGAAATCGCGAATCGAAATCGCAATTTCAGACAGAAATCGCTCAATTCAATTTTTTCCTAAAATAATTCAGGCTCAGGCCTACTGCTTACACTATACATTAGGGTTTACAATGCTGTACAAAGTTTTACTGTTACAAATTAGTACAAAAAAATAAAAATTCAGTGCAAAAGAACTCCCACATAAGTGGCCAGTGCTTTCCATACACATCAAGCAACTTTTCTTATGTAGCGAATGTACAGCAGGTGATGTATTTCGAGCAATGTTCTTACCAGTTCAGTTAATAGGCGGTTGGAGTTTTCATATACATACGTGTTGACTTTTCCATCAGGCTGCTTCTGACCGGACGGAGGTCTGCATCATGGGTATACAACTTAAAGAGAATCTGTATTGTTAAAATCGCACAAAAGTAAACATACCAGTGCGTTAGGGCACATCTCCTATTACCCTCTGTCACAATTTCGCAGCTCCTCGCCGCATTAAAAGTGGTTAAAAACAGTTTTAAAAAGTTTGTTTATAAACAAACAAAATGGCCACCAAAACAGCAAGTAGGTTGATGTACAGTATGTCCACACATAGAAAATACATTCATACACAAGCAGGCTGTATACACCCTTCCTTTTGAATCTCAAGAGATCATTTGTGTGTTTCTTTCCCCCTGCAGCTATCTTCCACTGAAGTGTCAGGCTGTTTCTTCCTGCAGAGTGCAGACAGCTCTGCCTGTATGTAATTCCTCAGTATGTGAAAGCCCAGCCAGATCAGAGGAGGATTTATCCAGCTTGTAAAAGATAATAGAGCAGAGAGAAGCTGCACTAATCTAAATAACACACAGCAGTGTGCAGAGAGGGGCCTGGAGGGGGGAGATGCATCACAGAACCACAACACTGAAGAACTTGGCAGCTTTCCAGACACAGGCTGACAAGTCTGACAAGAGAGAGAGAAGTTGATTTATTACAGAGATGGTGATAGTAGAACGTGCTGCAGTAAGCCGGAACACATTAGAATAGCTTTTGGAACTTGTAGGATGATAAAAAACAGGATGCAATTTTTGTTACGGAGTCTCTTTAAAGATAAAAAACCTGGCTGACAATTTTAAATATAGGTAGATGGCTTCAAAAGGATATAGGGATAGGGGAGGGATAGAGGCGATTACAACAATATAATATTATAGGGGGTGAATGAATGGTTGTATTACCAGCCCATGCCAGTCACAAGATTTTTGCATGCTGGCGTCCTCAGGGAATTAAATTTGGTGCCTGCCACCCGCAGCTGAGGACGCCAGAGTGCAAAACTAGTTGGGAAGGAGACGGGTGGTGCATTGCAGCCATGCACTATAGCATTTTCATAGGATGCCAGACTCAGCCTTTCTTTGTGCATGCAAGCTCCATGCCTGTGAGTGGAAGCAGTGGAGGCTACCAAACAGTGGTGCGGATTACTTCTCAAGCATGTAAGGGTATCCTGATATATGATGTGTTTTACCCCTACCAAGAGTTTTCTTAAATGAAAACGGTATGATGGGGATATTTCATGTTTTGCAATCATGCCACATTAATGCTTTGAAGTAAATTTGTATATTTGTTTACAATAATCTAGTAATTTTTGCTGTTTCTAAAGCAACACATATCCCCATACATACAGGATCTTCTGCATGGTGCGTACCATATAATTGAGATGGAAAGGAAAGAGCAGTGGTGAGTCCTTTAATGTGCACAACTACAACAGCAAGTGCCTAAAAAATACAGTGCAGCCAAATATTGTAGTCTGAGCTGTCACCTGAAAAAATTACGAAGAATCATTTCAGGCTGTAACCCAGCATACTCTGTAAAGGTGCCCATGAATGATACAATCTGGATTGTACAATCTTACCAAATCTGTGTAATAGAAGGGTAATCTGAATGAACATACTTTGAATGGATACTTTAGGTAGGCCTTCATATTTCATAGGAGTGGTAAAAGTAAGATTGTACAATCAAGATTGTATCATTAGTGGGAACCTTAAAGGTGCCCGTTAACGGTGCAATTTTTAACGAATTATTATATTTTATATAGAATCACTCAGATTGAAAGGATTGCATTGATTCACACCACTGAAGAATCCAATTTGCGGTTAAATCAAAACTAGTTGCGATCATATCTATGAAAAAATCCAGCATGCCTATCGACCATGGAAACCCATTGAAAATATGATCGCTAAAAATTGTACCGTTAATGGGCACTTTAAAATACCTGAGACTAAGGGCAAATCTAGGTCAAGACAGGGCTAGAGTTGCAGAATTCAACCTTGACTTAGGGCCCTTTTCCACTGCTACGCGTGATTGCAAGCGCTAACGTACTTTGATGGTGCAAGCAGCAATTTACACTTGCCTCCGCTTGCCGTAGCTGTTGGGAACAGAGCATGATCGAGACAAGAAACGTGCAGGCCGGTAATTGCGTCTGGGGAAAAACCGGCGCGCACTAGTGGGAAATGAGCACCGTGATTTAGTGATCCATAAAATGCCTGTGATCCACTTTATGAAGCAAATCGCAGCTTGTGAATAAGGGCCCTTACACGACTTCCAACATTCAAGTAAGGAATTATCATTCAAATAGCATTTTTTTATTAACTTTTATGCACCAATAAAAATGTTCTTCCAAGATATACAGTATTATTTAGACCAATAGTGAATATAACCTTATAATTCCAGACTGAGGCAGTACAACATGTGAGAAAGTCTGAGGTGAACATATTGAAAGGTGCTGAATAATGAGAAGATTAAACAGATACTATGAAAATTTTATTTAACATGATCAGTAGATATCCGACAAACTTTTGTTTTATTCCGCTTTAAACTGTGATCTTGAGAGCCATAAAACAAAAAAAGACAGAGGCTGTCAAAAGAGTCCCGTAAAAAGCAATAATCAGCAATTACACATATGCTAATTTTATGACTCTGTATTTAGGCCTCATATGTAAAGAGTTGAACAATACCCTCCACCAAGTTCTTTATCTTCTTTCACCCATTAAGTCTGAAGAAACAAATGATGGTGCCTTGAGGCCAGAAGGTTTTAAAGACATCATATAAATTATTCTCTTCTTATGTTATTGTCAATCAGTGGACAATGCTGAATTAACACATCTTGTGAAGATCTTGATTTTGTCTGCTTGTACAACACATAGAAAGAGGAGCTCAAGTCTTCTCTGTATTCTATGAACAGGGCCGGTTTAAGCAACAATGGGGCCCCAGGGCAAAATAAACCTGCCCCCCCCCCCCCCCCCCCCAACAGATACCCCGGAACAAAAATCAGCATTAAGGGACCTTTCTTGCAGCTGGTATAGTCAGGGTGTGAAGCCCCAATTGGTCGGAGCTCCACATTCTGGCAACCCCAGCCTACATGGAGGACAAGGGGTTAAAAAGTTTCAGGAGGGGGGACCCCACATATTTTTTTTACAAAAAATTCCCACACTCTAAACATAAAAAAAATTAGGAAAATAGGAAAAAATGCCAGGGATCTTCATGCAGCCATATTTCGGCTGTATAGCGATCCCTGGCCAAAGCGCTGCGGCTGCGTATGGACCCCCAGGAAACCCCGTCAGGAAATGCATTGCTCTTTCTTTTGATGCATGTAAAATTACACTACCGTTAGGTTTGCTACTAAAAGTGACATTTACCGCATTTAAAAGTATACTTTTTTCCTTCGAAACTTTAAAATCGATTTTCTCGAAAACTATAAGGTCTTTTTGAAAAATTTGTTTTTTTCCTCTTATTCCCAATGATCTCCTTAACATATCATGCAAATTTAGGGTTTCTAGCATTTAAGGTGTATTTGCTATTAACCATTAAAGTCGGCGGGTTTTTAAATGTGTGTTTTTTTTCCTTTTAAACTTTAAAATCGATTTTCTCAAAAACTATAAGGTCGATTTGAAATTTTTCTTTTCCTCTTGTAGCCACTGGGGGCCCCTACAAGCTCTGGGGCCCTGGGGCAATTGCCCCCTTTGCCTCTACGGTAGCGCCGGCCCTGTCTATGAAGGCACATCTGTGTATGTTCTGACCTGCCTGGATGTGCAGGCTTGAACTGATTCCAGACAGGGACGGATCTAGGGGGGGGCAGGAGGGTCTCTTGCCCCAGGCGCAGTTTGTTGAATTCTTAAAAAGGCTGCAAAATTTGCATGGGGAATGGCAGTTTAGGCGCCAAAACCTGATCTTTAGGCGCCAAAACCTGACCTTTAGGTGCCAAAACTGGATGGGGAATGGCAGTTTAGGCGCCAAAACCTGACCTTGCCCCAGGCGCAACTTGGTCTAGATCCGTCCCTGATTCCAGAGGAGGCATGCAGCCTATCTCATGAACAAGAATGACTGGTCTGGACAAGAACCTGTTTTTACTTGTAGAGAGAGGGCAATGTAATTAAGTGGTGAACAGATAGCACAGGCCACTTTATTTGAGGTATTTTTCACAGACATGATACACATTGCACCTATCGCGTGATAAATGCATACAGTGACCCACACAGTACATGGAAAGTATGCTTAACTGCAAAGGTAACACACAGTAGGCACACAGCTTGCCTTAATCCGATTCCACTGTACTGCTAACGTGTCTATGTGAACACACTATAATAATATAATCACATTGTGATTGCAATGCAATTATACAGTCCTAGCAGTCAGTGTGAGCCTAGGCCTCTTTCAGATGGATGGCTGAACAGTGCACTTATTGGGCAGTTTAGCCTTCCTTCTGCCAGCCACAAACACCTTTTGACTGCAGTTTAATGCAGACGAATGGCAGCATTCATAACCCCATGTGTTAGCGTTTGACATGTGGTGCAGTTGCCTGGTGGCAAAAAAAAAAAAAGCGACATGCTGCATCTGAGCACAGCCGCGGCCACACTCGGTTATGATTAATATTGCGCCTGCGCAGTATACTATTTACCTTGGATCTTCCTTTTAAAGAGAACCCGAGGTGGATCTTCAGAGGGCAGATGGGACACAGAGGCATGTCCTCTGCCTAATGACATGGCTTTGTGTCCCCCAACCACCGCTTTCTGCCCCCCCCCCCCCCCACCGCTGCGCTATAGCGCCCCTAGTTTAGCGACAAGATTTGTCGCTAACTCAGAGATAAACACAATGGAGAGGAATTCCCTGTTCAAAAACGCCCGCCAGGGGTGTTCCTGCAGGGTTTCCTGAGCTGCCATCGGGCAGCTCTCTCCCTGGCCGTGCCTCCTGCTGCTCCCCCGCCTCCGTGCATGCTATGAGAAACAACACAGTCTCTCAGTGCAGCGTCGTGACCCAGAGGTCGTGAAAGTGGGCCATTGCGGCCCATGGGAGTGGCGTTTTTTTTACGGCTACCTGATCCACTCAGCTCCGCGGCTTAGGTAGCCTACTTTTTTATGTTCATTTTTTTAGCCAACCTCGGGCTCTCTTTTAGATAGTGATTTCAACATAAATTTTGATAAGATTTTGGCCTAAAATGATTGAGTTCTGGCTGTGGCCAGGAATAATTCCCAATCTACAGTCATTGGAGCTAACTGGGCTGGTACTGGCCTGCTCCTGGAAAGCTCTTTAGGCCAATTTTACACCTGGCCATTGTGTTGCGGTACGATGCTCCACGTCCATCGCACTGCAACGCAAAAACCTTTATTTATATGACCCAGTGGCAGAGTGCGCCAACAGGGTCAAATGCATAGCACCGCCCCACACCCCGCTGGACAGGAAGTACATTACTGGGATTCTCAGAGTTTCTGTCATATTCACGTTGTTCCGACAGCCAGCATATTTAAAATTCCTGCGTTGCCCATTAACTTATATGTATTCCACCGCTTTGTTGCTGCGGAAGTCCGTAATGTGCTGTTGACTTTGCCATTGCCCCATTGCCTTGCATTGTTGTTGCGTTATACTCCAATTTTACACCTATGAGTCTCACCTCTGCTAGCCTTGACCAGGCAGCGATAGCCAGAGCTCCTCTCCTGCAGGTACACCACTCCTGCAAACCTCTCTAGATCCTAATACAGGAAACTAAACCATCTACCCTGCAATAACAAGAAAAGGGGTCATCCATATCCCGCAGCTTATAGAGGCCCACATTAGGATTCTTTCCTGTAAAGAATTAAAGGAAACATTTGTAACTCACATTTTCATTTAGTCCTCTAGGATTCACACAATCTAGTTTCCTGATCCATTCCACCTCTCTGCGGAGCAGCACCTTTTCCCTATCCCCCCCTCGTCTAAGGGGCGGGATGGCATCTAATACCATTCATTTTTACTGAGTCACTGAATGTCCGGCTTGATTAAAATAGGTTTTGCAACATGCGGAGCAGGATGTGTTCCAGAAAGGCTTAGGATTTGTACCATCTTCCCCTGTGAACTTATTCAAGTGGGAAGTTGACTTTTATGGGTTTATACGCAGTTTAAAACTAAAGGTGCATTTTAACCACTTCACATCCAGATTTTTTCCACTTATGGACCAGAGCAGTTTTGACGCTTTAGCCATGTCCCTATTTAAACAGCCATAACTGTATCCCTACTCACGACACCTAAATGATCTAGGTATCGTTTTTTTCAGGACATACTGGACTTTCACAGGGGGGGGTATTTTGACCCAAGAAAAAAAAATTCTATGCATTTTAATGGGAAAAAGAGGGTGGAAAATGAAAAATTGCATTAATCCTTAGGTTTCACCAATTGTAGTAAAAAAATTAAAATGCTACAGTAGATAACATGCCACCAGTATTACGTCCCCCAAGGATAGATAGCCAGGCGTGTCCCCAGTATCAGCCCTCCTGGTATAGCCAGATGTGCCCCCCAATATCAGCCCCTCAGTATAGCCAGATCTGTCCCCTGTATTTGCTAGCCCCCCATATAGTTACAGATGCGCCCCCCAGAATAGGGTCCAGCATTATAGCAAGATGTGTCCCCGGGATTAATGTTCCTTATTGTAGCCAGATGTGCCCCCAGGATTAGCGCCCCCTCCCCATTATAGCCAAATGTGCCCCCAGTGTTAGGTTATGACCCCCAGGACCATCAGATGTGCCCCCCATTATTAATTCCCCACCCCCTGTTACCCTGATGGGCCCCAAAATACATTTCAACCCCCCCCTTTTCGGAACACTACCCCCACCCTCCGTTATGGGTAGCCAGATGTGCCCCCCACTCTCTTACTTCTCTGCCCCCTCCGTGGCCAGATCGATAAAAAAATGCCCCTGCAAGCAGAATATCTCACCTTACCTGGTTCCTGCGATCATCCTTCAGCACCAGCTGCCATTCACCGCGCTGCACTCAGCCCTGTGATACCGAACGTCATCAAGCCGGGACTCGGATGCTCGGCATCACAGGGCTGCGTGCACCGCGCTGAATGGAAGCTGGGGCTGAAGGATGGTAGCAGGAACCAGGTAAGGTGAGATATTATCAATGCAGGGGCATTTTTTTTATCGATCTGGGGGAGAGATGGATCACCGCTGTTTGCTACAGCGGAGATCATTCATCCGTGGGGGGGGGGCACTAATTGGCTACAAGGGAACATTTTCCCTTTCACCAATTAGTAAGGCAGATGACAGCGCCAGGGGGTGCGCTCTGAAGTGCACCCGATCGTGCACAGCAGGGCTGCAAGCAAGTCAGTATATCTACGTTATGTGGCTTGGAGGGTGCCACAGATGACATAGATATACTGTAGCAGTGGACAAAGTGGTTAAGGATGCTGCACCGATTGACTCTAAGAAGAGTAAGCATGGCTTGTTCAAGAAAAGTAACTGGACAATGAATGTTAAATGAGGTGCAGTGGAGACTTTTGATAAGGTTGTCAGTAGCGAGGCAGCAAAATTGTTTGATCAAGCTAGACATAGAAGGTTTCATGACAACCTCTCATCCTCTGAAAGGCAGGCTTTGAAACGGCTTGCTCACAATAATGAAATCTATGTTACTAAGGCTGACAAAGGCGGTGCAATTGTGGTGCTTGATCGGTCTGCTTCCGAAGCGGAAGCTGAGAGACAATTGGCCATTCCTGGTCAGTATCGACTTTGTGATTGCAATCCCACTTGGGAAATTAAACGTAGGGTGGATTTAATGGTTAGTGATGCCCTTTTATTGGGGACCATTGACAAATCTACTTCATCCTACTTGACTACTGAGTATCCACAGGTGCCTGAGTTGTACCTACTACCTAAAATTCACAAGAGCCTTGAAAACCCACCAGGTAGGCCAATTGTCTCCAGTGTGAATTCAGTATTGTACCCACTGTCTAAATATGTTGATGCATATCTCCAACCTCTTGCGGAAAAGATTCCTACGTGTTAAAAAGATACTACAGATTTGTTAATCGATTGACAGGCTTTACTGAGGTTCCTGAGGATTTGTTGTTGTGCACGTTTGATGTACAAAGCTTGTTCACCTCCCTACCCCATTCTGAGTGGATGGAGTGTATTGAAGAAAAGCTTTTGGAAACCAGTATGCATCACAATAAAATCTACTTCTTACTTGATTGCTTGGATTTGGTGTTACGCCAGAATTACTAACAATTCAAAGACAAATACTATGTACAAACTCAGGGCACTAGTATGGGGTCCCCTTTGGCCCCATCTTTTGCAAATTTATTTTTGGCGAATTTGGAGAATCAGATGTTTTTGCATAATCCAAGTATAAACAGCAGCTCTATGTGTATTTCAGATTTGTGGACGATGTACTTATTTTGTGGAGAGGCACAGAGGCAGGATTCCACAAAATGAGGCTAACACAATGCATTCTACTATCAAATTCACGGCGGAATGCTCCTTTGAGAGCACACATTTTCTTGACGTGACGATCAGCAAAGGTGAGGGCAGGTTTCAGACGAAACTTTTTCGTAAACCCACTGAGAAATCATTTGTTGCGGATCGATAGCTTCCATGATGAAAAGCTCAAAAAGAGCATACTGAAGGGACAATTTTTACCTGCACAGAGAATTTCGTCCACTGATACTGAGTACCATGAGGCTGCTACTAGATTAGTAGACAATTTTGTGGAGAAAGGCTTTGAGAAAACCAGTCTAGTGAAAGTCAGCGAGGAAGTGGGATCTATAGACAGGGGATCATTGTTGAGAACAGGAAAGAGTAAGAACAAGAATTCAGATCTAGATTGCGAGCTTACAATCTAAAGGAATGGGGTGGAAACAAGAGGTGGGGATGTATACAGTATATGTACAGGCAGTGCGCAATTAGGTTATTTAGTGGGTGTATGGCCTAAGCTAGAGAATATGCTTGTCGGAAAAGGTGGGTTTTGAGGGAGCGTTTAAAGATTTCAAAGGTGGGAGAGTGGCGGATGTGTTGTGGAAGGGCATTCCAGAGGAGGGGTGAGGCATGTGAGAAGTCTTGTACACGTGAATGTGAGGAGGTAATTGTAGAAAAGGATAGAAGAAGCTTGTGTGCAGATCTGAGATTGCGGTTGGGTTGGTATCTGGAGACTAGTGAGGAGATGTACAGGGGAGAGAGATTGTGGAGAGCTTTGTAGGTTAGGGTTAAGAGTTTGAATTGAATCCTCTCATTAATTGGTAGCCAGTGAAGAGCTTGACAGAGGGTCAGCAGAGGAAGAGCGAGAGGAGAGATGAATGAGTCGAGCAGCAGAGTTCAGTACAGAATTGAGCGGTGTTAGTCGGTTAGTTGGAAGTCCACCAAGCAATGTATTGCAATAGTGCAATAGTCTAGTCGAGATATAATAAGAGCATGTACTAACATTTTGGTTGTGTCATGGGAGAGAAAAGGTCGGATACGTGCTATGTTTTTCAGTTGGAAATGGCAGGAGCTGGTTAGGGAGTTAATGTGAGGAGTAAATGAGAGAGAAGAATCAAATATTACCCCCAAGCACCGTGCTTTGGGAACTGATGTTATAGACGTGTTGTTAACATTTATTGTAATATCAGGCAAAGGGGTGGACAGGGATGGTGGAAAGACTATTAGTTCAGTTTTATTCATATTAAGTTTTAAGAAGCGAGAGGACATGAAAGAGGAAATAGCGGACAGGCAGTCGGGAACCCGTGTGAGGAGGGAGTTAAGGTCTGGGGCCGAGAGGTACAGTTGTGTATCGTCTGCATATAGGTGGTATTGGAAACCAAATGAGCTGATTAAGTTACCCGGAATGTAAAAGTCCGCTTCCAAGAGCATAAAGGGAGCATCTCGGATTTTCAGAAGAATCCTGAGAAACAGAATGTCCCTTTGGCCAGACATTTCAATCAAGCCGGACATTCAGTAAAAATGGATGGTATTAGACGCCATCCCGTCCCTTAGACGAGGGGGGGATAGGGAAAAGGTGCTGCTCCGCAGAGAGGTGGAATGGATCAGGAAACTAGATTGTGTGAATCCTAGAGGACTAAATTAAAATGTGAGTTACAAATGTTTCCTTTAATTCTTTACAGGAAAGAATCCTAATGTGGGCCTCTATAAGCTGCGGGATATGGATGACCCCTCTTCTTGTTATTGCAGGGTAGATGGTATAGTAGTTCCCTGTATTAGGATCTAGAGACTGTATATATTTGTGTTTCTGTGTATCACGATATGTAAATACTTATGCAGGACTTCCTGTGGACTTATGTTGGACTTCCTGTGGGTTGTATTTCCTGTGGTGGTCCTATATAAGGGGTGGTTTTGTGGGTGGTGGTTACATCTGAGGAAGAAAAAAGGAAAAGAGGAAAACCGAGAGCCCCCAATAGTGTATTATTGTAGGTTTAAAATCGTATGATTAATAATAGTAAGTTATACTCACAAGTGTGGGTTGCCGGACCAGGCAACCACTAGTATCACAGACGGGGAGATAAACCTGTCCCCGCTCAGGTTAAAAAGTCGCTCTCTGCGTAGAAGAAAAAAAGAGGGGGGTGTCCACACCCATCCACCGAGTGGATATCACGTAATGAGAAAAAACAGAGGCGCCAATAGAATAAAAATGTACCAATTAAAACCAATTAAAATTGTGAGTGGCAGTGGTGGACATGCCTACCTCCAACAAAAAGGACCACTATGATGGTTAGCAGGGCCGGCGCTACCATTAAGGCAAAGGAGGCAGCTGCCCCAGGGCCCCAGAGCTTGTAGGGGCCCCCAGTGGCTACAAGAGGAAAAAAAAATTGCAAATCGGCCTTATAGTTTTTGAGAAAATCGATTTTAAAGTTTCAAAGGAAAAAAACAAAACACATTTAAAAACCTGTTGACTTTAATGGTTAATAGCAAATCCACCTTAAATGCTAGAAACCCTAAATTTGCAGGATATGTTAAGGAGATCATTAGGAATAAGAGGAAAAAACAATTTTTCAAAAAGACCTTATAGTTTTTGAGAAAATCGATTTTAAAGTTTAGAAGGAAAAAAGTATAGTTTTAAATGCGGTAAATGTCACTTTTAGTAGCAAACCTAACGGTAGTGTAATTTTACATGCATCAAACGAAAGCGCAGTAAATTTCCTGACGGGGTTTCCAGGGGGTCTATACGCAGCCGCAGCGCTTTGGCCAGGGATCGCTATACAGCCGCAACATGGCTGTATGAAGATTCCTGGCATTTTTTCCTATTTTCCCAAATTGTTTTTATGTTTAGAGTGTGGGAATTAAAAAAAAAAATTATGTGGGGTCCCCCATCCTGAAACTTTTTAACCCCTTGTCCCCCATGCAGGCTGGGATAGCCAGAATGTGGAGCTCTGACCGATTGGGACTTCACACCCTGACTATACCAGCTGCAAAAAAGATCCCCTAATGCCGATTTTTGTTCCGGGGTATATGTTGGGGGGCCCCCCAGGTTTGTTTTGCCCTGGGGCCCCATTGTTGCTTAAACCGGCCCTGATGGTTAGCAATATAAATTTAATCAATTTAGTACTCCAATAATAACAATAAGTTTGCAACGCGTTTCACGGGACCCAAGCCCGCTTCATCAGGCAAAAACACATACAATCAGGAGTAACCAGGTAGTAGTCTGTACTAACGTGGCGTCTCTGCTCGACGCCACGCTAGTACAGACTACTACCTGGTTACTTCTGATTGTATGTGTTTTTGCCTGATGAAGCGGGCTTGGGTCCCGTGAAACGCGTTGCAAACTTATTGTTATTATTGGAGTACTAAATTGATTAAATTTATATTGCTAACCATCATAGTGGTCCTTTTTGTTGGAGGTAGGCATGTCCACCACTGCCACTCACAATTTTAATTGGTTTTAATTGGTACATTTTTATTCTATTGGCGCCTCTGTTTTTTCACATCTGAGGAAGGGTCAGAGTACCCGTAACATGTAGTGTGTGCTGTTGCTCAATAAACAAGCAGTGGTGCTCATCTGAGCTAGGATATCCGAGATACTCGGATATCCTAGCTCTTTTTTCACTATTCAAGCTCGAATACCGAGCTCAAATAGTATTAGCTATCCGGGCTGTGCTATCCGAGCGCACTCGGATAGCAAGCAGCTATCCGAGCTCCGATAGCGTCACCAGCTCGGATAGCGTCACGTCAGACGTCACCTCGAGTCCTCACAAGCGAATCAGAGGGCTCCCAGCCCTCTGACTGCAGCCAATCACAGAGGGGGAGCCTGGCCAAGCCCCCTCTATAAATAGCGGGCGCCATCTTGCCTCACTCGTCCTGCTTGCGACTTACTGACTGATTGTACTGAGAGATTGCTCCAGTGTTTTTTGTCTGTGTGCAAGTGCATTTCTATTGTTCTAAACCAAGCGTTTTTACACTCCAACACTTGATATTCAACTGTATTGCTTTGTATTGTAGATAGATTGTATTTTAGGCAGTTTAGTTTGTGTGATTAGGGACTAGGGAGGGAGACTGTCACTGGTGCTGCTGCAGCTGCAGCCAGCAGCTAGGCCCTGTGCCTAGGCAAGGCAGCCTGCCCTGCTCTGTGCTCTAGTCTCTAGTTACCTGTGCTCTCACCTGTCCTACTCCTGTACTACTTCTGTGTTAGATTTAGATTTGTACTATTTTGTAGTTAGCAAGGCCCAGCTTTACTGCTATACCTGTCCTGTATCTGCTCTCTGTAATCTAGTCACACCTGTTCTATTATTTAGCTAGATTCTTCTATTGTTTAGTTAGTACTGTAGTGTACTCTAGTCTGTGTATAGGAACCGTCCGTCACCGCGTTACCTAGGGTCTTTGTGTCCGCAGTGCATGTCTGCGCTGTCCGCACCCTCTCGTTAGTGCTACACCCGTCCTATTTGTTTATATTACTTCTATTGTGTATTTGCTGACTTGTACTGTACTGTAGTCTGTGTATAGGGACACCGTCAGTCAGCGTCAGCTAGGGTCTTTGTGTGCGCAGTGCACGTCTGCACTGTCCGCACCCTCTCGTTAGTGCTACACCCGTCCTATTTGTTTATATTACTTCTATTGTGTATTCGGTGACTTGTACTGTACTGTAATCTGTGTATAGGGACACCGTCAGTCAGCGTCAGCTAGGGTCTTTGTGTGCGCACTGCGCACTCTACCGTTAGCGCTATGCGCACTCTCTCGTTAGCGCTACACCGATCTCTGCTGTAGAGTACACCTGTCCGTCACCTCACACACCCACCACCACCACCAGTCCCACCCCATTAAAGTACCCCACTTGTCCCACCCGACTATACATAACTTTTTTTTTTCATTTGTATAATATTAAAAATATACGATGTCTGGCACTGGAGCGTCTGGTTGAACAGAGGCAGGCTGTCAGCCAGTACCTTGCACGAGCAACAGTTGCCTCTATCACTGCAACTGTGCGTGCCGCCACCAACCTCCCGTCCATCATCTCCAAGGAGGACTGGGGGCACATGCAGCAGGTGTGCTCAGTGCTGGCACCCTTCCTGCAGGCCACCAACAAGGTAAGCAGGGACCATGCAGGGGCAGCAAGGGCATCGGCAAGAGAGGAGGTCGTGGGCGTGGCAGCCGCGCCACCACCACCACCACCATGCGCGGTTCTGCGTCTGCACCAGTGGCTATTCCGCCATTAGCCACTGGCCGTGGATGCCTTGGCCGCCCAACAGCTGGGAGTCACGCTGCAGAGACACAGCAGCAGCGTGTGGCGCAGATGTTCCTCCCACCGCCAGGTCGAAGCCGTCCTATTGAGGAGAAGGACGCAGACTCTGTGGTGGAACTGATGGTGGATGAGCAGGCCACCATTAGCTTTGGAACTGAGTCCTCCACCCCCGCCACCACTCCTGTTCGCAAGAGCAGCAGCAGCCGCCCAGCACTGCCTGGGGAGGAGGAGGAGGAGTGCAGTTCTCCAGCCTCAGCGGGCAACACCAGCACCCTGTCACTCAGCACCTTCTTATCCCCAAGCACAGCGGGGCTATGGAGTGCTGTTGTGGCAGAATTGGCAATGGAGGAGGAAGAAATGCTGATGGGCACTTTGGGTGATGATGCTTTGGACAGTCAGACAGTGTTGACTGTCCCTCAGCCCATGCATGCAGAAGGGGAGTCTGTGGGGTCATCCCAGCAGGACATGTTTGCGGAGGGGGAGGATGATGATGACAGGGTGAAGGACAGAGACTGAGTGGCAGATCCTGGGGATGTCATCAGCTCTGAGGAGGAGGAGGAGGAGGATGCGTCTGCTGGCCTTGCTAGAAGGATCAGCACCGCAGACATATTAGGCAGGAAAAGAAGTGGGCGTGGTATGCAGGCCACACAGCGTGCTGACCCGGAGAGTTCTGCCAGTGCCACCACCAGCCACACCGAGAAACCCCCCCCCCCCCCCCCCCAACCACCACAGGGAGACCAGTGGCAGCAGCAGCACCTTCGAGCCGAAGGGGCAACTTCACCTCCCCAATTTGGAATTTTTTCACCCTGCCATATGTGGAGTGCAAGTATGCCACCTGCAACCAGTGCCGCCAGCAGCTCAGCAGAGGGAAGGAGCCCTCTGCGTTTGGCACCACCTCTCTGGTGAACCATCTGGCAGGGAAACACTTTCATGAGCATGAGGAGTTCTTGAAGTTGAAGGCAGTGGCAGTGGCAGACCCGCCACCACTGCGAAGCCGCCAGCAGCAGCCACCCGCCCTCCTCCACCTCCTCCAGCAGCACCAGCAGGAGTGCGTCAGAAACGCACTGCTCCTCCTCCCTCTGCAACTCCTGCCGCCGACACTGAGGCCTGTTCTGGCAGCCAGTCCTCAGTGGCCTCCTCTGCTCCCTCCAGTGATTCCCGTGTCAGCAAAAGGCGTCGCCAGACCCTGCTCAGCGACACCTTCCAGGGGGTGGTTAGAGTTCTGCCTCCCAGCAGCCGTCGCGTGCGTCAGCTGAACGGCTTGCTGGCACGGGCCATGTGCTCCCAACTCCTGCCTTATTCCCTTGTGCAGGAGGGGAGCGACATGCGTGCGCTCCTGATGTGTGCATCCCCCGATTGGCCAATCCCCAGCCGACATTATTTTGCACGCACGGCCATCCCTGCACTTCACCGCTCTGTGATGGATGTCGGGAGAGGGCTGGAGCACGCGGTGGGTCAACGGGTCCACGTCACCATGGACTCGTGGAGCAGCCGGTTTGGGACAGGCCGCTATCTGTCCTTCACCGCGCATTGGGTCAGCTTGGTGGAAGGGGGTGAGGAGGGGGGGAGCAGCATCGGGCACTGTCAGAGCAGCAGCAGCAACAACGCAGTGGGTGGTGCCACCATGCAGGGTCAGCGGAATTGCAACAGGTTCCTCTGATCCGCTTCCATCCTCCGGCACACCAGCCCAAACCCCCCGCCTCAGCAGCAGCGTGAAGCTCCGCCACTGCTAAGCGCTGCTGGAATTGGTCAGCCTGGGGAAGACCAAACTGACGGCGAACCATGTCCTGGCCAAACTCCGAGAGTAGGAGAGGAATTGGCTGACCCCCAGAGGCCTCAGAGTCGGAGAGGTGGTGTCCGACAATGGGGCAAACCTGGTTGCTGCAATCAGCAGGGGAGACCTGACCCACATCCCCTGCCTGGCGCACGTCCTGAACCTGGTAGTCCAAAAGTTCCTGCGGACCTACCAGGGAATGGACCGACTCCTTTAGGCGGCAAGGAAGGTTGTGCGTCATTTCCGGCACTCGCCTGCAGCCGTAGCGAGCCTGGAAGAGGTGCAGAAAGAGCTGCACCTGCCACAGCACCGGCTCATGATCGATGTTCCAACTCGCTGGAACTCCACCCTGGCGATGTTGGAGCGTCTGGTTGAACAGAGGCAGGCTGTCAGCCAGTACCTTGCACGAGCAACAGTTGCCTCTATCACTGCAACTGTGCGTGCCGCCACCAACCTCCCGTCCATCATCTCCAAGGAGGACTGGGGGCACATGCAGCAGGTGTGCTCAGTGCTGGCACCCTTCCTGCAGGCCACCAACATGGTAAGCAGGGACCATGCAATGGTGTGCGAGTGGGTCCCCTTGGTGTGTGTGCTGGACAGGGCCCTGTATGCACTGCTGGAAGAGGGAGCGGCCGCCTTGGACCAGCAGGAGCTGCAGGCAGCTTCACAGGCCACCTCTGAGGAGGAGGGCTTGTAGTTGGTGGAGGTCCCTGACCTTGCTGCTGATGAGGGGGAGCAGCAGAGCGCAGCTGGACTGGTGCGGGGGTGGAAAGAGGATGAGGTGGAGGAGGCAGAGGAAGAGGAGGACAGCACTGTCGGCTCTGGGGCTGCCAATGATGTGCCAGCAGACGTGGCCAGACTCTTCCCAATGGCAGCGCACATGCTGAGGTGCCTGTCTGACCAACGAGCTCTACATGAGTGTAGAGCTGCCAAGGACTAGAGAGGAGGTGCCTGCAGCAGCATCCTTCTCCAGTCACAGGCAGCGCTTGACCCACATGGTGGCTGACTACATGGGGTCCTTCAGCGGGCTTGACAGTGTTGCCCCTGTTGATCCCATGGAGTATTGGGTCAAGCACCTGCCGATCTGGACCGAGCTTGCGCAGTACGCCCTGGAAGTGCTCTCCTGCCCCCCTTCCAGCGTACTGTCGGAGCGTTGCTTCAGTGCAGCCGGTGGAGTCGTCACTGAGAAGCGATCTCGTCTGTCTCACAAGTCTGTGGACAGACTGACGTTTCTCAAAATGAACCAGGCTTGGGTGGAAGGCGAATTCCTGGCCCCTGTTGTCGGCGAGAGGGGGACATGAAGTGGCGCACACACATTACACCTGCTGCTGCTGCTGCTGTATTTCTTCCTGCTGTCTGTGTCTCCACTGCCAGGGAACACATTACAAGGTGCTGCTGCCCATACACCACCAGCTATTACGCTCAAAAATAGCTGCCTGCCCTGCATTATTTATTTTGAAAAAAAAATAAAAAAAAAAAAAAATTATTTTAGAGGTGTCCGGGTTGAAAACTGTGCTGTCCCAATTGTGTATTGGACACAATGTGGGCTTCACGACCACTGTCTGGAACCTCATGCTGTTTAAATTAAAAAAGAAAGGAAAACCAAGACACATAATATAATGATGAGATGAAGAGGAGGAAGAAGAAGAAGATATAGAAGAAGAAGAAGAAGATATAGAAGAAGATGAAGAAGATATAGAAGAAGAAGAAGAAGAAGATAAAGAAGAAGAAGAAGATATAGAAGAAGAAGAAGAAGATATAGAAGAAGAAGAAGAAGATATAGAAGAAGAAGAAGAAGATATAGAAGAAGAAGAAGAAGATATAGAAGAAGAAGAAGAAGATGATATAGAAGAAGAAGATCTAGAAGAAGAAGAAGAAGATCTAGAAGAAGAAGAAGAAGAAGATCTAGAAGAAGAAGATCTAGAAGAAGAAGAAGATCTAGAAGAAGAAGAAGATATAGAAGAAGAAGATCTAGAAGAAGAAGATCTAGAAGAAGAAGAAGATGATCTAGAAGAAGAAGAAGATGATCTAGAAGAAGAAGAAGAAGAAGATCTAGAAGAAGAAGAAGATCTAGACGAAGAAGAAGAAGATCTAGACGAAGAAGAAGAAGAAGATCTTCTAGAAGAAGAAGAAGAAGAAGAAGAAGAAGATCTAGAAGAAGAAGAAGAAGATCTAGAAGAAGAAGAAGATCTAGAAGAAGAAGATCTAGAAGAAGAAGATCTAGAAGAAGAAGAAGAAGAAGATCTAGAAGAAGAAGAAGATGATCTAGAAGAAGAAGACGATCTAGAAGAAGAAGAAGATATAGAAGAAGGAGAAGAAGAACATATAGAAGAAGAAGAAGAAGATATAGAAGAAGAGGAAGAAGAAGAAGAAGATATAGAAGAAGAGGAAGAAGAAGATATAGAAGAAGAGGAAGAAGAAGATATAGAAGAAGAAGAAAAAGAAGAAGATATAGAAGATATAGAAGAAGAAGATGAAGACGACGTAAATGAAGACTTCCAAAAAACCATTTTGGACACACATTCTCATGCAAACACTTTTCATGAAGTTAATTTACTATTTTTGATACCTTTTTTATAACTACTACATCACCACATAATCACTTGATGTTTTTCTTCATAAAAAAGGTGGTTTCATGCATCATTGACCTCCAATACAAGTTTTAAAAGCTATTTAAGGCCAGCTCGAATATTTTACTCGAATACAGACTCGGATAGTGACGTCGGATATCAGAAGTCGAATCAGATATTCGATTAACTCGAATATCGAACTTCGAGTGAATTCGGATAGTTTACTATCCGAATTCGACCAAACTCGAATAGGATAATTAGGTATCCGATCAACACTGTAAAAAAGTCAAACACAAGTTTGGAGCCTGTGGGGTGCCTGTTTCTGTGTATTGCATTGTTGTTGCGTTACCCTGCAGTAAAACAGGGTAAGGCAACGCACACTTGCAAGGCAAGTGTAAAGGGGTCCTCAACATATGTTATTTCATATTTATAATTAAAAGGTAGCAGTCTGGATTCAGAGTGTGAAACTTGGTGTGGCTTTATTTTGGCACACGTCTCTTTTTGCCTGACAAGCGATTGAGTTAATTGTGAGACAATTACTTACAAGCCAGCAATTCATTTTGTTTTCAGAGAAGTGACCTGAGGTTGGTGTAAGTCAGCACTATGTATGGACAGATGTCAGAGGTGCAGATTTACTTTGTACAGCTCTACATGTGCCACTTGTTTAGGAGGTAGCCAGGGAGATTCCGAGCAAATGAAAGTAATGCTTTCAAAAGGAATAAGGGTCACTTGGAAGTGTGAACTGAATCACTGTTTGTGGGATCATAAATTTCACACAAAAGGCTTTTCCTTTAATTAACTCATTTTAGAATATTCACTCATCTGGAATACTTTAAAACAAAAGTTTCTACCGAATAATGACAAAGAATTTCCTGGTTCAGGTTATCTTTATTAACTCCCTACTACATGGTAAATTCCTGCAGGAAGGACACTTTTGTACAAACAGTACATGTACAGTGGTACTTCTCTATTTTAGTGAGATGTGCCATTTTTGGGTTGTCTAAATGAGTAAATTCTACTATTATAAACACTGCGGTTTAAAGGAAATATAAAGACTGTAATTTTAATTCCATTTAAAAAATGTTAATTAGCTAGATGCCTCTCACTTCTTGCTGTGGCATGCTGCTGTGCTGTCGGGAGACCGTGGTCTAGTAGTTTACTGCAAATGGAAGCCACAAGATATGGCTGTTATTGATGTTTTATGCTTGGGTCACAATTAAAGGGAAATTCTATTTCTGTCACAAAATTGCTACATAGTTTAAAGGGTGTCTTAAGCGAAAAAATAATAATAATCAAATACTTACCTAAGGAGAGGTCCTCTAGAGCCTTCCTGTTCCTCTCCTTGTCCTGTCATTCCTGCGCTGGCTCCCCCGTTCGATCGGTCAGAGACTGCTCTCCTCTGCTTTGGGTGGGCTATGGAAGTCTTTGGAAGCACTCGGGTTCCTGAAGACGGCCCACTTCCTACTGTGCTTGCGCAAGCGCCTTATCTCCCGTGTGTGCAGTACAGAGATGCCCGTCTTCGGGAGCACTCGGGCTATATGGAGGAACCTGCGGGGGAATGAAGGGATGAGAAGAGGAACGGGAAGGCTCTATAGGACTCAGAGCATTCCCTCTCCTTAAGGAGGGTATCTGTTTTGTTTTTAAATAAGGCTTCAGATTCTCTTTAAAGTGGACCCAAATTAAAAATACAAGATTTCAGGAATAAAATCTATTTTCTAAATTATAATAATAAATAGCAGCCTTTTTTCAGCTGCATGATGACAAATATAAAATATTTTACATTTATTGGAGGAACCCCTCCCTTCCTTTCATATGGCCGGGACAGAATCCGGCAAAATGCTGGAGTAGGTGGTGTCTGGCAAAGGAGGAATTGCTAATGGCTGCCACCTGTACAACCCTAGTTATGCAAAGAGAAGGGTGAAAAGCATGCACTGAAATGTTCATAGGCTTGAAGGAGTGTTTATTTATCTATGTATGTGTCAGTGTGGTGCAACTAAATATTTTGAATTAAAAAAAGGTTTGGTTTGGGTCCGCTTTAACCACTTCACCCCAAGGCGGTTTTTACCCTAACGGACAAGAGCGATTTTCACCTTTCAGTGCTCATCCCTTTCATTTGCCAATAGCTTAATCACTACTAATCACAATGAAACGATCTATATTTTGTTTGTTTTTTTAACACAAATTGGGCTTTTTGGGGTTGATATTTGTTTTCAGTGATTACTTTATTTTTGTAACGATTGTGGAACTTTCTCCGTGATCAGCGCACAACGCGTGCGCTGATACGGCGGAAATCCTCCACAAGCGTATATTTGCAGGCACCCAGCAAAAGGTGCTACGCACCCGTAGAGGGAAAATTCCTGTCGGCAGATGGCGCTGGGGAGTGCAGAGGAACCAATCCTCTGTACCTCCACAAATGCCAGACAGGAATTGTACGAAACGCAGAACGCAATCGCAAGAGAGGCGATTGCGAATGAGAATGAGCAAAGGGACAGGTTGTATGTGTGTGCGCCAATCCAGTCGCCACCCCGCGACCGCACACACACAACAGCAGATATGAAATAGGAACGCGATCGCGAGAGGTGCGATCGCCAGACGAGACACAGTTCAGGACAGAATACGAGGTTAGCAAAGGCACAGCAAATAATACAATGAGGAGATACGGAAAATAACAAATGCTAGCTAACCGCGAACACCGCACTCATTCGCAACAGTGCACGCGGTTATGCGCGGTCTCCACGTGATAAGCACAATAGAGACAAGCACGCCTAACTAACCATTAACAGACAAACATGAAACAGAGGACGCGAGCGCTTGCTTAACGGTTACCTCACCGAGCCTCCAGCAAGCGCAGCAGACAAGACAGACACACGAAAACAGGAACAAGCGAGAGATAGGATCCACAGCACTAGCGAAAAGTGGCTAGCGCGATCCCAGGAGACAGAACAGAAGGATCCACAGTGCTAGCGAAAAGTAGCTAGCGCGATCCCAGGAGACAGAACAGAAGGATCCCCAGCGCTAGCGAAAAGTAGCTAGCGCGATCCCAGGAGACAGAACAGAAGGATCCCCAGCGCTAGCGAAAAGTGGCTAGCGCGATCCAGGTACAGAGTAGCAGAACAGAAGGATCCCCAGCGCCAGCGAAAAGTGGCCAGCGCGATCCCAGAAGACAGAACAGAAGGATCCCCAGCGCTAGCGAAAAGTAGCTAGCGCGATCCCAGGAGACAGAACAGAAGGATCCCCAGTGCTAGCGAAAAGTAGCTAGCGCGATCCCAGGAGACAGAACAGAAGAGATAGCTGGTAGCAAACGCTGCACCAGCTATACTCCAAGAACAGAGATCAGAACCATTTCCTGTCGACCACCGTTGGGACTGGACAATGGCAACAGGCAAGACAAGACAGAACAGGCAATACAGATAATACAATCCTAACTGCACTAGGGAAATCTGCCTAGCGCAGATTCAGGAATTACTCTAAGCTGATGTTCAAACAGAGAGCAAGGCTGACACCCCACCAGGAGTGTTACATAGGACGAAATCCTTATGAACAGCCAAGCATTGTGGGAAAGACATAGTACTTATAGTACACGCCTCCAATGAATTTGGCCAGGCAATTTGCATGACAACGTATGCAAATTCCTCTGCAAGCACAAGCTGCAAAACTGACAGAAGCTCTTCTTTCCAGAGTCCTGCAGCATGCAAACCTACACAATGGTCAAAAGGCTGGCTGCCTGCACAGGCAGCTGAGCAAATCATCACAATTTTCTATGCATTTTAAAGGAAAAAATGAAAAAATACACTTTCTCCAATTTCATCCCCTATGGTTTTAATATAAACACTGCTACTGTACATAAAACCCACACATTTTATCTGCCCATTTGTCCTGGTTATCACAAGATTTTAATTATGTCCCTAGTACAAAGTATGGTGACAATATATTTTCCCTGGTGTTTACCATGTCAGCATACGTATGGGCAAAGCCCCACCTCCTTTGCCCTAGTAGGACGTCCTTAGATATTAAATAGCCTAGACTAGCCCCATGCCATCATTCTCTTTTTTGTCCTCGCCTCCAGCAGGATCCTTGGATATTCCCTTACCTCCGCATATATGCGGGCTCCAGCAGTTGGGCTTCTGCTGATGTCCTTATCCTAGGTAGCTAAATGCTCCTATAGGGTATAGGAGTCCCTCTCTAAGTACTCTCTGGGACATTTTTGCTTTAAATCCTGTGGCCCTCTTATATCTAAAGGATATTAGGCTTCCCCGCAGCTTTTCCGGCAATTTTTGGCATTTTTTGGTCCCTGCGGCATGTCCCCGCGGCATATCCCTCTCTCTGTTCCCCTTTCTGAGCGGCTGGAAGTAGCGGATTGGCGTCTTCCGCGTTTGTATTACCTTTTGCTGACGTTCCGGCTCAGGTTACGAGGTAGGATTGTGCGCTCCTTCTGTTCCAATTCCCCGGCAGTTTGTCGGTGGGTCGCGCGCGCGCGCACGAGGACTTCCTGTTTGTGCGCTGTGGGCGGAAGTGCTTGGCGGCCATTTTGGAAGGGGGCAGAGCGCGGCGTCTGTTCAATTTCCTTTAGGGGAGGTATATTAGGGGGTATTTCCTTCCGCCTAGCGGCGTTTGGTCTTCCCGACGGGTGGAGTATAGGCTGCTGGGACTGTCGGCAGGTGGGTTCTCTGTGCAAATAGTGCATATCTATACAGATGGTATGGATATGTGTTTATCCTGTGAGCAATTGGTAATTCCAGTACTGCTCTTTTTCAGCTGCTATAATGGGGAAAAGGTCAGGAGAGTACTCTGGCTCGAGTTCGAGTTCAGCATTAAATAGGTAAGGGTGGTGAGTATTTGTGTATAAAAGCCTGAAGATGTCTTAAAGCTGTATTGTCACTTATACGCTTCTGTCTATTTTGACAGGAGCGAGGGAAAGAAGTCAGAGTCTAAGCGCCTAGGGGCTGCTGGTCAGAGTGATCGGTCATCGTATAAATCTTCCCAAGATAAGAAGCAAGATAAAAGTCGCAAGTCTCATCCAAAATCTCCTTCCAGGAGTAGAAGTCGGTCAATAAGTCGGTCCCATTCCCAGTCCAGATCGGGGTCACCAGAAACAAGACCTGGATCATTCCTGGATGCATCCATACCTGGGAATCAGGCAGCTTTGCAAAATCCTGTGGATATTCCTAATTCATCTGTACCAATAAAACCAAACAAAAATGAGTGTTGGATCTGCGGTAGAGTGTCGCTTCCTAATAAGAAAGTATGTGAACTTTGTCATATGGACATTGCGAGAGAGGACCGGGAAGTGTCGTCATTGATAAAGCAAGTGGTCAAGGATACGGTCTCTGAGCTATCATTAAAACAACAGTCTCCGCAACCAGGCCCCTCTAGCAGGAGGGTTGTAGTAGAGGATTCTTTCAGTTCTGATGCCGAATCTGAGGATGGAGGATTTGATTTTTCTCTGGTCCCTACCTTTGTGTCAAGAGTCAAGGAGGCCATTGAATGGGATGATGAGGTCTCATCTCCGGTGGTCAAGAAAAGGAGATACTATAAGGGTTTAAGTAAGATTAAAGTTTCCTTTCCACTGATGGAGGAAATCAGAGAAATGATTAAGGAAGAGTGGGACAAGACGGTTAAGAAGCCTTCTTTTAAAAATAAGCTCCAAAAGATGTACCCATTAGACTTGGAAGATGAAGCCTTAATCCAGACCAGTCCAGTGGTGGATGCTTCCCTAATGAGAATGGTTAGGAATGTCACGTTGCCTCTGGAGGATTCTATCTTGTTCAGAGACGTTTTAGATCGTCAGATCGATCAAGATTTGAGAAGATCTTATCTAGCTTCGGGAGAGGCTGCAAGGATAGCTATCACCCTGACCTCGGTGGCAAAGGCCTTAAAAGTCTGGATTGAAAATATTCAGAGGGGAGTCAAGTCCGGTGCAAATGTGGAAGATATCACGGTTGCTCTTGAGGAGTTAGATCTCGCTTCTGAGTTTGTCGGAACTGCTAGCGTGGATACCTTAAGGTCTACTGCTAGATCTATGCTCTATTCTGTTATGGCCAGGAGGGCGCTCTGGCTCAAGCCTTGGGCCGCTGATCCATCCTCTAAACAATCCTGGGCCAAAATTCCTTTTGATGGAAAGAACTTGTTTGGGCCCAAGATGGACGCAGCCATCTCCCGTGTGACTGGGGGTAGATCGGGCCTGTTGCCCCAGGACAGGAAGTTCAGGAAGCAGAGGTACCCTCAGGTGAGAAGGCAGTCTTATGGCAAGTTTACGGAGTCAAGGGCTTACCGTCCAGGAAAGGAGTTTAGAAGAAATTGGCGAAATCCCCAGCAGAATTCAAGATCTGGTAGGCAGAAGGGCGCTCAGCCGGCAGGTGATTCGACTAAGTCCTTTTGAAGTAAGGCCCGTCCAAGGTATACCGGTGGGAGCGAGGCTGACCCATTTCAAGGATATCTGGACGGGGAACATTCGCAACCGTTGGATAGTAGCCACAATTTCAGAGGGCCATCGTTGGGACTTTATGAAGTATCCTGTTCTTCCGGTATTCAAATCTACGAGAATACCAAGCTCGGTGGAGAAACAACTAGTTCTGGTGGATTATGTGTCAGACCTGTTGAAGAAAGAGGCAGTGTGTCAGGTACCCCCTTCAGAAAGAGGTCTAGGCTTCTATTCTCAGATATTCCTGGTAAAAAAGAAGTCAGGAGAGCTCAGGCCAGTGTTAGACTTAAAGCGACTAAACAAATTTGTTCAGGTGCCAAAGTTCAAGATGGAGACACTCACTTCAGTCGTTATGTCTATTCAGCCAGGAGATTGGATGTGTTCAATAGATCTGAAGGACGCGTATTTCCATGTGCCAGTCCATCGTTCGATGCAGAAGTATCTTCGTTTTGCGGTCGGTCATCTTCACCTTCAGTTCGTTTGCCTTCCTTTTGGCCTTGCAACATCGCCCCGCACTTTTTCGAAGGTTTTGCTAGCCGTGATCTCGTTCGTTCGGTTACAGGAAATACGCGTCCTTCACTATTTGGACGACATCATTCTCCTGGCCTCCTCACGGTCAGTCCTATTGGAACATCAAAAATTGTTAATCAACACTCTTCAGGAGTTCGGGTGGATAGTGAATCCCAAAAAGAGCCAATTGGTTCCCACCCAGAGGATGCTCTTCTTAGGGGCAATTCTGGACACGGTGCAGAATTCAATCTCTCTTCCAGAGGAGAAGATAGTTTCCCTAAAGTTTTTGTTGATAGAGCTTCTCAAGCATCGCTATGTTGCAGCCAGAAAATGTCTGTCAGTGATCGGAATAATGTCTTCTATGATACCAATGGTGTGCTGGGCCCATTGGAATCTGCGCCAGTTTCAGATCAACTTCCTAAAGCAATGGAACAAGGTGGATCTGGGTCAAGCAATTTGGCTTCCATGCAAGGTGAAGAAATCTCTCAGATGGTGGTTGAATCGGGACAATTTAGGTCGATCCAGGCCTCTGCAACAACCGCATTGGGCCATAGTGACGACAGATGCCAGTCAGTTAGGCTGGGGTGCTGTTTATCACGACATGTATATCCAGGGTGTCTGGAGCCAACGCATGAAGGTAGTTTCCAACATCTTAGAGTTGAGAGCAGTTTATCTGGCGCTGGAACATTTCTTACCTTATCTAAAAGGGAAACCAGTATTAGTGAAAGTGGACAATGTCTCGGCTGTATCGTACCTGAAAAGACAAGGGGGAACTCACAGTATGTCTCTGATGAAGGAGATGTCTCAGATTATGGAGTTGGCTCCAAACAACTTTCTGGATCTATCAGCAGTGTATCTCCCGGGGTCACAGAATCTGCAGGCGGATTTCCTGTCAAGGAACCAGGTAGACAACAACGAGTGGTCCCTGCATCCGAGAGCTTTCCAGCAGTTAGTGCGGACATGGGGTATGCCTCAGATCGACTTATTTGCCTCGGCAAAGAACAACAAGGTACCCCTTTACTTCTCGAGGGGTCTGGACCGGAAGGCGTTGGGCATGGATGCCTTAACTCAAGTGTGGCGTTTCAAGAGGGCGTACGCCTTTCCCCCAACTCCTTTGATTTTCAAATTTCTTCAGAAGCTGAGTCACCTAAAATTGACAGTGTTAGCAGTGATACCCTGGTGGCCGGCAAGGCCCTGGTTTCCGCTGTTACTGCAGATGAGTACCCAGGATCCCATTCCCCTTCCGGATCTGCCCAACCTGCTATCGCAGGGAATGGTGTTCCATCAGAACCCTCGGTCTTTACATCTAATGGGGTGGAATTTGAGAGGGCTAGGCTGTTAGCGGAAGGTTGTTCCCCTGAGGTAGTGTCTACATTGTTAGAAGCCAAAAGACCATCCACAGTAGCTTCCTATGACAGAATATGGAGGAAATTTACAGAATTTTCCATTCAACGAAATTTTAACGTCAATGACTTTAATGTATGCAATCTGTTGGCTTTCTTACAGAACGGACTGGAATTGCCTCTGGCATATTCTACGTTAAAGAGGCAAGTTTCAGCAATTTCCTCAATCTCAGGAGTTGTGTGGGCAGAGAAGCCCTTGATTAGACAGTTCTTTAAAGCAGCAATTAAGCTGAAGCCACCAGTTAAGCCAAGATTCCCCAAATGGGACCTTCCATTAGTTTTGGATGTCATGACATCTTCCTCAGAGTGGCAAAATCATTCTGCTTCATTAAGAAATTTAACATATAAGACAGCATTTCTGATTGCAATTACATCGGGACAAAGGATGTCTGAATTACAAGCCCTGTCATGTAAGGAGCCCTTTTTAGTGTTCTATGACGACAGGTTAGTACTTTATCCTGTGCAATCTTTTCTTCCAAAAGTAGCCTCAGTTAGACACATAAATCAGGAATGGACTCTTCCAAGCTTCAGACTACAGGAAAATCCGGAGTCTTTGCATCCCTTGGACATTCCTTCCCTAGTCAGGGCATATTTGGAGGCTACCAAAGACTTCCGGGACTCAGATCGCCTTTTTATAATCCCTTCTGGTCACAGGAAGGGAAAGGCGGCCACTACAAGAACTATTGCAAGTTGGGTTGTGAACTCGATCCAAAAGGCATATAAGTCTAAAGGCTTAGAGCCTCCACAGGACATTATTGCCCACTCTACAAGGAGTGTGTCCTCCTCATGGGCAGCTTACAGTAAAGTTTCTTTATTAACTGTGTGTAAGGCAGCCAATTGGGCCTCTAACCATACTTTTCTTAAGCATTATTGTATTGACTTTGCAGCCCTTTCTTCTGTTAATTTTGGGAAGGCTATTATTTCCTCTGCTGTCAGTAATGCTATTTAAGGATGTATTATGTTTTTGTGTGAATTAAATTGGGTGATTAGCAGCATACCCACCCATGGTCTGTCTAGTTATTGCCCATACGTATGCTGACATGGTAAACACCAGGGAATATGGAAAACTGTATACTCACCTTCGGTAGTTTTCCTTTCCTGGTGTTTCCCATGTCAGCATACGGGCCCGCCCTATGCTGTCGGCTCGTTCTAGTTACTTAGAATGATGGCATGGGGCTAGTCTAGGCTATTTAATATCTAAGGACGTCCTACTAGGGCAAAGGAGGTGGGGCTTTGCCCATACGTATGCTGACATGGGAAACACCAGGAAAGGAAAACTACCGAAGGTGAGTATACAGTTTTCCATAGTTTGGAAATAAAGATGTATTTTTTTTTTCTTTGTGGGGGTGGGGTTTTTTCCCACAATTTTCATGTGCGCGTGGACAGGCATGCACGTGCACAGGCATGCACGTGCATGCGCACAGCGGCAGCAGCACTGTCTGACTTATAAAAACGTCCTGGAGCCATTAAGAGGCTCTAGCAGGACGTTTTTATAAGTCAGCATGTCATTAAGTGGTTGAACTGCTCTGAATCCTGCATTGCTAATCTTTTTCTCAAATGGTATGCATAATTAACTTAAGCCACTTCCTGCTACTTCTTAGCTATTCAATAGAGCCTTTGCATATGCTTGACTAGCCCTGCCCCTGTGAGACAAATTGGCCAGCCAATTCTCACCTGATAGCAGTCTGCCTTTTAACTACAAACTCAGTTAGGGCCTATATTAGTAGACCTCTAAGGTCAGCAGGACCGTTTTTGGTCAGCAGGGCATAATCTTAAAGGGTGTATAAGATACACCGAATTAGCCCAGAATTGAACCAGAAGAGAAGAGATGAGAACAAACACAAAACTCTCCATGGCTGCTCATCTGCTGATCTAACACTGGTATGATCTTTTCTCTTTGGCTTCCCTGACTTCCACCATCAGCTCATGTTTATCAATCCCTGAACTACCCTCAATTCAACCAACCACATACACCTGATAAATTCACACAAACTACCCTGCACTCTTTAACTCTGACACTTCCTTTCCCTAATTTTACACACACCAATTTGCAAAATGTTCACTATCCTCTTTACAGCCATTATCCTGTCAGCCCCACTACTTAAAATACCTACATCACTCACTCCTCCCGCTGCCAGCAATAACATCTACATTGCTCCCTCTCTCCTACCATCTTCTCTCCTCTCTACTCATGAACTATTCTTATTTCTCAAATCACACATAGCTTCCTCCACATCTCTTAAACAGCCCTCTGTCACATACAAATCACATCCTCACCTCTCTTATCTCTGCCCGGCGCTCTCCCCGGCGCTGGCCACGCTTGGGGGGGGTCGCCTGCGCCGCCCGGCCTCCCCCTCCGGGGTGCTGCTGTGGTTCCCAGGCAGTGAGAGCGCCTGGGACCCCGCGGTCCCTCGGCTGTATGGGGGCATTGGGAAGCCTCCTCGTGGCGCTCCTGGATAGTGCTATTGAAGCATGAACTAATTCCCGCAGGGCAACCGCTTTGCGGCATTGGTTCAATGGACCCTGCATTAGTTGGCATGCGAAAGCAAATGCATATTTGCATGAGCATTGCCTCATGAATAGCCAATCAGGCCAAATTTGCTCAGCCAGTTATGTCAGGTGTTCACTTGGTGTTTAATGCACACATTTAATTCTCTGTGCAGTACTTCTACTGGCTGCTGGGGACATATCACCCAATCCAGGACCCTCTTCCAGACCGCACTGCACTCTGGTAAATACCACATCCCGCACTGACCGTCCTCACTCCTCCACACACATTAACCAATGTAACCTGATCACCATTCCTTGCCTTCCCAGCTCTCCCCCTCCCATATTTGGGGCCCTCTGGAATGCACGCTCTGTAGTCAATAAACTAGCCCACATCCATGATCTGTTCATCACTAATGCTTTCACCTTCCTGGGGCTCACTGAGACATGGCTAACCCCATATGATACTGTGTCTCCAGCTGCCCTTTCATACGGTGGCCTCAAGTTTAGCCACACACCTAGATCAGGTGACAAACATGGGGGTGGGGTGGGAATTCTTCTTTCCGAACACTGCTCCTTTACACCGCTTGCACCTGCACCTTATCTGGCTTTCTCTTCTTTTGAGGCTCATGCTGTCCGCATCTACTCCCCTCACCACATCCAGGTTGCTGTCATCTACCGGCCTCTTGGACCAGCCTCCACCTTCATTGACCACTTTTCAACATGGCTTCTCCACTTTCTATCCACTGACATTCCTTCCATCATCATTGGGGACTTTAACATCCCCATAGACACTAACTGTTCCACTACAACAAAATTCCTCTCACTCACCTCATCCTATGACCTCTCCCAGTGGTCCTCAACCTCCACCCACAAAGATGGCCACACTTTGGACCTAGTTTTTACCCGACTCTGCCCAGTTTCCACATTTAATAACTTTTTATTCCCCCTTTCAGATCACAATCTCATAACTTTTACAATCAGCCCCTCCCTGCCTCCTCCAGCTACCATAGTGCAGCCATCACGCCTATGCAGGAATTATCGCAACCTCAATCTCTGCTCCCTAGCTGACTCTCTAAAACCCCTGAGCTCCCTGTCATCCTACACTGACCCGGAGTCAGCATCCATCTACTACTCCACCACAGTCACCGCTGTCATGAACACAGCCGCCCCTCTCACCAACTTCCGCCCCCGCCGCATCAACAGACAGCCCTGGCTGACTGAACCGATCAAACAACTGAAAAGACAGTCCAGGGCAGCAGAACGGCAGTGGAGGAAAAGCACCAATGCAGATAACTTCGCCCACTATAAAAACACGCTGCTCCAGCTCAGGGACGCTCTCTCACTTGCAAAGCAGTCATACTTCTCTACACTTATTTCTTCACAATCCCATAACCCTAAACAACTTTTCAACACCTTCAGCTCTCTTCTCCACCCCCCGCCTCCCCCTACAACCACAAGCTTGTCTGCAGAAGACTTTGCAGCATATTTTGTGAGCAAAATTGAAACACTACAGAACAGCTTTCTAAAGCAACCCTCTTCACCGGTCCAATCACCTCTTCCTTTTTCCTCTCTGTCCGGCAGCTCTCCTACTATCAACTATCCCTCTCCACATAACCACTCACGCACTCATACCTCCTCCCCGTTAACTATCTTCTCAGCCTTAACTGAACAGCGTCTTTCTTCACTAATCTCTAAAGCTCATCTTACTACATGCGCCTCAGACCCTATTCCCTCTCATCTTATCCCCCAGGTCTCCTCCCCCCTCATTCCTGCTTTAACAACACTGTTTAACCTTTCCATCTCAACTGGCACTTTCCCTTCTTCATTTAAACAAGCTATCATAACACCACTAATCAAAAAACCCTCTTTAGACTCTACGGCCCTTTCTAATTACCGCCCAGTCTCTCTCCTTCCCTTTGCCTCCAAACTGCTGGAACGCCACATTTACTCAGAGTTGTCTAACTTTCTCTCTGCTAATTCCCTGTTGGACCCCTTCCAGTCTGGCTTCCGCCCTCAACACTCTACGGAAACCGTTCTCACTAAGGTTGCCAACGACCTCCGGTACTAATACTCCTAGATCCAGGAGTGTTTCTAGCCACTTTGTCACTCCAGGCAAGAAAACCTGTGGCGCCCCCCCCACACTCAAATCTCAGGGCCAGCCAGGGGAGAGTGGGGCATATAATATCAAGAGGGGTCACGCCACTCACTATGAGGGTGTCCCCTCTGCTGCTCTGTACACTGCGCAGCAAGTGTGTCTCCCTCCCTCCGAGTCCTGCCCAGACCCACACAGCAGCAGGCATGATGCTATATATGCCTGTGTTTAATATCCATTCCCAGGAGCCACTGGGCGAGCGGGGGGGATATGGGCGAGCGGGGGGGCGGAATCAGGGCCGGCCAGCCAGCCAGGATGCATATAAAAAAATTATCAAGAGCAGCAGTCAGATCTGAGGATTGGCACTCACTGTCTGTGTGTGTGTCGTCTCTCAGGCTCTGCTAGTTTGTGCGCTGTGTGCACACTGACTCAGGTCAGGTGTCAGCCGGCGGTAGCACTGGTCCCTCCGTCTGGCGTCACACACGGTGCCTTCAAGCACGTGTGACAGGCGGGGGGCGGAGTTAGGGGCGGCGCCGGCGCGGCGTGTAAACAAACTAGCGTGCGGCGGCCGCACGCTCTAAACAGAGAGGGAGAGAGGGGGCGGGGAGAGGGGGCGAACCAGTAGGCGGCGGCACAGCACTCCCACATAAACTAATGTGCGTGCTGCTGCTGCTCGCTCGGAAAAGAGGAGAGGAAGGGGGCGGACCAGTAGGCGGCGCCGGGCACAGGCTGAGCTGCCTGTCACAGCCGGCGCCGACCTGGCTGAAAAAAATAAATAAAATAAACACGAACAGAGCGGTGACTTGTCGGGAGGGCGCCCACTTCCACCCATGGCGCTATAGGCAAAAATTTAGAGTTGCCTAGTGACTCAGACGCTCCTGCCTAGATCTGTCCTCTGCCTTCGACACTGTTGATCATACCCTACTTCTCCAGACCCTCTCAACACTGGGAATCAAGGGCCTAGCACACTCCTGGCTCAACTCCTACCTGTCTGGACGTTCTTTCATGGTCTCCTATGCCAATACCAACTCCTCTCCACGCCCACTGTCTGTGGGAGTACCACAAGGGTCCGTCCTTGGACCCCTCCTCTTTTCCATTTACACCCATGGCCTGGGACAGATAATAAGCTCTTTTGGGTTTCAATATCACCTCTATGCTGATGACACCCAAATTTATTGTTCAGCCCCAGACCTCTCCACACTACTATCAAAAGTTCCCGAATGTCTATCCGCTGTATCTACATTTATGTCATCCCGCTTCCTTAAACTCAATATGAGCAAAACGGAGATTGTGATATTTCCACCTTCGCTCTCTGTTCCACCTCCCATTGTCACAATCAATGTAGATAACACCCCAATAGCATCAACCCCCAAAGCTCATTGCCTAGGGGTAACTCTGGACTCTGAGCTCTCCTTTAAACCACATATTAACACTTTAACTACCTCCTGCTACTTCCATCTCAAAAACATTTCCAGAATCCGTCCCTTCCTTTCACAGGAAGCAACTAAAATGCTTGTACATGCCCTAATCATCTCCCGCCTTGACTACTGCAACACCCTACTCTGTGGTCTACCAAAAAGCAGACTGGCACCTCTCCAATCCCTACTAAACTCTGCGGCCCGTCTCATCCACCTCTCTTCTAGATCCTCTGAGGCAGCCCCTCTCTGCCAATCCCTCCATTGGCTACCAGTTGCCCAAAGGATCCAGTTTAAACTTCTCACACTTGCATACAAAGCTCTATACAAGCTATCGCCTCCATACATTTCCTCTTTAATCTCCAGATACCTCCCCGCCCGGACCCTCCGTTCCTCACAGGAGACCCTTTTGTCCTCCAGCCTAGTCACCTCGTCTCACTCTCGCATCCAAGACTTCTCACGGGCTGTCCCTCTCCTTTGGAACTCTCTCCCTCAGCCGGTTCATCATGCCTCAAGTCTGGAAACCTTCAAACGTACTCTGAAAACACACCTGTTCAGACAAGCCTATAATTTGCTATAGGCAGCACGGAAGGCACACTGGCTCACCCACTAATCCTTGTGTTTCCTTCCCTTTTGTTTCCTCCCCACTACCCTCTAGATTGTAAGCCCGCAAGGGCAGGGACCTCCTCCTAGTGTTTCTCATACTGCTGTTATTTTAACATATGTACATGTACCAACCACATATCAACTATGTATGTATCTGTATTTACTCTATTCAATTTCATGACGGTACAGTGTCTTGTATTTCTTATGTATATGTGTTCCCCATCATTTGTTTGTACTATGTACAGCGCTACGGAAGATGTTGGCGCTATATAAATAAAAAAAAATAATAATAAAATAATAATAATAAATCAGAATCAGAATTTATTTCGCCAAGTACAACGGTAGATTGTACCCGGAATTGGTTTTGGCGCATTCAGGGTCGTTGGTGAAAAACAAGAAAATAGCACGGTTAAGCATGGTACATACGTAGACAATGTGACAAGCATACATAGGACAACATTACAGTTTGTGCGTACATTTAAGCAGAGCGTCGTATACAGTTAAGCATGGTACATACGTATAAACAATAAAAGCAAAATCAAAAGCAAACACAGAGAGCATTACAGCATAAACGTACAGTTAACATAATACAAACAGAGCATTACAGCATACACGTACAATTAACGTAATACAAACATAGCAAGACATACACTGATAGCAGGAACAGAAAAGCGTGGGACTGGAGGAGCAGCCTGAGAGCTGATATGAGCGCTGCCATTTTCGGCACTGGACGCTACACAGCGACACGCTCCCAACTAGACAGGTGCTACCGATTGTCCTCGAAAAGTAGAGAGGAAGCTGGGGGGGGGATCCTGATGGAGGCGGACAGCAGGGATCACTTGAGCCAGGTTGCTCGAGGAGAAGCGCTTCTAATTTCAAAGTCCGCATGGCTGGGTGATAAGGGTGCAGATGCAGTGAGTGCCCTGTGGTACCAGGAGGCACCTTTGCTGAGCAGTGGTGGACGTGGGGCCTGGGGCCACCCGGGCTGGGCAGCAGTGGTGGAAATGAGGCCGGGGGCACCTCGCCTGGACAGCATTGGTGGACATAGGGCCGGGGGGGGGGGGCACCCTGGCTGGGCAGCAGTGGTGGACGTGGGGCCTGGGACTACCCGGGCTGGGCAGCTGTGGTGGACAGGCCTGGGGCAGCATACCTACTCTGTGGCTGCGATGGAGCAGCAACAGGCCCTCCACCCTCCATTTACACGGTGGCAGTGTGGTTGTTCCCATGGTGACCGGGGGAGCCGCTGCAGTCAGGCCTCCTCTGCACGTGGAGGGTGTCCCATGTGCCTTTGCTGGTCCCTAGGCCCCTGGGAGACCCGTGGTGGAGGGGGTCCGGCAACCCCAGCAATCCTGAGTTGCAGACGTCGGGTCCCCGCCCGGTGATGTGGAGGTCTCTGGGGGAGGTCTCCGGCGGTGGCCCTGGGCTGCTGGTGATGGCGGCGGGAGCACGTGGCGGCCTCTTCCCGGGCGGCAGCCCCAGACATTCAGGAGCGGCCGAGGGCATATTGTAGCCCAAGATGTTCTCTTTACTCAGGCAGAGCTGGGCAAATGACCCTGTATTCCGCTCTGTGGACCGGTTGAATGGTGGGCAGCTGATCCTCAGGTGGTGGTCACGCTGGAGGACATAGGATGGCAGCTGGCAGATGAACGCGGAAGGTGGCCCGCAGAGCCGCTCATGCGGTGAGGAGCTCCTCCACGTGTAGGCCGAGCAGGAAGCGGCGGCGGGTGGGTCGGCCATAGGTGGCAGTGCAGCGGGTGTTGGAGCAGCCAGCAGCGCCCGGAGGTCTCCCCGGGGCCTGATCAGCTGCAGCCCGCCGACGTGTGCAGCGGCAATGTGCTTCCCATCGGCGGCGGCGATGGAGTGGGCTGCGTGGTGGGAAAGCAGCAGCCCTGCGGCAAGCAGTGTGGTAGACCCAAAGAGCATCCCCGCACCCTCCATCCGTGGCGGCATCTCCCGCATCGCAGAGCACCTGGGCTCCAAACCTCAGACGCAGCTGTACCCCCTGGCTGGAGCAGGACAGAACCAGCATGCCCGCGGCGGGCAGGGCAGTGAGCGATGTTCAGCTGCCTGGCACCATGTCCCCGCTCTCCCCAGCTTCAGTGGTGCATCCTCGCCGAAGCAGTTCACGTGGGCTGGAAAGCGTCTGCCCTCCCGATCCGCCAGCCGTTGCACGCCCGAGGCCCTCGCATCTTCCCAGGTGGGTTTAGGAGGTCGGGTGGGTGCAAGCAAGAGAGGTTTAGGCGGAAAAAGAAGAAAAAGGCCAGAGCCCTGTGGCCGAGGCGTCCGAGGACGGCGCCATCTTTCAGCATAATAATAATAAAGTGGTTAATGATGCTGTACATATTTTTCAAGATACAGAGCTTACAGATGGCTAAGGCTAGGTTCACAGTAGCCACGGCAGGAATGCAACGTAATGGATCGGGAAGGCGCCGCCGCACGGTATCCATGCGTGCATGCAGTGAAATATGCAGTCAATGAAAAGTATCCTTCACTGAAACTGTGAATGTATGTGGTTTGCTGTAATGCAGTGCTTTACAATGCCGCGTGTCGTTACCCTATACCGCTACGCACCCACCACATTGTTCAATAAGCATTTTTTTACACTATTACTTTATAAAGTATTTAGTTGGTTTTTGCCATTTGTAAAATATTTCCTCAATCTGATTTACATTCTGAAATTTACTTTTTTTTTTAACTACTGTCCTACTGCCCTTTTTTCCACTAATATACTATTTTTACTACTGGCAGGTGCATTACTGCAAAATGTTTGTTTTTGTTTTCCGACCTAGATAGAAACACCTGGTCTCCCAGAGTGCACTTTGAGAACAAGGCTGCATAATAAATAGCCTAGGCTGGGCATCACTGGTAGGGCGAGATTAATACTTAAAAATATATAAAGAAAGGAAATGTTTCTGACTCTGAAACCATAAAAATGTATGTAAAATTGGGTATCATGAATAATTTGCTACATTCTACTTTATGTCACTGGAGTTCCTGTTTATCTGTACATCCTGATTAAAAGGCCATTGTGTCAGAAAATGCACACAAAACTGTATATATTAAATGGTGTATTATCAGTTCTTTGTATGCTATTTATACACTTTTACGATCCCTCTCTGATCAGATTCGATCAGAGAGGGATCTATCTGTTGGTCGAATCTGATGGCAAATCGACCAGTGTATGGCTACCTTAAACGTGCAAGTCATTGTGCTACGTCCTACGCAGCCTTGCAAAACATTTTACTAACACAGGCCAAATGATGTTTGTCCTATCTTTATGGGAAATCCACTACTGACCTGTTCACACTCCGTTTTTGTACTAGTGCAACTTAATATACCATTTTCTGGTTTGGCTGTTAAACCTTTGTTGGAGCCACGCACATGGAACAAATATAAGATAAATAACTTGCTTTCTATGTATTCCTGCCTATTTGTATTGTTATTTTAACACATTTTGTAATGAGGTTGTAGTTTTTTTTTTATTAACAAATGTGAGTTTTTCTAACACATGATGGCCAAGCTTCCCACACCAAAGAAAACTGGTCACCTGGAAATTTTCAAGCCCCTTTTAGGTTATATATACCCTATAAGCAGATGGTTTTATTATGGAGTATGTCATATATATTACCATCTCCTTACAGGGTATATCGGGGTATCAGCAAGAGACCAGAGCAGAGGAGACTGACTACAGTACACTAAACTAAGCCTGGTCCATGGCACAAGCAGGACAACCATGCAAATAGCTGCATTGTCAGACAACCTATCAGGTGAGCCCTGTCCTTCACAGCCGCACGGACAAGTCATTGCCACTGAAAGCCCGCCCACTTGCCTTTTCTGTTTTTCTCATTCTATTTAATCCACAATAGGAATTTTCTGAAATGCTGTAGTGTTATTTTGAGATTCAAAGGTATCTAACATTTTTATTGTCTCACATGGATGACAAGTTTGTTTTTAAATGGTTTACAGCTCAAATATAACCAAATCTTAAAGCGTTGGTCTTATTTATCTATTCTTTACTTAGAAGTGTTTCTCTGCCATGTGTCACAGTCACTTACCTGCCTGGGTCCAGCAGCTGGGACTCACAGATATCTGTAAGCACTCCAGCATGCCCACATGCGACACTATGCAGCGCGGAGTCATGGATGAGAGTGCCGCAGAACAATTTGTGTCAAAGAAAGTAAAAAGTAGCTGCCATAGGCGCCTATTATAAAAGCCATAATTTGCAGCAAAGAAAATACATTTCTTCATCCGATAGCGGGTGTAAATTTCCCTTCATAGCCGCAAATCCTGGATACGTATTAGTACGCACCTGTGAGCTGTCCACAGGGTGAAACAAATGACGGCTCACCCTGCTGCTGTTCAAATCCTCTGCGGCATTAGATACTATTCCCCCTCCAAGTCCAGAACCCTGAATTACCCTCATGTACCCCGGGCAGTATAACATTAATGCTATGGTGATGCCTGGTTCCCGCGTTGAGTGCCGTGTGCCAAAACCTCCTGCTTTGCAAATCCCGTATTTTAGTATAGGGACCTATGGCAGCTCCCTTTTTGCCATAAGGACTCCTGTTTTTTATTTCCTGATATGACTTGGCAATGCCGTTCCTTATTGTTTTCATTATGATCAAGGGTGGATATCCCGACTACATATTTAACTATTTACCCACTGAGCTGGTGTAAAACTGTATGGCTAGTGGCTGTACAGTGGTTGATATTAAAGAAGTGAAAGCATTTTCAAAGGACTTGTAGACAGCGTGCTTGGATGTTATGGAGACAAAAAAGTATGACATTATTTCATTCTGTCTTAATATATAATGCATGATTAATAAAGCTGTGGCCAACTCCATTTAGGTGCCATAGTGATTTTTGTGTAGATTGGAAAGGTCTTCTCATTGGGCCTGGCTGGGTCATGTGTCATTGTCTGAAATTTTTTCAGCTTTCAGTCTTTGCCTTTTTCAGACGTGTTACAATGCAGCTATTAGGACTGAATAGCTCTTCATTAAATAGATTTCTGCTTGGATGGGCTAGGACACAATTCTACTAGGCATTAGAACACTTCAAATGAAACTCAACTATTCCTCTGCTGTGTGCAGCCAGCTTCCTTGTAAATCAAGTCATCATCTGACACATCCCTGAAGCCTCACAATACAAGTGTCCTATTATTCTTTTCAAGGTACCATGCCAAAGAATTAATGAATACTAATCTTTTTTTTGCCTAAAGTACCCGTGAAATGTCTTCCTCTCTGCACTGATAGACACGCTTTGCTGGAGTCATAAATATATTGAGGAGATGAGGGTGTGAATGGCTCTTTTGAAGCTTTCAGTGATGAAGAAGGATAGTTTAACCTTGTCTCCTCTACATAATGAACAGATAGTTAACCCGCATTGTTGGGTGTTTTGTAAACCAGAGTCTATGAGGCTTGGCCTAGCTTGTACAGTCATTATCTTTTATTACACAATTGTACTGATCATATATGATGCCACTATTCTTGAATAGCTTTAAACTGTATTCTCACTTTTCTTCTAATCCCTTTAGATAATCATATAATTGACTTCTACAATCTGTCTCAAACACTATACCTCAATCTTTACTCTAGGTGGAAGAACATTATCTGAGAGGGACTGAGAGTCATCTATTTATTATACATTTATGTGGTAATAACATATTCTGCAGTGCTTTAGTTAGAGCATAACCATATTACGACTAAACGACCAGCCAACGCCGATAGGCGGCGACTGGTCGCAGTGTTGTTTCCATGGAATTTCCATGTCAGTTCACGGAGGGAGTCTACGTGAACAGCCTGCGAGCCTCCGATCGTGGCTTGCAGGCGAAATGTAAACACCGGAGAAGAAATCCCCAGTGTTTACAGCGTACGGCGCTGCCTCTGATTGGCCGGGGATCGCCGCCGTCGGTTCGCCGTCCTGTACCGCCCATAGAGGGAGGGGGAATAGCGCTGCGGAGGGGGCTTTGAGGAGCCCCCCTGCTAAACACAGATAGCCGGCGGCGATCAGACCCCCCCAGCAGTACATCCCCCTAGTGGGGAAAAAAGGGGGGGGAAGTCTGATCGCCCTGGCTAATACCTGATCTGTGCTGTGGGCTGAAGAGCCCACCCAGCACAGATCATATAAAAATCCTGCGGTCCTTATGTGGTTAATATTATTTAGTATTTATATAGCGCCCACATCTTCCGCAGAGCTGTACAGTCTTGTCACTATCTGTCCATCAAAAGGGCTCACAATCTAATCCCCACTATAAGTCACATGTCCATTGTAGTCTAGGTCTTATTTAGGGGGAAGCCAATTAACTTATCTGTATGTTTTTGGGATGTGGGAGGAAACAGGAGTGCCCAGGGGAAACCCACAAAGACATGGGGAGAACATACAAACTCCCTGGCTGGGATTTCCTGCTGCAAGGCGAGAGTGCTATCCACTATGCCACCGTGCTTCCATAATATCAGATAATGTCTGTCAGAGGGACTCACAGTCCTGTAACCTTACCAGACTTAATGGTCAGTTTTGAAGAAAGCCAATGAATCTACCAGTATGTTATTGGGATGTGGGAAAATACCAGGTCACCTGGAGGCAATCTATGCAGCAATGGCTGATGGGTAGCTCTCTCCATCATTTGTCATTGGCCAGAGGAATCTAGTGAGTTTGAAAAATTTTTCCCATTGGCTGTCAAATGTTAATTCATGCACTAAAATTCTCCGACCCTTGTACAATGAAATATCCCTGACACGTGTGCAGGAGCATACTTATGACAGGATACATAATTTTTGTATGATTTCAAGAGATAATTATCTTTTATTGCAAGACAAGGTCCCATATGCAATTCACTTTTTTCTCCTGAGTTATCTCCTAGGTGATATGTTCACACCTTGTCAATAAAATGCATTTTAACCACTTCACCTCCAAGGGTTTTTCCCATTAAAAAGCCAGATCAATTTTTACCTGTCAGTGCTCCTTCCATTCATTCGTCTATAACTTACCGTAATTAAAACCCACACATGTTATTTGCCCATTTGTCCTGGTTATTAAAAAGTTTACAATTTTCCCTAGTACAATGTATGGCGCCAATATTTTATTTGGAAATAATTTATAAAGTAACAGTAATATACCCTCTTGACATACATATTAAAAAAAGTTCAGTCCCTAAGGTAACTATTTTTAATTTTTTATTGTATATTTATTTATTTTTACAAAAAAAAAATGTGGGAACTATTGGGGAATGTGTGGGAGGTAAGAGATTAATTTTAAATGCAAAATAAAGTCTGTTCGTTAAAATAAGGTTTTAGATGTAGTTTTACTATTTGGCCACAAGATGTCCTCGCGCATAACTTCCCTATGCGTAGTATTACTATGCAATCAGGAAATTATGTGTGCACGTGTAAGTATCGGCTTTTGTGAATGATGGTGCTGTCTCATAGACGACTGTGGTCACTTATACAGGGACAGAGATTAATGAATGGGAACTGTGTTTTTATTCATTGATCTTCTGGCTAACGATCAGCGGCAGTAACAAGCGCGCGGGGGGAGGGGGGGGAAGAGAGCGGGAGCATGCGGCGGGTGGGGGCGTAGTAGCTATGTCCCTGCCAGGAGATATGGGATTTTGCAGGGGCATAGTTACTCGTCCTGGGGGAGGGAAGTGGTGAAACCACTACAAAACACTGGTTCACACGACAGTCAGGGGTCCCGGAATCTGCCATAGACTGGGACCCCTAAACTACCATGCAATACCCAGAGGAAGATACAGGTGAGCCCTGGACCTCTCACCAGCAGGGGAATCACCCTCACTGCCTCTGAACTTAAGTACTTGCCGACTGCTCCAAGCCAATTGGCGTGAGCAGTGCAGCAGCCCCTGGGCGGGCTGTCTATGGGGCTAGCAGGAGATCGCAAATGCACACTCCCAGCTAGCACATTCCTACCTTATATCTGATCAGCAGACGCCTGTCGACCAATCAGGTGCAATGGTATAAACCCTTTGTCTGCCGTATCAAATTTAGAAGGAACTGCATGAATTGCATACATTTAGCAGCATTTAGTTGGGAGGCTTTGGTCGGACGTAATCGCAGATTATGTCAATCAGCAGGGACACCGCATGCAGGTACAGCCCCCACTTGGTCCCCTCCCTAACCACTCACCTATCAACCACATCCTGGAAGCTGCAAAAAAAAAATGAAAACCACAAAACACTGGTTCACACGACAGTCAGGGGTCCTGGAATCTGCTATAGACCGGGACCCTTAAACTACCATGCGATACCCAGAGGGAAATACAGGTGAGCCCTGGATCTCTCACCTCCAGGGGAATCACCCTTACTGCCTCTGAACTGAATGCTGATGCAAAACACAAAAAGCAAATGCACCCCCCCTCCCTCAGACCCCCCTCCCCTCCCTCACTTGGGTTCCTGGTCCCCGCCCCCCCCCCCTCCAGCTATTTGTGCTATATGAATGTAATGATCAGCAAGCGGGGAAGCAATTATCTACTTCCTTCCTTCGCTCGCCGCATGGCTTCCTGCAATGCCACCCACTGAAGTGGAGGCATTGCAGGAAGTCACGTGGCAAGTGGTTGAACGCAAGGAAGGTAATTGCTTCCCCACTCGCTGCTCACTACATTCATATAGCGCAAATAGCTGGAGGGGGAGCGGGGACCCAGGTAAGGGAGGGGGGTCCAGCCCCTCTCCCTGCGGCTGTGCCCGCTGCCCTCCTTCCTTGCTGCTACCCCCTCCAGCTTGGTGGCCCCCCCACCCACGGCTGGGGACACGTTTTTAAAAACGTAAAAGGACCTGGAAACGTATGCTGCAAAAAGGCAGCAGAGATCTGTTTGTGTTCCAGGTTTTTGAAAACTGGAGCCCGGACCATGGATTGCGTTCTGCAAACGTGCCTAGTGTGGACCGACCCTTAAAGAAAGAAACAAGGTGAATGAGTTAAGCAGCAGAGTTCAGTATAGATTGGAGGGATGCTATCTGTTAGTTGGCAAAGTACAGAGGTGGTTGTTACAGTAGTCAAGGCAGTATATCATTAGTACTGTCCCGAGTGCATTCAAAATAAAATGTTTTGTTTCAGTTTCTTCTATACTGTAACCTGTATACTTTCAGAAGTTTGGAAAAAACACTAAAGAAGAAAGAGTGACAAAAACACCTTACTTTCTGGGTAGTGATCTTGCTTATATTACATTTTCCAGTAGAGCGGATTCGTCTTATAGAGATATAAGCTCCAACCTGTAGCCAGCTGTTTCATCTGTACGAAACAGCAAGACTCTAAACAAAGCATATTGTGTCCATAGATAATTTGTAATATATACCATGTTGTTTAGATAATGTTTAATTCGGTTAATACATATACAGGGGAACTGGGGTCTGATGTAATTAAGAACATAATATTTTTATAGACAGTATATCCATGGGCCTGGTCTTCCTTACATGGCTATAAGCAAGTTTTTTTTTTTATCATCAAAAAGATTGGAGTGCTCCAACTTGTATGGAATGTGTAAGAAAATGTCAATTGGCTGTGTCTGCATATTGCAATTGTAGAGAAAACGCAAGGTGAAATTCTTTATTTCGATCCTTTTAAGTTTCTTCTGAATGAGAAAGTGCAAATCTGTTTATCATGCTGTGATGTAAGTTGATTATTTTAATGCATAATTGAAATATTGAAAGAGGTTAATATATAAACTTCTACCTAAATGTTAACTGCTGAAGTTAGAGGCTCGCTGTGATTGGGTTACACCTCTTCCAAGTTTGGTGAGCTTCCTTTGTACCTATTGTGTGGTATAGTGTATAAATAACACAAGCACTGCAGGGGCTCCAGTACAGCTAGACTGGTGGCGATCTCAGAAATAGAAAGCAGAGCAGTTGGAGTTCTTGTTGCTACTGACTTAACCTTCTTCAGTTTGCTAACTTCAGCATTCACTGATAAACAACTGTTGACAATGGATTCAGACTGTCAGTCCAGCAGATCCTCTTCACCAGAGCTGGAGAGAAGAGACAGCCACAGCTTCAAACCTGAGCATATGTTCCAGAAACTTCATGCTGGGCAAAGACTGTCTACCAAGGCAAAGGCGAGAGCCAGAAGGAAAGAGAATCAGGAGAATCTGTATGCGTTAAGAATGAAGGTGAACAGCCGAGAAAGACAAAGAATGCATGATTTGAACCAAGCCATGGATGGTCTCCGAGAAGTTATGCCGTACTCACAAGGACCTTCTGTACGTAAGCTGTCAAAGATTTCAACCCTACTATTGGCACGCAATCATATTCTTATGCTATCCAGCTCTCTTGCAGAGCTGAAAAAAATGCTGGGTGACGTACACACTGCCCACCATGTACCTGGCTGTTCTTCATTGCACCTGCAGCATGTTGCACCACTAACTCCAGTCATGAGAACAATGCCACCTTCAGAGGTCCACGGCTATTTGGGACTAATGACAAGAGAAATCCACCAAATGCCTCCACCTGGTCCACATAATTTTTCTGGACTTTTCTGCCCCTGTACCATGTGCCAGCCCTTAACCACACAACTGCCAAGGACTGCTTCTTCTACCTTGCCCTTCTCTAGAGCTGGCAGATGATAGGAGTCACTTTGCTCCTGTGCCTGACAAATAGACAAATATTCTAGCTTCATTTGCTCAAGGAGGACTCATCATCCACCCAATCAGCAGTTCATGTAAATATGTTGAATGTCATTTAAATATTATTTGAAAATGTTGTTATAGTCTCAAAAATACTACTATGTATATTTTTTCCCCAGAACTTTATGGTAAACATGATGCTCTGTATTGTCCATATGTGTTCTTAATACTAGCATGATTACCGTATCTGTGAAAATGCCCCATTTTATTGTAAAATATGTTTGATTTTAATTAAAAGAAAAAATGCACACTTTTTATTCTTTGTATGTATGATTTTAGGTTTTTTTTTAATACTAAGATTAAATAGGCAGGTTGAATAAAAGATTCTAATATATATATATATATATATATATATATATATATATATATATATATATATATATATATATATTTGTCTGTCTTTTATTGTACTAAATACATAAAGATGTATGGATATAGATGATGGTTTTGTTTTTTTTTACTAAATGCTATATTTTAATTCTACAGGATTAGTGGAGCTGAACCAAAACTTTGCATGGGGCTAATCGGATGCAGGAGTTGCCGATTAACCAACAGTAATTAATCAGCAGCTCCAAAAACTGATTTGCTCCATGCAAAGTTCCAGTTTAGTGATTGGTAATTCTGCTTCCAGTAGAATGAAGAAAATTAAGTTTAATGAAAAAAAGTGCTAATCCCTAACAAAGTCCATATTCTGTGTTGGGCCAGTTGGTGGGGATAGTGCAAGTGCTTCTATGAGAGCAATGGCCAGATTTACACCTCAGGAGCTTGTAGGCACAGAGGTTCTGGCACACTAAACTCGGCCCCTCAACACAGGCCACATCCTTAATTTCCATCCATTTCTTGTTTATATCATGTTCCATTTAAGGAAACCTTAATTGAGGGAGAAAAGTTAAAATTCACTTACCAGGGGCTTCTTGCCGCTTAAGTCTAACATGTCCCTCTCTGTCCTCCTGGTCCGTACTGTTGTGCTGCTTTCACCCCATGCGCTGCCGCGGTTGTGAGCGCCTCCTCGGTCTTGCTCCCGTGGCCAGGAGTGTTCTGCACCTCTGCAGTTCATAAAACCTGCAACTGCGCAGGCGCAGAACACTTTCAGCCACTGAAGGGTAATCAAGGAGATGCGCAGTGTGGGCCACACATGCACAGTCAGGAGTTACTGCAGCATGGACTGGGAGCACAGCGAGGGACCTGATAGAATGTGGGGGATTGGAAGAAACCCCAATTAAGTAAATCTCAACTTATTTTCTCAGCTAAGGTCACTGTGGCTCCTGTTCACATAAAAAAAGCATACACATCATGTTCTTCCCCAGCTCCGCCCCCAGCATGCTGCTTGTTTTCTGTGTGTCATGACACAATGTCAGACGCTGCAGCAGCAGCCCAGCGAGCCAGACCATGAGGGACGGAGAAGGTAAGTCATCCACCCAGTGTCGCTCTCCTCACACCCAATGAGTCACCCTCCCAGCAGCAACCAGTGTCACCCTCCCACCCCATGGCATTCCTCTGAGATTTTGGTCCACAGTTTCTGCATATTTATCACCTGCACATCCATAATGCAAATCTCCCATTTCACCACATCATGGGGAAACACTTCCTTTTTTATGTGTTTGGGGAAAGTCTAATTACCTTTAGGCTACTTACACACCAGGATGTTGCGTTTAGAGGACGTTATAGGGCACATAACGTGCCCCTAACCGAACGCCTGGTGGTGTTGGAGCAGGACGCTACCAAGAGCCGCGTTACAAGCAGCTCTTGGTGCGCCTGCTCTGTCGGAGGCGCTGCGGAGACCACGTGAGCGGAGCACTCCGCATCACGTGGTCCCGCCAGCCAATCAGCGGCCGCTCCAAAGAGTAAACACTGCAAGTGCAGTGAATGCCAAGTAGCCATGTGCCTGGCTACGTAGCGGCCTCTCCCCGCTTCCTCTCCGCCCCTAAAATAAAAAGAATTCACCCATACTGAGCATGTGCAAACAGTCTAACGCGGCTTAGCCGCGTATAAAGTACTGCATGCAGTACGTTCTCTTGACGTGAAGCGTTACTGTGTAACGCAACGTGGGCACTGTGAACAGCCCATTGATTTTTCATTGCTGTGCGGTGGGGGTGCGTTACAGGCTGCTCTACCGTGCGCCTGTAACATCCCACTGTGAAAGCAGCCTTAGGGTCACTTTGCCTAACTTTTTTTTTTTAGGAGGAAACTGTGGCCCACTGCCTTAGCGTTACAACGTCATATTACAGAAAGCTCCGCCAGCGTCATGTTGTAGCCACACCCATTTTCCACTGACTTATTTAACTCCCTTCCCCCCCCCCACCTTCATCACATCACAGGGAAACACTTCCTTTTTTATGTGTTTGGGGAATGTTGTCTAATTACCTTTAGGGTCACTTAGCCTAACTTTATTTTAGGAAGAAACTGTGGCCCACTGCCTAATGCTGGGGATACACGGTACGTTTCTGTACCGTGTATCGACCAGCTGATCTGGCCAGCTGATAATATTCATCATTACATCACATTCCGCCAGCGTCATGTTGTAGCCACACCCACTGACTTATTTAACTGACTTATTTAACTCTTCCCCCCCCCCCCCCTTCACCACATCACAGGGAAACGCTTCCTTTTTTATGTGTTTGGGGAACATTGTCTGATTACCTTTAGGGTCACTTAGCCTAACTTTATTTTAGGAGGAGACTGTGGCCCACTGCCTAAACCCCTTGCCGACCGCCTTAAGCCGATGGGCGTCGGCAAGGGCTGGGCCCAAACGACCGCAATACGCCCATCGGCGGTGGGGGGCGTGGTTATGCGGCGATCGCATCATTCGTGACGCGATCAGCTGCCAGCGACAGGCTCCGCCCCCCTCGCGCTGTAACCCGCCGGCCGTTCGGAAGCGCCGGCGGGTTACTAACACCCGGATCGCCGCTGAGAATAGGTATAATAGGCTTTGTAATGTATACAAAGCCTATTATACAGGCTACCTCCTGCCCTGGTGGTCCCAGTGTCCGAGGGACCACCAGGGCAGGCTGCATCCACCCTATGTTGCACCCAAGCACACTGATCTCCCCCCCCTGCCCCCTGATCACCCACAGCACCCCTCAGACCCCCCCTGCCCACCCCCAGACCACTGTTTACACTCAATCACCCCCCTGATCACCCATCAATCATTCCCTGTCACTATCTGTCAACGCTATTTTTTTTAACCCTAAACTGCCCCCTGCTTCCTCCTGATCACCCCCCCACCCCTCAGATTCTCCCCAGACCCCCCCCCCCCCCCCCTGTGTACTGTATGCCTCTATCCGACCTGTAATAACCCACTGATCACCTGTCAATCACCCCCTGTCACTGCCACCCATCAATCAGCCCCTAACCTAACCCCTTGCGGGCAATCTGATCACCCACCCACACCAATAGATCGCCCGCAGATCCGACATCAGATCACCTCCCAAGTGCAGTGTTTACATCTGTTCTCTCCTCTAAATACCCACTAATTACCCATCAATCACCCATCAATCACCCCCTGTCACTGTTACCCATCAGATTAGACACTAATCTGCCCCTTGCGGGCACCCAATCACCCGCCCACATGCTCATATTGCCCTCAGACCCCCCTTATCAATTCGCCAGTGCATTATTTACATCTGTTCTTCCCTGTAATAACACACTGATCACCTGTCAATCACCTATCAATCACCCATCAATCACCCCCTGTCACTGCCACCCATCAATCACCCCCTGTCACTGCCACCCATTAATCAGCCCCTAACCTGCCCCTTGCGGGCAATCTGATCACCCACCCACACCAATAGATCGCACGCAGATCCGACATCAGAACACCTCCCAAGTGCAGTGTTTACATCTGTTCTCTATCCTAAACACCCACTAATTACCCATCAATCACCCCCTATCACCACCTGTCACTGTTACCCATCAGATTAGACCTAATATGCCCCTTGCGGGCACCCAATCGCCCGCCCACACGCTCAGATTGCCCTCAGACCCCCCCTTATCAATTCGCCAGTGCATTATTTACATCTGTTCTTCCCTGTAATAACCCACTGATCACCTGTCAATCACCCATCAATCACCCCCTGTCACTGCCACCCACAAATCACCCCCTGTCACTGCCACCCATCAATCAGCCCCTAACCTACCCCTTGCAGGCAATCTGATCACCCACCCACACCAATAGATCGCCCGCAGATCCGACATCAGATCACCTCCCAAGTGCAGTGTTTACATCTGTTCTCTCCTCTAAACACCCACTAATTACCAATCAATCACCCATCAATCACCCCCTATCACTGTTACCCATCAGATTAGACCCTAATCTGCCCCTTGCGGGCACCCAATCACCTGCCCACACGCTCAGATTGCCCTCAGACCCCCCCTTATCAATTCGCCAGTGCAATATTTACATCTGTTATTCCCTGTAATAACCCACTGATCACCTGTCAATCACCCATCAATCACCCATCAATCACCCCCTGTCACTGCCACCCATCAATCAGCCCCTAACCTGCCCCTTGCGGGCAATCTGATCACCCACCCACACCAATAGATCGCACGCAGATCCGACATCAGATCACCTCCCAAGTGCAGTGTTTACATCTGTTCTCTACCCTAAACACCCACTAATTACCCATCAATCACCCCCTATCACCACCTGTCACTGTTACCCATCATATTAGACCCTAATATGCCCCTTGCGGGCACCCAATCGCCTGCCCACATGCTCAGATTGCCCTCAGACCCCCCCCCTTATCAAATCGCCAGTGCATTATTTACATCTGTTCTTCCCTGTAAGCTAAGGTCACTGTGGCTCCTGTTCACATAAAAAAAGCATACACATCATGTTCTTCCCCAGCTCCGCCCCCAGCATGCTGCTTGTTTTCTGTGTGTCATGACACAATGTCAGACGCTGCAGCAGCAGCCCAGCGAGCCAGACCATGAGGGACGGAGAAGGTAAGTCATCCACCCAGTGTCGCTCTCCTCACACCCAATGAGTCACCCTCCCAGCAGCAACCAGTGTCACCCTCCCACCCCATGGCATTCCTCTGAGATTTTGGTCCACAGTTTCTGCATATTTATCACCTGCACATCCATAATGCAAATCTCCCATTTCACCACATCATGGGGAAACACTTCCTTTTTTATGTGTTTGGGGAAAGTCTAATTACCTTTAGGCTACTTACACACCAGGATGTTGCGTTTAGGGGACGTTATAGGGCACATAACGTGCCCCTAACCGAACGCCTGGTGGTGTTGGAGCAGGACGCTACCAAGAGCCGCGTTACAAGCAGCTCTTGGTGCGCCTGCTCTGTCGGAAGGCGCTGCGGAGACCACGTGAGCGGAGCACTCCGCATCACGTGGTCCCGCCAGCCAATCAGCGGCCGCTCCAAAGAGTAAACACTGCAAGTGCAGTGAATGCCAAGTAGCCATGTGCCTGGCTACGTAGCGGCCTCTCCCCGCTTCCTCTCCGCCCCTAAAATAAAAAGAATTCACCCATACTGAGCATGTGCAAACAGTCTAACGCGGCTTAGCCGCGTATAAAGTACTGCATGCAGTACGTTCTCTTGACGTGAAGCGTTACTGTGTAACGCAACGTGGGCACTGTGAACAGCCCATTGATTTTTCATTGCTGTGCGGTGGGGGTGCGTTACAGGCTGCTCTACCGTGCGCCTGTAACATCCCACTGTGAAAGCAGCCTTAGGGTCACTTTGCCTAACTTTTTTTTTTTAGGAGGAAACTGTGGCCCACTGCCTTAGCGTTACAACGTCATATTACAGAAAGCTCCGCCAGCGTCATGTTGTAGCCACACCCATTTTCCACTGACTTATTTAACTCCCTTCCCCCCCCCCCCACCTTCATCACATCACAGGGAAACACTTCCTTTTTTATGTGTTTGGGGAATGTTGTCTAATTACCTTTAGGGTCACTTAGCCTAACTTTATTTTAGGAAGAAACTGTGGCCCACTGCCTAATGCTGGGGATACACGGTACGTTTCTGTACCGTGTATCGACCAGCTGATCTGGCCAGCTGATAATATTCATCATTACATCACATTCCGCCAGCGTCATGTTGTAGCCACACCCACTGACTTATTTAACTGACTTATTTAACTCTTCCCCCCCCCCCCCCCCCCCCCTTCACCACATCACAGGGAAACGCTTCCTTTTTTATGTGTTTGGGGAACATTGTCTGATTACCTTTAGGGTCACTTAGCCTAACTTTATTTTAGGAGGAGACTGTGGCCCACTGCCTAAACCCCTTGCCGACCGCCTTAAGCCGATGGGCGTCGGCAAGGGCTGGGCCCAAACGACCGCAATACGCCCATCGGCGGTGGCGGCGGGGGGCGTGGTTATGCGGCGATCGCATCATTCGTGACGCGATCAGCTGCCAGCGACAGGCTCCGCCCCCCTCGCGCTGTAACCCGCCGGCCGTTCGGAAGCGCCGGCGGGTTACTAACACCCGGATCGCCGCTGAGAATAGGTATAATAGGCTTTGTAATGTATACAAAGCCTATTATACAGGCTACCTCCTGCCCTGGTGGTCCCAGTGTCCGAGGGACCACCAGGGCAGGCTGCATCCACCCTATGTTGCACCCAAGCACACTGATCTCCCCCCCCTGCCCCCTGATCACCCACAGCACCCCTCAGACCCCCCCTGCCCACCCCCAGACCACTGTTTACACTCAATCACCCCCCTGATCACCCATCAATCATTCCCTGTCACTATCTGTCAACGCTATTTTTTTTAACCCTAAACTGCCCCCTGCTTCCTCCTGATCACCCCCCCACCCCTCAGATTCTCCCCAGACCCCCCCCCCCTGTGTACTGTATGCCTCTATCCGACCTGTAATAACCCACTGATCACCTGTCAATCACCCCCTGTCACTGCCACCCATCAATCAGCCCCTAACCTAACCCCTTGCGGGCAATCTGATCACCCACCCATACCAATAGATCGCCCGCAGATCCGACATCAGATCACCTCCCAAGTGCAGTGTTTACATCTGTTCTCTCCTCTAAATACCCACTAATTACCCATCAATCACCCATCAATCACCCCCTGTCACTGTTACCCATCAGATTAGACACTAATCTGCCCCTTGCGGGCACCCAATCACCCGCCCACATGCTCATATTGCCCTCAGACCCCCCTTATCAATTCGCCAGTGCATTATTTACATCTGTTCTTCCCTGTAATAACACACTGATCACCTGTCAATCACCTATCAATCACCCATCATTCACCCCCTGTCACTGCCACCCATCAATCACCCCCTGTCACTGCCACCCATCAATCAGCCCCTAACCTGCCCCTTGCGGGCAATCTGATCACCCACCCACACCAATAGATCGCCGGCAGATCCGACATCAGAACACCTCCCAAGTGCAGTGTTTACATCTGTTCTCTATCCTAAACACCCACTAATTACCCATCAATCACCCCCTATCACCACCTGTCACTGTTACCCATCAGATTAGACCTAATATGCCCCTTGCGGGCACCCAATCGCCCGCCCACACGCTCAGATTGCCCTCAGACCCCCCCTTATCAATTCGCCAGTGCATTATTTACATCTGTTCTTCCCTGTAATAACCCACTGATCACCTGTCAATCACCCATCAATCACCCCCTGTCACTGCCACCCACAAATCACCCCCTGTCACTGCCACCCATCAATCAGCCCCTAACCTACCCCTTGCAGGCAATCTGATCACCCACCCACACCAATAGATCGCCCGCAGATCCGACATCAGATCACCTCCCAAGTGCAGTGTTTACATCTGTTCTCTCCTCTAAACACCCACTAATTACCAATCAATCACCCATCAATCACCCCCTATCACTGTTACCCATCAGATTAGACCCTAATCTGCCCCTTGCGGGCACCCAATCACCTGCCCACACGCTCAGATTGCCCTCAGACCCCCCCTTATCAATTCGCCAGTGCAATATTTACATCTGTTATTCCCTGTAATAACCCACTGATCACCTGTCAATCACCCATCAATCACCCATCAATCACCCCCTGTCACTGCCACCCATCAATCAGCCCCTAACCTGCCCCTTGCGGGCAATCTGATCACCCACCCACACCAATAGATCGCACGCAGATCCGACATCAGATCACCTCCCAAGTGCAGTGTTTACATCTGTTCTCTACCCTAAACACCCACTAATTACCCATCAATCACCCCCTATCACCACCTGTCACTGTTACCCATCATATTAGACCCTAATATGCCCCTTGCGGGCACCCAATCGCCTGCCCACATGCTCAGATTGCCCTCAGACCCCCCCCCTTATCAAATCGCCAGTGCATTATTTACATCTGTTCTTCCCTGTAATAACCCACTGATCACCTGTCAATCACCTATCAATCACCCATCAATCACCCCCTGTCACTGCCACCCATCAATCACCCCCTGTCACTGCCACCCATCAATCATCCCCTGACCTGCCCCTTGCGGGCAATCTGATCACCCACCCACACCATCAGATTGCCCCAGACCTACCCTCAGATCACCTCCAAATTGCATTGTTTACATCTGTTCTGCCATCTAATCACCCACTGATCACCCATCAATCAGCCCCTGTCACTGATACCCATCAGATTAGACCCCTATCTGCCCCTAGGGCACCCAATCACCCGCCCACACCCTCAGAACGCCCTCAGACCCTAGCCCTGATCACCTCGCCAGTGCATTGCTTGCATCTATTTCCCCCCTCTAATCACACCTTGAGACACCCATCAATCACCTCCTGTCACCACCTGTCACCCCCTAGCACACCTACCCATCAGATCAGACCCTAATTTACCCCGTGTGGGCTCCTGATCACTCGGCCAAACCCTCAGATCCCCCTCAGACCCCCTTCCGATCACCTCCCCAGTATATTGATTGCATCTATTTTCCCCTCTAACCACCCCCTGAGACACCCATCAATCACCTCCTGTCACCCCCCTAGCACTCCTATCCATCAAATCAGGCCCAATACAACCTGTCATATAAGAGGCCCCCCTGCTTATGACCGGTTCCACAAAATTTGCCCCCTCATAGACCACCTGTCATCAAAATTTGCAGACGCTTATACCCCTGAACAGTCATTTTGAGAAATTTGGTTTCCAGACTACTCACGGTTTTGGGCCCGTAAAATGCCAGGGCAGTATAGGAACCCCACAAGTGACCCCATTTTAGAAAAAAGACACCCCAAGGTATTCTGCTAGGTGTATGACGAGTTCATAGTTCACGAGTTCATGTAAAAAAAAATCAAAAAATTGTCATTTACGGAGATCTCCCACCCAGCATGGGTATGTGTAAAAATACACCCCAAAACACATTATACTACTTCTCCTGAGTACGGCAATACCACATGTGTGGCACTTTTTTGCAGCCTAACTGCGCTAAGGGGCCCAAAGTCCAATGAGCATCTTTCGGCTTTACAGGGGTGCTTACAATTAGGCACCCCCCAAAATGCCAGGACAGTGAACACACCCCACAAATGACCCCATTTTGGAAAGTAGACACTTCAAGGTATTCAGAGGGGAGCATAGTGAGTCCGTGGCAGATTTCATTTTTTTGTTGTTGTTGCACGTTAGAAGAAATGGAAACTTTTTTTTTTTTTTTTTGTCACAAAGTGTCATTTTCCGCTAACTTGTGACAAAAAATAAAATCTTCTATGAACTCACCATGCCTCTCACTGAATACATTGGGATGTCTTTTTTCCAAAATGGGGTCATTTGGGGGGGGATTATACTATCCTGGAATTTTTGCACCTCATGAAACATGACAGGTGGTCAGAAAAGTCAGAGATGCTTCCAAATGGGAAAATTCACTTTTGGCACCATAGTTTGTAAACGCTATAACTTTTACCCAATCCAATAAATATACACTGAATGTTTTTTTTTTTTTTTATCAAAGACATGTAGAGGAATAACTTTCGCGCTCAAATGTATAGGAAATTTTACTTTATTTGAAAAATGTCAGCACAGAAAGTTAGTCATTTTTTTTGACAAAATTAATGTCTTTTTTGATGAATATAATAAAAACTAAAACTCGCAGCAGCAATCAAATAGCACCAAAAGAAAGCTGTATTAGTGACAAGAAAAGGAGGTAAAATTAATTTAGGTGGTAGGTTGTATGACCGAGCAATAAACCGTGAAAGCTGCAGTGGCCTGAATAGAGAAAAAGGCTCTGGTCCTTAAGGGGCGAAAAGACTGTGGTCCTCAAGTGGTTAAAGGGAACCTTAACTGTGGGGGAAAAAAAATTCACTTACCTGGGGGCTTTCCCAAGCCTCCTGCAGCCGTCCTGTGCCCGCTCCGGTCCTTCGGTGCCCTCCGGTCTCGACGACCGACGCTAGCGGCAATACATTACCTGTTCCGCCGGCACGTGTCCCCGCTGTCCCTTCTCCGAGCTGGGTTCCGGGTGGCATCACTTACATCCTGTCCCAACAGAAAGTTTAAATAGTAGAGCACCATCTACTGTTTAAACTTCCCCAACAGGGGAGGGGCGGCGGCAGCTCCACAGATTGTGAATCTTAACTCATCAGACACGATTTACGGCTCTTTACGACGGGGAATGTGGAAGAAGAGGACGCTTTGCCCGAGGACGACTGGCAGTCGGCCGAAAACGAAACTTAGCCGCGGAGGGAGACCGGAGGGCACCGAAGGACCGGCGCGGGCACAGGAGGCTTGGGAAAGCCCCCAGGTAAGTGAATTTTTTTCCCCCCACAGTTAAGGTTCACTTTAAAGAGACTCCGTAACAAAAATTGCATCCTGTTTTTTATCATCCTACAAGTTCCAAAAGCTATTCTAATGTGTTCTGGCTTACTGCAGCACTTTATACTATCACTGTCTCTGTAATAAATCAATGTATCTTTCCCCTGTCAGACTTGTCGGCCTGTGTCTGGAAGGCTGCCAAGTTCTTCAGTGTTGTGGTTCTGCTATGAACTCCCCCTTCCAGGCCCCTCTATGCACACTGCCTGTGTATTATTTAGATTAGGGCAGCTTCTCTCTTCTCTCTTATCTTTTACAAGCTGGATAAATCGTCCTCTGAGCTGGCTGGGCTTTCACATACTGAAGAATTACAGACAAGGGCAAAGCTGTTTGCAGGAAGAAACGAGCAGCCTGAAACTTCAGTGCATGAGAACATGGGGAAAGAAACACACAAATGATCTCTTGAGATTCAAAAGGAAGGCTGTATACAGCCTGCTTGTGTATGGATGTATTTTCTATGTGTGGACAAACTGTACATCAACCTACTTCCTGTTTTGGTGGCCATTTTGTTTGTTTATAAACAAACTTTTTAAAACTGTTTTTAACCACTTTTAATGCGGCGAGGAGCGGCGAAATTGTGTCAGAGGGTAATAGGAGATGTCCCCTAACGCACTGGTATGTTTACTTTTGTGCGATTTTAACAATACAGATTCTCTTTAAGGCTGCCATACACTGGTCGATTGCCACCAGATCAACCAGCAGACAGACCCCTCTGTGATCGAATCTGATCAAAGAGGGATCTATTGGATGCCTACACTGCAAACAGATTTTGAATCGATTTCACTATGAAACCGATTCACAATCTTTGGAGCTGCCACCGCCCCTCCCCTGCATACATTACCTGATCCGGCCGGCGCGAGTCCCCGGTCTCCGCTGTCTCTTCTCCGCTCTGGGCTCCAGCTTCACTTTATTTATTGGGGAAGTTTAAACAGTAGAGGGCGCTCTACTATTTAAACTTCCTGTTGGAACAGGAAGTAAGTGAAGCCACCCGGAACCCAGCTCGGGGAAGGGACAGCGGGGACACGTGTCAGCGGAACAGGTAATGTATTGCCGCTAGCGTCTGTCGTCGGACATTCGAACGCCGCTGTTGACGCACTCCCGACCCACCGGCGATCGAGTGAAATCTTCTGCGCGGACAGATCGACAGGAACGATCGATTTTGGATGGAAATCGATCGTACGGTCAGAGTTTGCGCAACAATTTCACAGCAGATTCGATCACCGTGATCAAATCTGCTGTATATCGGCGGAAAATCGTATGGGCCCCTTTAGAGTTACAACGTCACATTACAGATAGCTCTGCCAGCGTCATGTCATAGCCACACCCATTTTTCCACTGACCCCCCCTCCCCCCCAGGTTTGGCCCAGAAAAATCTGGTCACTGTAGATACATGGATACGTATGAATGTGTAATTTGTTTCACATCCAAGGTATTGCAGCGGGCTTGCTGATTTCCCCATGCAGTAACCAGGATTTAAAATTCTGAGGGGCCTGGCATGCCAATTAATGCAGTTTTGGCTGCAGAGTCTGGGACTCAATTTTAAATCTGATTTCCACAGCCAGTACAGAGTACACTCAAAATAGTAAGTCAGTAAAGCATTCCCTGTAACTTTGTGAGGGTCACAAGTATAAGGCCCGATTCACACTGAAATAGCTTTTTTTAGTGCAAGTGATTTGAAAAGCTTTTGCTAATGCAATGCTATGGGTGATTTATAAAATCACACAGCTCAAGTGGGATCACACACATAGCATTACATTAGCAAGAGCTTTTAAAATCACAAGCGCTTAGAAAAAGCTCTTGCAGCCCTTCAGTCTCAGCTCCAGCAGGCAGCCCTGTACAAGCTACAATATTTATCAAATCTACCATCAATCTTGACAAACAGCAAAGTAACCAATGGCTATGTGTAAATTAGTATTAAAAATGAGAACTCAGTCTGGTCCTCGTTATAATTTTTACATTATACATCTATAGCTTCCTCTCTTTTGTTGTAGTGTTCACTCTTACCTACAAAGCTCTTTACAAACTAGCTCTTTATCTAAATACACTTAAGGTGGCCATACATTGGCCCGATTCGCGGCCTTTTCGACAGCAGATTCGATCCTGGGATCGAATCTGCTGCCAATCGTTCGCGCTAAACGCACCTGCCGATCCGATTTCCTCCCGAAATCGGATCGGTCCGTCTATCGCGCCGTGCGGGAAATTACCCTCGATCGCCCGCGGGTAGGGAGCGCGTCGCTAGCGGCGGCCGATCCGATCAGGTATACATTACCTGACGCTGGCTCCCGGGCGTCTTCTCCGCATCTTCTCCGCATCTTCTCCGCGCTGCACCCGCTCCATCCCGGCGCTTCCTGTCACTGCAGTGACCAGGAAGTTCAAATAGAGGGAGTGACAGAGGAAGCGCCGGGATGGAGCGGGTGCAGCGTGGAGAAGATGCCCGAGAGCCAGCGTCAGGTAATGTACGCGCGGGGGGGGGGGGGGACAGGCGGCAGCGGCGGCTCCACAGATTGTGATCGGTTTCAGGCTGAAATCGATTCACAATCTGTTTGCAGTAAAGGCAGCCATACGATCCCTCTCTGATCAGATTCGATCAGATAGGGATCTGTCAGTTGGTCGATCTAATGGCAAATCGACCAGTGTATGGCTACATTTACTGTATTTCCAGATACCATCCTACACACAATCTCCACTCTACTAACAATATTCTCCTGTCTTCCTCTCTGGTCACCTCTTCTCACTCCCACTTACTTCTCTGGATCCTCTCCCCTCCTCTGGAACACCCTCCCTCAACACATCCGCCACTCACCCACACTTTCTTTTTTTAGGCGCAAACTGAAAACTCACCTCTTCAGGCAGGCATACTCTCCTACCTAGGACACTTCAGCCACTGACCACCATTTCTACCATCTCACGCACAGTTTCCCTTCACCTACTGTCCTATCCCTTAAACCTTTAGACCAGGGGTGCCCAATAGGTCGATCACGATCTACCGGTAGATCGCTATTGCCTATTTAGTAGATCGCGCCCGTTCGGCCGCGTCGTGTTAAATTTTGCGGCCGGCAGCTGTCAGATTCTGCTGCCGGCCGAAATGTTCATTTAGCCGCCCATCTGCACTCTAAACAGCGCGGCTGAAGGAGAGGAGACCAGGAGGAGCCCCAGACACCGCCGCTGGAACTGGAGGGAAGTAAATGGCACCTACACCTAACTACACTATACCTGTAATTCACAATTGATACCTTGTAGGAGGGCAATTAAGGATAAAATATAACTTTTAATTCATTAAGCTAAAATAGGACGGAATACAGATACTACTAATAGTGAACAACGTGACCACAATTGGGTTGATAGGTATATGGTTATCAGTCATACGACAAACCTATCAATCTCCCATTGTTTTTATTATAGACCCCACACCAAGAACCCTACATGTTTCGTTTCATTTAATTAGAAACTTCGTCAGGAGTAAATAGTATTAAAGTGCCAGAGTGCAAAAAGTGCTAAAATAATAAAGAAATTATCAAGAATCACATAGTACACATATTAAAGTAGCAGCAAGTATGGCAGCAAGGCAGCAGCCAAATAGATGCTGCCCGTTGGAGCTGTCCTTTTATACTGAGGAAAGGCTCGCACTGATTACTGGGAGGGGCGGTAACTAAACCTCCCTCTGCACTACCCACAAACTAGCCCTCCATTGGTGACTAAGCTTGTCACTCATCACATCATCCAATGGGCATCAGGGCCATAGGAGCACATAATGTAAATAACAGTCACTTTAACGCAGATTCCAGCGCTCTACTTACACACATCAGTGCTCCACCGGATAGTTAGCCGTTCGTGGAAGGCAGGAAGTAAGCCCTTCAACTATTGTGGGAGAAAAATGCCAGTAAAAGTCCATACGAAAATGCCAAGTCCTGATTGGCTGTAAGGTTATAGAGGGGTGTACTGTCTGCGCCTATCAGGGCGCACTAACCCACCGGATTGGCCAATGGGAGGCCGCTCTGTGCGCACAGCTGCTATCGCCTGTCGGGCGTATCCAAGCAGTGAATAAATTACGTGACGTCAACAGCAGAGCGGCCGCTTCCGCGTACATCTCCAGGCTTAATTGCCATGGTAACAGCCTCGTAATGTAAACACACATCGCTGACAACAGCGTGTGTGCAGCATCCATTGTAAAAGACCTTAGTAAGCATAAATAAAGGGAAATGAATCACTTGTAATCTCCCACAAGATTTAAATAACCTGGAATTTTTAAACCTCTTTTGCCTCTTTGTATGGTCTTGAGCTGATATAAACAATCTAATGTAAACAATCTCTTTTGCCCGACATTTTTTATGTACCACCCGGGTATGTGCCAATGAGTATACTGTATAAGTGGTGGGATGAGGGTATTGAGATCATCTAGTAATGATGGTTGTTTACCACCTGGATAACAGGATGGATGCCTCTACACACACATGGATAGTGTATACCAAAAAGAATAAGCATTATTGTGTGCTCAAATCTGTCATATCCCTTTGGCAGTGATTTGTTGGTGTTACATATATTTATATCTTCCCGGATATGTCTATGTATTAAGATTGTGGGAGGTATCTGTGTGGATCAGGCTGGGCTCCTTTAAAATGTACCCGTCCAATACTGGTTATTTAAATCTTGTGGGAGATTACAAGTGATTCGTTTCCCTTTATTTATGCTTACTGAGGTCTTTTACAATGGATGCTGCACACACACGAGGCTGTTACCATGGCAATTAAGCCTGGAGATGTATGCGGAAGCGGCCGCTCTGCTGTTGACGTCACGTAATTTATTCACTGCTTGGATACGCCCGACAGGCGATAGCAGCTGTGCGCACAGAGCGGCCTCCCATTGGCCAATCCGGTGGGTTAGTGCGCCCTGATAGGCGCAGACAGTACACCCCTCTATAACCTTACAGCCAATCAGGACTTGGCATTTTCGTATGGACTTTTACTGGCATTTTTCTCCCACAATAGTTGAAGGGCTTACTTCCTGCCTTCCACGAACGGCTAACTATCCGGTGGAGCACTGATGTGTGTAAGTAGAGCGCTGGAATCTGCGTTAAAGTGACTGTTATTTACATTATGTGCTCCTATGGCCCTGATGCCCATTGGATGATGTGATGAGTGACAAGCTTAGTCACCAATGGAGGGCTAGTTTGTGGGTAGTGCAGAGGGAGGTTTAGTTACCGCCCCTCCCAGTAATCAGTGCGAGCCTTTCCTCAGTATAAAAGGACAGCTCCAACGGGCAGCATCTGTTTGGCTGCTGCCTTGCTGCCATACTTGCTGCTACTTTAATATGTGTACTATGTGATTCTTGATAATTTCTTTATTATTTTAGCACTTTTTGCACTCTGGCACTTTAATACTATTTACTCCTGACGAAGTTTCTAATTAACCTCCTTAGCGGTAACCCCGTGTGTGACACGGGGTAAGCCGCCGGAGGGTGCCGCTCAGGCCCTGCTGGGCCGATTTGCTTAATTTTTTTTTTGCTGGACGCAGCTAGCACTTTGCTAGCTGCGCCAGCACCCCGATCGCCGCCGCCGCGCGCCCGATCGCCGCTATCCGGTGCGGCGCGCGGCCCCCCCCCCCCAGACCCCGAGCGCTGCCTGGCCAATCAGTGCCAGGCAGCGCCGAGGGGTGGATCGGGTCTCCCAATGACGTCCCGACGTCGCTGACGTCGGTGACGTCATCCCGCCCCGTCGCCATGGCGACGGGGGAAGCCCTCCAGGAAATCCCGTTCTTTGAACGGGATTTCCTGATCGCCTATCGCCGGAGGCGATCGGCGGGGCTGGGGGGATGCCGCTGAGCAGCGGCTATCATGTAGCGAGCCCTCGGCTCGCTACATGATAAAAAAAAAAAAAAAATTAAAAAAAACTGTTGCGCTTCCCCCTGGCGGTATTTTTCATACCGCCAAGGGGGTTAAATGAAACGAAACATGTAGGGTTCTTGGTGTGGGGTCTATAATAAAAACAATGGGAGATTGATAGGTTTGTCGTATGACTGATAACCATATACCTATTAACCCAATTGTGGTCACGTTGTTCACTATTAGTAGTATCTGTATTCCGTCCTATTTTAGCTTAATGAATTAAAAGTTATATTTTATCCTTAATTGCCCTCCTACAAGGTATCAATTGTGAATTATTATAAATCAGGTGTGTTGTTCAATTACACTATACCTGGCTAACTATACTGAAGGCCTCTACAACTAACTACACTATACCTGGCTAACTATACTGAAGTCACCTACACCTAACTACACTATACCTGGCTACCTATACTGAAGGCACCTACACCTAACTACACTATACCTGGCTAACTATACTGAAGGCCCCTACTCCTACCTACACTATACCTGGCTAACTATACTGAAGGCCCCTATACCTAACTACACTATACCTGGCTAACTATACTGAAGGCCCCTACACCTAACTATACTATACCTGGCTAACTATCCTGAAGGCACCTACACCTAACTAAACTATACCTGGCTAACTATCCTGAATGCACCTACACCTAACTACACTATACCTGGCTAACTATACTGAAGGCACCTACACCTAACTACACTATACCTGGCTACCTATACTGAAGGCACCTACACCTAACTACACTATACCTGGCTACCTATACTGAAGGCCCCTACTACACCTAGCTATCTGTACTGAAGGCACCTATCCCTAACTATACTATACCTGGCTACCTATACTGAAGGCCCCTACTACACCTAGCTATCTGTACTGAAGGCACCTATCCCTAACTATACTATACCTGGCTACCTATACTGAAGGCCCCTACTACACCTAGCTATCTGTACTGAAGGCACCTATCCCTAACTATACTATACCTGGCTACCTATACTGAAGGCCCCTATACCTAGCTATCTATACTGAAGGCACTTATACCTATCTACCTATACTGAAAGCACCTATACCCAGTTACCTAAATGTTGGTAGATCTCCTGGACTCGGCAAATTTTAAAGTAGTTCGCGAGCCGAAAAAGTGTGGGCACCCCTGCGTTAGACTGTAATGTGTGTGCATATCCCTGTGTAAAAACCTGTAGTTGTTCACTGTATCAGTTATACTCCATCTTTGTCTTGTAGTTTTAACTATTGTATACTTTGACACTGAAACTACATAAATCAAGATTAAACGTTTAAAAAAGGTTAGAATTAGGGCCCTTTTCCCCCAGCTGTGATCTGATCCGAAAATCAGATTGTTCAGTCCATGGTCCGTCCAGTTGTTCCTGCGCCATCGCTGGTTGAAGTTACTCATCCTCCGAGGTCTTTGGCACTTCTCAGGCATCCTGCAGAAATACTCAAATCCTAGAGTAGTTCTGAAGACTGCCCATGAATGAACCCACACTCATGCATACACACAATACAGTTGCGCTCATCTTCAGAACTATTTGAGTTTAGTAGTTTAGAAGTCTGCCTAAAGGTGGCCACACACCATACAATTTTTTAAATATCTGTTCAATTTAAGAATTGCAATCAATTTTTCTGACTGGTTGTAACATTTCAAAAATATGACCTGTGTACCACACACATATGTTCAATTTTTCCCCAATTATGATAAAAATTATTGGAAACTCGGAGAAAATTGCTAGGGTTTGTATGTTAATAAATTGACAATCTAATGCTGGCCATACACGGAACTTTCTTTCCTTATCAATTGAGCCGCTGATGGGCTCGATTGATAATATCCGAGAGGTCCGATGACCTGCCGGATAGATTCCCCGCTTGATCCCCGCAGGCGGACAATAGCGGGAATCGAGCGGCTGATGAGGAGCGCCGGCGGGGACGAGCGGGAATCGATCCGCGCGGACGAGCAGGGATGCGCCGGCATCGAGCCAGCGGCTCGATCCGCGCATAATTGCATCCAGAAACGTGCCGTGTATGCCCGGCATAATGCCTAGTATACACCATACAATTTTCTGTTAGATTTTTGTTAGATTTATTTTTAATTACTGGTAGAGACTGGTCCTTATCTCTGGTGCATTGTCTGCTGGTTATCTCCTGCTGAGTGCTGCTAGGCAGATAAATGGTTAGAGATAATTTACAACATGTTGGAAATTATCTATCTGGCAGGTAAATCTTATGCTGGAAATACACGGTGCGTTATTGCAGCTTGATTCTGCCGCCCGATCGATTCCCCGCTCGATTCTCGCGGGCGATTCTCTTATCTTCTGCTCGTTTTCCTTATCTTTTTCCATTGTCCCCCATGCGGTATCGAGCACGGAATCGATCGGGCGGGTGATCGGACATGTCGGAAATTATCAATCGAGCCATCTAAATGCGGCAAAAACGTACCGTGTATTCCCAGCATTACAGAAAATCTAAAGGTGGCCACACACATTACAATAAAATCATTCGATTTTACAGCAGTTCGATAAATAAGATCGGATTTCCCAAAAAATCTAAAGCTTTTTTTTCATTCGAGCAAGAAATCCGATCGGATTTCCCATTTTTATTTGCTAAAAGTTGATCGGGACTGCTGGATTTTTTTTTTTTTATCAATTTTTATGAAATTTTGAATGGTGTGTGGTAGATTGACAGTTTATGAAAAGCCACACCCTAGCAAATTTCTCAAGAGTTTCCAATCATTTTTATTATAATTGAGGAAAAATTGAACATAGGTGTGTGGTACATTGGTCAGATTTTTGAAATATTACAATCAGTCAGAGAAATTGATTGCAATTCTTAAATTGAACAGATATTTAAAAAATTGTATTGTGTGTGGCCACCTTAAGGGTTTGTTCACACTATGAGAGCTTTTCTGAGCGTTTGTGATTTTAAAAACTCTTGCTAATGTTATCCTATGAGAGTGTTTACACTAGAGCGATGTGATTTTGTAAAAATCCTCCATAGCATTGCATTAGCAAGAGCTTTTAAAATCTCTAGCGTTTAAAAAGCTCTTGTAGTGTGAACGACCCCTAACAGAAAATTGTATTTTGTGTACCTTGCATAACACACACCATACAATCTTTAGAAAGATTGAAGAAAAATATCTGGCATTCCAGATCGATAAAAATAATAATAAAAAAAAAAAACACAGGAAATCCGATCGGATTTTGCAGTCGAATGAAAAAAAAAGCTTTCAAACTTACAGGAGATCTGATCGTTTTTATCGAATTGCCGTAAAATCAGATCATTTTATAGTATCGTGTGTGGCCACCTTGAGGAGTACCGAAGAACCATTCGACCGAACAGCTTCAACCAGTGGTGGCAGAGCAAACTGTGGACTGGTAAGGCTCTACCATATCCAGAACCTTCCAACTACTTAGGTATGTATGAAAACTAAAGTGAGTTTCCTTACTTCAGATTTGCTGTATCCCACATTTTGTGGCATATCACTAACCATGTCTACTCAATGACACCCCACGATAACTGGTACTTTAAATTGCTGTTGTGATTCGTGAATAATGGAAAAAAAATATATTTATATGTAGGGTGAGTGCGTAGCTGCCACAAATGGTTAGCAGGTGTAACAAAGATAATGCAACAATGAATATGAAATGTTGCCTTATCTTGATTTTACCTTGTCGGGCTGTTGCCATCCAAGCCTACAGCACAACATGAGCGCTCTTATAGCCTACCATACGGAGGAAAAGCACACACTGCTGCCACCTACCGGACAACTGCAGCGAGGCTAGATCATTACATTACAAGACGCGTCCCAGACATTTCCGCTATAATGGAAGTTGCCGGATGTGCGGGGTCGGAGGTCGGTAAATATTGGTGATGTCACGGAGCCAACATGGCGGAAGGGTGAGAGTGATGTTTTTGGATCCTGTAGTCTTATAAGGCAGCCGTGCATGTTGGTTAGCCGTGGTGTTCAGCAGTAGAAGGATTAGATGTGTGAAGGCCTCCATCTGATGGCCCCGGCACCGCTCATATGACTGGCCGTGTGTCGCATATGGCGCTTGTTTATCCTGCTTCCCCCAGCTAGTAGACCTCACACACTGACCTGTACACTTCACCTGACTGATGACAAGTCCCACATGCGGTCACACTTCAACACCTGCATGATTTAGGTGGCGATTAGTGCTTATCCGGCCACATATTACATAGTTGGTTATTTGGGTTAAAAAAAACTACGTCTATCAATTTTCAATAACTGTTGTGTCATAAATATAGACTTAATTAGGTTTGCCTTTATTTTTTTATGTGCACTGTTTTCTGCTGTTGCAAAACTAAGCAGACCTTATAAACTTCTTGCTTATAAACTATGTAACGTTGGTTATTTGTTGCCTTTTTTCGATACCACGAAGTTTGTAGTGTGTGTGTGTGTGTGTGTGTGTGTGTGTGTGTGTGTGTGTGTGCGTGCGTGCGTGCGTGCGTGCGTGCGTGCGTGCGCGCGCGTGCGTGCGTGCGTGCGTGCGTGCGTGCGTCCGTCCAGCCCTGTTTTCTGATAGTAATAGCTGTAAAGTGAAGTGTACCCGAGGTGACATGAGACCTATAGAGTGCAAAACAAATTGGTAAACAGGCTGTTTTACTGGTTTTATTTTGCTGTCTGAAAGAGTTGATTTTTAGGCATGGAAATGACAGCTTCTGTCTTGTCTGTACCATGTCGGGAATATAGTTAATATCACTGATAACAAATTCTTGGCAGAATACAACTTCTGAAAACAAAGCAAGATGATAAATAGGTCAGTAGTTCATGTATTTTCATTTAGGGACACTTAATAGGCTGCCACTGAGCAGAGACAACAATATTCTACTTTTGTAAATGTTTAAATATAAAATAAAACTATGGGATATCTAAAAAAACTTTTTTTTTTTTAGAAGTAGGAGGATAAATACAATTGTTTATCTCATCAGTTTATTCTCACCTCGGGTTCACTTTAAGCAACTGGTTAGGTTCCACTTTATGTGGGAGCCCAAAATATATGCAACTGGTTGCAAAATCAGATAAAGTTGCAAACATTTGCAGTACACCGGCCTTCGACCTGAGCCACAATATTCTGTTTTGATGGGGCGCTCTGGAGGGAGTTCAAGCCCTGCCCCAGCAAAGCTGCTCCCCACAAAATCCCCCTGCTGCCCATGGCCATCTGGCGGTATTGCAGAGCTTGAAGTAACTGGAGCACAGCTGAGAGGTTTCTTACCTCTATAGTATTCCAGCGCTGAAAATTATGAGAGACTTATCCAGAATCACGTCTTCATGTCTGTAGTGGTGTCACGTCTAGGAGACACCACTGAGCTATAGATACGATGCTGGATGTACAGCTTATACTTCCTGCTGCTGGAATGCTGAGAGGAGAGTAACCTCTCACCTGTGCTCGCGCCAATCTCTGCATGGGGAGGAGGGAGACACATCGGATATTTATACTGGGAGAAGAAGCACATCTGCCCACCTATACTGGAGGGGGGGGGGACCTATAACTATAACATTTCTATAGCGCTTTTCTTACATAGGACCCAAAGCGCTCAGGCTGGAGGGGGGCGAGCACAAATGCCTAGCTATATACTGGAGATGGTAAGTGAGATGGCACATCTGCCTACGTATAAAAGGGGTGCACATTTGCCTATCTATGGTGGAGAGCACATCTGCCTACCTATTCGGGGATGGGGGGGGGGGGGGGGGGCAATCTGCTACCTGAACTAAGGGGTTATGTAATACTGGGCATATTTGGCTGCATATACTGGAGGAAGCTACTTAATAGTGGGGCACACCTGTCTACCTATACTGGGGGGTGGGGGGGGGGAGACTACCTTTGCTAGGGCACTTCTAGCTACCATAATACTTGTACAGTAGAATCTCATTATAGTAAACTCTGACATAGTAATCCTCTGGATATAGTAATCTCAGTCCTCAGGTCCCAGCATGCATCTGTATAAATATATAATGTATGACCAATTCTGATGTAGTAAACTTCTTTTCCTGGTCCCTTGAATTTTAATATAAAGGGATTCTTCTGTAATTTTATTTCTGGCAATACCGTGAACGGTCCATTGTTTGTTGTTCATTTTGCACAATTTTCTTGTTCGAATCAACTGTCAGGGTTCAAACATGTCAGACAATATTTTTAGTGGTATACTGGGAGATGGAATGTGTGATGAGATGCTTATAGGGATAAATGGAATTGTTAAAAGCCCTGCCTCCCAGCATACTAGTAACACTCAACGCTGCATCAAGATCTTCATATTGCAATGGCCGAATGCAGCTACCCAATTTGAAAAAAGAGGCAGCGGGTGGGTCTGACAATGGGTATCATTCATAAAGCATTTCCGCATGCGGAAATGCTAAAAACAGCTGACTTTACCGACCACTCGGCAAAGTCAGCATTCATAAAGGCTCTTTCCGCATGAAAAAAAGACATACCGAGCAGAGTGATAAATCACCGCCTTGTGCGGTGATTAACGGAACAAATGTAGCAAAATGTTAATTCATAAAGAATACCGCCAGCGGTGTGAGGTCGGGAAGTACCGCTCCCTCTGATGTGGCGATACCAATGCAAGTGAATGGAGACACACAGACCTCCCAGGCAGCTGCAGCAGAGCGGAACACGGAGAAATGTATCAACTCGGCAGCTTCCGTGTCTCCGCCTGCCTACCGCCAGCCTAGTTCGGGGAATCTCCGCACTACCACCGCACCTACACACTTCTTTATGAATGCCCACCCAGAAGTCTAAAGTACCGGTTGCGGAGAAGAACGGTGTTTTCCCGCACTACCGACAGCCTCTTTATGAATTATACCCATTGAGTCTTTGGGCAAAAAGTGATCTTTGCTATATAACTTTCTCTCCTCATCCTCCAGGATGGCTGCATAACATGAGAGATAGCCTAGTTCCTCCCCCAAAGGAAACACCCCCGATACAAACTTTTGTATAAGTAGTCCCTGCCTACACACACACCTCAGTTTTGCTGTGTTTCCCACCCTGGAAACATCCGGCAGGATATGGTTCCCAGATTTGTGTATCCTGGCCTCACAGGGCCCTTGGTTTCTACCTCGCAGGACAGATTTGTTAATACAACAGGGGAAGTTCCACCAGAGTCCAGAGAAATTTTCCCTGGCAGCCTGGCTCTTGAATGGAAGGCTTTAAAGAAAAGAGGTTTTTCGAACAGAGTGATATCCACGATGGTTTCTTGTAGAAAGATTACTACCAGAAAAATTTCTTGTAAATTCTGGAAGGTTTTTTGTTCCTGAAAAATGAAAAAGAATTTTTTAGGAAACGATATTGCTACAATTCTTGAATTCTTACAGGATGGAGTAGAATTAGGTCTGGCACCTAGTACACTAAGGGTTCAGGTTTTTGGCCCTTTCCTTATTTTTGAATATTAAGTTAGCCAGAGAATTGACAATCATTGATTTTTTTAAAAGCGGTATCTAGAGCTAGACCGATATCAACAAAGGTGGTTCCCCCTTGGGATCTAAATTTAGTTTTAAAATATTTAGCAAAAGTTCCTTATGAACCCCTGAATAAGGCTTCTCTAAAGGCTCTGACGTTGAAAACTACATTTTTAGTTTCTATCACATCAGCTAGGAGAGTTGGTGACATTCAAAATCTATCAATAAAGGATCCATACATGCAAATATTTCCAGATAGGATTGTATTCAGAACTGATCCAGCATACTTACCTAAGGTTAGTTCAAGCTATCACAGGTCTCAGGAGATTATTATACCTTCATTTTGTGATCCCCCAAAGAATGATAGGGAGGCAGAATGGCACAGTTTAGATGTCAGAAGAGCAGTAATACAATATCTGGACACTACAAAATCTTTTAGGATATCGAATCATCTATTTGTTTCTTTTTCAAACACAAAGAAGGGGTTAGGGGTATCCAAGGATACTATTGCCAGATGGCTCAGAGAAGTAATAGTTTCAGCCTATATACAGGAAGGTCAGAGTGTTCCTAGTGGCATCAAGGCCCATTCGGTTAGATCAGTTTCGACCTCGTGGGCTGAAAGGTCTGGTGCATCACTGTAACAGATTTGTAAGGCGGCAATATGGAAAAACCAGCACACATTTGTCAAGCATTACAGAGTGGACCTACTATCCAGCCAGGATTTGTCGTTTGGTAGAAAGGTTCTTCAAAACATCATCCCTCCCTAAGGTAATTTTTTTCTCGTTGGTCTCTCATGTTATGCAGCCATCCTGGAGGATGAGGAGAGAACTCTGGGTAGAACTTACCGGTAGCGGTATTTCTACGAATCCTCCAGGATGGCTACTTTAGTTCCCACCCGATGAGGGTCTGATTTAGGAGAATTAAGGTGAAATAACGGTTGTTCTGCAGCGGGGGTTTTACTCTGCGTTAACTGAGGTGTGTGTGTGTGTAGGCAGGGACTACTTATACAAAAGTTTGTATCGGGGGTGTTTCCTTTGGGGGAGGAACTAGGCTATCTCTCATGTTATGCAGCCATCCTGGAGGATTCGTAGAAATACCGCTACCGGTAAGTTCTACCCAGAGTTTCTTACCCTTTAAAGCAGAATGAAACTCTATATATGATGTATTAAAAAATAATTGTTTGGCGCCCTCACAATAATTGTACGTTTTACCTGTAACGAAGTCTGGCACCATGGAAAATACTTTTCCTTATATTTATCCTGGGTGAGCGTCCATCTTAAACTCACTTCTGCATGAAAACCGCAATTACTCCAAGAACAGGAAGAAATGGGAAAAAAACACAAAAATAACAGAAAAATCTATTTCCTCCTACTTGGTATAGGTCACTAGGGGCCTGCAGGTCCAAACAGGTACATACTCCTAAATGTGCAATTATAATGTATTGGATTTACTAGTGGGGGGAATGATTTATTTACATTTTAACCAAGGCTGAATTTATTTTTTTATGATTGTAAAATCAGTGTTTCATCCTCCTTTTAAGGTGGATGGTTTTATATTCAAAGGCAGGACTGTTAACATTATTACTACTACGGCTTTACTGTATTCTGGACAGCTTTAGTTCTTTCTTTTAGTTCTTCTCTAATAACCTCTTCATTTGCTTGGATAATCGTGTTGTATTTGCTTGGCAGGGAGGATGGGGGATGGTGGAAAAGCTGGATACAACAGAGCTACAACAGTGTACGGGAAAAGGTATGACATCAGTTCTTCTTCACTGTTGATATGGAACTCCAGCCAAAAAGTATTCTTTTGCCACTCCTTTTTATCTGTCATTTCTACACCCACCTACTGTCTGCTGCTGAATGACTCTTCCAGTTTTCCAAGCACAATCAGGACACAGATCCATGAATTGGCTATTCTGTGAAGGAGGAGGAGGCCATACCTGCAGCTGGAGACCTGACCGTGTTGGAGGATGGAGCAGTGGGTTTGCGCAGTAGCGTTATGTAGAGTGGGTACAATCCTGCCCTACTAAGGGTCTTCATTATGTGACTGAAGTGTCTTAACTGTGTCTCTTTTATCAGTGATCAAATGAGCTAGAGCACAGGATAAGCAGCAGTTAACTCCTTTCTGCCCTTGCTGTTATTACATTGGGAATGATGTATACGAGGATTTAATATGGCTGCTCTCATCACTGAATTGGTTTGGCTATTATGCTTCTTTACACATTTACTTTGGAATGATACCAGTAGTAGTCGCCTATATATTACACATGTCTTTACCTGTTCTTCCTATCCTGGGTTATCCATGGGCTTGCCATGACACCAATCATTCCACCATCTGTGATCCCATGTGCCTCCTCTCCATTGTCACTACAACATTACTGATTTCCCTTTTTTCTTCATCAGACTGCCTCTACCATTACTGATCTCTCCCCTCCTCTTCTGGCCTCCTCTTTATTCTTTATATTTTTGTATTATTTCCTCTTTATATGGAGAAAACCATGTTACTGATCCCTACCATCACTTCTTCCACCATTCACACTGCCGATACGCACACGCACACACAGACACGCATCTCATAGCACTGTTACAGGTACCCACTGCCTCTTATTCCTTTCTCCTCCACAATCATTAATAACTTCTTCCTCCTTTCTTGCCTATTCTACTGCAGTAAACTGGTGTTAGATACATACCATTCAATTTCCTGTTAGATTGACAGGTCTAACCGATAATTTCCAACATGTCTGATCTGCTCCTGATAGATAACGGGATCAATTTTTGTGCAGTAGTGATCTGAAAATTGATCCCGTTATTGATTGGGAGCAGATAGGACATGACGATAATTATCGTTTTGACTTGCCGATCTGATGGGAAATTGAATGGTGTACCTAGAATTAGGGTGCATACTGATGTCATTTTGATTGGTTGTACCACCTCCAGTATGAGGACCAGCACATTTTGAATACCACAAATAGCTTGTGTAGGTAAGCTTTCATACTACATGGAAGTGGTAAAATTGACCAATAATTGGCCAATCAGAATTGGAGGTTTGTATGCGCCTCAGATCTGCCAATTGTTTGTCTTCTTTTCAACTAGTCCTGTTTCAGTGATTTAACTCTCTCCTAACTCCTACTCACTTCATTTCAGTAACACCCTCTCTGCACTCCACATCAGTGATTAGAATCACTGGGCTTAGTTCACAAGAATGTGTTTATTATGGTTGCTTTATTTGGTTGTGTTTATTAAAGGAAAGGTTCAGGGAGGGTGGGTAAAAAATAAAAATCAATTTCCACTTACCTGGGGCTTCCTCCAGCCCGTGGCAGGCAGGAGGTGCCCTCGCCGCCGCTCCGCAGGCTCCCGGTGGTCTCCGGTGGCCGACTCGACCTGGCCAGGCCGGCTGCCAGGTCGGGCTCTTCTGCGCTCCAAGGCCCGGAACTTCTGCGTCCCACGCCGGCGCTCTGACGTCATCGGACGTCCTCCGGGCTCTACTGCGCAGGCGCAGAACTACTGCGAATGCGCAGTAGAGCCCGGAGGACGTCCGATGACGTCAGCGCGCCGGCGTGGGACGCAGAAGTTCCGGGCCTTGGAGCGCAGAAGAGCCCGACCTGGCAGCCGGCCTGGCCAGGTCGGGTCGGCCACCGGAGACCACCGGGAGCCTGCGGAGCGGCGGCGAGGGCACCTCCTGCCTGCCACGGGCTGGAGGAAGCCCCAGATAAGTGGAAATTGATTTTTATTTTTTACCCACCCTCCCTGAACCTTCCCTTTAAGAGCTTTTACCTACTGTATTTTTCGAACTATAAGGCGCTCATGACCATAAGACGCACCTAGGTTTAGAGGACAAAACTAGGGGAAAAATATATACTAAACCTGATGCATCCATGGTGAAGGGGCATCTTGTGGATTATGTCCCCTTTGTACCTCATGCCTCCTTGTACCTCTTGTGTCCTCCTGTGTCCCCCTTATGTTCTCCTGTGTGTCCGCCTCTGTCCTTCTTGTGTCCTCCTCTATGCCCTTTTGTGTCCCCCTGTGTCGTCCTCTGTATGAGCACAATACAGGGAGTCCCCAACATTGCGGCATGTTGGAGGTTCATATTGGCAGGCGTTCACAAGTCAGGAACTCCCTGCATTTGGACTATAAGAAGCATTGACTTTTTTTCCCCCCACTTTTGGGGGAGATAAGTGAGTCTTATAGTCCAAAAAATACAGTAAATCTCATCTACCTGCTGTTTTGTCAGCAGAGCAGCTAATAATAGCACCATTAAAGTTACCAGATATTGTTTTGGCAATTTTTCTGCTGAGAACAGTTGTTCTGAAGATAGGACAGTCATTCTTGTTTGTCCCTGATTTTTGTCTTGATGCTGGAAGATATGCATCAGATGCTACAGCTTTTAAAGCAGTAGGATCAGCCATACTATTCCAGGGAAAAAACACATATATAAGTAGATAAATACTTGACCTACTTACATAACACATGTATTATACTGTCCACTTTTTCAATTCAGTGAATGTTATATAGTAAATTACGAGAATTCTGTTCCTGGTGGGGGCCATGTCTTTTGCCCACAGTTAAGGCTAACTCGTGATGTAATTTCTGCCCTTTACTTTTTTTCTTGTCTCCTCCAATCGCTGAGTCGCCTCAGCCTTGCTTGTAAACACAAGTGAGTAGGGGATTAGGTTTCAGATAAGAAGCTGGCAGGGAAATAAAGGGAAGAGGAGGAATAGATTATAGATAAAAAGAACCCCCAGCATGCAATTCTTTGGCACGACTACTAAAGGGCCAGTGTTCCTTAAGTATGTGATAACTCCAAATCATAACAGCAGAAACAGTTTTGAATGTTTTGAATGCAGGATTAGCATCTTTATCACTTAATACACTCATACCAGTTGCTGTTGAAATTTGATTTTTATGGTGACGATACCGCTTTAAAGGATCCTGTGGTTAAGGGCGATATGGAGATCAGTTTAATTTCATTTCTTTGAATAAATATTACTCCTGTTGCTGTCACCCTGAGCCTCTGCCTTTATACATAGTTACATAGTTAGTTTGATTGAAAAAAAGACATTCGTCCTTCAAGTCCAATCAGAAGAAATAAAATAAATAAAAGTAAAACACCATTCTGAACCTGCACATATCCCAGTTGATCCAAGGGAAGGCATTGGCCAATTAGCCTTAAAAGGGAAAAATTCCTTCCTGACTCCAGATGGCAGTCAGATAAATCCCTGGATCAACTCTTCCAGGAATTTCCTAAAAATTATAGCCGTGGATGCCCTTCAATGCAAGGAAAGCATTGAATAAATTTTTTGTGTTAGCGACCTGGGATGAATGTGAAGGCCAGGTCTTATTTAAATCAGACTTTGGGCGACTTAGACGCTAGGGAAGCCAAATACTGAACTTGGTAATGAAATAAGAAAATAATCTCCATAGTTTAGTGACTAAATGATTGCTTCGAGTGTGTGTAGTTAAGATTTCTTATTGTAGACCAGCTGCTCTTCTTCAGTACAGCTATAATCCAGGTTGATTGGTTAGAAAATAGTTTTTCATTTGCATTGTGGGAAAACACAAACTGACTTTACTATATACTTAGTCTGCAGAAGCTTTGGAGTTTATGAAGAGGGATCTATCAGAATTCTCCCGAGTTGTACAGCATGACACAGCTTGCACAATTGCAGCCACAGCTACTGTTGTCAAAGACAAACTGGCGGTAAGTGTAAATGACTTCAGTGGAAGAATACTGCAAGGGTTTTTTTTTTTTTTAAAGCATACCTGAAGTGATATCATGAGATAAACCTAGTATATAGAGTGCTAGCCCTACTAAGAAATTGTCTGAAGTCCTTCTGTTTTTCAGAACAACAATAGTTAAAAAAACGTAGTTGTTATTTATGCAAACAGCTTGTCGAATTCAGTACAGTTTCTGGAAAAGTAAATAGAAACTGAAAGCCTGTGTCCGAATTTGGATCATTGCTATATTTGACCTGAATATGAGTGTTCAAATTTGGCTCAGGTCCTCCCGAAAAACACTTGAATCGACTGTACAAATTCATCAAAATTGCATTGAAGTCAATGGCTCCGACATTCACGGTTATGTAGCAAAACCCCCATACAAACTAGAATCACCAAATTTGCTGGCTATTAAGGAGAACAGTGGGAGCACTGAAAAAATACCTTGTTTTTAAGAAAATCGATTTTAAAAATCCAGGTTTTTAAACAGGAAAAATGACATTTGCTGCCCTACATTTTCATGTATACTAGTTTAGAGTTCTGTATACACCTTTTATACATTTTTTTTTTATTATTATTTTTTTTTTATGAACAGCGGGTCCCCCTCCCAAGTTTCTTTAACCTCTTGTCACCCATGAATGTGGAGTCGGTACCATGTGGGGCTCTGCAGCCTGAGCTATACCAGTCCACATCCCTTGTGAATTCCATAGCAAGGGGCTTATCCCCACCTCCAGTGCCCAGGAGGAGGTGGGGGTAACTACCCCCATGCCTGTAGGTGGTAGGCCCTGGGGGGGTTCATGGGAACCCCAGATGCCCGCCCCTCCCCAGGTGAAAAGTGTAAAGGGGTAATGAAGTACCGTGTACCTATTTCCACTGACAATTAAATGTGAAATAAAAATGTAACAACAAGAAAAGACCTTTTATTCTTAATTAACCATAAATACTTACCTTTGGCTAATCCCATAACAGTAACCTCAGAAATGCCCTGCACCAAGCTACCGAAGAGTGACGAAGAGCGGCCACACATGTCAATCCTTGCTCTGGCACTTGCTATTCTAAGTATAGGAGAGGAGAGTATCTTTGAAAGTCCCTCCAGGGCTCCCCATTTAATAGACCATCTACTGGTTAAGGGCTCTGCCTCTGACACAGGAGACCTGGGTTCAAATCTTGGCTCTGCCTGTTCAGTAAGCCAGCACCTATTTCAGTAAGGAGTTTCTTGGGCAAGTCTCCTTAACACTGCTACTGCCTACTGAGTGCGCTCTAGTGGCTGCCTCACAAGCGCTTTGTGTCCGACAGGAGAAAGGCGCTATACAAATACTACTGCCATTATTATTATTATTATTATTATTATTATTATTATTATTATTATTATTATTACTAAGGTACCAATGGGAAGCCGTGGAGGAACTTTCAAAGATGTAAGCCCTTGTGCCGGGGCTTACTTACTTACGGTAGTATAGCAAAGCACTGGCACCTGCCGCTCTTCCCTCCCTCTCCCTTTGCCACCTGTGCAAATACATAGCACCCACCCCCACTGGCACACAGGGCACCCAAAGCACCCTGCCCTGACACCCCCAGCAACCTCTGCACTGCCGCTCTTTAGCATGTATGGGGGCTGTACTATTAACCTTGAATGTCAGTGCCATTGACTTCAATGCAATTTAGTTTTGTGGCCTGTTCAATCAAATGGCTGGCAAATCGAAACCCCAGGGCTGCTCAACCAAGACTAGTCATTATGACTAAGATCAGCTCCTGATATTTTTGTTGTACTACAGAAAATAGCTTCACATTGTGAGAAAATTTTTACAAATTATTTTATGCTAAGAGGAGGGGCATCTGCAGTGCTAGTTTGTTGGAAAATGTTAGTATCAATAAAGGTGAGTGGGGGAGTTGATGTGAATTTTGTATTCTGGTTGGAACTGATAAGTAGCATATTTTTATTTATTTTTTGCAGGTGGAGGGATCTTCCGGAACTACAGAAAAAGTGAAGAAAGGACTTTCAGATTTTCTGGGAGTTATTTCAGACACATTTGCGCCTTCTCCTGACAAAACTATTGACTGTGATGTTATTACATTGATGGCCACACCTTCTGGGACCACAGAACTTTATGACAGTACTAAGGTATGTGCGGTATAAATGTGTACTACACATTATTATATTTATTTTCTATAGCACCAACATCTTCGCTGTACATAGTACAAAACAAATATTGGGGAACATATACGCATGAGAAGTTAAGGACACTAAACAATCATGACCTCCATCAACACACTTCAAGACACTGTACAATCATGACATCTAGCAACATCAAGCTATACATGCTGAATGTCTCTGATCAGTAGTAGTACTTTGTGTTATTAATGATACACTTGTGCAGGGAAAGCATGGTGTAGTGTCTAGTATATCCTCCTACTTCTACCTCTGTGCACTGCTTACCCAAAATAGGAAGGAATGCTTCTGGATATGGTAGTTCTGTATTACACACCACTCAGAGATATATTAAAGGAACACTTTTAAAACACATCAGATCTTACAGTGAACCCTAAAAAAATAGATACCTACCTAGGTAGTGGAGGGAAGACACTGGATAGTCCCTTTTTAAGTTTGGGCTTCCTTTAATTTCTCTGAGCAGTATATAAAGATAATTCTGTTCCTGGCATTTGCCATTTTGATTTCCTCTGACTGAAGCCAATCCTGATGTAATTTCCTCCCTTAGTTTTTTCTCTCCTAGAATCTGCACTGTCACAGCTAGCTTGCTTTGTAAACACATGAGAGCACAAGCATAGATTGTATTTCAGCAGGACTGAACTGCCCTCGGCCAATCAGTGAGGAGCAGGAATGTTAGAGGGGAGATGACAAACTTCCTTCTCAACTGCAATGTACCAAATAGAGCCAGTTTGACTGAGATGAGATTTATTACAGAAGAAACATTTCTGATTAGATGCGAGAGCATGTAATGCAGGCTGAGGTTCCAGGCTGTATAATAAAGGGCCAGTGCACACCAAAAACCTCTAGCAGATCCGCAAAACGCTAGAGGTTTTGAAGCAGATTTTCAGAGCAATTCTAGGCATGTTTAGGGAGATTATCTAAACATGCCTAGTGTTTTTTGGAGCATTTGTGTGTAGCAGATTTCATATATTATTACAGTAAAGCTGTTATTGAACACTGTTTTTCAGAGCAGTTTGAGCTTTTCCTATACTTTACATTGAGACAGAAACGCATCTGCAAACCTCAAAAATGCTGCAGGAGCCACGTTTGCGGTTTGCTAAAAACCTCACACTGCTGGTGTGCACCATCCCATTGAGATCCCTTTTCCAAGCGTTTTCACAGGTGGCAGTGGTTTTAAAAACTCTACCAAAAATGCTTGGAGTGCACCAGCCCGAACACAGTGCAAGTGGGTAAATGGTATTTGATTTGGTGGCTGACAATCCCTCTTTAAAGAATGATGTAATCGGGAGGTGTATACACAAATACCTAGTTCACCTTCCTGGATTTTGATCCCATAAAGATGGATAGGGAACTATGCCTTTACTTGCACAATTTTTATATTTAAAGCAGGCATTCCAGAGAAATCGCCATTGGAACAGTTAATTATGTGACTTGTCTATTAGACAGAGTAACATTTTTATTATTTAGTTAGTGTCTAAATGTCACAGTTGTCAACCATTGGATGTATGTCTGCTATCCTGAAAAAGTGTTACATTGTAAGCAGGTACTTGATGATTGATATTAAAATAAATAGACCACTAACAGGGATGACACAGAGCTGGGGCAAGAATATGTGTATATTATATCCAGGGCCCCATGTAAACTGCACCTGCACTGTGGTCAATAATCAGTAATGAAATATGTGGATTATTAATGAGAAACCTTTTTTTGATTTTGTCTAAGTAAGGTTTAAAGGGAACCTTAACTGAACGGGGGGTAAAGAGTTTTACTTACCTGGGGTTATTACCAGCCCCCTGCAGCAGTCCTGTGCCCTCAGCGCCGCTCTGGAATCCTCTGGTCCCCCGCTGTCACTTAGTTTCATTTTTGACGACTCACCAGTCACCGGCCGCCATGCGTATTATTGGACGCATTCACCAATGCAATTCACGCTATTGCGGACCGCACGCGTAGATATGCGGCAACGCGTATTTTTTGTACGCGTTGCGGTCCGCAATAGCGCTAATTGCATTGGTGAATGCGTCCAATAATACGCATGGCGGCCGGCGACTGGTGAGTCGTCAAAAACGAAACTAAGTGACAGCGGGGGACTAGAGGATTCCAGAGCGGCGCCGAGGGCACAGGACTGCTGCAAGGGGCTGGTAATAGCCCCAGGTAAGTAAAACTCTTTACCCCCCGTTCAGTTAAGGTTCCCTGTAGGGCTGGAACCCACAGGAGCGCTTTTGGCAGCGTTTTGGCAGCACTGCGATACGCTAGCAGTTTGCCAAAACGCTGGGCTAATGTTAATGGATGGGGCAACTTCCACAGGAGCGTTTGCGTTTCTCAGAAACGCAAACGCAGGACATGCAGCATTTTGGGAGCGTTAGCGCTTCAATGTAAAGTATTGAACCGCTAGCGGAAACGCTCAGCAAAACCTAAACTGAGCGGTTCTGCTAGCGTTTTGCGGTTCAGCACACTGTAACAAAATGAAAAATAATTCACAGGACCAATCAGGATAAAAACGCAAAACGCAAAACGCTAGGCACCCGCTGGGGAAAAAAATACAATGTTGCAAAACACGACCAAAAACGTGCATGAATCCGCTTGCAAACCGCTCAGACAAAACGCTAGCGGTTGCGTTTTGCGTTTGCGGTTTTCAGTGGGTTCCAGGCCTTAATGTGCATGTACTTTCGGGCTGTTTTATACTGAAAATCTCGATTTCTCTGCGATTGTGTTTTGTGATTTGTACTGGAAGCTAGGGACACACTGAGAAACTCAGAAAGAAATGCAGCATACGGAACATTTGAAATCAGGCTAAATCGGACCGCAAATGGATCAACTAGTATAAAAGCGTCCCTGCAAGTTTATCTATTTTGCTGATTTGCATGTGATAGGAAACAGAGCACAAAACGTAGCAAATCGCTTCTAGTATAAAACAGCCCTTAATCGTGCTGTGTACATATGATATCCCTGACCAGCCATTTGTGAAACACTGCTGTTTTGTATCTTTTAGGCACGATTGTACAGCTTGCAATCTGACCCGGCAACTTACTGCAATGAACCTGATGGTACTGTGTTCCACTGAAAATGTTTACTTGGAGAATTGTTTTCGAAAAAAACATACATTAGTTATTGCAAAATATACGTTCTCAAAATATGTTTAACCACTTCACAACTGAGGGGTTTTACCCCTTGAGCACCAGAGCAATTTTCACCTTTCAGCGCTCCTTCCATTCATTCATCTATAACTTTATCATTACTTATCACAATGAAATGAACTATATCTTGTTCTTTTCGCCACCAATTAGGCTTTCTTTATGTGGGACATTATGCCAAGAATTATTTTATTCTAAATGTGTTTTAATGGGAAAATAGGAAAAAATGTGTGAAAAAATTTATTTTTCGGTTTTCGGCCTTTATAGTTTTTAAATAATGCATGCTACTGTAATTAAAAACCCATGAAATGTATTTGCCCTTTTGTCCCGGTTAAAAAACCGTTTAAATTATGTCCCTATCACAATGTTTGGCGCCAATATTTTATTTGGAAATAAAGGTGCATTTTTTTCAGTTTTGCGTCCATCCTTAATTACAAGCCCATAGTTTATAAAGTAACAGTGTTATACCCTCCTGACATAAATATTTAAAAAGTTCAGTCCCGAAGGTAACTATTTATGTATTTTTTTTTTTATTGTAATTTTTTTTTTTAATAAAAAATAAATAAATTGGGGAGTATAGGAGGTAATGAGTTAATTTTTAGTGTAAACGTAATGCATTTGTATATGATAAATGCTTTAGGGTGCAGTTTTACTATTTGGCCACAAGATGGCCACAGTAACTTTTTGTTTATGCGTCCTGCATGCGTACAGGAAGTACGCTTGCAGGAAGGGTTAGGAGGCTGGGATACTGTTTTTTTTCTCACAATGATCGTTGCTTCTCGTAGAAGTAGCTGATCATTGTGGGGGGCAGAGATCAACGAACGGGTAAAGTTTTTCCCGTTCATTGATCTCTGGGGGGCGGCGGCGTGCACGAGCACGGGGGCGGCGTCAGGTACGGATTTCTCCGTCCCTTGGTGGTAACAGGGTGGAAAAGGGGATGGAGAAATCCGTACCACTGGGGGTAAAGTGGTTAAAGGGACCCTGAGAAGAGTGTGTGGGTACGCATTTAAGCATACCCACGAATACTTGGTGGTAATCTCTTACTTACCTGCATGTTTTCTAACTGTTTCTCCCCAACATCCCTCCCCCCTCCCCGGCCTGTTTGAATTGCATTGGACCGGCGACTCTCAGTCGTGCTGTAACCCTTGAAGCGGAAGTCTGATCCTCTCATGCACTGAGCACAATGACATGCTTACTGGTGCACGGATAGCTAGACACGTGGCTGAGTGGAGGATGACGGGAGAAGAGGAGGAAGCCGGAGCATGTGCATACCGCATGATCCGACTTTCACTTCCTGGGTCACAGCACGACTTTGCTGAGAGTCACTGGCCCCAATGTTATTAACACCAACCGGATTGAGGGTAGAAAACATTTAGAAAATGGGCCGGTAAGTGAGAGATTATTGACAAGTGTTCGTGGGTATGCTTAAATGCATACTCATGAGCTCTGCTCAGGGTCCCTTTAAATGTACACATTTTTCTTGTGTATAAATGCCAACTAGGGCAATGTTTATAAAGATGTGGCAGTTTGATTGCTCCCAAGGCGTGCTCTCCTTAATTATAGAAGCGAGTGCTTAGACCACCTGCTGTAATCCCTCTAAAATGATGATCTGAAACCCCATCTAATTGAACAAAGCTTTGTATGAAGAAAACGCGTACAGGGTGGTGAGATGCTCCCAATGTGTGAAGGAGTAACCAGGGGCATTGCTAGGATCCTAAGACAGCCGTGCCCAACCTACGGCCCGCGGGCCATTTGTGGCCCGCGAAGCCAGTTTCTGTGGCCCGCGCGGTGTCTGCCTGCGGAGGGGGAAAGGATCGGGTGGTATTGCGTTGTATCAGCACTCGGCGGGACGCGCATACACCAGCGTGTGCTCGTATTCAGCCCCGGGTAGCGCTGGGATAGTCAGAAAGCCTCACTCATTGGTTACTGCAGGAACCTTCCTCCAATAGGAATTAGCCTAATTCCTATTGGAGGAAGGCTCCTGCAGTAACCAATGAGCGAGGCTTTCTAACTATCCCAGCGCTACCTGGGGCTGAATACGAGCGCACGCTGGTGTATGCGCGTCCCGCCGAGTGCCATACTACGCAATACCACCCGATCCTCTCCCCCTCCGCAGGACACTGCGGGCAGACACCGGGGCACACGCTGTGCCAGCCTCCTCAGCCCCAAACACAGAGCTGCCAGCCTCCTCAGCCCCAAACACAGAGCTGCCAGCCTCCTCAGCCCCAAACACAGAGCTGCCAGCCTCCTCAGCCCCAAACACAGAGCTGCCAGCCTCCTCAGCCCCAAACACAGAGCTGCCAGCCTCCTCAGCCCCAAACACAGAGCTGCCAGCCTCCTCAGCCCCAAACACAGAGCTGCCAGCCTCCTCAGCCCCAAACACAGAGCTGCCAGCCTCCTCAGCCCCAAACACAGAGCTGCCAGCCTCCTCAGCCCCAAACACAGAGCTGCCAGCCTCCTCAGCCCCAAACACAGAGCTGCCAGCCTCCTCAGCCCCAAACACAGAGCTGCCAGCCTCCTCAGCCCCAAACACAGAGCTGCCAGCCTCCTCAGCCCCAAACACAGAGCTGCCAGCCTCCTCAGCCCCAAACACAGAGCTGCCAGCCTCCTCAGCCCCAAACACAGAGCTGCCAGCCTCCTCAGCCCCAAACACAGAGCTGCCAGCCTCCTCAGCCCCAAACACAGAGCTGCCAGCCTCCTCAGCCCCAAACACAGAGCTGCCAGCCTCCTCAGCCCCAAACACAGAGCTGCCAGCCTCCTCAGCCCCAAACACAGAGCTGCCAGCCTCCTCAGCCCCAAACACAGAGCTGCCAGCCTCCTCAGCCCCAAACACAGAGCTGCCAGCCTCCTCAGCCCCAAACACAGAGCTGCCAGCCTCCTCAGCCCCAAACACAGAGCTGCCAGCCTCCTCAGCCCCAAACACAGAGCTGCCAGCCTCCTCAGCCCCAAACACAGAGCTGCCAGCCTCCTCAGCCCCAAACACAGAGCTGCCAGCCTCCTCAGCCCCAAACACAGAGCTGCCAGCCTCCTCAGCCCCAAACACAGAGCTGCCAGCCTCCTCAGCCCCAAACACAGAGCTGCCAGCCTCCTCAGCCCCAAACACAGAGCTGCCAGCCTCCTCAGCCCCAAACACAGAGCTGCCAGCCTCCTCAGCCCCAAACACGGAGCTGCCAGCCTCCTCAGCCCCAAACACGGAGCTGCCAGCCTCCTCAGCCCCAAACACGGAGCTGCCAGCCTCCTCAGCCCCAAACACGGAGCTGCCAGCCTCCTCAGCCCCAAACACGGAGCTGCCAGCCTCCTCAGCCCCAAACACGGAGCTGCCAGCCTCCTCAGCCCCAAACACGGAGCTGCCAGCCTCCTCAGCCCCAAACACGGAGCTGCCAGCCTCCTCAGCCCCAAACACGGAGCTGCCAGCCTCCTCAGCCCCAAACACGGAGCTGCCAGCCTCCTCAGCCAGCACACTACAGGCCACTCTGATACCATTGCTGCATTAATCTGCCCTGTGCATACACCCAGGTACCGTACTGGACTCTGATACCATTGCTGCATTAATCTGCCGCAAACTTCTCATTAAGAAAATGTGCATCAAATGGTGAGTACAACAATTCTTGTCGTTTTCTTCCCATTTCCAACACCATGTTAACTGTTACTAGAAAAACGTTAAAAGTTTTTTACATCGAAATTTTGTATGCATGTGTTCCGGCCCTCGAGATTTTTCTTGATTTGAAGTTCGGCCCTCGGGCCAAAAAAGGTTGAGCACCACTGTCCTAAGAGATTCGGGGCACTTTTGGGCACTTCAGCCAAAAATGGGTGGAGTCAAATTTACATGAACTTATCAGCGGTCTGAGTAGGCCTGCCCAGCAAAATGTTGGATGAAGCCCCCTCTCCATTAATACAAAACAATGCAGCATATCACATACATAGGCAGTGTCACGTAACTAGGCAGTTACCTGGCCTCTGTGCTGGCTGGTCTGGCTTTTTGCTGGGAGGGCTGGCCTGATGCCAGGTTGTCTGGCAGTCCCCCCATAGCATTCCCTGACCTTCTAGTGGACCCTTTCTCATGCTCCCACAGATCTCCTTTTGAGGCACCACAACTCCCAGCATGCCCCATAGAAGAACCACAGCTCCCTGCATGCCCCAATAAAGGCATCACAGCATCTAGCATCGCATCATATCATAGTACCCAAAATGCCCACATGGAGGCACCATAGCACCCAGCATACCCTGTGTGCTTTGGTGTGTTGGGTACTATGGTGCCTCTATATAGGGTGTGTACAGTGCCATGCTGGGTGCTGTGATGCCTTTACTCTTCCTGGGGGACACCCCAGAATAGATCAGGGACATATGCCACTGATCTTTGGGGCTAGCAACGCCCCTGGGAGTAACAATGAAAAAATAGGGTAGGGTTTGCTTACCCACATATAAAGATCTAGGACTGTGTAAGCAGGATAAATACTTAATTTTATTGCACAAAAGACAACACATTTTGTGAGCTGTAATGCCACTTTCTCAAGTCAATTGCGTGCCTAATAACAGTAAAGGATTAGTTTAGAGGGCCTCTATAGAGCTGAACTAATCTTTTACTGTTATCAGGCATGTTATTGACCTCAGGAGATGTGTTGTCTTTTCTGCAATAAAGTAAAGTATTTATCCTACTTACCTGGCCTAGATCTTCATATGTGTGTAAGCAAACCTTAAGGTAGCCATACACTGGTCGATGTGCCAATAGATCGACCAGCTGACAGATCCCTATCTGATCGAATCTGATCAGAGAGGGATCGTATGGCTGCCTTTACTGCAAACAGATTGTGAATCGATTTCAGCCTGAAACCGATTCACCATCTGCTGAGCTGCTCCTGCCGCCTGTCCCCCCCCCCCCCCCCCCGTATACATTACCTGACGCTGGCTCCCGGGCATCTTCTCCGCATTGCACGGCTCTGTTCCGGATCCATTACGGCGTTTCCTGTGTTACTCCGTGACCAGGAAGTTCAAATAGAGCGCCCTCTATTTGAACTTCCTGGTCACGGAGTAACACAGGAAGCGCCGGGATGGATGGAGCCGGAACAGAGCCGTGCAGCACGGAGAAGACGCCCGGGAGCCAGCCTCAGGTAATGTACACCTGATTGGATCGGCCGCCGCTAGCGACGCGCACTTTACCCACGGGTGATCGAGGGTAATTTCCCGCACGGCGCGATCAACGGACCGATCCGATTCCGGGAGGGAATCGGATCGGCGGCTGCGTTTACCGCGAACGATTGGCAGCAGATTCGATCCCAGGATCGAATCTGCTGTCGAAACGGCCGGGAATCGAGCCAGTGTATGGCCACCTTTACCCTGTTTTTTTTTCTCTTATTTGATTCATTGTTACTCATCCTTCACACATTGGGCGCCTCTCCTCACCCTTTACAAGTATCTGTCTAACCTCTTGGAGGGTGGAGACACTCAATTAAAAGCAAATTTAAAAGCTATTGTGAAGCGACCTAACAAAAAATAGTTAGATACCTATGGAGAGGAAAGGCTTTGGAGCCTTCTCGGTCCTTTCTCTATGTCCTCAGTCCACTGCTGTACACTGCTTTTGGGACTCCTCAGAAGGCTTTGGAAGCACTCGTGTCTCCGGCTGCTTCTGAAGATGGTGCATCAATACTGCACGTGTGTGAGCAGAACTCCTACCTGTGCAGTACAGATCTGTTCATCTTCAGAAGTACTCAGGGACACTAGTACTTCTGCAAATACTTCATGATGACTACCAAAGGCGTATTTGGGCTTGGAGAGAGGATTGGCATGTACCTGAGATGAAGGGGCATAAAAGATGTATACATACCTGGGTCTTCCTCGTCCTCTGCACAGATCGCTCCCTTGTCGCGGTCTAAAGCCTTCTAGATCGTCCAGTATCAGTCCCATTCCCCCCGGCCAGTCGACGCATGTGCTCTTCCCCTTGTTCCCGTGGCTGGTAGCGTTCTGCGCCATAGTACTGCGCAGGTGCAGAACGCTCCCTCCACAGTACGCCCGACTGGCTGGGGAGAACGGGACTGATACCGGATGATCCAGAAGACTTTAGACCGCGGCGAGGGAGCGATCTGTGCGAAGGAGAGACTGGAGGAAGCCCCAGGTATGTATAAATCCTTTATGCTCCTTCGTCTCAGGTCACTTTAAGCATGAACCCATGTTATTCATGGTGTGCATTCATTTAAAAGTGTAGACATGAGATTTTCATTAAGTTCGCATTTCTTACTTTTTGCTGTGGCATTCAAAGAAATGTCAGGGCTTGCAAGAAAATTACAATTGTCACAAAAAAAATGTTGTACCTAACAGGCCCTCCTGAACAGTTTGAGGAATGGTTAACTCACTGGGATTCAGAGGAACGGAAAGCTGAAATATCAGAACTTCTAGTCTCCAGCCCATCCATCCGTGCACTGTACACCAAAATGGTAGGTGTAGCTTGTAATTATAGGTACTGTACTATGTGGCAAATGTTATTGTATACCATGCACCGTTCTAGTCATGCAGCAGATGATACAGAAAAGTGTGTGTGTGTGTGTGTGTGTTTGTTTGTTTGTTTGTTTGTGTTTTGCAGAAGACATTATTGCATCCTTCACGATGTTTTAGATGGGATCTTTTTGGAATTGTGACTGTGGGTTGCAAAGAGTTGAATGAACCATTTAATCTGAAATAAATCTTCAGTCCTGAAAAGTGGCCAGCACTAACCTCTTGTCTAAGCCTGCTACTAACCTTTTCACTAGTCCCAACATTACTATTCCTTATACTGTTCTTATACTGACCTTATCAGACCATTATGTTTGGTGCATAGAATGACCCCAAAAATGATGGCCATTTTTACAAAGTATATTTACGCACCTATATGAATAGGCAACTCTATTATATAGACATGTTTTAATTACTTTATCATTGCTTATGACACCCAAGTGCTATATACAAAGTTATACATATCTTTTTTTTGGGAAGGGGGGGGGGGGGGGGGGGGCAACGTAGATTTTCTTTTGATGCTTTTTTCCCTCCAGTAATTTTATTTATTAATTTTAAAGGAAACAAATACACAGTTTCTCAGATTTCACACAATATTGATTTAAAATTAAAAGTTTGCCTGGGTAGCCACCTTCTGTAAGGCCTTGTTCACATCTAAAATTGCAATAGCTGATGCCAGCGTTTTGCGATTTTGTGCGTAATTATTTTTAGATATCACAAAAGAGATGAGGATTCCGGAACTCAGAAACCGTATTCTTTTATTCAAGCACGGTACAAACGGTACTATTTTTAACACCTACCGTCGCTTACCTGCACATTGCGATTTTTTTGTAAAGCACTTTTTTAAGTGCTTTTGCAGGGTGATTTGTTTTTTCAGGAAGTAAACTCTTTGACCCGGAAAATAATAAATACAATGTATTTATTCTTAAAAGCGCTGGGGAAATAGATATACAAAGCGCTTTTTTAACCATTTTGCGATTTCCCTATACCTTCCATTGAGGCAAATCGCCCCAAAAATAGTACAGGCAGCACTTTGGTGAGCGGATCGTACAGCTCAGATGTGAACATTCTCACAGGGAATCATTGCACAAGCACTGTTTTTTTTTTTTCTTTTTTCAAAATCACCGGCGCTTAAAAAATCCCAAAAACACCCTTAGTGTGAACAAGCCCTAACCCTGCCCACTTTCGATACCGCACCCTCTCTTTAATAAAGCAACTAATTACACCCTCTATAAACCTTTTTTATTCTCCCTTTATACCTTTGGAAACATTTTTACACCACATATAACATATGTGATATCGTATATAGCATAAATGGCTGTCTCTGATTTTATCATGTTTCACAGGTTCCTGCTGCTGTTTCTCACTCTGAATTCTGGCAACGATATTTCTACAAAGTACACCAACTGGAACAGGTAGGCGCGACTGTGTAAGAACATGGCAAAAAAAAACATTTACTTTTCTTAAGTAATCACTAATCACAATGTCCTGTTGTTATGTATTATTACTGTTGTTATAATGGGACTTAAAGGGAAGGTTCAGGGTGGCTGTTAAAAAAATAAAAATGCCCATCCACTTACCTGGGGCTTCCTCCAGCCCGTGGCAGCCAGGACGTGCCCTCGGCGCCGCTCCGCAGGCTCCCGGTCCCCTCCGGTGGCCGACCCGACCTGGCCAGGCCGGCTGCCAGGTCGGGCTCTTCTGCGTTTCAAAATGCGCCTCACGGGGGCGCACTGACGTCATCGGACGTCCTCCGGGCTGAACTGTGCAGGCAGACAAAGTGTGTCACAAAGTTAAAAAAGTAAATACTTACCTAAGAAGAGGAAAGGCTTTGGCAGTTCTTTTCCGTTAGCCGGGCACATCCACTAGGTGGCGATAAAACTCCACAAGAGTTACATCTTTCCCTACTATCCATGGCGGCCTGGAGGGGGAATAGTAATTAACGCTACCTGGTGGTTGCGCCCGGCTAACAGAATAGTACCGCTTTGGCTTCTTATGCCATTCTCTGGTCTCCTGCCACTGAGTGCGGACCCCAGAAGAATTCATACGAGGGCTGGATGGTAATTACACTACACCTGCGTGAGACCGACCGCGTCTGCACAACTTGCTTTGTACTACTGCGCAGGTGCAGCTGTGCTTGCATGGGTGCAGCACGGTCATGCTTGTGCCAAAAGAGGAATGCAACCCCCATGTCTGGGAACCTTGCTGCATTGTGGGAAATAGCTGTTCTACACTGCAGCTGCCTTCCTCCGCCACTAGACCGTTCCCACTCCTCAGTTCCTTATGGACTCCGCACTTCCTGTTGTGGTTCCCTGGCACGTGTGCTGCACATCATGCATGACCACAGTGCACATGTGCTGCTGCAGTCACACATGACAAGACTGGGAACTGTATAGGGGCTGTGGCAGGCTGCTGCAATGTACATCGGAGCATACAGAAGATGATTGCATGTACAGTGGCTGGAGCGAGGCAGAGAGGACTGCGGTGGCAGGATAGGTAAATGCTCCCTGCGCACTCTGCACTTCTTTTTATTGTATTTTTGGATTATAAGACACATCCACTTTTCCTCCCAAGTTTTGGGGAAGAAAAAGTGTGCCTTCTATTCAGAACAATACGGTAATTACTCCCTCTATAACCCTTTTATCCCCCCCCCCCCCCCCCCTTTTTACCTTTAGAAATGTTTTTTACTATTATTGCAGTACTAGGAGAAAAAAAAAAAACAACGCAGAAAAATATACTTTTACCTTTTATTTCAAAATCGAATATTGTCATCATACATTGTAGGAGCAACACTATTTGAGTTTTATGATAAATGTTAATTTGTGGTTTCATTGTAATAAACTCGTGCAGGGTCGGACTGGGACCCTTGGGGCCCACCAGAGAAATTTCAATCTGGGGCCCACACATCCCATAATTGTGGAAAAAAAAGAGCGTGACTATGCATCGGAAGATGGGCGTGGTCATGATGTATCATGGACAGTGCCAAATGTACATGAACTTAGCAGCATTATAATTCAGAGACACTGCTACCCAGCAAAACTTTGCATGGAGTCCCCCTCCTTTAAAGAGAATCTGTATTGTTAAAATCGCACAAAAGTAAACATACCAGTGCGTTAGGGGACATCTCCTATTACCCTCTGTCACAATTTCGCCGCTCCCCGCCGCATTAAAAGTGGTCAAAAACAGTTTTAAAAAGTTTGTTTATAAACAAACAAACAAAATGGCCACCAAAACAGGAAGTAGGTTGATGTACAGTATGTCCACACATAGAAAATACATCCATACACAAGCAGGCTGTATACAGCCTTCCTTTTGAATCTCAAGAGATCATTTGTGTGTTTCTTTCCCCCTGCATCTCTCATGCACTGAAGTTTCATGCTGCTCTTTTCTTCCTGCAAACAGCTTTGCCCTTGTCTGAATTTCCTCAGTATGTGAAAGCCCAGCCAGCTCAGAGGACGATTTATCCAGCTTGTAAAAGATAAGAGAGAAGAGAGAAGCTGCCCTAATCTAAATAATACACAGGCAGTGTGCATAGAGGGGCCTGGAAGGGGGAGTTCATAGCAGAACCACAACACTGAAGAACTTGGCAGCCTTCCAGACACAGGGCGACAAGTCTGACACGGGAAAGATACATTGATTTATTACAGAGACTGTGATAGCAGAAAGTGCTGCAGTAAGCCAGAACACATTAGAATAGCTTTTGGAACTTGTAGGATGATAAAAAACAGGATGCAATTTTTGTTACGGAGTCTCTTTAATATAAAGTAATGTCTTAGTTACCGTAAATATGACCATGGGATAGATTGTGAGCTCCTCTGAGGACAGTCAGTGACATGACTATGTACTCTGTAAAGAGCTGCAGAAGATGTCAATGCTATATAAATACATAATAATATTGTAAGACATTAGACTATGACTAGATAATGAACTCCTCCGAAGACAGTCAGTAACATGACCATGTACTTCGTAAAGTGCTGCTTAAGATGACAGTATATAAATACATTCTACTGTATATAAATACATATTAGATTATGATTATGGTAGGATTAGATTGTGAGCTTCTCTGAGGACAATTAGTGGCATTACTATGTAGTGTAATGTGCTTCAGAATGTCATTGCTATATAAATACATAATAATAACAATAATAATAATAATGTAAGACATTAGACTATGACCATGGTAGGATTAGATTATGACCTCCTCTGTGGACTGTCGGTGACATGACTATGCTCTCTGTTAAGCGCTGTAGAAGATGACAGCGCAATATAAATAAATAGCAATTATTATTATATGGTAGGATTAGATTGTGAGCTCCTCTGAGGACAGTCAGTGACATGACTATGTACTCTGTAAAGTGCTGCAGAAGATGTCAGTGCTATATAAATGCATAATAATAATATGGTAGGACATTTTACTAGGACTATGGTAGGATTAGGTTGTGAGCTCCTCTGAGGACAGACAGTGACATGACTATGTACTCTGTAAAGTGCTACAGAAGATGTAAGTGCTATATTAACACATAATAAACTATGACTATGGTAGGATTTGTTCAGATCAATGAAATTGATCCATTCTTTGAAACAATTCCATCATTTCTGATCAAATTGGATATAGGCTTTCCTTCCATAAGTGGACCAGGACAATCAGTCATCCAGATAATAGTATTAATAGCCATTTTATGGTAGCCATACGTCTAGTGATGATGGGCAGATTCGACTAAAAGACAAATCTCTCTCTGATCTAATCTGATTAGAGAGAGATCTGTCAGCTGCCCATACACTGCAGGCCAATTCCTGATCAACTTCAGCATGAAATCTCTTGGAAATCGGCCAAGCCAGCTGCATCCTCCACCTGTCGCTGTGTGTATGAATGTGTTTGTGTGTAATGTATAAACGTGCTGTAATATGCATTTACAGTGGGTTGCAAAAGTATTCGGCCCCCCTTGAAGTTTTCCACACTTTGTCATATTACTGCCACAAACATGCATCAATTTTATTGGAATTCCACATGAAAGACCAATACAAAGTGGTGTACATGTGAGAAGTGGATCGAAAATCATACATCATTCCAAACATTTTTTACAAGTCAATAACTGCAAAGTGGTATGTGCGTAATTATTCGGCCCCCTGAGTCAATACTTTGTAGAACCACCTTTTGCTGCAATTACAGCTGCCAGTCTTTTAGGGTATGTCTCTACCAACTTTGCACATCTAGAGACTGAAATCCTTGCCCATTCTTCTTTGCAAACCAGCTCCAGTCAGATTAGATGGACAGCGTTTGTGAACAGCAGTTTTCAGATCTTGCCACAGATGCTCGATTGGATTTAGATCTGGACTTTGACTGGGCCATTCTAACACATGGATATGTTTTGTTTTAAACCATTCCATTGTTGCCCTGGCTTTATGTTTAGGGTCATTGTCCTGCTGGAAGGTGAACCTCCGCCCCAGTCTCAAGTCTTTTGCAGTCTCCAAGAGGTTTACTTCCAAGTTTGCCCTGTATTTGGCTCCATCGATCTTCCCATCAACTCTGACCAGCTTCCCTGTCCCTGCTGAAGAGAAGCACCCCCAGAGCATGATGCTGCCACCACCATATTTGACAGTGGGGATGGTGTGTTCAGGGTGATGTGCAGTGTTAGTTTTCTGCCACACATAGGCCTCAATTCACTAAGCTTTATCAAACACCTTACCGAACGGTTGATAATTTACCCCATGGGTAAAATCTCATTTTGAATTCACTAAGGTGTTATATATTTATCGAATGTTTTATCGATAAAATGTTCAATAAATCTATAATACCTTAGTGAATTCAAAATGAGATTTTACCCATGAGGTAAATTATCAAACGTTCGGTAAAGTGTTTGATAAAGCTTAGTGAATTGAGGCCATAGCGTTTTGCATTTTGGCCAAAAAGTTCCATTTTGGTCTCATCTGACCAGAGCACCTTCTTCCACATGGTTGCTGTGTCCCTACATGGCCTGTGGCAAACTGCAAACGGGACTTCTTATGCTTTCTGTTAACAATGCCTTTCTGCTTGCCACTCTTCCATAAAGGCCAACTTTGTACAGTGCATGACTAATAGTTGTCCCATGGATAGAGTCTCCCACCTGAGCTGTAGATCTCTGCAGCTCGTCCAGAGTCACCAGGGGCCTCTTGACTGCATTTCTAATCAGCGCTCTCCTTGTTCGGCCTGTGAGTTTAGGTGGATGGCCTTGTCTTGGTAGGTTTACAGTTGTGCCATACTCCTTCCATTTCTGAATGATCGCTTGAACAGTGCTCTGTGGGACGTTCAAGGCTTTGGAAATCTTTTTGTAGCCTAAGCCTGCTTTAAATTTCTCAATAACTTGATCCCTCACCTGTCTTGTATGTTCTTTGGACTTCACGTGTTGTTTCTCCCAATATTTTCTTAGACAACCTCTGAGGCCCTCACAGAGCAGCTGTATTTGTACTGACATTAGATTACACACAGGTGCACTCTATTTAGTCATTAGCACTCATCAGGCAATGTCTATAGGCAACTGACTGCACTCAGGTCAAAGGGGGCCAAATAATTATGCACACACCACTTTGCAGTTATTTATTTGTAAAAAATGTTTGGAATCATGTATGATTTTCGTTCCACTTCTCATGTGTACACCACTTTGTGTTGGTCTTTCATGTGGAATTCCAATAAAATTGATTCATGTTTGTGGCAGTAATATGACAAAATGTAGAAAACTTCAAGGGGGCCGAATACTTTTGCAACCCACTGTATACATTAGCTGTCCTGTGTCGCGGTGGTTGTCCACCTTCCACCTCTCTTTAATTATCGGTATAAACGCTGCTGGCATAGCACGTGTGTGACGTCACATGCCAGTGTGCTGTGTGCCAGCAGCGTGTATGCAGATAATTGAAGAGAGGTGGAAGATGGACGGCCACCGCGACACAGGACAGCTATTGTATGAATGCACATTACAGCATGTTTATACATTACATACAGAAACGCATTGTGGGAACAGCATCTGGGGTTTCGTTGCGTTTGACACTTATCCCGATATTGCACGCCATTACCGCTGTGCACCCGATCTAGCAAGTCAGCCCTACATCTTGCAGCGCGTCCAATCAACTAATATGACCAACTTCAGCCGAAGTTGTTCGCCTTGTCTGTCGGGCATGCACTTTGCGGCACCGATTTTCATCCGATTCTGATAATCAAATCGAATAGTCGTTCGGCCACCAAGTTGCCTGATGTATGACCACCTTTACGAGTGACGCAATTATAGGATGCTTTTGGAGAGGAAGATATTTGAGAGAAGGAAATATAGAGAGGCAGGGAGTAAAAAGATTAGAGACTGGAAGTGGGGGGTGGGGAAGAGGAGGTAAAGGAGAGATCTTGCAAGAGAAGGGAGGAATGTAGAGTAACAGGGGGAATGAGAGATGGGAGAGAAAAGAAGGGGGGAATGGATGTTAGTGGCATAGGAGACAGCATTTTCACAGCCCTGAAACAGTGCCTGCAGTCTCCTGGACACTCACTCCAGATGGGGTACTTGTATCATATACAGGAGGCAGCAGCATTAGAGAAACGGACACAAGAAGCAGGAACAGGCAGCGTGTGCAGGAATTGGGCAGAATCTCTGCATGTGCTGCTGGGCACACACTTCTCCCCCCTTCCCCCGAATAGCTAGCTACCTGCTTGCTGAATCAGACAGCCTCATCTTTGATTTTCCCGGGTCCTCTTTCCACTGCTCAGCCCCGCCCCTCAGTGTCACAGAGGAGAGAAGTAAAGAGGCGCTCTCCTCTGTGGGTGCTTGCAGCAAAGACTGGAGAACAGCTGCTTCCCTCCCTGGCCTCCGCTGAGCTCCATTACATGTAAATATCACGCTGGGCTGGAGCCTTTGAACTTTGCTGCCCCAGCCCAGCATCACATGGGGGGCGGAGCTACCCTGACACAGCCCAGCCTGAGCCTGCAGCAGCCTCTCAGCCAGGGGAGTAACTATAGCTCCTGCTGCACCTGCAACTGCAGTTGGGTCCAGAGCTCATGGGGGGCCCGTCTATGCCAGCTGCCTACTAGTCTAGTATGACTAGTTCCTGGCTGCTAGCAGCGGCGAGGGTGGATGGCAGGAGAAGCCGGAAAGTGTGATTGGTGACTGTGGCGTCAGAGCTGAAGTCCTGACATGTTTGAATTCCTGCTGGCAGCATGTACGGTTGAGTGCAGGAAAGATTATGGGTGGGCTCTGGACTCAGCATCAGCTGCATATATTGTATTCTTCGGCAGCTGGCAGAGAGAGAGAAGCCCCGGAGAGCTGAGTGCAGCGAGTATGAAAATGACTGATCAGCGCTGATCACTCAGCTCACCTCTGACCTTTCTCTTGGCCATGTCTTCTGCGCTGCTGCTGTTGTATGCTCCACACTTTTTACCCAGGAAACAGGTAATTAACCACTTAAGGACCGCAGTCTTTTCACCCCTTAAGGACCAGAGCCTTTTTTCCATTCAGACCACTGCAGCTTTATTGGTTTATTGCTCAGTCATACAAGCTACCATCTAAATGAATTTTACCTCCTTTTCTTGTCACTAATACAGCTTTCTTTTGGTGCTATTTGATTGCTGCTGCGATTTTTACTTTTTATTATATTCATCAAAAAAGACATGAATTTTGGCAAAAAAATGATTTTTTTTAACTTTCTGTGCTGACATTTTTCAAATAAAGTAAAATTTCTGTATACATGCAGCGCGAAAAATGTGGACAAACATGCTTTTGATAAAAAAAAAAAACCCATTCAGTGTATATTTATTGGTTTGGGTAAAAGTTATAGCGTTTACAAACTATGGTGCAAAAATTGAATTTTCCCATTTTGAAGCATCTCTCTCATTTCTGAGCACCTGTCAGGTTTCATGAGGTGCTAGAATTCCAGGATAGTATAAATACCCCCCAAATGACCCCATTTTGGAAAGAAGACACCCTAAAGTATTCACTAAGAGGCATGGTGAGTTCATAGAAGATTTTATCTTTTGTCACAAGTTAGCGGAAAATGACACTTTGTGACAAAAAATAAAAATAAAAAAAGGTTTCCATTTCTGCTAACTGGTGACAAAAAAAAAATGAAATCTGCCACGGACTCACCATGCCCCTCTCTGAATACCTTGAAGTGTCTAGGTTCCAAAATGGGGTCATTTGTGGGGTGTGTTTACTGTCCTGGCATTTTGGGGGGTGCTAAATTGTAAGCACCCCTGTAAAGCCTAAAGGTGCACATAGGACTTTGGGCCACTTAGCGCACCTAGGCTGCAAAAGAAATGTCACACATGTGGTATCGCCTTACTCAGGAGAAATAGTATAATGTGTTTTGGGGTGTATTTTTACACATACCCATGATGGGTGGGAGAAATATCTCTGTAAATGAGATTTCTTTTGATTTTTTTACACACAATTGTCCATTTACAGAGATATTTCTCCCACCCAGCATGGGTATGTGTAAAAATACACCCCAAAACACATTATACTACTTCTCCTGAGTACGGCGATACCACATGTGACACTTTTTGCACCCTAACTGCGCTAAGGGGCCCAAAGTCCTATGAGTACCTTTAGGATTTCACAGGTCATTTAGAGGCATTTATTTTCTAGACTACTCCTCACGGTTTAGGGCCCCTAAAATGCCAGGACAGTATAGGAACCCTACAAGTGACCACATTTTAGAAAGAAGACACCCCAAGGTATTCCGTTAGTAGTATGGGGAGTTCATAGAAGATTTCATTTTTTTTTCACAAGTTAGCGGAAATTGATTTTTATTGTTTTTTTCACAAAGTGTCATTTTCCACTAACTTGTGACAAAAAATAAAATCTTCTATGAATTCCCCATACACCTAATTGAATACCTTGGGGTGTCTTCTTTCTAAAATGGGGTCACTTGTGGGGTTCCTATAATGCCCTGGCATTTTAGGGGCCCTAAACCGTGAGGAGTAGTCTAGAAACCAAATGCCTCAAAATGACCTGTGAGATTCTAAAGGTACTCATAGGACGTTGGGCCTCTTAGCGCACCCAGGTTGCAAAAAAGTGCCACACATGTGGTATCGCCGTACTCAGGAGAAGTAGTATAATGTGTTTTGGGGTGTATTTTTACACATACCCATGCTGGGTGGGAGAAATATCTCTGTAAATTAAAATGTTTTGATTTTTTTACACACAATTGTCCCTTTACAGAGATATTTCTCCCACCCAGCATGGGTATGTGTAAAAATACACCCCAAAAAACATTATACTACTTCTCCTGAGTACGGCGATATCACATGTGTGACACTTTTTTGCAGCCTAGGTGCGCTAAGGGGCCCAACGTCCTATTCACAGGTCATTTTGAGGCATTTGGTTTCTAGACTACTCCTCACGGTTTAGGGCCCCTAAAATGCCAGGGCAGTATAGAAACCCCACAAGTGACCTCATTTTAGAAAGAAGACACCCCAAGGTATTCCGTTAGGTGTATGGTGAGTTCATAGAAGATTTTATTTTTTGTCACAAGTTAGTGGAAAATGACACTTTGTGAAAAAAAAACAATACAAATCAATTTCCGCTAACTTTTGACAAAAAATAAAATCTTCTATGAACTCGTCATACACCTAACGGAATACCTTGGGGTGTCTTCTTTCTAAAATGGGGTCACTTGTGGGGTTCCTATACTGCCCTGGCATTTTAGGGGCCCAAAACCACGAGGAGTAGTCTGGAAACCTAATGCCTCAAAATGACTGTTCAGGGGTATAAGCATCTGCAAATTTTGATGACAGGTGGTCTATGAGGGGCCGAATTTTGTGGAACCGGTCATAAGCAGGGTGGCTTCTTAGATGACAGGTTGTATTGGCACTGAAGTGCAGGAATGTTCTCAAATCGTGACCTGGACATGGCAATTAAGTCGTACCAGCAGTAATCAGAAAAAAAATTTCTGTCACTGCGGTGGGGCGGGTGAGGGTTTGGCCGGGTGATCAGAAGCCCGCAGGGGGCATATTAGGGCCTGATCTGATGGGTAGCAGTGACAGGGGGTGACGGGGTGGTTGATAGGTGATCAGTAGGTGATTACAGAGGAGAATATATGCAAGCAATGCACTGGCGAGTTGATCAGAGGGGGTCTGGGGGGCTAATTGAGGGTGTGGGCGGGTGATTGGGTGCCCGCAAGGGGCAGATTAGTGTCTGATCTGATGGGTAGCAGTGACAGTTGGTGACGGGGTGATTGATGGGTGATCAGTGGATGATTAGAGGGGAGAACAGATGTAAACAATGCACTTTCGGAGGTGATCTGAGGGTGGGTCTGCACGCAATCTGAGGGTGTGGGTGGGTGATCAGGTGCCCACAAAAGGCAGGTTAGGGTCTGATCTGATGGGTGGCAGTGACAAGTGGTGACAGGGGGTGATTGATGGGTGATTGACAGGTGATCAGTGGGTGATTATAGGGAAGAATAGATGTATACAGTACACAGGGGGGAGGGTCTAGGGAGGATCTGAGGGTGTGGGGGGGGGGGGTGTTCAGGAACCTCCAGGGGGCAGTTTAGGACCTAATCTAAAAAATAGCGTTGAGATAGTGACAGGGAGTGATTAATGGGTGATTAGGGGGGTGATTGGGTGCAAACAGGTGTCTGAGGGGTGGGCAGGGGGGGGTCTGATGGGTGCAGTGGGCGATCAGGGGGCAGGATCAGTGTGCTTGGGTACTTACTAGGAGGGCTGCAACCTGCCCTGGTGGTCCCTCAATCACTGGGACCACCAGGGCAGGAGGCAGCCTGTATAATACGCTTTGTATACATTACAAAGTGTATTATCCGCTTTACATGCGGCAGATCGGGGGTTAACAACCCGCCGCCGCTGCTAATTGGCTGGAGGGTTGACGTCGCGGGCGGGCACATCCAGCGTGCGATCCCCGGCCAGCTAGTCCGCAACGAGCCGCCGACGATCGGCGTATTGCGGTCATTGCGGGCTCCACTTTGCCGCCGCCCCCCCTAGGTAGGGGCGGTCAGCAAGTGGTTAAAATCACAATCCAGTAAAATATATATATAGAGAGAGAGAGAGAGAGAGAGATAGAGATCTATATATATATAGAGATCTATATATATATATCGATCTATATATATATAGATAGATAGATAGATAGATAGATAGATAGATAGATAGATAGATAGATAGATAGATAGATAGATAGATAGATCTATATATAGATATATATATATATCTATATATAGGTGGTTGGGGGGAGATCTGGATATAAAAAGATTTTTATTTACACTAAAATCGCACAGCCTGTCACGGCTGCAGGCTGTGCGTCTCTCCCTGTCACACAAGATCCACAGTGACAGGGAGAGGGAGGCGGAACGGCAACTATGTTGCCTTTCGGAGGGTGATCGCTGTGATTGGCTCACAGCGATCACACGGCAGGGAGCCAATCCGTGACGGCTCCTGCCGATACCCGGAAGCCTTAGCTGTCATAAGACAGCTAAGTGCAGCCGGTTCGGTGCGCGCGATCGCGGCGGGGAGCGGCGGCGCCGGTGATAGAGATCTACGCCCTGCCAGCCAGGAGCCCATCAAAACAGGGCGTAGATCTCTATCACTGCGGCCCGCAAATGGTTAAACCATCCAAAGTGGTTGCCCTCTCTCCTCCCCCACCAGCAGCAAAGGGAATCTATTTAAAGTTTACTCTCGGTGTAGTTGTGCTTATTTTGATGGATTCCTGCAACTTGCTTGTGAGTTCTTTCTCTCCCCTTTCACAAAGCTGATGACTGTCTGCATGTTTTTCTCATTTATGTGCATCTCTCACATGTCTCTCCCTTTACATGTCTCTTTATGTTTTTGTGTGCCTTTCTCACTCTCCTTGTGTTTCTCTATTAGTTTGGTACATTCCCATGCATGTGTCCCCTTTTCTGTCACTCTTACTACTAGGGTTGAGTGTTCGAATTTGGGACAGCATTCCAAATGCTTAGAATCTGAATCTTTACATATTTGGATGGAGGTGGGGGGGATTTAATTCACCCTTTATGCTGCCTGTGCCCGCTGTGCTCCACGATTCTTCCTCCATCCCAGCCAAAAGGAGGAAGTGACAGAGAGCTGGAACGCAATTTTGAGCGCAGCGGGCAGCAATAAGGCTGAGTTCACAACCCCTGCTGCGGTAATGTAATGATTCATATTCTGATCCAGAGCATTTGTAATGCTGTTCCAAATTTGAACACTTATCCTTATTCGCCACTCACAATGTCACTGTCTCTCCCTCTCTGTCAGCTCCTGTCCCTTTTGTGGCTTTCTATTCCTCTATGTATCACTACCCCACCTCTGTCAATCCATCCATCCCTCTCCTCCATCAAGTGGCTGTTTTTAGTCTTGCACACACACTACATGAAACGCAGCTGAGGTGGTTGGTAACGTTGCCGATATTTTACTACAGCTAACCCTAACTCTCACAGAGAACTCTCTCTGCTCTGATACCTAACCCCAGCCCTACACCCAACCCTCCCTCCTCCCCAAGCTGATGACTAACCCCGCTAAATTTTGGTCGCCTTCATTGGTTATAGTTAAAAATTTCAAGTGTAGCAGGTACCGAAATTTCCATTTACAATATTACTATGGGTGGCTATGGTGGCGGTCAAATTTCCTGCTTTCAGAGGGGGCCCCATCCAAAAGTTTTGCAGGGGGCCCCAGAGATTCCTAGTTACGCCCCTGTTGTCAGCGTGACTGACCCAAACGCTGAGAGGAGAATCTTTGTGCTGCAGGCAGGGATTTGTTCACCCCAGAGGTGGAGGGGGGGCCCACCGGAGATGTGGAGGCAGGGCCTCCCGAGCAAATCATCGGTTCTTTGGTGGGTCAGTACGAGCCTAAACTCATGTTTTATTCCTGTTGCATCCCCTGTATTACACTGCGATTACATACCCCCATTCTATGGGCCTCTAGTGGTCCCCCCCCCCCCCCCACCCCATACCCCCTTACTCTGGTGGTCTAAAGGTCTTTCCCACTCCAGTTATAGCTTCCACTGGTAGTCTACTTGCACCCCCCTCCACCACCACCTTTCCCCTTTTATTGCTTTCCCATGTCCATGCAGAGATCAGCAGGTGGTAAGTGTCTTCTCACTTCTCCCCTTTTATTCAGTGGTCGCAGTGGGTTGTACTAAAGCCAGCTTCTGGTATAGCCTGTACGGAGTCCTGGCTTGATGACATCAAGCCAATTCCTGCTACATGCTAGTGCAGAAGGCTGGCTGCAGTACATGTCATGGGAGAGCATCAATCACTGCAGGAGAGGGTACTTGCCAGCATTGCTTCCTGCTGCTGATCTCTGGCAAAGGGGAAGGGGAGGGGACATCAGACACCAGGGTGGGATACCCTTGTTAGTCCCATACATGTCCTGTAGGGTGATGAGCACAGGCGTGTGGTAGTACAGATACTGTGGTCATTGCACTACAGGCTAATATTTACCACCTTCTGTCGAAACTAGTGGCAGAAGGTAAGTAAACTATAGTTCCGCAACAGATTGTTAAATAGAATCTGTATTGTTAAAATCGCTCAAAAGTAAACATACCAGTGCGTTAGGGGACATCTCCTATTACCCTCTGTCACAATTTCGCCGCTCCTCGCCGCATTAAAAGTGGTTAAAAACAGTTTTAAAAAGTTTGTTTGTAAACAAACAAAATGGCCACCAAAACAGGAAGTAGGTTGATGAATAGTATGTCCACACATAGAAAATACATCCATACATAAGCAGGCTGTATACAGCATTCCTTTTGAATCTCAAGAGATCATTTGTGTGTTTCTTTCCCCCATGCACTGAAGTTTCAGGCTGCTCTTTTCTTCCTGCAAACAGCTTTGTCCTTGTTGTAATTCCTCAGTATGTGAAAGCCCAGCCAGCTCAGAGGAGGATTTATCCAGCTGATTAGAGCAGCTTCTCTCTTCTCTCTTATCTAAATAACACACAGGCAGTGTGCATAGAGGGGCCAGAAAGGGTGAGTTCATAGCAGAACCACAACACTGAAGAACTTGGCAGCCTTCCAGACACAGGCCGACAAGTCTGACAGGGGAAAGATACATTGATTTATTACAGAGACTGTCATAGTAGAAATTGCTGCAGTTAGCCAGAACACATTAGAATAGCTTTTGGAACATGTAGGATGATAAAAAACAGGATGCAATTTTTGTTACGGAGTCTCTTTAAAGAAAAGGTCTGAGTCTACATTTCTCATTGCCTGTATGTAACTTGTAAAAATTGGACACTGCAGTGTGTTTTATTTTTTATTCCAGGAAGAAGCTAGGAGGGATGCTCTGAAGCAGAGAGCGGAGCAGAGTGTACATTCCGAGGAGCCAATGTGGGAGGAGGAAGAAGGTGAGCACATGCTTTTACACCTAGCCCATCCTCTTATGTCAGGGCTTCCAGAATGTACGGCTGAATCGGAGACAAAACTCTAAGTTGACCATACATCAGATGTTTTGGCTGAACAACCATCCAATTTGATTATTATAACTGGAATTGGATGAAAATTGGTGCCGCCAAGTGCATGCCCGATTGACAATGCAACCAGTTTTTGCTTTATTACCCACTCTGTTTCTAAAGATTGCGTGCTACACCTTATGGACCAGAGCAACACTAACACCACCACCACCTTCAGGAACGCAGATGTGGCCATAGTTACAGAGACCGCCAAAGCCTCAACCTGCATTGCAGCGGCCCGTCCCCAGCTTTGCAGCCAACGATTAGGCCACGGCTGCAGAGTTGGTAGTGGCCCACAGCAACGCAGATAGGCGTTGGCCAGAGCCTTTGGCGGACACTTTGAAAAATAAAAACACCTGGGCCTAACTCAGAGGGGGAGGCAGCGTGATCCCCATCCTGGAGGGACGATGCAAGGACAGGTAAGTATTTAACCCTGTGACAACCTCCCCCACTTCCAATCCTCCATCATTTAGACAGAATCTAATCTTAGCCCACGTCACCTTAGGGTCTACTTGATGGGCGGAGATTGCCTTTGAAAATCTTCCCTGCCAGTGCCCTAGCGTGGTCTGACGTAGGCAGTGATTGCCGAAACACGTCATCACGCTAGAGGCACATCTTTTACCGGGATACGCCCCCACCCCCATGCAAGCGGACTTTCCTGTCCATAGGAAGCCTGGCGGTTTACGCCTGCATTAGTAGATGGAAGACGGCTCCTGTGATATGCATGTATTGGTTTTAATCCTGTAAGTAGGAACTTTTTTGCGCTATTAAAACACTATCTGGGAACACGCTATGGAGCGCTCTTTTTCGTTTTAGATTCTGTACACATCCCTCATTGAAGAGCAGCTCAAGTGACATGTGCTAGAAAGTTTATTTTGGTGGATTTGCCTTGCATTGTAGGAGCGTGTGACAATATTGCTTGTTGTGATTTACATCATTTAGACAGAGCCTGTCATGAGTATGGGGGAAGGGGGGGGGGGGGGGCGCACCTATAGCTGGCCAACCTGTACTGGGGCACATACTGCACTTAACCTTCTGGGCGGTATGCCCGACACTGTGTCAGGCATACCACTTTCAGCTTGTTTTTTCTTACCTGACACAGTGTCAGCTATACCGCTCAGGAGGGTAAAGCAAATGTAAACTAAGGGCTGGTTCACATTGGGGCGATTCTTTTGCGCTTTGCTGATCGCCGCTGCTACAATGTATCCCTATGGATACATTCACACTGCAGCGGTTGCGATCTCCATTCATTGCAAACGCGCTGCATGAAGCATTTTGAGGGTGATTATGCTGTGATTCTCGTTCTATTAAATGGGAATCACAAGCGCAAAGCACGCAAGAATCGCGAGGCTTTTTGTTGAAATCACAATTGTGAGCCGAACGCAGTCGTGGGCTCCTGGCGCTCCGAGTGCCGAGTGTGAACTAGCTCTAAGGATAAACTCCTGAGATCATCGATTCAGGGCCCATTCACACTAGAAGTGCTTTTCTGAGCGTTTTGTGATTGATTAGCGGTTTTTAAAATTGCTCCCATTCACTTTCATTAAAATCATGGTAAAAATACGCAATCGAGAAATCGTAGCAATTTTTCTGTGATTTTTTTTTTTACTGTGATTTTAATGAAAGTAAATGGGAGCGATTTTAAAGCCTGCCTCAATGTGATGCACCATGATTGACTGGTGCATGGATGGGGGTGTGCTCTTGCTAATGTTCTGTGTATAGGCCCTATGCAATGTGCCATGATTGGTTGGCGCATGCTTTTGGGCATGGTTGTGATGCCGCTTTTTTCCCTTATGCGGTTCCCCATCAGGTCTACTGGTGAAGTGCGTGCAGAGATTAATAAGAGCTTTAATTATTACGTGGTGCCTACCCCTTACGGACTTCTCTAATGATTACTTGATGGCATGATCATATCATCTGACCACTCCATCATCCCTCCACCTCCCTGCATAGCAATAGAACGTTGTCAGCTGTACAGCTAACTCCGCGACTATGTAGCCCAGCGATGTTGCTCGCGAGATCGTGTCCTGATCTGTTACAGGCAACATCAGTTAGCCTGTGTGTACCCTTGTATGCGAATGAATTTATACAGATATGAGTTGCTGAAATCAATGCTTTATTCCTCAATTTTCCTAGCCTCCACTCAATTTTTTTCCTATTTGTTCGATTTAAAAACTGACCCATGTACAGCCACATTCAGATTTGGGTGGCAAATCAGTATTGGCCATAATGAGGCTGTCAAGACTGAGGTGGTGTTAAGGATAAAAGAATAAGCATAGGTAATGGGGATGGGTATGAAGGGTTTATAAAGTTTTAAAGTACCCTTACATTTTTTATAAATTACACCTAGAATTTAAAATGTACTCAGAATGAAGGCTGTCAAAGGTCACATCATCTGATCTGATATCTGATATCAAATGGTGCATAGTGATAGGCCAAGCATACATATATTGTTATTTTATCTGATCTATATATGGCTAGCTTATCAAAGCTTTTCTTTCCTACTTTGTTTCTCTAGAGGAATTTATTGGATCAGGATCACCACGTGGTATTGGCAGCATTGAGGAGACATTTAGGATATCTTTACCCGCCATTCCAGTCCTTAATGTGGAAAGCAGTTCTGAGGAGCCAAATGTTCAGTGTAAAGAACCTGTTTGTGTCACTAGTCCCTCAGAAAGCAGTGAAAGCATCTCCCCTATTACTCAGATTGACAACCCAGCATACCATGGACCTAAATCTCCAACTGAACCATCTCCCAGCCCAACTGCAGGAACTGATGCATTGCAGGAAGATAAACCAGACGGGTCTTTGAGCCAAGTCTCTGAGGAACAGCCAGTGGCCAAACTAAATACACAAAGCTCTGTTCGAAAAGATGAACAGCCCTCTGATTTACGGGTGTTCGAACTCAATAGTGACAGTGGCAAATCTACACCTTCTAACAATGGTCAGAAAGGTGGGTAGCAAAAGCAGTTTGTCAATTATATTATTTAAAGAGACACTGAAGCGAAAAAAAAAGTTATGATATAATGAATTGGTTGTGTAATACGGATAATTACTACAATTTTAGTAGCAAAGAAAGTATTCTAATATTTTTAGTTTCAGTTATATAGTGTTTTTTTATTACATTGCATCATTCTCTAATATTTGCAGTTTAGACACTTCTCAGCAGTCTAAATGGGTTCAAAAGTTCACTAGCCTTCTCTGTAAAATCTTCCCTGCAGAGGGAAAAAAAAGCTACATTGTCTTTTAAAACTTATCTTAAGTGTCTGGCAGAAATCTCTGTGACTTTGTCGTGGAGCTGAATGGCTAATTTGCATAGATGACAACTGGAGTTTCTTAGCTCTTACTTTACTGGAAACAATATTAGACTTATGTCTCTGCTGCTAATGTTTTTTTTTTTCTTAGCTGTACTACACATACAAATCATTATAGCATAATTTTTTTTTCGCTTCGGTGTCTCTTTTTAAGTCCCTGACATGATTATTTTAAGTAATTTTTGGAGTTTTATTTAGCTACTAGGTGTATTTCAAAAACATTTGCTTTTCTACTTGCAGGTTCCAGTACAGATGTTAGCGAGGACTGGGAAAAGGACTTTGACATGACAGAAGAGGAAGTACAACTAGCTTTGTCTCGTGTAGAGGTGACTGGAGAGGTGGGTATTTCTAGTCTTCTTGTCGTTGTCAACATAGAATCTAGCTTTATTTTGTATTCGGTGGCAGTTTGGCACACAAAAGGTTTCCTTAACCACCTGAGCGGTCTGGACGAGCTCAGCTCGTCCAACACCGCCGGAGGCTGCCGCTCAGGCCCTGCTGGGCCGATTTTCATCAAATAAAAAGCAGCACACGCAGCCGGCACTTTGCCAGCCGCGTGTGCTGCCTGATCGCCGCCGCTCTGCGGCGATCCGCCGCGAGCAGCGGCGAAAGATGGTCCCCCCAGCCGCCTGAGCCCAGCGTAGCCGGAACAAAAAGTTCCGGCCAGCGCTAAGGGCTGGATCGGAGGCGGCTGACGTCAGGACGTCGGCTGACGTCGATGACGTCACTCCGCTCGTCGCTATGGCGACGATGTAAGCAAAACAAGGAAGGCCGCTCATTGCGGCCTTCCTTGTTTATTCTGGGCGCCGGAGGCGATCGGAAGAACGCCTCCGGAGCGCCCTCTAGTGGGCTTTCATGCAGCCAACTTTCAGTTGGCTGCATGAAATAGTTTTTTTTTTTATTTAAAAAAAACCCTCCCGCAGCCACCCTGGCGATTTAATCAGAACGCCAGGGTGGTTAAAGAGAACCCGAGGCGGGGTTCTAGGAATGAAATCCCAATACAGAGGCTGGGTCTGCCTAAAGAGCCCAGCCTCTGTTGCTATTTAGCTTCCCCCTAAGCCCCCCCTGCGCTCAGCGAGACCCCATAATTCACAGCCGTGCTGTGCGGTTGTGTTTATCTTTGTAACGTCAGTCTCCGCTCTCCCCCGCCTCCTGCAGAGCTCCAGTCCCTGCCCGCGTGCCTTCCCTCCAATCAGCGAGGAGGGAAGGGACATAGGCGGGGACCGGAGCGATGCAGGAGGCGGGGGAGAGCGGAGACTGGCATTACAAAGATTAACTCTAGGTTCTTCTTGCCACTTTGGCTCTGATTTCACCCCCTGCACTGCATCCTAGAAGTTCTCATGCCAATCTAAAATCCTGTGGCCACACCACCCACTGGTAGACTAGTATGAGGGAGGTTAGTAGCTATAACAGTAGCCCACCCATCTGCTTCCAGTTGGGGTGAAAGAAAGGTGTGATTGGCATGTAATAACAGCTGCAGTGCAGTCTTCCTGAAGGTAAACCGCAGATTCACAGCACACACTTTATTGTGCCAGTTTCCACAGGATAATCCAACAATTGTTTCGGGTCCGCACAGGGTCCCCCTTTATCAAGGCATGTGGTTACCACATGCCTTGATAAAGGGGACCCTGTGCGGCCCCAAAAACAATTGTTGGATTATCCTGTGGAAACTGGCACAATAAAATGCGTGCTGTGAATCTGCGGTGTGCTGGTAATATCTGCGAACTGTATCTGACTGTGGCACTGCCTATGCCACTTTACCAAGCACCCCAAAACAAAAGACGGTGTGCCAACTTCACTTTGTGAGTTTTGCTTCCTACTTCCTGGAGGTAAAGACCTGCCTGGAAGCTCCAATGTCATATCATCGCTGGGTCTGCAAAGGAGGGGGAGAGTGTTCCTCAGCGCTTGGAATAAGGGCTGGGGCAAAAACAAAAGTAGTGTGTAGACTTAAACATAATTACTTTGTGATTTTATTTACAAAGTTATAATAACAGTTGAACTTGCTACAGATTTGTCAAACTAAGCTTTAAAAATAAAATGTGTCAAATGTTCTATCCTCAATTAGGGAAGACTGTGAAATAGAAAAAAAAAATCTATTCAGAAGTTTTGCAGTAACATCTCAAAAACAGCACTTCCTTACATCTTTAGCAGCTCAAAAAGTACTTGTACAGCATGTGACTTGGGGACCAACAGCCCCTTCTGAGAAATGTAACCAATATCTTCCTAGATAGATCACTTGGCAACAACAGCAGTGTGCAGATCCGTGATTAGTTTTAGGTAGAGTTAGGAGTAAGCTACAACATACCAGGATTTTACTACTCTATATCTGAGAAATGCATTTGCTTTATGTTCTTGATAACATGGCTACTGGGAAAGGGAGCATATTCTCATTGGGAACACAGACAGTAGTAAAAATCTCACAGGTGTATCCCATTTTGTAGAGATTTTGTTTCAAATCTTGATCTCCATGACTGTCCAAATATGAGATATAGGTTAAACATGACAGAGGTTGTAACCATTGCCCAGTCTGTTCATAACAGAACAAGCTGATTACACTTCCACTATAAATAAACAGCCATTAATCTAGTCCAGTACAAAGAGGTAGATGGAAGTCCAAGAGAGTGGACTTTATTAGCATGAGGCTTGGTAACAAAAAAATCTAAGTGTAATATACTGTTTTATTAACAGGAAGGACTTGAAAGTTTGGTACTGCTATTATATTGTACATGTTGGGCTGCTTTCTTTATTTGACCTACTCACTGCTTTAAAGAATTTGTAGTGATGTGTTTGCCTTTGGCCTGCTGGTCTTTTACAATTTTTATTGTATAATGCCACAGAGAATGCATATGTTTGTCCCAGTTCATACTGCATTAAAAATGGTCCATTTTATCAAAACTAAACGCACCAATCCTAACAGAGGTGAATGGATCCTATGTTAATCAATAGAATCTGTTTATATTGCTCTATTAGAACAGATCCGTTTGGTACAGTCCACTGAATGGACCGCAAGTTTGGTGAGGCTGCGATAAATCCGGAGTGACGGAAGCGTTGCATTGACCTCGCAGCAAAACGGAGGGTCACGGATGAAAAACTGATTCCACGGATCAGTTTTCATTTGTGCAGTGTGAACCGGGCCTGAGTCAGATAATATATGTAATTTATAAAAGGGCGCATTTAGCTTTAAGCAACATAAATCCTTAGGAATGCCATTCTTTTTTTTTGACAATTGCATGGACTGGTACAGTGTACTTTACAACTTGAGTGTAAAGTATAGTGATAACAGTTTAGTTGTTGACTACTTACTATATGCTCCTGCATACCGATCTGCACATGTGTATCTGGGAGGGAAGGGTCTGCAGAGAAATTCGGGTCCTGTAATGGGAATCTTTATAAAGGGGGGACTACAATAGAGGCACTTGGAGAAATTGGCTTCATGATCCTGTCTGCACTGTATCCCTAAAAGAACTCCTTGGTAGTGAACTGACTTGTAGTCTCAGAGAGATGATCCCTCGCTGACAGCGTCACAAGCAAAATCCACCTGTAGCTGAATGATTGATAAGCTTTTCACTTCTGTGGTGGAAAAGGCGTCATAATAGGATGAAGCATTTCTGACAGCAATTAAGCGAGGGAGTGCTGTTATTTAGCTGTGGGCACGTATTACTTATAATTTCACATGTGTGGTGAATCATCTCTAAGTGGGAATGTCTGCTGATTGAAGGACAGTAAACTGGCTCTGTTTTTAAGAACCCTAATATACAATTAAATTGTTCTGAGCAGATTTTATGCAAATAAGTATTTTATATATTTGCATACTTTATATTTACCGTAAAGGTACCGTATAGTGATACTAAAGGAAGTAAATAAAATACACCCCCACGTAGAACACAAACTGTACTTACAACCAGTACCATCTGTGACCGGATGCTCATTAGTATATTGTAATATCCCCAGTGTCCCGCTCTGTGTGACTCCAACCATCAGCATGGTGGCTGCAGTGACTGCTTTTGCCACTTTCTGCCCATATCACATTGTGACTTCAGTCTGAGCATCCTCCCTCTGCCAGCACATGATGCTATTGAGTGAAAGTTGAGCAGGAAGTATGTTGTCATGGGCAAAGCATGTGCATCTGTGCAGATGGTTGGATTTGCTTAGAGCTTGACAACAGTAGATGCTCCTCTATACTAACATGTATCAGGTAATGCATGGCACTGACTGCAAGTACAGTCATTGTCTACCTGGGGGTTGTATTTAGTTGATTTGCTTTAGTTTCAACAGCATTGGCTGAGTTTTGTTGCTTTGTAATAGTAGTTGTGTTTACTTCTTTGTTTTTCAGTTGGAAGATGAAGATTGGGAAAACTGGGAGTAATTTGTGGCGAGAGATCACTGCCTGTTCATCATAATTATTAAGGACGAGTCTAACTCTTTCTCCACTGACTTTCATCTGCCTGTCAAGCTACCAGATTCATCATATTCTTTTGCCCTACACACAGCTCATGAACAGGAGAAACCAATTGCATCACCTAGATTGCACTGGGATGGCAGGGGATTTCTAAGACTTGGTCTGTGCTCTCTTAGCCCCTTAACTGCCACAGCCCTGCAGGTGCATGTAATTCTAAGGAGTCACATCCCTGTTTGGCCTGTTCCTTGCTGACTGACGGTGATCACATAGAGCCACTGTGTCTGTTGTAGGGATGGTACATGCTTATTTGTTGTACAGAGCTATTGGATGCTGAAATCAATGAGGTAACTTGGCAAGAAGCTAAGTAGCTTATATGTGGCCACATAGGTGCTCTCCTGCTTCTAAATCAGTCAGCTACAGTGGTAATTTGGTTGTAGCTGTGGGGTAATTTAAGGAAGATTATTATTTATGCAAAACATGCAGCAGATTATACAAAACAACAGGCACCGTGCAACACTGTCATGTGTATAAGAGCCTTTGTGCATATTGACTGAATAGGATATGACTACTTATGATCATAGTCAGACTGTGTAGGCATCATGCTGTGTAGTGTGCATTTTACAATCAGCAGAAACCCGGACAGTAGGGCTAGGCCTTATCCATTTTGTGCAATGCCGATTTGGTTATGCTTATCTGAAAAGCTTAGCACACTCCTCACAGGAAACCTATGAACCTTGCAAACAACAGTGATCAGAATTCATGTATCTGCTATAAATGAAGTGGAGCACAAACAAAATGCAGACATTCAGAATTGGCAGTGTGCACATCCCCTGATGTAGTGCTGTATTCTTCTGCATTATAGGGCAGGTTTTCTTATATCTGAGTATCCTCTCTACTCTCAGCATGTTATATTTTTAAGAAATGTGCTATGACTTTAGACTTTTTGAAACAGATGCATCATTTGCAGCCAGAAGAATTTACCAGGCTGTTGGTCACTCCTTTTAGGAGTCCTGGGATTTGTAGGGTGGATTTCTTTCAGTTTCCCACTTTAAACTGTAAGTAGACCGGTGTTAAAGATCCTTCTATATAATCACACTCTACACAGTGCCCCTGTAAAACTAGTAATATAGTCCATCCTTTCACACATAGTGGCACTTTGAAAGCCAAACTGTCCATAAGGAAGGATCCAGCTCACATAAGACCTGGAATCGGTAGGAGCCCACGCCTGCTTCTGCTTGTGGCTAGGTACCATGGTGCGAGCTTATTCATGTTGCTTTTTGACAGGGTTTGTAGCAAGAGTGTTTTTGATTTAGTTTTGCTTAGACTGAAGAGGTGTTATATCTTCTGTCACTTCTTTTGCAGCAATAGCCTGTCATCAGGATAGTAATGGAGACACAGACTAAATAGAGACCTCAGAGCAAAAGCTAGCCCTTCCTTGTTCAATTAAGAATGTGTGGCTTGAGGACCATGTTACGCTGGAGAACATGAATCTGGATGAGGCTATGCTGCTTTTGCGGCAGAGACATTTTCTGAGGTTACTATGTATTCAGATACTTCTTATGTTAGACAGCCTTTCCCCATGTAGTAGCCTTCATTCCTATCAGATTTCTGTGCAATATAATGGGCCTGATTTTCTAAGGCATCTCCAGTGATCTCAAAGGAGACATCTTAAGTGATCCAGAAAACCTGCGCTGGATAAACGAACAGCTGGCTGCTATTAAGTGGATCGGACTTTGCACCCTCTCTTAGGTGATCTCACATCATATTCAATGCTGCCAGGGGGTTTATGAAGTAGTGGTTGTGTGATTGCTTTTGTATGCAGCATCCACTTAATTTGTTTCGTTTTTCAATAAACCATGGCTGCCTTCTCCACGATACAACAATCAAATGGCTGATATAATCCAGGGTTGTATTACCACCCTATAGGAGACACTATTGTTACAAAATCCAGGCCAGGTTCACTGAATAATTATGATATACCCACTGGAAATCCTTGGGGGAGGTTTAGTGAATCAGTCTCTGGGAATTATTTACTAGTGTCCTCCTTCATTGTTGGAAAATCTTACTGATCCAAGAGGTGCCAGACTAAATACTTTTAAGAATTATCTCTAAAAGTTGGTTCATACTAAACCATGTTGAGCATTGATAAAGGAAGAATATAACTGTTTTGCAAATGCACCTGTAAAAAAAATACAGGTAATCCTGGCCTAATTTAAAAAAAAAAATCTCTCTAAAGGTATGCATGCTATTGCAATCATACAACTGCTTTTTCACTAACCTTTCTGCAGTCCTTACTTAGATCTGCTATTACCCTGGTGAGTGCTGCTACCAATAGCAGACAGTTATTAATAATTCATGGTTTGTATGTATTCTCCAGGCATGAAGATGCCTTGGCCATTCAGCCCAAAGTGTTCAAGTAGAGTGGCAGCAAGGAGGGGGAGGACGAGGGCAGCATATATTGGGAAAACAAATCTCACACTGAAATGTTATTTTTCCTGCTTCCCTAATTACAATGCTCTCCTGGACCTTACAAATTACGTACTTTAGCTGCTATAAGGAAATGGTGGAACAATCTATTATATATATATATATATATAAAATTTCTTTATTTTATAGTGAATAAATTACGTTCTGCAGCCCTATTGTGTCTTCTGTGTGATTTTTTTTTTCTGCATTTCTTTGCAGTTCGTTAAAGGGGAAACTGAGGTGAGAGGCATATGGAGGCTGCCATAGTTAGTTATTTCCTTTTAAGCAATACCATTTTGCTGGCAGCACTGCTGATCTATTTGGCGCAGAAGTATCCGAAACAATCCTGCTGTCCAGCTAATCTTGTCAGAAAGATGAGCAGGACAGCCAGGCAATGTGCATTGTTTACCGTAAATGGAAATAATTAATGTCAACCTCCATATCCCTCTTACTTCAGTTTATTTTGAAGGATACATTCCCCCACTTCCACTGGGTCGGAGGCTTCGAGCCATCCCCACCAAGACCACCAGACACAAGAACTCGTTCTTCCCTATGGCCGTTAGCCTCCTGAACTCCCTTAACCTGCCTAGCGTTCTGGACGAGCTGATGTCGTCCAAAGAAAACTTGCTGGAAATGTTCTGGACGAGCTCAGCTCGTCCTGCACTTTCCCCTCACGCTGTGATCAGCAGCGCTGCAGCAGCCTCTGAAGGCTGCTGCATGCTTCTCCCTAGGGAATCCCTAGGGAGAGAATGTGCTAGGGCGAGCGGGGGAATCCCCCTTCTGTGCGGGGTATTTTGGGCTGGGGGATCCCCCTCTGCGGGTGGGGGGATCCCCCTTCTGTGCGGCGTGCGGGTGGCCTCTACCCCTCCCCCCCATCCTCGCTTCCCCCCCCCCATCCTCGCTTCCCCCCCCCCTTCCCTTTCTAAGCCCTTTGAGCAAATAGACCTACTCACCCAGGGGCCCTCTCCAGCGCAGCACTTCTTCCTCCATCGCAAAGTCCCGTCTGTTTACAGTTACATTACGAGACTTGGTGACGTCACCAAGTCTCGTAATGTAACTGTAAACAGACGGGACTTTGCGATGGAGGAAGAAGTGCTGCGCTGGAGAGGGCCCCTGGGTGAGTAGGTCTATTTGCTCAAAGGGCTTAGAAAGGGAAGGGGGGGGGGAAGCGAGGATGGGGGGGGAGGGGTAGAGGCCACCCGCACGCTGCACAGAAGGGGGATCCCCCCACCCGCAGAGGGGGATCCCCCAGCCCAAAATACCCCGCACAGAAGGGGGATCCTCCACCCGCAGAGGGGGATCCCCCAGCCCAAAATACCCCGCACAGAAGGGGGATCCCCCACCCGCAGAGGGGGATCCCCCAGCCCAAAATACCCCGCACAGAAGGGGGATCCCCCCACCCGCAGAGGGGGATCCCCCAGCCCAAAAGTGAGGATCGAGGGGGGGGAGATCGGGAGGGAGGGGACATCTGGTACCTTATACTCCTGGCTACACCTGGCACCCTATATACCTGGCTCCCCTATATACCTGGCTACACCTGGCACCCTATAACTGGCTACACCTACCTCCCTATAACTGGCTAAACCTGGCACCCTATATACCTGGCTACACACTTGGCTACCCATAACTGGCTACACTCCTGGCTACCCTGACATCTGGCTACACTCCTGACATCTGGCTACCCTGACATCTGGCTACACTCCTGACATCTGGCTACCCTGACATCTGGCTACCCTGACATCTGGCTACACTCCTGGCTACCCTGACATCTGGCTACACTCCTGGCTACCCTGACATCTGGCTACACTCCTGAATATCCTGACATCTGGCTACACTCCTGACATCTGGCTACCCTGACATCTGGCTACACTGACATCTGGCTACACTCCTGGCTACCCTGACATCTGGCTACACTCCTGACTATCCTGACATCTGGCTACACTCCTGACATCTGGCTACCCTGACATCTGGCTACCCTGACATCTGGCTACCCTGACATCTGGCTACACTCCTGGCTACCCTGACATCTGGCTACATGTGGCTCCCTATACACCTGCCTTCACATCTGGGTCTTATACTCACCATTGGAGTGCTGATCCCTCGTCACGTACCTCTGATAGCTTCCCCAGTGCCGTCTTCCATGTCCGTGTACGGATTTTGCTTCTCCCTCAGCGATGACATGTCCCCCGCCGATCGGCGTTGATGACACCAGGGTCACACAGCGTCAACATCTCACTGCAAACATTTTTTTTAAGTTGAATTCAATACAATAACCTGTATTGATTTCAATATTTTTAAAAAATTGATTGGAAAAAAAAAAAGGATAAAAATTATTGGAAATTAATTGAACTACTTTTTGCACGGAAATCCTGGGGAATCAGAACGCCAGGGAGGCTACTATTCTACCACCCTCTATCAGCGCCCTACCACCTGCATAGGAGCGGTAGATTTCAGTAGTGTGTGTTTTCGTAAGATGAATACTGAGCTATATGTATATCTAATGTTGACTGTAGATTTGTGTATGTCTATGTTTGAGTATGAGGTAATACTGTCATTCTAACGTTTCTTTCCCGCATTTCTTTCTATGTACTGCTCCATTGTGCCAAACCCAATTCCGGGCTTGACCCAGTCATGCTTGGCGAAATAAAATGATTCTGTTTCTGATTGCTGCAGAAGTAGCAGTAAATTAATGTACTTCCGCCTCAGATAGTACAAAATACTATCTGGGATTCTCCTTCAAGCTCTTTGGACTACCTTCACAAAGTGTGATAAAATAGTCCGTAGGCTGGAACTTACATTTATGGGAAAATAGAGCAAACGGGGCTATATTACGGAGGAGGGACTACTACCAGAAACGCCATTCTGGGCTCCTACCTTCCCACAACAGCACTGTAAGGCCTGTGCTTCATGCAGTAATCTTTCAGTAGTAGGAACATTCTAGCAGGCTTTTGATGTTGTAGTGGGAGTGACTGTGTGAGCTGAAAGGACAGGTGCTAAATTAGGGGAACCTGGAGAAATATGGAGGCTGTCATCTTCATTCTCTAATAATATTTGCCAGTTGCCTGACTTCTGTGCTGGTGCTCTGCCTCTAATAGTTTAAAGGGAACCAAGACCCATTTTTCCTGCAGTTTCTCCTGGTTTTTAATAGCTATAGAAGCTGCCATATACCCCCCCCCCCCCTTTCCCCTTCTAGCTGCACTTATTTATCCGGGGGCAGGTGTGCTTTTTGAAGCACACTGTCCTCTCTTTAAAACTTGTTTCCAGATTAAGTTTTCCTGTGAAGGGAACCTAAACTGAGAAGAATATGGATTTTTCCTTTTAAAATAATACCAGTTGCCTGACTCTCCTGCTGATCCTGTGTCTCTAATACTTTTAGCCACAGTCCCTCAACAAGCATGCAGATCAGGTGCTCTGACTGAAGTCAGACTGGATTAGCTGCATGCTTGTTTCAGGTGTGAGATCCAGATATTACTGCAGCAAATTGATCAGCAGGAGAGTCGGGCAACTAGTATAGTTTAAAAAGAAACATCCATATCCCTCTCAGTTTAGGTTCTCTTTAAGCTGCAGCCATATTACTCAATTAGCAAAGCCTTGTTTTTTGGGATGATTAGATGGCATCTGGGTAATGATAACCAGGGATGAGCGACAGATTAAAAATGGATGAAATCCAAATGGGTTTCATTCCGATTTCATCCTCCTAATTACTGCAGCTGAGCGGGTGTGTAAGGGGGAGGGTTAAACTTACCCAGCATGCATCTTCTTTCATCCCACACTGCGTTCCAAGCCGTGCTCACGTGACTACAAACACTTCCGGATTAAAGGAGGAAGTGTTTGTAGTCACGTGATGCAGCTTGGAACGCAGTGTGGGAGGCGCTGTGGACCGGATGAAAGAAGACGCATGCTGGGTAAGTTTAACCCCCCCTTACACACCCGCTCAGCTGCAGTAATTAGGAGGATGAAATCCGAATGAAACCCATTTGCATTTCATCCGTATTTAATCCATCGCTCATCCCTGATGATGACTAGAAACATCTCTGTATATACTGTAAACTGAGCACTTATATAGTTGCATTTTGTGTGGTGGCTTAAAGGCAATCTGAAGTGAAAATAAATGATTTGTAGGTGTAGTACAGCTAAGAAATACAACATTAATAGAAAAGAAACAAGTCATATATTGTTTCCAGTACTGGAAGAGTTAAAGGGCCGCTGTCTCGAAAATCATAAAAATTTAAAATACATGTAAACATATACAAATAAGAAGTACGTTTCTTCCCGAGTAAAATGAGCCATAAATCGCTTTTCTCCTATAATGCTGTCACTTACACTAGGTAGTAGAAATCTGACTGTACCAACAGGTTTCGAACTAGCCCATCTCCTTATGGGGGATTCTCAGGGTTTTGTTTATTTTCAAAAGCAGAATGGCAGTTGCTCCGTCCAACTGCCAAAAAGTGTGCAGGGAGGCAGGCCAGCATCTTTATATAAATCCTTTTCAAGGGGTGCCTTTATAACCACTTGCCGACCGCGCACTCATACCGCGCGTCGCCAAAGTGGCAGCTGCAGGACCAGCGACGCAGTTCTGCGTCGCCGGCTGCAGGCTAATTAATCAGGAAGCAGCCGCTCGCGCGAGCGGCTGCTTCCTATCAATTCACGGCGAGGGGCTCCGTGAATAGCCTGCGGGCCGCCGATCGCGGCTCGCAGGCTAAATGTAAACACAAGCGGAAATAATCCACTTTGTTTACATTTTTACAACGCTGCTAACAGTAGCAGCGTTGTACCAGATCAGCGATCCCCGGCCAATCAGCGGCCAGGGATCGCTGTCACATGACAGGCAGGAGCCTGTTAGAGGCTGCACAGGACAGATCTGTTCCTGTGCAGCCTCGGATCTCCGGGGAAGGTAGGGAGGAGAGGAAGGGGGGAATTTCGCCGCGGAGGGGGGCTTTGAGGTGCTCCCCTACCCGCAACACCCAGGCAGGCAGGAGCGATCAGACCCCCCCAGCACATCATCCCCCTAGTGGGGAAAAAAGGAGGGCGATCTGGTCGCTCTGCCTGCACCCTGATCTGTGCTGGGGGCTGCACAGCCCACCCAGCACAGATCAGCTAAAACAGCGCTGGTCCTTAAGGGGGGGTAAAGGGTGGGTCCTCAAGTGGATAAAGAATAAAGGCCATGCTGAGAATCCCCCATGAAGAGATGGACTAGAACACAACCCGTCGGTTCTGTCAGATTTCTACTACCTACTGCAAGTGACAGCAACATAAGAGAAAAGTAATTTGTGGCTCATTTTACTCCTGGAAGGAACATACTACTTATTTGTATTTGTTTAAATGTATTTTAAATTTTACAATTTTTCAAACTAGTGGTCCTTTTAAAAAAGTCAGTTATTAATTGTCTATGTAAAAGAGCCTCTCAGAGCTGGACCCAAATTTGTTTGCTGTTTTCTGGAGCACTATACATCAAAGAAACAGTGATAGACCACTTCAGATAAGGTTTGTACTTCGGAGAAGTTCAAATGGCCATTAGCTCTGCAAACCACACTGTATTTTAAACTATAAAACAGAGCAAACTGCAAATGTGACAGTATGATGCAATGCTATAAAAAAAGCTATATAACTGGAAATAAAAATGAGACTTTTCTTTGCTACTAATGTTCTATTTCTTTTCTGTACTACACATACAATTCATTAAATTATACGTTGTTGTTTTTTCGCTTCAGTGTTAATTTAATTCAGCTTGGTGAAGAGTTTCACCAGAGGTTTATGGTCTTTTATCCTTAAAGCTCCAACATACTTTATGTGGTTTGAATTCACTGATCATCCTGCTTGCTATTACAGTTTTTCATGTTTGGTTTTGTGTTTATTTTGGCTTTACGATCTGAAGAAAGCACGGAGGGACTAGGATATTTGTCTAGATTTTACTGCTATCTTTGTCCCTATCCCTTTTTTCACTACCTTTCCTCGTGAAGTTTCATGCGACAGCTGTTATAATGCAATAATAGCACAGTTCACTAACACAGCATAGCAACAAATCGTTCTGGGCATCTGATCATTTGCATGTTGAACCAAATATATAGCCTGAATTATATATTTATATACCCTACTTTTCTGCCATTAAGAAAACAATATATACAAGATTATTGTTATCAGACCAGAGATATTCCATAGTAAGTTCATATATCTAGTATTGCTGTTGACATTTTCAGCCTGTTTATTAAGTTCATGCTTAATAATGGTTGAGCCATGGGTGCCGAATGACTTCATTAATAGATGGTCGCAAGACTGCATTTGGCTCCAGAAGTCTTTTCACCAGGTCTCTGCAGTCTTCAGAGAGATGGATGTGGTCAGGTAGCATAACGCTTCTCTGTTGCTGCACTAACATTTTCGGAATATTATGGTCATGAAACGGGAGAGTGGCACTGAGCATTACATAGAGCAGTACACCCATGCTCCAGATGTCACCCTTTCGACTGTCATGGGGCACTCCCTGGAGCACCTCTGGAGCTGCATATGCTAAGCTTCCACAGAAGGTGTGGGTTAGCTCACCAGTGGACGTGGGCAGTATCTTGGCAAAACCGAAGTCGGTGAGTTTTAGGACACCATGATCCAGCAATGTATTTTCACATTTAAGGTCCCGGTGAGCCACCCCTCGGTTGTGCAGGTAATGGATGGCTTCTACCAACTGATGGAACAGAGTTTGGGCATCATCTTCTGGGAAGGCTCCATTCTTGATAATATGATCAAATATGTCTCCACCATCTGCAAGCTCCATGATCATGTAAGTCCTATGATACCCTGCCTCGATTATTTTGTACACTTCAATGATGTTCTTGTGATGCAAAGTAGGTACGATATGCAGCTCTCTTGGGAGAAATTTCTGGATGAACGCTGTGGAGAGAAATAAATATTTTTATTGCTTATAAATGATGACCTTTTTAATTAAAATCACGGTTAAAGCTAAACTACGCTTAAATAAAGCAGACCAATATTAGCAGGGCCTTATATTTATAATTAGGCTTACTACCATCATGCATCAGAAGTTATACAGCGTCAAATTCTATTGATTTCAATAGCAGAAATCTATAAAATCTCCACTCCCCTCCCGCATTGCCATTTCAGGGATTGGCTAGTGATGAGTCTCGTTGCTATGAAGGGAGGAGGAGTACAATGGGAACAGCCTGCGGTTGGCTGAGATAATCCACCAGTACAGATTTCTCGCCAATGCATTGGGGGGGTCAGGGGTCGCCGTGAAACGGTCTAGCATGTGTACAAGGTTTAAGTCTTTGTAAAAGAATATTTTAAGGCTCTTTTCTCACTGTTTGTTTTTTTTTACTGCCGCTCTAAACTGTATAGTGTAAAAACTGAAGCCACCTGAATGGTGTCATATGCGCATGTGGTCAGGAAACATTTACAAACCCTCAACATGCAGATTTTGGATTGCAGTAGCCATACTGCAGTTAACTGCTTGTGTGTATGAACCAACGATTATGGGGTGGTTTGTCCCATTCAAACCACACATGTCATATCTGTTTTTGCGGCACAAGGGTGACCTACACAATATTACATTGAGGTGGTACCATTGTTCTGGTTAATCTAGAGATAGATAGATAGATAGATAGATAGATAGATAGATAGATAGATAGATAGATAGATAGATAGATAGATGACCAAACCAGAAATTGGAGTCTAAGGGTTAATGTTCCTTTAACAAAAGATACAAGTAGATTGTAGACAACCTACACTTGGCCACAAGAAGAAAATCCACCCCAAAAAAATAACTTCCAAAAAGATACAATTTCCAACATCAATATACAAGGTCCATCATTTGCTTTTTTTTTTTTTTTTTTTTTTTTAGCTGTAATGGGCCCAATGGAAGAAGACCTAGAGGACAGCACTGCTGTAGATAAAATATAAAAATCCAGACTGGAATTTACTGAGACGCCGCAAGGCTTGTAGGAGAATGTCCTTTGAAAATATGACAAAACTACTACTAAGACACTATCTGCATTGAGTTTGTATGTTTTCTATCAGGCACCTTTGTTATAGATGTGGAAGACTGTGAGTCCCCTTTGGGAATTTGTCACATGGATTGTTCCACCTATATATTTATCTATCTTGTCAATGAGGTGCAAATAATTCTAAACCTGATGCAGAATTATGCGCATTTTTATTACATTGATGCGGCCTAAAAATGGACCAATCAAATTAAGCCTAGGTGGCATTTCATTTGTCCATTTTAAATCTGCAGCACATTAAAATATGCTTGATTCTGCATCCACTCAAATTTATTTGCACTCATTGATAGGAGCGTAGCAATAGGGTTTGCAGAGGTTGCGACCGCATTTGGGTCACAGGGGCCCCGAAGGGCTCTCCCTCAACTACAATATTAGCTCTCTATTGGTTCTGTGCTCATAATAATCACTTCTATAGACACTTTGAACAGTGGTAATCATTAACAAACTGCTCCCCATTCCCTTCCTGCACCTCTGACACTGTAGTTGCCATTGGCAGGTTTTGGTGCATCATATCAATTGTTTTGTATAGAGTGCTTGGGGGGCCCACAGCTCCTTAGCTACGCCACTGCTCATTGACCATCCCTATCTATCTAATCTTATGGATTGAGATATCTACATGCTTGTATGATTTTTCAAGTGTTTTTCTATTCAGCATTACCACTAGAGGGCACACTTCCCAGTCAGAAGGCTTGCTTTGTTGCAGTTGTTTGAGCTGTCAGCACTGAATACATTGATGTGCATAACAAATTATGAGAGCCCCCAGAAAAGTTTTTTTTTTATGGGCCCACCTGTGTTCTGCCTCTGGGAAAGTGAGGCTGGTGGAAGAAGAGGGACGGTGGTGTGCACCCAGGCAGGTAGCTGTAAAACAATTGCTTCCCTGCACTGCTCTGCGTGGCCATTATTGGAGGCTACCATGGGAGCTTCAGAGCAGGGCAGCTTTTATCAGAGGGAGGCAGGGTCCTTTCACACTAAATCAGTTGCTATCAGTTATAACTGAACAGACAACTGCTGTGCTGCCCAGGAGAAGGTAATATTCTTGTTTCCCCATCGCTCAGTTCGCATTTTATGCGTTTTAACTGAAAGCTTTTAAAACGTATCCGTTTTTCAGCACACAGTGTAAAAGAGGCCTGAATTTCTCAGCTGTGTACCAAGCACACTTCATGCCCAAAACCCATGGCCAGAAGAGGGTGTAACTATAGACAGCTGTCCCTGCAGCTGCCTGCAGGGAATCTCAGGGCTGTGGGATGTCCTAAGTACTTTCTCCCTCCCACTAATACTGGGACCTGCAGAACAAGTTATTGTGGGAGGGGGGGGGGAGTCGTGACCACACTTGAATTCTTGGTGGATGGCCTCCTGGTTGTAGGGGTTACCAAAGGCTAGGGGAGGGGGCTTCATTCGTACGTAAACCCTGGGTAGACAGTGAATAATGTCCTGTGCCAAAATAATAAGAAAAATTAGGTATAGTTCAGTTGCTGCACAGTCTGATCTATGTCTGTCCAAGTACGTATTGTTCTCCCATTATATACTTTCCCCGGGAATGCTTGAATCTGGTTCACACAGATGACTATGACTAGGCCCTCATACGGTCAGTGGGTACGGACAGTGTAGTGTTCACTCTGATGGCCCGTTGTGATCCCGTTGGTGCCCAGAACAGATGCATTTCAACCATAGGCTATATGGGAAACTCATCTGCTCTTCTGGAAAAAACGCATACCGCAAGTCCGGATTGTTTACTGCAGTGAATCCAATGGATACGTTACAGACTGACAAGTGTGAATGGATCTGATTTATAAAATGGGATACATTCACAATCAGTTTTTCAATGCGGTAAAACGGACAAAATAAAACGTTTTGCTCTGTAATGGGAACACAGCCTGCACCTCCTGCCAGTGTTATTGTATTAAGATATAGGACTAGAACAGTAAGTAAAACATATAAACATTTCTATACTTTATGGAAGTAAGAGCTATTTGGTTAAAAAACGTAATTTCTGTTTTAGAAAAACCTACTACACATAATGTTGGGAATACGGGTTTTTTTTCGGTCGATTTTCCATTCGATTGATTTTCAGTTCGTTTTTCCGCTCAACTTCCCGCTCAATTCTCTTATCTTTTTTTTATCAATTTCCATTCACTTCTATGAGAAATCGAGGAGTAAAATGATCGAAAGTAAGCTCGAACATATCTCGGAAATTATCTATCGAACCATCTATCTGCCGAAATCGACCAAAAAAATGCATTATGTATTCCCAGCATTAAAAATGCAGCTAAATAGCCAGAGAGACAAACTACAGTCACTGCGGTGTGATAAGAAATTGTAGATAATGTTTTTACCCAAACTCACCTGCAGGAGCTATACTCTTATCAATGATTTTGACAGCCACTTTCCTTTTCTGAGATATGCTATAAGCTTCTTTTACTTTGGAATATGTTCCTTCTCCAATGGTCTTGCCAACATGATACCCATTAAGAAACAGAATTTCTTCATCCATTTTCCACTCCACGAAAACTTGCTTTGTGTTGTTACCATGTCACCTCCACAGTGTAGGATTCCAGGGCTTTGCTGGTTAGATAGACAAGGTAGTAGTGAGAGGTGTTGGTCTGTACACATACTGTATATAGCACTCTTAAGTTCTATTGTGATGCAATCAGACATCGAGACAGACAAAAGTGGTGCAGGAAATTTGCAGACACCATGTGCCGCCACAGGCCGTAATGTGAATTATGGCTATAGCAGCGCTCAGACAGTAATTTGGCTGCTGTCAAAAGATGGCACCAAAATTACTATAAAAACAATGTAATCTGGCCACCAGCTATAGCTGAAAGTCTAATTACGTCTTACCCTTGAGCCCATGGCGGCCTGGAGGGGGAAGAGTAATTCATGCCACCGGGACTTTTGCAGGAGCAGGGTGAGCAGTTTTCTGGCTTTGCTTTGGGCCCAAATTTCCCAGCGCCTTTATTACATGCATCAGACATGCGTAATATGTTGGCGCTTTATAAATAATAATAATAATAATCAGACATACAGACCTTATTGCTAATGCCTCTGTATGATTTTTACCAGCCATAAGGGGATGCAGCAACCTTCTGTTACAGCAGCCATGTACCTCACAAAGGAATGGTAAATCTAGGCATAGTTCCCTATTGCAGCTGTCCTTACAAACCCTAGGTTTCAGGTATTGGCTATTTTCCTCAGTGCATATAGTTGAGAATTGCAGGTGACTACAACTAGGGTCTACAAGTGGTCTGATAGCTGCATTCCGGAAGTTTTTCACAAAGCATGTGAGATACCCTTCAGATTTAGTGATTAACTGTGTGCAAGAACCATGATTTTCAACAGTGACAGAAGCTGTTTATATCCAATGAAGTTGTTAACACGTAGACCTACCTACCTCTGAACCTGGTTACAAACAATCATTTTTTTTTGTCCAGGATTGCCTGTTGGATTGTGTTGTGTTGTCCTGTTCTGTATTGATATGTGATTAAAGGCTCGTTCACACTAGGGGCGTTTTTGAGATTTTTTTTAAGCGCTGGCGATTTTCAAAATCACCCTGAAAGCGCTTGTGCAATGATTCTCTATGACAAAGTTCACATCTGAGTGGTTCGTTTCTGATCCGCTCAGATAAGCAGTGCATGGGCCATTTTTGAGGCGATTCCGCCTCAATGGAAGGTATAGGAAAACGCAAAACGCTCACAGAATCGCTTTGTGCAGCGATTGCGTGAGCGTTTGTAAGAATAAATACATTGTATTTATTCTTTTCCGGGTCAAAGAGTTCACTTCCTGACTTGCGCCAGGGAGTGAATTACAAAAACGCTCGGGAAAAGCGCTTAGAAAGGCGCTTTTTAACAAAACCACATCACCTACCCAAGCGCCGGGAGAGTAAAAAAACGCCTCTATAAAAGCCCAATGCGGACGGACACTTAAGCGGAACGAGGCCTAAGTCAGATTGATTGTATGGTGGGTACTGTGTTTTAAAGAGACTCTGAAGCGCGAATAAATCTCGCTTCAGAGCACATAGTTAGCAGGGGCATGTGTGCCCCTGCTAAAACGCCGCTATCCCGCGGCTAAACGGGGGTCCCTTCACCCCCAAACCCACCCCCGCAAGACTTGGTTGTCAACTTGGTCGTGAATTTTTTCTTCCTGGAGGCAGGGCTAACGGCTGCAGCCCTGCCTCTAGTCGCGTCTATCAGACGCGCATCGTCGCCTCTCCCCGCCCCTCTCAGTGAAGGAAGACTGAGAGGGGCGGGGGAGAGGCGGAGGTACGCGTCTGATAGACGCGCGGGAGGCAGGGCTGCGGCGGTTAGCCCTGCCCCAATGCGGAAGTGCTCCCCGGCTGTACGGAGGGGATTTGGGGGTGAAGGGACCCCCGTTAAGCCGCGGGATAGCGGCATTTTAGCAGGGGCACGCATGCCCCTGCTATCTATGAGGTCTGAAGCGAGATTTATTCTCGCTTCAGACTCTCTTTAAACAAACAACAAACAAACAAACACAGAACATTTATATCGCGCTTTTCTCCTGGCGGACTCAAAGCGCCAGAGCTGCAGCCACTAGGACGCGCTCTATAGGCAGTAGTAGTGTTAGGGAGACTTGCCCAAGGTCTCCTACTGAATTGATTTGCACCCAGGTCTCCCATGTTAGAGGCAAAGCCCTTAACCATTACACTATCCAGCCACCACCTCTTTAAGGTGCCCATTAATGGTACAATATTTTCCTCAGATGCGATCATTCGATCAGATATCTATGATCAAATTGTACAGAAACCCACACGGTATGTGGAGAAAATAAACATGGAATGATTCTATGGTTGATTGGTATACAGAATATTGTTGACTGAAATGTTGGATTTGCCCTAATCGACCCGATTATGGGAATAATTGATGATTACTTTCCAAATACTTATGATCCCGCAAATCTGATCAAATGATCACATCTGAGGAAAATATTGTACCGTTAATGACCACCTTTAGTGAAATGTGCTAAGATCTTCCTCAGATTCTGTCCACATTAGTAGGATATCATCTTAGCAAGGGAAGCAGGCCCATAGTCTGATGTGACAGTACAGTGGAAAGTCTCCTTTAGTTCAGCCATATGTAAGTAAGCAAAGTGTGGGATCATTCTATTTCCCATTTTCTGTAGATAAGTGTCTTCAATACACAAGTAGCCATTTTCCTTCTAGTACAGCAATGTGCTTGGGTACTGTAATAGAAAAAAAAAACCTCTGGCACTGTATTTCTGTTCCCAGGTAACAAGCAGATAAAACGGTTACTTGTGCTTTGGAGAAACATGTAATTACATAAAATGGGAGTACAAACTGCAGGAGAATTTCCATGCGTACATGTAAAGAAGGCACTGCTAAATTACCGATATTCTACTAAATTACCATAAAAAATATCAGTAATCTTTACCAATATTTTACTATGACCTAACCCAACTCTCACACAGAACCCTCCCTGTACCGATGCCTAACCCTTAGGGTCAGTTCAGACGGGCGGCTTTCGGCCTCTCCTCTCATCCTGTTCGGGGGCTTTTCTGCAGCAATTGTCGGCGTCCGTTGCGATGGGCGACTTTCGTCCCCGTAAGGGGACATGAAGACGTGGCGGTGAATCGACCCTAAATGCCGCATGAGGCATCCAGGGTCGCCTGAAACGACGGGGAAAATCGGGATCGGAACACTACGTTTGCGCAATCTACGGGAATCGATGGTAACCGCGCGATGTTAAATGCTTCCATTCACTTGAATGGGAACGTTTAACTGACAAATCCCGGACGCTTGGCGGTAAATGCCGCCAAGCATCCGTGTGAACCGGCCCTAAGACCTCCTGCCATGGTGGCGCATACCCATAAACCCCCCACCCCCCCTTGGGGTGCCTAACCTTAACCTTGCCTGGTGGTGCCTGACCTTAACTCCCCCAGTGCCTAACCTTAACCCCTAAGGAACCCCACACTCTTATCACTGAAAAACCCTTGCGTCCTAACCCCTGATATCGTCACCACCATAGACTTCATTGGTAAAAACCGCGATTAGCAGCTGTAAACGGGAAATAGTGGCTATAAACACAACCATTCACCCTACCTCCCAGGCCCGCTGTCTGGGTGTCACCTTGGACTCTGACCTCTCCTTCATCCCACACATTCAAAACATCACCAGAGCCTGCAATTTCCACCTCCGTAATATCTCCAAGATCCGCCCCTTCTTAACCCCAGACACTACTAAACTGCTCATCCATGCCCTAATCATCTCCCGCCTTGATTACTGTAACTCCCTCCTTTCTGGCCTCCCCCTGAAACGCACTGCCCCCCTTCAATCAGTGATGAACGCGGCTGCAAGACTCATCCATTCTTCGCACCGCTCTGCATCCTCATCTCCCCTTTGTGAATCCCTGCACTGGCTCCCTATCCGTTTCAGGATAAGTTTCAAGATTCTATGCCTGGCGTATAAATCTGTGCACAAAACCTGCCCTACCTACATCTCGGAGCTTGTTCACAGGTATACACCAGGTCGCCCCCTCCGATCCTCCAACGACCTTCGCCTCACCACTCCACGCATTTCACATTCCCATGCCCGCCTGCAGGATTTCTCAAGGGCTGCCCCCACCCTCTGGAATGCCCTTCCACCACCCATCAGAATTGCTCCCTCTTTCAACACATTCAAGCAAGCCCTCAAAACCCACCTCTTTAGGATGGCCTACCCACCTCCTACCGCACAGTAACTCTCTAATGAGTATTTAACAGCCCCACCTAGTGTTTCCACCCCACCCTTTAGATTGTAAGCCTCTGGCACAGTCCTCCACTCCCTAGTATAATCTGCACGATTGTGTGCTCCTGTCCTATGACAGCCTGTACTTGTATTACTGGGCCTACCTAACCCGCCCATATCACACGATCATGTATTTTGAACAATTTGCATGTTTAACTTTGTTCTATGTTGTTTAACCTTATGTCTGTCATCCTTGTATCATTGTATATATTTATTGTCCAGCGCTGCGTAATATGTTGGCGCTTTATAAATTCAATAAATAATAATGATATAAGTGGCTAGAACAGTAAATAGCGACTATAAGCCTAGGGCGCAGCATCCCAACTACTGTTTATAGCTGCTAAACATGGCTTTTAGCATCGCCGCCTATGGTGGTGCCATTTTTAACAGTGCCCTTTTTACCTGCAGCGCTAAGGCACAGGCTCTATTTTTCCATTGTATTCAGTATGGGTCTGCAAATGTAATGATGTTGTGCAATGTACTGTCATTCTTAGCAAACGGTTTCAATTTCTTGTATTCAGACTTGTGAAGGGTGATTGGTAGAGACCTTATTGATTCATCCTGATCTCTACCTATATACATTTTTGGCCTCTGATTTTAGTTGTGGTAATTACCAAGGTCTTTTATTTTCTATCATTAAAATATGTAAGTGGTGTTTATGCAGCCTGGGGACCAATTATGAGTTTTCTTGGATCAAGTCTTGATTCCCAGCAAAGATTCCCTATTGAAGGAGGTGACTCTCCCAGTCCCAGGATGACTGCCAGCCAGCCCCTGGATCCTGCCGCAGCTATCATACTTCCAGCCAGGTACAAGGATTCATGAATAATAAGAAGCTTACAGCAAAAAACTCTCTCGTTAGTCGTAGTAACAATCTATTACTATTTATCTTTCTCCTGTATTTCTATGACATCAGATGTTTCTAATAGAAGTAGTTTAGGTGCATCCGCTAAGCCCGAATACGGGCTGAATCTGCATCATTTTCCTGCATATGAGAGGGGTGGGGAAATGCTGCCTATCTATAGTGGCTTGCTGGTCCAGATCATACAGCAATACAAACATCTATTTTAAATGAAGGTTCTCTAAATTGATCTTTGGTCACGCTATTAAACAAATATGTATTAGGAAAGGCGGTTCCTAATCTTGTCAAATGGGCAGGGGAGCCGTGGGTAAGAGAAGTACTTTACTGTTGGCTGCATTAGCATTGTATTGCACTAAGCAGTACAAAGCTAGTGGTGGCAGTGGACCTGACATTACATTAGAACTCTCCTGCAATTAGACATTTTATTGAGTGATGGATGCATCGTGGCAAGCACTGTATGATGGCCTTTAGACTAGTGCTGTATTCCAGTTTGGCCGTTTTCAAGTTTCTGTCCTTACTGGCTTATTTCATTTTACCGCCAAGCAAACCTCTTTTTGTAGTACCTTTTTATTTTATAATAATTTCATTATGACATCCTTATAGGTTTGTTATTCTTAAAGGGATACTGTAGGGGGGTAGGGGGAAAATGAGTTCAAGTTACCCGGAGCTTCTAATGGTCCCCAGCAGACGTCCTGTGCCCGCGCAGCCACTCACCGATGCTCCAGCCTCGCCTCTGGTTCACTTCTGGAATTTCAGACTTTAAAGTCTGAAAACCACTGCGCCTGCTTTGCCGTGTCCTCGCTTCGGCTGATGTCACCAGGAGCATACTGCGCTGGCCCCAGTATGGTCTATGTCTGCGCAGTATGCTCCTGGTGACAACAGCGGGAGCAAGGACACGGCAACGCAGGCGCAGTGGTTTTCAGACTTTAAAGTCTGAAATTCCAGCCGTGAACCGGAGGCGTGGCCAGAGTATTGGGGAGTGGCTACGCGGGCACAGGATGTCTGCGGGGGACCATTAGAAGCCCCTGGTAAGTTCAACTCATTTTCCCCCGACCCCCCTACAGTATCCCTTTAAGTAGCAGCAAACCGTATTGCACAGCATAATAGCTATTAGTAATAGATCAAGTGAAGAGATTATAAAAAAAAAAATGACCTCTTTCCTATTTTGCAGGTCATTAAGGAGATGCCCAGGGTGCCACTGCCTGACTATACTACATGTGCCCATCGATGTGTTTCTTGCCGTGGGAAGACACCATGGACACCGTATATCGTAATAGAAACGAAGAAAGAATAGTGCGAAATACACAATTCTCAGGCCAAACATCAACATACAGCACAGATTCCCTCACTATAAAGATGAGCATCCTGAAATTTTCTCTTTCTTGCATTACGGGCGTCTCAAAGATTGCAGATTAAACCAAACATTACTTAAGGGGCCCATTGAATCGATCGATCAGAAAACAAATCTATCAAATTCCCCATTCGATCGATTTGCGGCCGCTTTCGATGGATTTGATCTATCTGACAGGATGGAAAATCTAGGTCGATCTGCTGCTGGCAGCAAATCGATGGCCCATAGAGTTGCATTGGATCTAATGGTCTAATAATGCATTTAGATCGATTTCCAATAGAGTTCAGAATGAACTCTATTGGAAATTTAATCCTAGTGTGTGGCACACATCAGATAGATTCCTGTCAGATTGGACTTGACCGGCATCTGACAGAAATCTATCTGATGGTCGAATGTGCTGCAAATCTATAAGTGTATGTCCACCTGTACAATTGAAATGTGTGCTACCTTTGTTACAGTTATCTTGCAAATGTCTGCAAATTCACCTTGCAGCTTAAAGAGAACCACCCGGTTTTGCTGAAGTGGAATCATAATGCGCTACTTACAATAGGAGGTATTTACCATTCTGATCATTTTCATCACAAAATAAAAAAAAGGCATTTTAAAGCCACAGAAAAGTGGCCATACAGGCTTCAGTGTTGACAGAGTGAAGTCTTATAGCCTGAAGATGTAATGCAGCATTTAGGCTGTGCACTAGTCCTCTGTTATGGCCTTCTGAATGAATGGGCCATTTATAGCCTTATCTGACTGTGTCTAATTGTGTGCACCTAAAGTATATGGAGGGTGCCATATTTATTTCATTCAAACAATACCAATTGCCTGGCAGCCCTGTTGATCTGTGTGTAGTAGTGTCTGAATCACACCACAAACACGCATGCAGCTAATCTTGTCAGATCTGACAGTAATGTCAGAAACACCTGATCTGCTGCATGCTTGTTCAGGATCTATGGCTAAAAGCATTGGAAGCAGAGGATCAGCAGGATAGCCAGGCAACTCTTATTGCTTTAACCACTTAAGGACCACAGGCTTACACCCCCCTAGTGACCAGGCGATTTTTTTTTTTTTTATTTTTTTTTTTTATTTTTTTTTACAATTCAGTGCTCTGCAGCTTTAAAAGCTCGCTGCAGAGTCATACAACTTAGCAACCAAATGAATCTGGGCTCCTTTTCTGCCCACCAACAGAGCTTTCTGTTGGTGAGCTCTGATCGCTGCTACAGGCATTATTTTTTTTAATCAATTTATTTGTCTTTTTTTTTTTTTTTTTTTTTTTACAATAAAAAATGTCTTTTTTTTTAAATTTATTTATTTCCTCTCCCCAAGAGCCAATCAGGGTGATCGCCTCTCATAGGCATCAGCCTATGAGAGGGAATCGCATGTCAAGTCCATCCAGGGGACAGCCAAGTTACAGGACTGTCCCCAGTACAGCGCTGTAGTAGATCGCATCGCTGTACAACAAAAAGAAACGGCCATTTCTATACAGTCTGCTAGCGACGATAACCGCTGGCAGACTGTTGTTGGAGCTCCAATCCGTCTCTCAAGCGGGGATGCGCGATCTCCTGCACACCACTTCCCTAGGACTTGACGCCGATCTGTGTTACGCGGTCCTGGGGGAGCCACCTTGCGACCGTCAATCGGGGTTAGGTGGACGCAAGGAGGTTAAAGGAAATAAATATGGCAGCCTCTATATCATCCTTACTTTAGCTTCCCTTTAATTTTCCTTATATGCTCCATTTACAATGAGCAAGGGAGTAGGGAAGTAGATGTGCCAATCATCTTGAAATGTGTCCATACATTTTATGGACAGTGAGAAAGCACCATAATCATTGTTCATTATCCCCTTTGTCCAACATGTGAATTCAAAACATCTGGTGTTTGCCAGACACAGAAACTTTCTTACAGATCTTTCAGGTTGTTTGACCCTCATTTTTTACACCGTTTTGGCCAAAATGTATATCCAGGATGGCTGGTATACAAAACAGAGGCAGCCAGAAGTGTTAAAAAAAAAAAGTTGCCTACCTCGCTAGTGTGAAGCCTTATGGATGGTCCAGAGGCTTCCCAGACCCTCTAGACGTCCGCCATTCCTTGCATGATCCTGTATAACTATTTAACTCTTATGAGTCAAATAGATTTCTTCAGGCACTGTGGATGAGTCCATCCCAACTAGGCATGTGCGACTAAGGTCTGCGCATGCCCAGTGGAACAAAGCACTTGTGCACAGAGCATGAACCTGTATGAGCGGCTTTGTTCTTCTGGGCATGTGTTGACTTCACTTGAGATTAACTTGCTCATGGCATCAGAGGAAACCTATTCAGCTGTCAAACGATATACAAGGAACATGCACTAGAACGGTGGGCTTCAGGAGAATCTGGGAAGCCTCTGAACCATCCAGAATCTTTATTCTATAGAGGTAAGTACAGGTAGTCCCCGACTTACGAAAACCCGACTTGTGGATTCTGCGGGAGCAAGTTAAAAAAAAATTAAAATTGGACTTGTAGTTTTTGAGAAATTCGATTTAAAAAAAATGGCTTTTAAACTTGTATAAGCAAGTACAGAGGGCAGAAATGACCCTGAAAGGGCACTGGGGAGCACAGAGGAGGTACAGGGGACAGAGATGGCAATGTGCTCCGACCAGAACAGATTCAGGTTAAGAACGAACCTACAGTCCCTATCTCGTTCGTTAGATACAGGGCCTACCTGTATCTAACTTTTTTTAAATGCTGGATTCACACTATGTGTGCGGCTATCATATGCACTGTGTATATTGCTGTTCACACACATTATAAAGTTTGTGAACTGCAATGGATGCAGTGCATATGATAGTATACTGTATATAGAATATTAATTCACAGACTGCATACAGTGAGTTTGAATAAGGCTTCTTTCAAACTATACGCTGAAAAACTAAAGCTTTTTCACTATGGAGAAAACAAATGCATTAAAACGCAACGGATAGCAATGCATTAAGTGTGTAAAAGGGCCCTAATGTGTTCCATTACAACGCAGGGATGCGAACACTCTCATGGAATTGTATGGGCAGTAATTTGACATGCATAATTATTCCGCAATGCAACGGATATAGTGTGAATGCACCCTAACACTTTAGCTGTACTTTAATAATACAGCATCACTTAGCTCAACTTGCATACACTTGCTGGCTCTCCACTGTACAAGGTTACATCATTATTTAGGTTTCAAAAACACAAATGGTCATCAACGAAAACCTTTTAAATTGCCTTGCACTTTAATTCAGTGTAAACAAAAGCCATTTAGTATAAAATACATATCTATCTACAGTACTATCAAGGACAGTACATATTTTTCACTATGTCCATTGATTTAACAGTTGTTTTGAGTAAGCTTATTTAAGCTTTAAGCTTACTGCATTGTACATTCTGCAATATCTTGTTACTTCCACATGTAAAGCCGAGCATCAAAAGCTTAAAGGAAATTCCTATAATGACAAATATTAGACATTTTCCGGTAAACGTACGTCTTTTGAAATGATTGATGATAACCTAGTTCATAACCTGGAATGACTGTGTTAGATGACAACCTAGTTTCCTGTTGGTCTGTCCTGTTGGTCTTTCCAAATACCTTACCCCATAGACACACCGTTACACAACAGTGATGATACCGGACCTGTTGACAGTGCCTTCCGGCCATAAAATTCTAAAATTCAACTACATAAGGTCATCCCTTCACTTATGTGGATACATAATCTCTACTGAGGTCATTTCCTTTCAGGTGCTTATGTCCGTCTGTCTCTGATCCTTGGTATTGTTATGGCTGACTTATCTGCTCCCTTCAGCTTAAGTCTATGATCTCGTATATGAATATTCAAAGCGCACTGGTTATTAGACATCAATATTTCCCACTGTCCTCAGAGTGCGCTCAAACTTGAGTACAGCAATACTCCATAAAACATCTACATTAAAAGTTCAGCGCACATCCTCTATTGCAATCAAAGTGCAGTAAGAATACCGTAAAAAGTCCCAATATGAGGTGTCTTTGATTTTTACTCCAGTCTTCCTTGATTCCACCACCAGCAATCACCAATGTGAAACGCACTCACCAGATACAGTGCGACCACTGTCAGACTGGTCAATCAGCGCACACCTCCAGGGTACCCCAGCACTACAGGTCCTGGTTCCTTAGTTCCTTTGTTTCCTATCCAGGCTCCCTTGTCCTGATTCATGTACCCTAGTGTCTTAAGCAGAGGCCTCTCATGGCGTAATATTGTTTTAAAAAAACTAAAATTTTATTAAAATGTTGCACTCACATGTCACGAGGTCATAAATACAGCATAGAGTTTTTTTCACGGGCTCTCCCCCGTTGCCAAGCCGGGCTGGGTGCTGTTTCCGCGTTCTGGCGTTCCAACCGCCACTGCTCTCTTCCCAGTGCGTCCAATTCCCCGCTCGACCAGTTTCGTCACTCCCTCGTGACTCATCAGGAGCATGGGGATTGGACGCTACACTGGGATATTTATATTCGCCGCTGCAGCCTATTGGGTATGGCTATTTAGCTCCTATTGGTCCCCAATCCGCCATTGACGATTGGCTCCCGCTGGGTCTGTCTTTCCGTATAGCTCATGTACCACCTCCTCTCTACTCTCAATACTATACACAGGATTCTGTATTGTTTCCGTACTACTGTATACATAGAGCAACACGTATTTACCGTATTACTCCATGCACAAAGCCCCATATAATTTCCGCATTGCTCCGTACACAGAACCCCATGAGTTTTCCGTATTCCGTACAGAGCACCATACGCATGCATAGTTCCTCCACCATACAATTTCCGTATTACCCCTGTATCCCTTTACATGTGCATACGCCCTCCGCATCGCATCCGCATTCCCCCAGCCTCCAGGGGGGTGGGGGGGAGAGCCCATTTACACATCAACTTATATCATAATATACAAACGATGACTATACCATAAATCCCATATACATCCAGATCCCACCAACAGTGATAATTGTTATTGCTACCAGTACTGAAAATCCAGCCACCTTCCCACATATCATTAACCCCTACAATGACCATTTTCCAGCCTCCTTTGTTTGGTCTCATACTTATAGTCCCATATAAATACACACATAATGTTATTTCAACATCCTATGACAACCCACTGCTAATACAGTTATCATTTTCTTTATCCTAAGACACCAAACACATGCTACATGTTATTGTCTTCAGTTATCTGCAATGAAGCAATTCAGATCCAGCTCAACATTATAACCCCCTGGTTTCACACAGCCCATGCCATAAATCCACTTAGTTTCTCTCATCGAGATCTGTCTCACTTTGTGGCATCCTCTCCAACTGTATCTCATTTTTTCTAATCCACAAAAAAATAGATGTTTTGGATCCTGGTTGTGGAACCTGCAAAAATGTTCTGACACACTGTGTCCACTGAATCCTCTCTTGATATTCCTAATGTGTTCCTGCACTCTCTCCTTCAGTTTTCTGGTGGTCCTCCCTACATACTGTTTACCACAGCTACACCACAACAAATACACCACTCCTACACTATTACATGTGATGTTCTGCATAATTTTAAATTCCCTCCCATTACTGAATGAGGAGACCTCCGTCTTCCTAACACCATTCCCCTCCTCACATGCCTTGCATCCTCTACATGGGAAAAAGCCGTTTTGATTCCAGAATGGCAGGGTCTCTTTTGTGGGGCCCTCCACTAGACTAGGGGCCAACAGCTGCTTCAAATTGGGGGCCTTTCTATAGATAAACTTTGGATATTCCGTCAAGGCACCTTTCAATACTCTATTCTGTTGTAACACGTCCCAATGTTTTCTAAAAATATGTTCTATCTGTTTATGCTGAATGGAATACTCAGTTATAAATGGAATCCCCTCCCCCCTATTCCTACATACCCTCCCTCCCCTAATTAAAGTGTCTCTATCTTTGTGCCCTATTTCTATAACTTCTTTGTATAGTTCCTCTTCTGTGTATCCCTTTTCAGTGAACCTCTCCACCAATTTTTGTGATTGCTCCATATAGTCCTCCAGTTTAGTGCAATTCCTTCTTATACGGGTGAATTGTCCCCTGGGTACTGCTCTCAACCACTGAAGGTGGTGACAGCTCTTAAGTGACAGATACCCGTTCCTGTCTGTGCTTTTGAAAAATGTTCTTGTGATAAGTCCCTCCCCATTTTTTTCAATTTCTATATCCAAAAAGTGTATTTTCCTCCTATCACTTTCTATTGTTAGTGTTATATTTAATTGATTGTGATTCAAGTGTTCCATGAATTTGTGTAATTCTTCATCTTCCCCTTCCCAAATAATAAATAAATCATCAATAAATCTTTTCCACACCGAGATCCTTTTATCCTGAGTGAAATTTTTTAAAACATCCTCCTCCCATTTCCCCATGAAAATATTTGCTAGTGATGGTGCAAACCCCGCCCCCATTGCACACCCCCTAATCTGAACAAAGAATCCCCCCCTGTACCAAAAGTAATTCCGCTTCAGTGCAAATATCAGTAGTTCCAACAAAAATTCAACTTGTTTTGAGTCCAGATCTCCTGTGACCTCCATGTAATACCGCACTGCCTCCACTGCTGGCTGGTGCGGTATATTTGTATACAGACTGGCTACATCCGCTGTTATCAGCGTACTATTTTCGTTAACTCTTACACCCTCCAATATCTGCAGCATATGTCTGGTGTCCTTTATCACCTGTGGCAATCCCTGTGCCAGGGGTTGCAAAAAGAAGTCCAGGTATTTACCCAGCCTATGTGTTATGGACCCTATCCCACTTATTATTGGGCGTCCAGGGGGGGCAGTGGTGCTTTTGTGAATCTTGGGCACCTGATAGATTATGGGTATCCTGGGTGCAGACGGCACAAGATATTCGAATTCCTTATCATCCAGTATCCCCAGGTCTAACCCTTTTCTCAAGATTTTCCTGAGCTCTTCTCTGTATAATTTTGTTGGATCCCCTTTTAGCCTATCATACGTTTCTCTATCCCCCACCAATCTATCCAGTTCCATTCGGTATTGTTCCCGATTGAGCACCACCACCCCTCCCCCCTTATCAGCAGGTCTCACCACCAATTTTTTTAACCAACATTTCCCTTGCTATTTTAGTTACATTTTCTGTCTTCTTCACTTCCAATTTCTCTAGATCTCTCTCCACTAGTCTTTTAAAGACCTCAACACAGTTTCCACTGCTATTGTCCTGAGGGTTAAATGTTGATCTGTTTCTCATGCCCGTATGCTGAAACTCAGTTACTGGGTTTATCCTATTTGTGGGCCCTTCTTTGCTTAGAAAATATTTCTTTATATTTAAAGAGGAACTGTAACGAAAAAACGGCCCCTGGGGGGTACTCACCTCGGGTGGGGGAAGCCTCAGGATCCTAATGAGGCTTCCCACGCCGTCCTGCGTCCCTCGGGGGTCTCGCTGTAGCCCTCCGTACAGCGGTGACGTAATATTTACCTTTGCAGGCTCCTGCGCAGGCGCTCTGGCTGCTTTCGCTCCGAAGGAGGCGGAAATACCCGATCGCCGTCGGGTCCGCTCTACTGCGCAGGCGCAAGTCTCCGGCGCCTGCGCAGTAGAGCGGACCCGACTGAGATCGGGTATTTCCGCCTCCTTCGGAGCGAAAGCAGCCACAGCGCCCCCGCTGGAGCCTGCAAAGGTAAATATTGAATTGAACAGTCGGCACAGTCGCCGGCTGTTCGGAGGGCTGCAGCGAGACCTCCGTGGGACAGAGGACGGCGTGGGAAGCCTCATTAGGATCCTGAGGCTTCCCCCACCCGAGGTGAGTACCCCCCAGGGGATCTTTTTGTTGTTACAGAGTCTCTTTAAGGTCCTACTATACTTTTAGATATCAATATATGTCTGAAATTTGTTTATAGACTTACTAGGGGCATGTTTTAATCCTTTATCCAAAAACTTTAGTTCTTGCCTGGTGAGATCACTCCCACTTATATTAAATATCCCTTCTCCTACTGGTTTCTTCTTCTCTTGTACCCTGTGTCCTGCTCGTACCCCCCTTCTGGGCCTCTTTTGTTGTGGCTCCTTGGGGATGGATAGTCTTCGTAATATTCCCTCCTGTTCCTGTTGTCCCTGGGTCTGTATGTTCTGTGACCCCCCTCTAAAAAAGGCTGGAATCTGTCCTCCTGTTGTATGGGATCATATCTGTTATATGTAGGTATATTATACTGTTGTGTTGACAGGCCTCCATATCCACTCCCCCCATTTATTTCAAATTGTTGATTTCTCCCCTGACCCCTATTTGGGTTCCCTCTATCTCTGGGAGATTCAATATTTTCCCTTGGGTTCCTCCTTGGTAGGGGTCCTAAATTGTATCTATTGGGGTTCTCATATCTCGGATTTGGAAGTGGGTAATTAGGGACAGCTGGGACCACTGGTTTCCCCACTGGGTTGGCCTCTAATTGATCCTCCAATGGTGTCCTTTGATTTTGTTCTGTTGGTTCTACCACTTTTTTCTCTGTCTTTTGTTGCCATTTATAAGCTGACTTGGATCTTTATAGTTCCCAATCCCTATTAAATTGCTTCTGCCTATCCAGGGCCGGCCCTAGACTTTTTGCCGCCTGAGGCAAATTTTTAAAAAATTGCCACCGCCGCCCCTCCCCCCCCCTCGGGGGGCCGCCGAGCTGGAGGGGTAGCTGGCAGGACGGGGGTATTGGGCCAGCGGCGGGGAGGGGGGTCGGACCCCCCCTCCCTCGCCCGGGTCCCCCGTCCTCCGCTCCCCTCCAGCCTAAATAGACGCAGCCGTATGTGTAAGAGGCACGGGCGGGGAGGACACTCACCTCTTCCCAGCATGCGCTCCACTGACATCACTTCCTGCAGCGTTGCAGGAAGTGATGTCAGTGGAGCGCACGCTGGAGCGAGGAAGAGGTGAGTGTCCAGCTACCCCTCCAGCTCGGCGGGCCGGCTCCCCGCACCCACGGACGGGCGGATGCCGCCCCTGGAAATTTGCCGCCTGAGGCAAAAGTTTCACCCCGCCTCATGAGCGGGCCGGCCCTGTGCCTATCCTGTATCACCCCCTTCTGATGGTGTATTAGGGCATTGCATGTCCTTTGGGATAGTTTTTTATATACCTCTTCTTTTAGTGTATCCATTGATGTTTTAAGGGCTTCTATTTCCGTACCCAATCTTTCTAATCTTGCTGTTTTCCTCCTAATTTGTATTCTAATCAGCCCCTCCCCACACTTCTCAAGGTATTCTCCCCATTCCTTGTTGTTTACCTCATTAGGTCTATGATATGTCATATAAGTCTATGATATGTCCTGAAATGTTGTATTTGTTGATTAAATATACTGTTATTTAGAAAAATGAACTGAAATTCTATATTCTGTATTTTAGAGTGACCCTGAATTAGCATAGGAGAGAAATGTATGTTTATTATAAATCCTACGTAGAACTTTTCCCCCTTTTATTTTGGTTGTAAGGGTTAATGATCCATTGGTGTAAATTTCGGTGTCCCTTCAGATACAATAATTAAGACCTTAGGGCTCGTTTCCACTATAGCGAATCCGCATGCGTTGTCCGCATGCGGATTCGCACAGCCAATACAAGTGGATGGGCCTGTTTCCACTTGTGCGTCGTGCGGAGCGTTTTTGTGTGCGGGGAAAATCTGCACGGCAGAGCCGTCAGAATTCGCTCCCCGCACACCGCTAAGCGAATCGCATACAATGTATCTAATAGGAAAATCGCATGCGGTTGTGGCATGCGTTTTTCCCCGCGATTTCGCATAGGAGGTAATGTTAATTTACACAGGCAGTGACATGGTTAAAATCGCCCACCTACTACCCTATGCGAAATCGCATGCAAAATCGCGGGAAAAAACACATGCAAAATTGCACCCGCATGCGATTTCATCTGCAGTGATTTCCCGGCGATTCCGCACCGCACAAGTGGAAATGCAGCCTTAGGGCCCTTTTCCACCAGCGCAATCGCAAAAACGCAAACTGCTAGCGATTTTACAATCGCTACGGTTTGCTTTTTAACATAGGAATCGTGGTAGGTCATTTTCACTACCGCGATTCGTTTTTGCCGGGAACGCGAACGCGCGGCGGAGCGATAATTGCCACGATTTTGCTATGCAGTGCATAGCATAGCAAAATCGCGGCCGCGAACGTCGGAGAATCGCCGGTAATTGCGATTCAGCAATCGCTAGAGTTCAGCGTGAACGCTAGCGATTGCTAGTGGAAAAGAGCCCTTAGTGTTGTTCATTGCTTATTCTCTTCCTACAACCTGATAAGAGATCTTAAAATGTCTGTGGCTGTGAGAAGAAAAAATCAGTAGGTCATTATTTAAGTTTAATTACTCAAGTTTGAACAAGGAGCGGGATTATAAATCCGTTATCCAGGTAGTCCCCGGTTAACAAACGAGATAGGGGACTGTAGGTTAGTTCTTTACCTGAATCTGTTCTTAAGTCGGAACATTGGGCCATCTCTGTCCCCTGTGCCTCCTCTGTGCCTCCAGTGCCCCCCTCTGTGTCACCTCTGCCCTCTCTACCTGCCTATACAAGTATAAAAGCCATTTTTTCTTTGAATTTTTTTAAAATCGACTTTCTCAAAAACTACAGGCCAATTAGATTTTTTTTTTAACTTGTCCCCATGGAAACACAGAATCCATGCCGTTCATATCGGCGGCGGGTCGTTCGTAAGTTGGGCGTTCGTAAGTCGGGGACTACCTGTATAGTTAGTCTAGTTAAAAATAGACATCTGCCCATCAAGTTTAACCAGACAAAAGTACAGCAATACAACACTGTCCTACACTTCACATATCCCAGTTAACCCAGAAGAAGGCAACAAACCCTTACAAGGCTTGGGCCAATTAGCCTCAAATGGGGGGGGGGGTGGATCAACACATGCAGGAATTGCCCAATTCTAGCCATAGATGTCCTTTGAATGCAGATATAGAATTTGCCATAACTACTTCCTATGGCAAGATATTCCTTCCATGTTTTAACCACACTGTAAAGCAGCCCTTTCTAGATCATGTCAAAACCTTTTTTACTCCATATGCAGATGATGTCCCCTTGTCCTTTATACAAGCCTAAGGACAAAATGGCTAAGGAGCTGTGGGCCCTGATGCAAGTTTTACAAAGGGCCCCCCCCCAAGCACTCTATACATAACAATTGATACGGTGCACCAAAACCTGCCAATGGCAACTACAGTGTCAGAGGTACAAAAAGGGGATGGGGAGCAGTTTGTTAATGATTAACACTACTCAAAGTATCTATAGAAGGGATTATTATAAGCACAGGACCAATAGAAAGCTAATACTACAGTTGAGGAAGGGCCCTATTGGGGCCCCGATGCGGGTGTCAACCTCTGCAACCCCTATTGCTACTCCCCTGATCTCATCTGAATCAGAATCCGTCAATTCGACGAATGATAGACCCATGGTCGGTCTCCCTCCATGTATAATGTGTAATACCAATCCCTCCGTACCCATGGTGAATGTTGGTTGGCTCATTTGCCTGCCGACGTGCCTCCTCCTATGTCCCATGTATTCTCTTTACGGAGTAACTGAAATCAGAAATCAATTCTTAAAGGCATGTACACACTGCTTTTCAAATCGCATGCGCTTTTTAATCGCAAGGTCTTTTGAAAAATAATGAAAATCGTGAAGACCTGTACACACTGGTGCGATGCGCTTTTCCTATTCTCATGAAGGCTTGCGATTTTAAAAGCGCATGTGATTTTAAAAGCGCAGCAGTGTGTACAGGCCATTATTTTTATCTGGTAAACAAGTAATAAGGATGCTAACTAGGCAATTCAAAAGTTAAAATCGCTATTACTTTTCTTGTTCATAAATGATCATTCCCCAGTTTACTTGACTCTTATTTGGTACACAAAAAGGAAGTTGCAGGGTGTGCTGTGTTGTCCTTTTTTGCTTCTCAATTTCCGCTCAGACTTAACTAATGCACCCTGATTGGCTGAAGCCTCTTTCCCTCCGGGTTTCTCCTCCCACACCTCTGTTCCTCTCTGATTGGCCAACATTTCTCATGCTGAGACAATGCACTTTCTATAGTGAAGGGCAGGTAAATCAGGCAGAGGAGAGTAAGGGAGGAAATTACATCAGAATTGGCTTCAAAATAGCCACACTTAAAATGGGAAATGCTAAGAAGGATTTTCTCTTTTTTTTAACTGTAGAAAAATCGCTAAAATCAAATTGTGGACAGTGCAATACATATGTTATGTAAGTAGAGCAAGCATTTATCTACTTATATATGTGTGTTTTTTTCTGAGATAGTATGACTGACAGCTCCTCTTTAATGCTGCTATGGGCACCTGTACCCATTGACCCTTGCATACACTAACTTCAGGGGTCAGGGAGGGGGGGACACATTGCATAAGGTGACCTGGGAGGCCCAACAGGCAGAGGCAACTGTACAGGTTTCCAATAGATTTCATGCTGAAATCTATTAGAAATCTGTATGTAGGTGAGTGGCAGCAATAAATCCCTCTTTGATCAGAGAGGGATCTATCTGATGATTGAATCTGCTCCCCCATCTGCCAGTGTATTGGCACCTTAACTCTGCGTGATCGCAGTCGTGCATGTGCTATAATGGGTATTAAATCCAGGCTGTCCTTTTTTGATTGACTGTGATACCAAAAAACTCCAATTCACTAACATTTCAGTAATACTTACCATGTTCTGGTATAACTCAGGTGATGGCTACAAACTTTACTGAAAGCAAGCTGCCTTCAGTGTTTACTGATATGTCTGCAGTGCATTTAATGGTTCTTTCACACTGCATCAGTTGCGTTGCAGAATAATTCTGCATGTCATCTCACTGCCCACACAATTCTATGTGGCTGTTCACATCGTTGTGTTGTAACAGATTGTGCTATTCTAACTCGCTGCATTCATGCTTTGAATTAATATCTATGTCCAGCCTCCATTGCAGTTCACATACACACGCGCACACACATGCTTTATGCAACATGCACGGTGTGAATCTAGCCTCAAGCTACGTACATACCTGCAATTATCGTCGTCCACAGAGATCAGGATTCGACAGATCGTGGCCCAATGCTGTACATACGTTTTGCGAGCCTCCGGGCCCACCCTCAGTTTCAGGCTAGTTTGCACTAAATCAGTTTGTGTCAGTTATAACTGAATGGTCAACTGATATGCAGCCCAGGTGAAGGAAATGTACATGTTTTCCTATTGGTCAGTTCACATCTACGCATTTTAACAGAAAGCTTTTTCACAATGAATTGCAGAAAGACAACTAATCAGTTAAAATGCATCAGTTTTTCAGCGTTCGCTATAAACCAGCATAGGACTGGTTCGCAGTGCTCAGTTGCGTTGCAGAATAATTCTGCTCATTAACTTACTCCCCATAAAATTCCATGGGCCTGTTCACAGTACAGCGCCTTAATGGGTCTCATTATTCTAACTTGCTGCATGCAGGCTTTGTAATAAAGTCTATATTCAGTCTCAATTGCAGTTCACACTCATTATCATGCATGCATTAGGCAACTGACCACTGTGAATCCAGGGTAGGTTTGCAGTGCCAGTTGCGTTGCATTCCCAGCAGGCTCACAATGGAAAAGCAAACAAACTTTGCTTGTAAAAATATGTGCAAACTCTGTGTATCAAGATGAATGTTCAGCAGGCTAACGGCTATTACCACCCTGCTGCCCACAGCCCGCCCCTTGCTTTCCTGGTACTGGTATTATGTTTGGCCCACTGTAGAACACCAGTGAAGCTACCTTGGGCGTGGAGCTCTAGATCACCAGGAAAACCAAATGAGGGGGGAAGGGGGGGTGGAAAGCACTAGACACGAGGAAACTGTTAAGAGTTAGGAGGGGGACTACACACCAGGGAACTGTATAGGGGAACAAGGGTGCAACTAGACACCAGAGAACTCTATAGGGGAGGGGGGCCAGTAGACAGCAGGGAATTGTATAAGAGGAAGTACCACTAAACACTAGGGAACTGTATAGGGGAGGGAGGAGGGCCACAAGACACAAAGGAACTGTATAGGAGATAGAGGGGTGCCAATAGACACCATGGAACTGTATAGGGGAAGGAGGAGGCCATTAGACACCAGGGAACTTTTATAATGGAGGGAGGTGACCATTATGGCCCATACTCACGAGGGACTTTTGTCGCCTCAACACGCGGTGCGCGCGTGTTGCGGCGACAGTTCGCCCGTGAGTATGGGCCGCGCGCACCCCAAACTGTCGCCCGCAGTGGGCGCGCACCCTGAACTGTTGCCCGTCGCTGATGTCGCCAGGCGATTGAAAAGTTCAATCGCCTGGCGACAGTCGCCGCCGCAGCTGTCGCTAGTCCGCGTGAGTACGCGGACTAGCGACAGCAACCTCCATTGAGGTACACAGAGCTTCCGGCTAGCTTCTTGCGGGGGGAGGAGGAACGTCGGCGACAGCTTCCGTCATGCCGCTGGTCCCTCTTCCGCGTGTGTACGCGGAGGGACCTGGCGAGGAGCTGTCGCCGGCCTGTCGCCCACACGCTCACGTGTGCTGGCGACAGGCAACATTTGCTGCCCGTGAGTATGGGCCATTAGACATTGAGATTGTCCTGCGACTTGGTCCCAGTGTTCAATTTCAGCTCACTTTGTATTTGAGTTTGACAACCATGCTCTACAGGTCACCAACTACCACTCTATCACAATTTACTCCACTTCTTTCACCTACTATTTCATCGTTTCTATATCTTAATCCCTTATAGCACATTCAAACTGGGTGCTTTTCTGCAGTGTTACAGTGTTTTTCTGATTGCTGGCGATTAGCTAAGTACTGTGTACAATGTATTCCTATAGGATGATTCACACTGTAGCGCTTGCAATTTGCGGAAATCACAAATACAATGCATGTAGCATTGTTCGAGTGATCGTGAATGAAAATCAAAAGGGCCAATCTTTGTACAACCACCACAAAATTGGAATTGCAATTGCTGGGTCATTGCGCTGGCATAATAGGCCTTTAACTACTTCCCGACCGCCGTATAGACAAATGGCGGCCGGGAAGTAGACGCCGCAAGGACCGCCGTATTGACAAAATGCGGCGGTCCTTGTTTGGGCATGGGCGGAGCGATCGCGTCATCCGTGACGCGATCCTCCGCCTCCGCCTGTCGCCGCTCGCTCGCCGCAACATCCCGCCGGCCATACGGAAGCGCCGGCGGGATGTTAACCCGACGATCGCCGCATACAAAGTGTATAATACACTTTGTAATGTTTACAAAGTGTATTATACAGGCTGCCTCCTGCCCTGGTGGTCCCAGTGTCCGAGGGACCACCAGGGCAGGCTGCAGCCACCCTAGTCTGCACCAAGCACACTGATTTTCTCCCCCCCCCCCCGCCCCAGATCGCCCACAGCACCCATCAGACCCCCTCCTGCCCACCCCCCAGACCCCTGTTTGCACCCAATCACCCCCCTAATCACCCATCAATCACTCCCTGTCACTATCTGTCAACGCTATTTTTTTTTATACCCCCCCCCCCTGCCCCCTGCTCCCTCCTGATCACCCCCCACCCCTCAGATTCTCCCCAGACCCCCCCCCCCCATGTACTGTATGCATCTATCCCCCCTGATCACCTGTCAATCACCTGTCAATCACCTGTCAATCACCCATCAATCACCCCCTGTCACTGCCACCCATCAATCAGCCCCTAACCTGCCCCTTGCGGGCAATCTGATCACCCCCCCACACCAATAGATCGCACGCAGATCCGACATCAGATCACCTCCCAAATCCATTGTTTACATCTATTCTCTCCTCTAAACACCCACTAATTACCCATCAATCACCCATCAATCACCCCCTATCACCACCTGTCACTTTTACCTATCAGATCAGACCCTAATCTGCCCCTTGCGGGCACCCAATCACCCGCCCACACGCTCAGATTGCCCTCAGACCCCCCCTTATCAATTCACCAGTGCATTCATTACATCTGTTCTTCCCTGTAATAACCCACTGATCACCTGTCAATCACCTGCCAATCACCTATCACCCATCAATCACCCCCTGTCACCCCCTGTCACTGCCACCCATCAATCAGCCCCTAACCTGCCCCTTGCGGGCAATCTGATCACCCACCCACACCATTAGATCGCCCGCAAACCCGCCGTCAGATTACCTCCCAAATGTATTGTTTACATCTGTTATCTTCTCTAAACACCCACTAATTACCCATCAATCACCCATCAATCACCCCCTATCACTGTTACCTATCAGATCAGACCCTAATCTGCCCCTTGCGGGCACCCAATCACCCGCCTACACGCTCAGATTACCCTCAGACCCCCCCTTATCAATTCGCCAGGGCATTATTTACATCTATCCTTCCCTGTAATAACCCACTGATCACCTGTCAATCACCTGCCAATCACCTATCACCCATCAATCACCCCCTGTCACCCCCTGTCACTGCCACCCAACAATCAGCCCCTAACCTGCCCCTTGCGGGCAATCTGATTACCCACCCACACCAATAGATCGCCCGCAGATCCGACATCAGATCACCTCCCAAATCCATTGTTTACATCTATTCTCTCCTCTAAACACCCACTAATTACCCATCAATCACCCATCAATCACCCCCTATCACCACCTGTCACTTTTACCTATCAGATCAGACCCTAATCTGCCCCTTGCGGGCACCCAATCACCCGCCCACACGCTCAGATTGCCCTCAGACCCCCCCTTATCAATTCACCAGTGCATTCATTACATCTGTTCTTCCCTGTAATAACCCACTGATCACCTGTCAATCACCTGCCAATCACCTATCACCCATCAATCACCCCCTGTCACCCCCTGTCACTGCCACCCATCAATCAGCCCCTAACCTGCCCCTTGCGGGCAATCTGATCACCCACCCACACCATTAGATCGCCCGCAAACCCGCCGTCAGATTACCTCCCAAATGTATTGTTTACATCTGTTATCTTCTCTAAACACCCACTAATTACCCATCAATCACCCATCAATCACCCCCCATCACTGTTACCTATCAGATCAGACCCTAATCTGCCCCTTGCGGGCACCCAATCACCCGCCTACACGCTCAGATTACCCTCAGACCCCCCCTTATCAATTCGCCAGGGCATTATTTACATCTATCCTTCCCTGTAATAACCCACTGATCACCTGTCAATCACCTGCCAATCACCTATCACCCATCAATCACCCCCTGTCACCCCCTGTCACTGCCACCCAACAATCAGCCCCTAACCTGCCCCTTGCGGGCAATCTGATTACCCACCCACACCAATAGATCGCCCGCAGATCCGACATCAGATCACCACCCAAGTGCAGCGTTTACATCTATTCTCTCCTCTAAACACCCACTAATTACCCATCAATCACCCATCAATCACCCCCTATCACCACCTGTCACTGTTACCCATCAGATCAGACCCTAATCTGCCCCTTGCGGGCACCCAATCACCCGCCTACACGCTCAGATTGCCCTCAGACCCCCCCTTATCAATTCGCCAGTGCAATATTTACATCTGTTCTCCCCTGTAATAACCCACTGATTACCTGTCAATCACCTGTCAATCACCTATCAATCACCCATCAATCACCCCCTGTCACTGCCATCCATCAATCACCCCCTGTCACTGCCACCCATCAATCACCCGCTGTCACTGCCACCCATCAATCAGCCCCTAACCTGCCCCTTGCGGGCAATCTGATCACCCACCCACACCAATAGATCGCCCGCAGATCCGACGTCCAAACACCTCCCAAGTGCAGTGTTTACATCTGTTCTCTACCCTAAACACCCACTAATTACCCATCAATCACCCCCTGTCACTGCTACCTATCAGATTAGACCCCTATCTGCCCCTAGGGCACTCAATCACCCGCCCACACCCTCAGATCCCCCTCAGACCCCCTTCCGATCACCTCCCCAGTGCATTGATTGCATCTATTTTCCCCTCTAACCACCCCCTGAGACACCCATCAATCACCTCCTGTCACCCCCCTAGCACTCCTATCCATCAGATCAGGCCCAATACAACCTGTCATCTAAAAGGCCACCCTGCTTATGACCGGTTCCACAAAATTTGCCCCCTCATAGACCACCTGTCATCAAAATTTGCAGATGCTTATACCCCTGAACAGTCATTTTGAGACATTTGGTTTCCAGACTACTCACGGTTTTGGGCCCGTAAAATGCCAGGGCGGTATAGGAACCCCACAAGTGTCCCCATTTTAGAAAAAAAGACACCCCAAGGTATTCTGTTAGGTGTATGACGAGTTCATAGAAGATTTTATTTTTTGTCAAAAGTTAGCGGAAATTGATTTTTATTGGTTTTTTTCCACAAAGTGTCACTTTCCGCTAACTTTTGACAAAAAATAAAATCTTCTATGAACTCGTCATACACCTAACAGAATACCTTGGGGTGTCTTCTTTCTAAAATGGGGTCACTTGTGGGGTTCCTATACTGCCCTGGCATTTTAGGGGCCCTAAACCGCGAGGAGTAGTCTAGAAAACAAATGCCTCAAAATGACCTGTGAATAGGACGTTGGGCCCCTTAGCGCACCTAGGCTGCAAAAAAGTGTCACACATGTGGTATCGCCGTACTTAGGAGAAGTAGTATAATGTGTTTTGGGGTGTATTTTTACACATACCCATGCTGGGTGGGAGAAATCTCTCTGTAAATGGACAATTGTGTGTAAAAAAAATCAAAAGATTGTCATTTACAGAGATATTTCTTCCACCCAGCATGGGTATGTGTAAAAATACACCCCAAAACACATTATACTACTTCTCCTGAGTACGGCGGTACCACATGTGTGGCACTTTTTTACACCCTAAGTGCGCTAAGGGGCCCAAAGTCCAATGAGTACCTTTAGGATTTCACAGGTCATTTTGCGACATTTGCTTTCAAGACGACTCCTCACGGTTTAGGGCCCCTAAAATGCCAGGGCAGTATAGGAACCCCACAAATGACCCCATTTTAGAAAGAAGACACCCCAAGGTATTCTGTTAGGACTATGGTGAGTTCATAGAAGATTTTATTTTTTGTCACAAGTTAGCGGAAAATGACACTTTGTGAAAAAAAACAATACAAATCAATTTCCGCTAACTTGTGACAAAAAAATAAAATCTTCTATGAACTCACCATACTCCTAACGGAATACCTTGGGGTGTCTTCTTTCTAAAATGGGGTCATTTGTGGGGTTCCTATACTGCCCTGGCATTTTAGGGGCCCTAAACCGTGAGGAGTCGTCTTGAAAGCAAATGTCGCAAAATGACCTGTGAAATCCTAAAAGTACTCATTGGACTTTGGGCCCCTTAGCGCGGTTAGGGTGCCAAAAAGTGCCACACATGTGGTATCGCCGTACTCAGGAGAAGTAGTATAATGTGTTTTGGGGTGTATTTTTACACATACCCATGCTGAGTGGGAGAAATCTCTCTGTAAATGGACAATTGTGTGTAAAAAAATAAATTAAAAAAAAATAAAAATCAAACAATTGTCATTTACAGAGATATTTCTCCCACCCAGCATGGGTATGTGTAAAAATACACCCCAAAACACATTATACTACTTCTCCTGAGTACGGCAATACCACATGTGTGGCACTTTTTTGCAGCCTAACTGCGCTAAGGGGTCCAAAGTCCAATGAGCACCTTTAGGCTTTACAGGGGTGCTTACGATTTAGCACCCCCCAAAATGTCAGGACAGTAAACACACGCCACAAATGACCCCATTTTGGAAAGTAGACCCTTCAAGGTATTCAGAGAGAGGCATGGTGAGTCCGTGGCAGATTTCATTTTTTTTTGTCGCAAGTTAGAAGAAATGGAAACTTTTTTTTTTTTTTTTTTTGTCACAAAGTGTCATTTTCCGCTTACTTGTGACAAAAAATAATATCTTCTATGAACTCACTATGCCTCTCAGTGAATACTTTGGGATGTCTTCTTTCCAAAATGGGTTCATTTGGGGGGTATTTATACTATCCTGGAATTCTAGCCCCTCATGAAACATGACAGGGGGTCAGAAAAGTCATAGATGCTTGAAAATGGGAAAATTCACTTTTTGCACCATAGTTTGTGAACGCTATAACTTTTACCCAAACCAATAAATATACACTGAATGGGGTTTTTTTTATCCAAAACATGTTTGTCCACATTTTTCGCGCTGCATGTATACAGAAATTTTACTTTATTTGAAAAATGTCAGCACAGAAAGTTAAAAAAATCATTTTTTTGCCAAAATTCATGTCTGTTTTGATGAATATAATAAAAAGTAAAAATCGCAGGAGCAATCAAATAGCACCAAAAGAAAGCTTTATTAGTGACAAGAAAAGGAGCCAAAATTCATTTAGGTGGTAGGTTGTATGAGCGAGCAATAAACCGTGAAAGCTGCAGTAGTCTGAATGGAAAAAAAGTGGCCGGTCCTTAAGGGGTAGAAAGCCCTAGGTCCTCAAGTGGTTAAAGCTGATGTTGCAACAAAAAGGTCTTGCACCATCTTTATTAGTAACAAGCTCTTTATTTGATCGGCATGAATAATATACAGCAGCAACGTTTCGGAACTGTAATTTAAAGCTCATATTTCAAGCTAATCAGTCAAAATCGTAATCTGACATCAACACATACATATTTAAATATAAACATGGATCATCACATAGCCAATCAAATCACAGTTCTTGATATCCAATGAGATTGTTCCCTTAAGTACACCCACATTAGTACTGTCCCCCGAAAAGGATCAAGACACGGTCTCTCGGGCAACTGTGCGAGGCCAAAGCTGTACAGACTGCTAACCTTTAGGCTAGCAATGCATTCTATTACTATGCAGGGGAGAGAAGGGCTAATGGAGCAGTGCATGATGGAGCGGAACAGAATGGGCGGGGTGTGTAGGGAAAACATTGCCCTTCATCAGTGCTCGGTCTAGTCGATCCGCCAGATGGATCGTTTGCCAACGCACTGGGAGGAATTAGGTGCCACTGTACGTACGCTAGATTCTTGGCAGAGGCGGTCTTTATTAACCACATTTAAATGAGCACTATGAAAATACATAAATTAAAAGTACTTTTCTCCCAGAGTAAAATGTGCTATAAATGATAGCTCATTTTACTGTGGAAGAAACATACTTCTTATTTGTGTTAACATGTATTTTTAATATTACTATTTTTCGCAGTAGTGGTCCTTCTAGCGTGTATGTTAGGCATGTAGCATTTGATTGTAAAATCGAAAGGGTGGGGCCTTCTCTACTAGTGTTTATATTACTTATGTGTAATGAGTGTATATATTTTACTGTTGGGCCTCTTTCAGATGGGCAGCTGTCAGGTGGTGGATTCACTGCCTGTCAGCTGCTTTCCTGCACCGACCAGCCGCTTGCTAGCACTCGGTACCAGCTCTGGAAAGGCCGCCCCCAATTAAGCCACATCTGATCACAGCCACGCTAGTTGAGTTCCTCTGCTGCCGGGTAACACCATTGCATGTCAGCGCTTGTTGCCATTTGGGTGCATTTAAATTGCACCCAAATGGCGCTCATTAGTGGCAAATGGGAGGCTGAACTGCCTGACAAGTGTGCAGTTCAGCCTCCCATCTGAAAATGAGGGTTGTAAAAAAAAAAAGCAGGAGATTTGGGCGCAGCCAGCGCAACCATAGGCCATAATAGGAATTACGGCTATATCGGCGCACAGTGAGTAATTTGGGCGCTGTCAAGAGACTGAGCATAAATTACTACAAAAACACTGTAATTCGGCCGCCAGCAATAGCTGGAAGCCAAATTACCTTTCCCCCACTATCCATCGCGGCCTGGAGGTGGAATAGTAATCAAAGCCGCCAGGACTTGTGCAGGAGTACGGTGAGCAGTTTGTCAGCTTTACCCTCCACCCAAATCTCCCAGCGGTTGAATTATAGGTATGCTCTGAAAAAGGCCTAATTTATGTACTACAAACTGATTGTGCATTCTAAATAACTGTCACCTCTGTATTCATTTTGTGCGTTTTCTCTAATCCCCACTTTGTTGATGCCACTGCAAAGTCCATAAATAGAGTATACATAGAGTAACATCCAGAAGATGTTGCGGCGATATAAATCCAGAATAATAATGATAATTCAGATTAGACTGCTCTGGGCTGAGAATTGCAGCACTAAAACAGAGCCAAGTAGTCCTTGCCAAAATCAAATGCACTTAATCTTCATCACACTGAAATTTCCATCACAATGAATGATGATGTTCTAGCCTGCATTATCATTCTTTTTTGGATTTGCTCAAAACCATTTGAAAACATCAGTGCCTGGATCTGTGTTTTAAATGTATCCACTGGCTAGCTTAATGTTATTACATGTTGGAATCTTGCATATTAGTGACCTTAACCCAGGCTCTAGGTCTGTCATCGCCGCCACATGCGCGCAGGTACCTGCTGGCCGCTCGGGCGCACACCTGCTCGCCACGCGTGCTTACCCGGCCAGCCCCCTGGCCCATCCTGCTCCTGTCCCTGCGGCACATGCGCAGTAGCACAAACGCAGGGACAAACACACACAGGGACAGGACACAGAGACATGGGTTTTATTATATAGGATGTTTGATTTGGGTGCTGACAAGGCAGTGTTTTTAGAACATCTATTCATTTTGATTTAATTACAGTGTAGTAAAGATTTTTTTTCAAGTTAAATATTTTGAATTTTACAATATAGGGACATAACTGAACCCATAAAGTCAGATATCATATTTTAATTATCAAACCAAAAACATCAACTGTTTACTTTTGGATTTTCAAATTGTCTTATTCAACATGCAGAAATAAACAAAACATTGTTTTTCCCAATTTATTTCGAGAAGAGATGAAAAGGGTAAACCTGGGCCAGGTCTTTTGATCTTACAAGCTAAGCAAATGAGCCAATGATAAACAATGTAATTGATTGTTGATAAAGGATATCTCATAAACAGCAGACACTGCTAAACTGACGAATTGCCTGGCAGACTTGTTTACCGAATAGTATCTAGTATTTATAGCTAAAAACTGTGCCCTGGAAAACAGCATCACGGCAGAAAAAAATATACTTTGCAACCACCAGGTGGCGACAAAATAGGAAATGTTTTCACTCGTAGCAGACGCAGGACAAATACTATATATGATATAAATACAGAAGTCATACGCGTTTGTAATTGAAACATAAATAGTACAGTGAAACAAAATAATGTGAATTGTGAAATTTAATTTTCCCAATGTGGTTAAAACTGCTTATAAAGCACGTGATCCATCCATGTGTCTGCAGTTGTCGTGCACAGTATAGAGCCGATCAATACATTACCCCCAGACAGTCGGTGACAATTATAAGCTAAGCTTTCTTTATTAGGATAACACCAATCGCCACTTGAGTTAACTGGTCCATACGTTTGGCTACATACATATCGTTAATATGCGAAAACTGGTTCCACTAGCCGCGTAAAATGGTGTGGATGCATTATATTGTATTTAGTGATCAATAAAATGAGACTACCGATATTACAATATCGTTTTTATGATAAAAGACACATCTACGTGTAGCTATACAATGATCTAAGGTGTGTTTTTTGTGAAGAAGTTTTTATTCTCTAGCAGGAGCAGCCAGTGGGTAAAATCAACAGAACTAAAGTGTGTCGCTGAGGAAAGCAGCAGTCCTGACAGTACAGCAATGGTGCCTGGCTGCACTGATAGCAGCCACTGCCTCTCTCTCCATACTGACAGCAATGGTGCCTGGCTGCACTGACAGCTGCCACTGCCACTCTCTCCATCCTGACAGCAATGGTGCCTGGCTGCACTGACAGCTGCCACTGCCACTCTCTCCATCCTGACAGCAATGGTGCCTGGCTGCACTGACAGCAGCCACTGCCACTCTCTCCACACTGACAGCAATGGTGCCTGGCTGCACTGACAGCAGCCACTGCCACTCTCTCCATACAGCCAGCAATGGTGCCTGACTACACTGACAGCAGCTACTGCCACTCTCTCCATCCTGACAGCAATGGTGCCTGCTGCACTGACAGCAGCCACTGCCACTCTCTCCATACAGCCAGCAATGGTGCCTGACTGCACTGTCAGCAGCCACTGCCACTCTCTCCATACAGACAGCAATGGTATCTGACTACACTGACAGCAGCCACTGCCACTCTCTCCATCCTGACAGCAATGGTGCCTGACTACACTGACAGCAGCCACTGCCACTCTCTCCATCCTGACAGCAATGGTGCCTGGCTGCACTGACAGCAGCCACTGCCACTCTCTCCATCCTGACAGCAATGGTGCCTGACTACACTGACAGCAGCCACTGCCACTCTCTCCACACTGACAGCAATGGTGCCTGACTACACTGACAGCAGCCACTGCCACTCTCTCCATACTGACAGCAATGGTGCCTGACTACACTGACAGCTGCCACTGCCACTCTCTCCATCCTGACAGAAATGGTGCCTAGCTGCACTGACAGCAGCCACTGCCACTCTCTCCATCCTGACAGCAATGGTGCCTGACTACACTGACAGCAGCCACTGCCACTCTCTCCATACAGACAGCAATGGTGCCTGGCTGCACTGACAGCAGCCACTGCCACTCTCTCCACACTGACAGCAATGGTGCCTGGCTGCACTGACAGCAGCCACTGCCACTCTCTCCATACAGCCAGCAATGGTGCCTGACTACACTGACAGCAGCCACTGCCACTCTCTCCATCCTGACAGCAATGGGGCCTGCTGCACTGACAGCAGCCACTGCCACTCTCTCCATACAGCCAGCAATGGTGCCTGACTACACTGACAGCAGCCACTGCCACTCTCTCCATCCTGACAGCAATGGTGCCTGACTGCACTGTCAGCAGCCACTGCCACTCTCTCCATACAGACAGCAATGGTATCTGACTACACTGACAGCAGCCACTGCCACTCTCTCCATCCTGACAGCAATGGTGCCTGACTACACTGACAGCAGCCACTGCCACTCTCTCCATCCTGACAGCAATGGTGCCTGGCTGCACTGACAGCAGCCACTGCCACTCTCTCCATCCTGACAGCAATGGTGCCTGACTACACTGACAGCAGCCACTGCCACTCTCTCCACACTGACAGCAATGGTGCCTGACTACACTGACAGCAGCCACTGCCACTCTCTCCATACTGACAGCAATGGTGCCTGACTACACTGACAGCTGCCACTGCCACTCTCTCCATCCTGACAGCAATGGTGCCTGGCTGCACTGACAGCAGCCACTGCCACTCTCTCCATCCTGACAGCAATGGTGCCTGGCTGCACTGACAGCAGTCACTGCCACTCTCTCCACACTGACAGCAATGGTGCCTGGCTGCACTCACTGCCACTCTCTCCACACTGACAGCAATGGTGCCTGGCTGCACTGACAGCACTCACTGCCACTCTCTCCATACTGACAGCAATGGTGCCTGGCTGCACTCACTGCCACTCTCTCCACACTGACAGCAATGGTGCCTGGCTGCACTGACAGCACTCACTGCCACTCTCTCCATACTGACAGCAATGGTGCCTGGCTGCACTGACAGCAGCCACTGCCACTCACTCTATCCTGACAGCAATGGTGCCTGGCTGCACTAACAGCTCTCTCTCTCTCTCTCTCTCTCTCTCTCTCTCTCTCTCTCTCTCTCTCTCTCTCTCTCTCTCTCTCTCTCTCTCTCGCACACGCGCACGCACGCGCGCACACGCGCACGCACGGTGCCTGGCTGCACTGACTGGTGATGACACTGCCACTCTTATCATCCTGATCAAATATGCTAATAGTACAACTTCCTGATTCTGAGCCTGATAAAAAGCATAAAACTACAATGATCATTGGTGACTTTTTCTTTTTACATGATGTCACACCCAACATTCTTTATCCCGAAACATCTGCTTTCTGACAGGCACACCCACCCAGAGCAGAAAGAGGCTACGCTCCCTCATGCTTCCAGCAGTGCTGCTGCTGCTGACAGTGTGTGAGATATGGGAGCTGGACAGACACTGGTGACGTGACTGGGCTGCGGGTGGGAAGGGGCAGAGTGGATCTGTCCCAGGCTGGATGCAGGGATATCCTGTCCCAGGCAGGATACAGCTGTGCACACATCCCCCGGGAAATCCTTCCGCACTCTGACATATCAGCTGCATGGACATATGTGTGTCTGGAAACCTATAGATCACCACACAGGACACATACGTGCGCTCTCCCTGTCCACTTCATGGATTGGGATTGACCTTGTCCATATATATATGTATATATATATATAGATATACATACACGTGCTCACATATATATATATATATATAGACACACACATACGCTTGGGGAGTATTGTGAAATCAAATATTTATGCAGTGACTTTGCTCTTCCACTAAGAATTTTGCACAGTTCATTTGATTGAGCTGTGGAGAGAAAACTGTTGCTATGGCGACTGGTCTGGACCAGAGCATCCTCAGTACACATCTCTTCATATTCCTCTTTTTTTTCTTTCTCTCCCCTCCCTTCATCTCCTCCTTCTTTACTGTCCCTCTCTCTACCTGTCTTCCTATAGGGCTTCTTTTTATCCCTTTGTAATAGTCTTTCTCCCTTTTTCCAGCCCTTCCCCCTCATTCCGTTCCCTATCTGTAAACCTCATGTCTTCTATCCTGCATTCCATGTCTCCCTCCCTCCTCCCCTCTTTTCCCCACCCCCACTTCCTACCCTTCCCCTCCATTCCTTCTCCATATCCTCTTCTTCACCTCCCTTTAGCTATCCATGTGTTTAGAATTCTTTCATCACAGAGGCATGATGCAGTTATTGGGGGGCTGTAAGCTCTCCCCCTTAATCTGTTGCCATGGCAACAGCATCTCTGTTACCATGACAATCTCTGATGTAATTCATTCCAACATTACTGAGGCAGTAAAGCATTGCTATACAACGAGAGCCATATTCTGCTGCAAGGGTTTATAGACAGTCTATATAGAGTTATTTTCTATACATCTAAATGAGCAGATGCATAGTGGATCTCCATTGTGACAATCTCACAAAACTGAGCAAGACCATGCTCTGTATGCCAGTGCATGAAAGTAGATAAGGGTAAAGAATATGTTTATAGTTTATTCTCTTACAGGAAAATAATAATTAGATGCCATGTTCTGCATAATATATCAAATGTGATGTTTAATAAATCACATCTTGTCTTCTCCATCATCATCTTCAGCAGAAATAAGTTTTAATTATGTGCAGCAACATGATCTGAATACATTTCAATCTAATCTAAAAGTGAGGATGTCACCTCCATGCAATCGCCTAAACCAGATATTTTATCAAGCAAGCACACTATTTGAATAACTAATGATAACTGAATTACGAATAGTAATAATACAAGCAGATGTGTTTGTTAAATCTAGAAAATGTACTCCATTCCAAGTGCTAAGGTCAGCCAAATACTAGCGCTGTACATTTCCAGGAAACAGTTACATTTTTTCTAGGAAAGATCCACATGGAAACAAGTTATCTGGCAGTTTCAGAGCAGCTGGAAACAAATGACACCGGCTAAACGAAGCAGTGATCTATATTGCTCACTATAGGTACATTGCAGCTATTCAGACACCATATTACCTACAGAGCACAGTACAGTATCTCATCTGCCTAAAAGTCCTTGTTATAGAGGGAAAACTCAGACCATGAAGATATGACATCGTTTAAATCAGGAAATTTTGCCTTAAAGGGAACCTAAAGCGAAAGGGATATAGAGGTTGCCACATTTATTTCCTTTTAAACAATGCATATTGCCTGGCTTGCCTGCTGATCCCCAATAGCTCTGTTGGGGGACCGAGGGACAACACAAAATGCACAACAGAACAGCTTCCTGTGTCTGGGGTGAGCGGGAAGAACACTGAGCTCTGGGGGTAAAGATCTGACATGCTGGATCTTTAGCAATGTCGGGGAAACAGCTGTACACATGCTTGCCCAAGATGGTCTTTATTAGACAAGTTTAATCTAACATGTGCACATAATTTGAGAAATGCACCCTTAACATTACTGGGCAGGATGTTATACTTTTTTAGTTGCCCAATTAATAAGTGTGGAGCTTCAGATGTAGCTCTCATAGACTTGAAATCCATATCCTACCTTGCCCTATGTTTTTTTTTAACCCAAAAAGTGAAGTTTATTCAAAATATCAAGGTAGTAATACAACACTGCCGGTGTGAGGCAGAATTCAAATACAAAGTATGGAATGTTAAAGTGAAGTACATTATCATACATATAGTTAGTCCATTTAGATCTTCCTTGCAGAGAGTGCTACACATGAAACAGGGGAAGAAATTAGTTTGTTATATAATGGGTTTCATCAAGGCAGTCAATATATGACATGACTATTTCATTTGCACAATTGTACCAGGTCTGGAGGTAGTGCTTATCTGTTTACCCACCTATCCCAGATTAAGTGAAACTTGTTGGGGACCTTCCTATGTGTATAAATGAGTTTTTTGTAGGGTATTATGTTGTCTATTCGCCTCTTCCAATCAGAAAGTATGGGTGAATTTGGCGATAGCCATTTAAGTGAGATTTCCTGCCTAGCGTGGAAGAGAGACTGACTTAGAAACAGCTTATCGTTAGCTTGGGTATCTTTATTTGTAATGAGTCCCAAGAGGCATAGTGCGGGGTCAAGTGTGACTGGACAGCCCATTTTATCATGTAGGAACGCTACTACCTGAGTCCAGTATGTAGCGACAGGCGGACATTCCCAGATTAAGTGGAAGAAGGCTGGGTTGGGTGCTTGACATTTGGGGCAAGTATTTGGGCGATTTATATCAAATTTGGCCACCTTTCCAGGTGTGAGATATGCCTGATGGATAATATAGAGTTGGGTGAGCCTATCTCGCACACAGGGGGAGGCTAGTCTTACTGCTGAAAGGATATCCTCCCAGTCATCATCTTCTAAAGTTAAGCCGCATTCCACCCATTTATCTCTTGAAGGGGCATTGTAGGTGTCAGCTTTGTGGTGTATTAAGGTTGAGTAAAGAGTACCAATCATATGCTCAACTTGTCCATCTTTGATCAAACTCACAATTTCAGAGGAGGAGATAGAGACCTGGGCGAGTCCAAATTGGGCATTATATGCGTGATGTAGTTGTGCATATCTAAATGCGTAGTGGTGAGGGAGTGCATATTTAGCCACTAGGTCAGCAAGGGGGAGTATCCTACCCCTATGAACTATCTGACCCAGGAAAAGTATACCTTTAGAACTCCAAATGTGTGAGTCAGGGATCTTGGAGAATTCTGGAAGTTTGGGGTTTTCCCAAAGTGGAGTATACGTTTCGTAGTCTGTGCTAGAGTAGTATTTAAGAACCCATCGCCACACCCTAGTTGCTTGTTCCAGTAGGGTATTGCCAGGAGTCTGGCTTGTGAGGGTAGTCCTCATTAGATTTAGTGCTAAGGAGTTTCGACGGGGGTCAATGTCGTAACCATATAATTCTGGATTATATGAAACGTCAGAGGTGAACCATGCAGCCATCTGGTGTAGTTGAGCTGCCATATAGTATTTCTGGAAAGAGGGAAGAGCCACACCTCCTTCACCATTAGGGTTTTGCATTATTAGATATTTAAGTTTGGCTCTGCCATTACCCCAAATCAGGCTGAGCAGGACAGAGCGTACTTTCTTAAAAAAGTGTTGAGTAATGTAGATGGGAGATTGATGGATAATGTAGAGAATTTTGGGTAGGAGTACCATTTTGACCAGATTCACTCTGCCAGCCACTGATAGTGGCAACTTAGCCCAGGTTCTACTTTTGTCTCTGACGAGTTGGAGTAGCGGGTTTACCTCGTTTGTTAAGTATTTCTTAGGGTCGATATGGATGGTTACACCAAGGTATTTAAAGGAATTTACTATCTGCAGCTGAGAGGTTGGCGGAGAGTCAGGGTCAGGTGGGGCATCAATTAGTAGAACTACCGATTTGTTTTGATTTAATTGTAGACCGGAGTAGTATCCAGACTCATGAATAACTTCTAGTGCTAGTGAAAGAGAGGGGCCTGGGTCTGCTAGGTACAGGATTGTGTCATCCGCATACATGGATAGCTTTTCCTGGGTATGTTGGGTAAGTAGGCCTTTTATGCCAAAGTGCGCACGGATGCGACAGGCCAGGGGTTCTGCCGCAAGGGCATACAGGAGAGGGGAGAGCGGGCATCCCTGCCGAGTTCCACGTTCCAGCCCAAAAGGTTCAGACACCCATGAGTTGGTGCATATTCTAGCTCGGGGGTCTGTGTATAATATAGTGACCCATCTCATGAATCTATCCCCAAACCCAAATCTGGATAAGGTGGCTTGTAGATATGGCCACTCCACAGTATCAAAGGCCTTGGCCATGTCTAAAGAAGCAACGGCACGTTGACCTGTGTTTAGGTGTTTGCACTGCAGATTTGCCATCAACCTACGGATATTTATGGCGGTATTCTTGCCTGGCATAAATCCAGTTTGGTCTGGGTGAATTAGGGACAGTATAACTTCATTTAGGCGGGTGGCTAGCATTTTTGCTAAAATTTTAGCATCCACAGGAAGAAGAGATATAGGCCTGTAAGATTCGCATAATAAAGGGTTTTTCCCTGGTTTGGGTAGAACCACAATTAATGCTTCGCGCATGGAGGGCGGTAGTGTTCCCTTTTCGTATGCTTCAGTGTACATTTCAAGGAGAGCGGGAGCTAGATCTTCTGAGAATTTTTTGTAAACCTCGACAGGGATGCCGTCCAGCCCGGGTGCTTTTTTATTGGGGAAGCTGGCTATGGCCATTTCAATTTCTGCAACTGTAAATGGTTCCTCTAGTTGTAATCTTTGCTCGGGTGTGAGCTTAGGGATATTTATCTCTGATAAGTAGATCTCCGAGTCACTTTGACTAGCTGGGGATTTTGACTTATAAAGCTCAGTGTAGTAGTCTCTAAAGACCCGGTTAACTTTTTCAGGACCCCTCTCCTCCGCCCCCACAGCATTGAAGATGGAGGATATCACTGGTGGGGATGTGTAGCTTTTAGACATGTTTGCTAACAGTGTGCCTGTACGCTCTCCCTGCTCATAGAATGCCTTCCTTGCCCTATGTTTAGATAAGACATAAATGATGCTGTCACACGAGCCCCACTGGCCGTGAACACGCAAAACCTTCCGATCCGATTCTAGCACACAGATTGAGAGCTATGGACGCAATCTGCGTAGAATTGGCGGAGTTTGAGCGTCACGACGCAGTAGGGAGCCTGTGAGGTTACGAAAATACACTTTTACTCCAACCCAGGGGTAGATCTGCCACCATCTCTGTTTTCTATCAGCCCAGAGAAAACTGCTAACTGGCTATAGACCTGTGAAACAAAAAAACGGTTAAAACTGTGCAATTCCTATCTATCTATCTATCAAAACAGTAGCGTCCCTTCGGAAGTTTAGGTCTCGTCTGTGTATACTGAATAGAAGGTTTTACTGAGAGGTAAAGACCTTTTAAAAAGCCTTTATTTGTTACAATATAAATAATTAATATATACAGACAATCGTGAACAATTAAACGATGAGAGACAGTGATAACACAGTACATAAAAGAAAAAGGGATAAAAAGAACGAATACTTATGATTCTGTGGAAAGTCCGTTCGAGAAAAGACAAAGTTCCTTTGTTGCAGTTGGTTCGCAATATGGCCGAACCACATGGCCGTTGCTCCGCCTGCAAGATGGCCACTGCTATTTCCCCAAGCAGTGGCAGTCTTTTCGGTATGATGGAAAGTGGGGGAATTGGCTGGGGGTCCTCATGCAATCAGTTTTGAGCACTGACATTTCTGGGCGGAGTCTCAAGCTCAGCCCAGGGGCGTGTCAGGCAGTGAGTTCTCAGGGGAGGAACTTCCAGCCATCCACAAAATATGTCCAATTTCATACCCCGCCGGGGTTTTGTCGCACATGCAAACCGATTTCATATTCAGATTGGGCTGAGAATACACGTTCATAGGACATCAAACTTGCAATATTTGGGGCGCACGGGGACCCCATTATTCATATCTCAGCCCCTGCTCGGGTTACCTGGCTATGTCTAGTATCACCATATTCTACAGAATTAGGGAAACAAAATTATGTAATTTTCATATTCCTCCCATGGATGGTATTTGCAAAATGTGACAAAGTTATCAACACCATGCATTCCATACTCAGTTTAGTCGGTGCCGTCAAGACTGGGAGGAATGTAGGTGTCAATAGACCTCATGCTGTGCTAGCTTCCCCTGTTGAATAGACTCTGTTGGTATTTCAGCTCTGCCCAATTAGCACATTAGTGTCACCAGAGCTTTTCCGGGAGCCTTAACAGGATTTCTTGCTAAACCAGGTTGCTTTAGCCATATGCTAACGCAGGCCCATTCAGCCCTCATGGCAAAAAGGGGGGGGAAGGCAGGAAGGAAAAACTTCTATTTTAAAAATAAAGAATGTCAGTTTTCCGATCACGGTTGCGATCGGACAATCGGCCGCGAATCCTCGGACGACTGGGCGTCGCCCGGCGTCACACCTCCCCCTTCCCGAGCTCTGCTCAGGGAGGTGTCAACAGGACGCCTTCCGTAGCAGCTATTGGCGCTGTTGGGTCGGGTTCCCCCTGACACCGCGACAGCCCATCAGCGTTTTGGTGTCGGCTGCCTGCTTTGTGTTGGATCGTAAAGTCGTACTGCTGCAATGACAGGCTCCACCGTAGGAGCTTGCCGTTGGTTCCAGCAGTACGGTTTAGCCAACTCAGGGGATTGTGATCAGTGACGATCGTGAAGGAGCGGCCGTACAGATACGACTGCAGTTTCTGTAGGGCCCACACGATCGCCAGGCACTCCTTTTCAGTTGTGGAGTAGGCTACCTCTCGGGGCAGGAGCTTCCGGCTCAGGTAGAGGATAGGGTGTTCATCCCCCTTTCCATCCACCTGGCTGAGGACTGCGCCGAGACCGTAGTCAGAGGCATCGGTTTGCACCACAAACCGACGACTGAAGTCTGGGGCCTGAAGCACAGGGGCGCTTGCGAGGGCCTGCTTCAAGGCCTGGAAGGCATTCTCGCAAGCGGGGGTCCAGCTAACAACCTTGGGGTGCTTCTTGCTAGTGGCATCGGTCAGGGGCTTCGCCAGTGTACTATAGGCGGGAACAAATTTCCTATAGTAGCCGGCGGTCCCCAGGAACGCCTGGACCTGCTTTTTCGTGATAGGTCGAGGCCATGCCAGGATGGCGTCCACCTTTCCCGTGTCAGGTTTCAGGGTGTTACCCCCCACCCGGTGACCTAAGTACTGCACCTCGGTCATGCCAATCTGACACTTACTCGGTTTAACCGTCAGATTGGCCATGGCCAGCCTCTCTAGTACCTGGGACAGGTGTTTGAGGTGTTCTTCCCAGGTGGGGCTGAACACCGCAATGTCATCCAGATACGCTACAGCGAACCCTTGCATTCCCTCTAGCAGGTCGTTCACGGCCCGCTGAAACGTGGCGGGGGCGTTCTTCATCCCAAAGGGCATCATCGTGAACTCGAAGAGGCCGAAAGGGGTGATGAAGGCCGACTTTTGCCTCGCGTCAGGTGCAAGTGGTATCTGCCAATACCCCCGGCTCAGATCCATGATTGATAGGTACCTGGCTGATGCCAGTGTATCTAGCAGCTCATCAATGCGAGGCATGGGGTAGGCGTCTGTAGTGGTGATGGCGTTCAGTTTCCTGTAGTCTACGCAGAACCGAGTTGTCTGGTCCTTCTTGGGGACCAGGACAACAGGGGCTGCCCAGGCACTACTGGACTTTTGAACCACCCCTAACTCCAGCATCTCCCTCACCTCCTTCTGCATGTCCGCCTGTACCTCGGGAGAGACACGGTAAGCGGATTGCCTGATGGGGGGATGGGTACCTGTATCTACCCCATGCACCGCCATACTGGTCCGCCCCGGGATACCGGAGAAGGTGTGCTGGTACTGGCCCAGCACCTTCTGTAACTGCTCTTGCTGGGCTGAGGCGAGCTGTGGATTGACGTTTAGGTCGCCGTCCACATCTCGTACGTCAGCCAGCAGGTCTAACAGGGGGTCTGCCTCTCCCTGCTCTAACCGGCTGCACACTGGCAGCGCATACTGGGTCCTGTCATGGTGGGCCTTCAGCATGTTTACATGAAAGCTCTTCTGCTTCCTGCCCCCCATGCTCACTAGATACGTCGGAGGGTTTAACCGCTGCACTACAGTAAAAGGCCCCTCCCAGGCTGCTTGCAGCTTGTTCTGCCTCACGGGAAGAAGGGCATATACCTTGTCACCCACATCAAATGACCGCTCTCCAGCAGTGCGGTCGTACCATGCTTTTTGTTTGGCCTGAGCCTGGGCCAGGTTGTTGGTCACTACTGCGGACAGGGACTCCATTTTGTCCCTGAACTTGAGGACGTAATCGACCACGGAGACATCAGTGGGGTCGCCCTTGCCCTCCCATGTCTCCCGCATCAATTGTAAGGGTCCTCGGACATTCCTCCCATACAGGAGTTCAAACGGGGAAAACCCGGTTGACTCCTGCGGCACCTCCCTGTACGCAAGCAACAGATGAGGCAGGTATCGTTCCCAGTCCCCACCTTGCGACTCAACAAACGTGGTCAGCATTTGCTTCAGCGTCCCGTTGAACCGTTCACACAGTCCATTGGTCTGCGGGTGGTAGGGACTGGAGACAATGTGCGTCATGTGTATCTTTTTGCACAGGGCCTCCATGAGTTCGGACATAAACTGGGATCCCTGATCGGAGAGCATCTCCGCAGGGAACCCGACTCGGGAGAAAATGTTAAGTAGCGCGTCTGCTACCTTGTCCGCCCTCAGGGAGGAAAGCGCCATGGCCTCAGGATAGCGGGTGGCGTAATCCACCACCGTCAGGATGTACCTTTTGCCACTGCTGCTGGGAGTGGGCAATGGTCCAATTATGTCGACTGCCACTCTGTGAAAGGGCTCACCTATGATTGGCAGTGGACACAAGGGAGCCTTGCGGGGGTTCCCAGCCCGTTTTACCTTTTGGCAAACAGTACATGAGCGGCAATAGTTGGTCACATCGATCCGCATCCTGGGCCAGTAGAAATGACCCTGGATACGGTCAAGTGTCTTGTGGATTCCCAAGTGCCCTGCCAGGGGAATGTCATGTGCGGACTTCAGCACATGCCCCCGGAAGGCACTGGGTACCACAAGCAACTTGGTACCCACACTTGTTTCACCTTCGGTGGGCTGTACAGGCTCGCTGTACAGCTTACCACCTTCCCAATATACCTTGAAGGTATCTTCATTCGTGAGGGGCTCCGAAGCCTGTCTTCTGAGTGCCTCGAGGCTAGGGTCAGTCTGGAGTGCTTGCACAAATGCAGCACTCTCGCTCTCAGCCAGCTGGCCCGTGGCATATGCAGTTAGTGGCTGAAGGCTACCATCCCTGTGGTCAGAGGAGGGGGAGGAGGCCGGAACCTCTTCCACCTGCTCTGAGCCCAGGTTCTGAGCAGCGCGGCTGCGTGTTACTGCCAGTACAGGTACACCTTCAGACTGGCACATACTGGCATTACTCACATCCTGGCTGCATGCATGAATTACAGTGACAGGTACAACAACATTTTCATCACAAACAATCGGTATATCAAACACAGGTACCTGTGACACAGGTACTATTGGACTCGGTACCCCTGGACTGGGCACATTCAACCCACCTCCCCCCTGTTCTTGCCCCTTGGTGCAAAGTACCTTAGTGTGGGCGGAGAGTCCGTCTCCCTCCTGGCAGTCTGAGGGGCTTGGGGCAGGTTCATAATAGGACACAAGCTTGCCCAGGTCGGTCCCCAACAAAACTGGGACCGGCAGTTGGTCCAGGACCCCAACAACCTTCTCTTGAACCCCCACCCCCCAATCGATGGACACCCGAGCCTGGGGAATGCGAGAAAGAGTGCCCCCCACTCCAGTGAGGGTAAGGTATTTGTCAGGGAGGATATTTTCCGTCGGGACCAGGTGCGCACGCACCAGGGTGACATCCGCTCCAGTGTCGCGGAAACCGGTAACAAGCTGGTCGTTCACTGTAACCAGCTGGTGGTTGCTCGTAGCGGAGTGGATCCCTCTCCCACCTGCGAACATGACGTTGTTGGGTGCTCCCGGCTGGGGTGCGCTGGCTGGCGGCAGTTGCCGTGGGCGAAGTGTAGGTGGTGCAGGAGCTGGCGCGGTCTGCCTCCGCTCCGGGCAGTTAAACTTCATGTGTCCGGGCTTGCGGCAAAAGTGACAGGTGATGCCCTCTGTTACTGCAGGCCTGGACGCAGCAGCTGCGCTGGAGGGCCTCTGGGGCGCACGGCTCACAGAGGTAGGAGAGTCTGCAAAATTGTGGGACTGACCTCCTCTCCAGCTAGATGGGGCAGTCCTGCGGGTCTCCGGCACCCTGGTCGTTGCAAAGGTCTCAGCGAGGTCTGCAGCGACCGTCGCTGACGCCGGTCGGCGCTCCAGCACAAACTGGCGTACATCAGCCGGGCAAATGTTCAGAAACTGCTCCAGGACGATTAAGTCCTCCAGGACACCGTAAGACCCTTTAGTGAGGCCTAGCGTCCACTGGCGGAGTGTGGTGAGCAGACTGCTGACCACATCTTGATAAGAATCAGTAGATTTTTTCTGCCAGGACCTGAACCTTTTCCGGTAGGCTTCTGGCGTCAGCTGGTACTTAGTGATTATAGCCTCCTTTATAGCGGTATAATCATTGTCCTTTTCCACAGGCAGCTCTGAGAAAGCATCAAGCGCTTTGTAGCGCAGCAAGGGTGTCAGATGTCTGGCCCACTGGTCTTGGGACAGACGATACTGACGGCAGGCCTTTTCAAAAGACCTCAAAAACAAGTCAATGTCAGTGTCTTTTTCGATAATAGCAAATTTAAATTTTGCACTTACTGGAGCGGCAGTCCCTTCAGCATGGAGGCTGGGCGTTGAACTCCGGCTGGCTTGCTGCACTTTCGCCATGTTCAGCTCATGCTGTCGTCTCTCCCGCGCCTCTGCAGATTGGCGTTCCTCTCGCTTTTGCTCCGCCATGTACTGCAGGTACTTGTCCACATCAGTTTCCATCAGCTTTTGCAATGCCTGCTGCATTACTGGATCAACATAACTGGACAGTCCAGTACTGGCCGGTTCCAGGCGAGTACTTTCAGGGGTTCTGGGGTCGGGGATCACACTGACAGCCTCCTGCGTATCTGTTGCCGCATTGCCCGCGGGTTGCTCAACCTCGGTACGCACAGGATCTTCAGTCTCTGGTTCCCCTCGACTTGCGTTAGATGAGCCGGTGTCCTCCACAGTGGACACCTCCAGCGTCCGCAGATTCTGGCTATCCCATCGGTACAAGTCCGTTATCAGGTCCTGCTGTTTCTTGCCGCGGATGTCCATGCCTCTCGCCTCGCACAGACTCTGCAGGTCGGATAGGACCATGACCTTGTAATTCCCGGACATTTCCATGCCAAATAAAAGAAAACTTAGGGGAGGGGTACTGGTTACACAGTCTCTCTGTATATATGAAAAATATATTGCACTCAGTCACTACCAACGAATTAGTTCGTTTCTCGATAGGGCTAATTCGATAGCCCTACCTGAGATACTATCAGCACACACAGATCCCAAACGCTGCCGACCACTGTCACACGAGCCCCACTGGCCGTGAACACGCAAAACCTTCCGATCCGATTCTAGCACACAGATTGAGAGCTATGGACGCAATCTGCGTAGAATTGGCGGAGTTTGAGCGTCACGACGCAGTAGGGAGCCTGTGAGGTTACGAAAATACACTTTTACTCCAACCCAGGGGTAGATCTGCCACCATCTCTGTTTTCTATCAGCCCAGAGAAAACTGCTAACTGGCTATAGACCTGTGAAACAAAAAAACGGTTAAAACTGTGCAATTCCTATCTATCTATCAAAACAGTAGCGTCCCTTCGGAAGTTTAGGTCTCGTCTGTGTATACTGAATAGAAGGTTTTACTGAGAGGTAAAGACCTTTTAAAAAGCCTTTATTTGTTACAATATAAATAATTAATATATACAGACAATCGTGAACAATTAAACGATGAGAGACAGTGATAACACAGTACATAAAAGAAAAAGGGATAAAAAGAACGAATACTTATGATTCTGTGGAAAGTCCGTTCGAGAAAAGACAAAGTTCCTTTGTTGCAGTTGGTTCGCAATATGGCCGAACCACATGGCCGTTGCTCCGCCTGCAAGATGGCCACTGCTATTTCCCCAAGCAGTGGCAGTCTTTTCGGTATGATGGAAAGTGGGGGAATTGGCTGGGGGTCCTCATGCAATCAGTTTTGAGCACTGACATTTCTGGGCGGAGTCTCAAGCTCAGCCCAGGGGCGTGTCAGGCAGTGAGTTCTCAGGGGAGGAACTTCCAGCCATCCACAAAATATGTCCAATTTCATACCCCGCCGGGGTTTTGTCGCACATGCAAACCGATTTCATATTCAGATTGGGCTGAGAATACACGTTCATAGGACATCAAACTTGCAATATTTGGGGCGCACGGGGACCCCATTATTCATATCTCAGCCCCTGCTCGGGTTACCTGGCTATGTCTAGTATCACCATATTCTACAGAATTAGGGAAACAAAATTATGTAATTTTCATATTCCTCCCATGGATGGTATTTGCAAAATGTGACAAAGTTATCAACACCATGCATTCCATACTCAGTTTAGTCGGTGCCGTCAAGACTGGGAGGAATGTAGGTGTCAATAGACCTCATGCTGTGCTAGCTTCCCCTGTTGAATAGACTCTGTTGGTATTTCAGCTCTGCCCAATTAGCACATTAGTGTCACCAGAGCTTTTCCGGGAGCCTTAACAGGATTTCTTGCTAAACCAGGTTGCTTTAGCCATATGCTAACGCAGGCCCATTCAGCCCTCATGGCAAAAAGGGGGGGGAAGGCAGGAAGGAAAAACTTCTATTTTAAAAATAAAGAATGTCAGTTTTCCGATCACGGTTGCGATCGGACAATCGGCCGCGAATCCTCGGACGACTGGGCGTCGCCCGGCGTCACAGATGCCAACATCAATGTGGAATAGAACTGCCATGATGCTGTTCTCTGTTTACCTACAATACTAGTGGTTTTCATTTTTCACTATATTCATTGGTATTATGTAATAATCTGCCATGACATAATCCTAATAAGGATTCCTATTACAAAACTGCAGCCTGTTGCACTGCATTCAACCCTGGCAAGAAGCTGAATGAAGAAAGCAGAGAAATTACTGCATGAAATAAGACAGGAAGGAGGCAATGATGAAGCCATGAATACCATAGCTATAAGGATTATCAGATGGCACCAAATACTCCTAGCAGGCCATAACTGGATACTCTATTAGTTCTGTGCTGCATATACTGCACCAATTAATACAAAACTAGTGGAGTGATAGTATAGTTCCTGTGAAAATGAGATTGTACAGGTGACATCTCTTCTGTGCCTGGTATAAGCTGGTATTTTCCACTCATTCATTTGAATAGGTCACTATATGTTTCATATACTGTATGTTAACTAAACCTGCAGTTGTTCATGCAGGTGCCAAGTCACCTGATCACATTTATCTGTATTACTGAAATGGCAACTGAAAAATCAAAGCTAATTTCCTGGCCGAGACCTCAATATAACACCTAATAGCTTAGTCATCATAGTGTTCACACCTTACTTTTTTGTGAAACAAGAGTTCTGCAGCTAAAAATCTAGTTTTGGGCAGGGGTCACACACAAAATTCTGCAGTATTTTGGCACATGCATAAAACACATGTGGAATGGCATGTAATGATACCGCTGCATTTTCCGGAGACATATGCTATTCGTATAATGTTAAAAAAAGATATAACCTGCACAACTTTCCCGCACAACACGTGTTTTTGTCATTGAAATCAACCATTCCCTACACCAGTGTTTCTCAAACCTGTCCTCGTGACTTCCCAACGGTGCATGTTATGCAGGCAGCCTCACTTATGTCCAGGTGGGGTAATTAGGGTATCAGCTAGGTGGATTCTATGTAGCTAAAGGCCCATACACACGTCGGATTTCCGCGAACGACGGGTCGTTTGAACGTTCCGTCGTTCGCCCGCTAAATCGGGCGTGTGTACAGACTGTCGTTCGCTTGATAAGAGTGAGTTTGTCCGCCGGGCGGATCGCTCAAACTCACTCTTATCAAGCAAACGACAGTCTGTACACACGGTCGATTTAGCGGGCGAACGACAGGACATTCAAACGACCCGTCGTTCGCGGAAATCCGACGTGTGTATGGGCCTTAAGACACTAATTACCCCACATGTACATAGGTAAGGTTGCCTGCAAAACATGCAGCATTGGGGAATCACGAGGACAGGTTTGACAAACACTGCCCTGCGCCTAAGCCCTAAACTCCTCTTTAATAAAACAACTGTTCACTATGCCTAACCCTAACTTTACTCCTTATTTAAACACCCATTCTTTATGGCTAACCCTAAATTACCTCTTAACGAAACATTTATTTTCTATACCACAAGTGTCGAACTCCAGTCCTCAAGGGATTATATCCATGATGCAAGCATTTAGGATACACTGAGAAATGTGCTCTACTTGATGCACCACACCTTTCCAGATTCTGTCCCATCAGTTAATTCGAGCTGTGCTAAAAATGTGTGAGGACCTCGGCCCTTGAGGACTGGAGTTCATCATCCCTGCCAGCTAAAAATAACCTCCCTCCTTATTGAAACACACTTTTTTACTATCCCTAACCCTAACTTCCTTCCTTCTCAAGACACCTGTTTCCTACACCTAACCCTAACCTTTACCCTTATTAAACACATATTACCTCTGCATAACCATAACTTTCCACTTTTATGAAACTCTGTTCCATGTCACTAAGTTTCTCCCTTATTGAAACACTCAATACCTCACTTTCTCCTTACTGAAAAAAACTGTTCCTTATTCCTAAACAACAGTAACGCCAGTGCCTATTGTGTCCCATTTTACCCCTCTGTTTAGGGCACTCTTTTCTATATGGCAAGTAAGGAATGGTTCGGTGTTAGTTGTGGACAAGAATATATAATTAGCTTTGTAAATAAAGCTTCGTACACATGACCGAGGCACGTCGCCAGGTGGGGATCGGAACCCGATCCATGGGGCAACATTGCAGGGCCGAGGCTGTACAAATGTGTCGCAAGGCACATGTTCTGTTGCTATGCAAAGGGGCGGAGGTCCAATGGAGTGACGTGGGAGTGGCGTCACAACTGAGCCCGGTGAGTGGGGAGAAAAATGCTCTCGGCCATCACTCAGCCATAGTGATCCATAGCGTGCGTACAGGCTGGGCTTCACAGCTTTATGCCAAGCTATATAGGCCTCGATTCATCAAGACTTATCGAATCAATTACCGACAGCTCGGTAAAATACCGAACGCGATAAGTTGATTTCAGGATTCATTAAAGTTATCTACAGCTGTTAGCGAGCATTCGGTAATCATTGGGTAACGATGCGATAAAACGGAAGGAAGTGCAATTCATGAAAATGAAAGTGGGCGTGGTTTAGCATTAAATTTAGGATTAGTTATCTCCTTCACTGCTCTGTCGTCATTCCTTTCAGATCATTGCTAACAGAGAAGATGGAGCCATTTGAAGTGGATATGTATCAGCTGAGAGTGATTCAAAGGCGCAGAAGGGCAAGAATAAGGTCTAGAACCATATCAATTTGCAAGAGAATGGATTTATTTGCTATACCAGGACATCTGCGTTTCTCTTGAATCATCTTGTAAGAGAACACAGGCAGTGCCAGGGTTAACTAAATTGCTAGCTGCACTACATTTTTTCAGAAAAGGCTCCTATCAAGCCATAGCTGGCAAAATTGTGGGATTGTCCCAAACCACTTCCAGAATCCTGGTCCATAGCCCTGAAATTTCTGTACTACATCAAATGATTTCATGGCAACCTATACTTGGGAATAAAGGATAGATCTGGATGATCTTACATGTTTATAATGATTAGATCAGAGTTTGTAGATGACTAAATGATAAGACTAGTTTGAAAGGTTTATTCAGTCTCAGATTAGATAGTGTATGGAGATAATGACCCATATACAATTCACTTTTTCTCCATCGTTTTCTCCAAGTTGATATTTTTACACCTTGTCATTAAAATGCCGTTTAAGCCACTAAGAAGCAAGAAAATACACTGTATAATTTTGACAGTACTTTTTTACCCACCTCTGGTGTTTGTTTTTTTCAATTACAAAGTGCTGAAAAGTTATTTTAAACAGATAATTAAATGAATTATCTCCTAGGAGAAAACATAGGAGAAACAGGGAATTGCATATGGGCCCATGATTGATAACAATGATGAGGAGTATAGATCTGAATATATTGTGAATGAACATGTTCCTGTTTACGTGTGCCTAATAAAAGAATTGCCCGGATGATGGAAAATGTAAAGCGTGAACTAAGATTGAACTTATTCTTTACAGTTTAAAGAAATTCTGTGACGTATAGTAGCTACCAATTTGCTGTGGGTTTTATCTTTCAATGTTAAACTTCTATATTCCAGGTTCCCTTTCACTCCTTTTCCATTGTTTACCATTCCCCCACTTTAGAGGCAGTCACCCACATATCATAGCCCTTCATTATTCACATCCTTTTCCTAAATCTCTGACTCCCTTCTCTCCACTTCCTTGTGACCTTGGCATTCCACAAATTTCCTGCTCTCCGCCCCCTTATATGAACAGCTTTAACCACTGACAGTTGCTGCTTTTAATTCTGTGTATTTCACTAGGCGTCATGCAAAAGCACGAGTTCACAAGTATGTGTGGGACAATTCCAGCCATCTATACATATGTAACTGATGAAAACAAAAAAGCGTTTGTATTAGCAGGTCTATCACGCCATGGAATTTGTTCTGAAACTCCACAACATCTTGGCTGCATACTGTGATGTTAGGGGGAAAACTAGGTAAAAAGCTAGAGCGAATCCTTGCTTAATGTAGTCATTCTTAAACTAGTACTATGGATAGTGTATGACTATGGGGCAGATTCACTAACCACAAGTAAATTGCATACATTTATGTTTGTGGCATTTACGCAAATACGTAATAGGTGTTGCGCAAATAGTGCAACTCATATTATGTACACACGGCACATGTTGCTCATATAATGCATGCTATAATGCTGTTTGTGTACCACGCAGTATACAAGCAAAGTGTGCATCACATAGCACGAGTTGCAACTCCTGTTACAAACTTTGCATCAACGTTTTCTTGCGGGTGTACATTTTTTGAGTGAATTTGCCCCTATATCTGGTATTAAAAGACTTCTTAAAGTGGATCCGAGGTGAACTTTTATTCATTGCATAATTGTGTTCCTCTGCTGTTGTTTATAGGGCATTCCTCAAGCCAAACACTCTTTTGTTTTTGTTTTAATACTCTAATTCCCTATAAACTAAATAAACCACGCCCACAGGTTTTCAGAAAGCCTTGGCAGTAGCAAGGGCTCATGGGAGCTCAGTCCGGGCAGGAGGAGGAGGAGGTGTTACTAGCCATTGATTTCAGAGGCGGAGGGAGGAGGGGGGGGGGGGATTAGGTTTTTTTCACAGGTAAGATACAGATAAGCCTGCCTCTGTGTAATGTTTACAAACATGGCTGCTGTCATTGTATCACAGGAAGAAATAATCATATTCTATTAAAACTGTTTGCAACTAGATTTGCTGTGTAAACTATCTAAACTTTAGATAAGATATATAGACAAATTACTTGTTATAGTTAGTTTTTCATCTCGGAACCGCTTTAAGTTGCCCACAGATGGTGCAATTTTCCTTTTTTAATAAACTGGGTGGTGGATATGATAAAACATTGACCCTAATGACAACTAGAACACACCCAATTGATATCCGATCAAAATATTGCTCAGATGGGGATCAAACATGCTTTGTACAATTTGAGTGCAGATGGAGTGTAGGCACTGGGGAGAAGGGTAGCACATGTTCACATAGATTTGTTCTGCACTGGGCAGTACAAAAGTTCCAGCTTTGGTATATTGATGTTTTTAGTGATCGGAACTATGATGCACGGCAGAGGGGAGGAATAAACACAGAGCCTACAAGCCTGCGCATGCGCTGTAAGGACCCGCAGACTTCCTTTTCCGGGTCACAGCACGACTTTCTGTCGGGAGTCGCCATTTCAATACAACCTATACCAGGCAAACTGGGACATGTAAGGATTTCCAGAGGGGCCAATGAGTGTATACTCATTCCCAAATAGACGAGGGTATGCTTTTGCTCAGGGTCCTTTTAAAGGATCACTATCACAAAACATTTTTTTTTTAAAATACATGAAAACTCATAACTAAAAATTTACTTTTCTCTCATAAATGATTTTTCTCCTGTGTTGCTGTCACTTATAATAGGTAGTAGTATTCTGACAGAACTGACAGGTTTTGAACTAGCCCATTTCCTCATGGGGGATTCTCAGTGGTGGGGGGCATCTGTATCTTTGTGTAGATCCTTTCTATGGAGTGCTTTTGTACAGAATAAATGAAATACTGAGAATCCCCCATGAAGAGATGGACTAGTCAAATGTAATGTATAGCTCATTTTACTCTGGAAGAAACATACTTCCTATTTGGATGTGTTTACGTGTATTTTAAATTTTACAGGATTTTTTTCTTGTGATAGTGGTCCATTAACAGTTTCAAATATTGTTTCAAGTAAAAATAAAATAAAAATGCAAGAAAAGTATTCACATAAAAAATAAAAAGACTTCTAAAGCAAAAATATGCAACAGTACAAAATAAAGGGGAGTTAAAAAGGTGAAAAATACTTTAAAGTGTACCTGAGATGGTGAATGAAAAAATATACACACCTGGGGCTTTCTCCAGCCCCCTTCAGCCTGATTTCTCCCTCGTCGTCCTCAATTACCCCCTGGTTCATCCGTAACTGGCCCTGGCAAGTCGGCTAGTTGATGCAGGCGCAGTCCGGCCAGGCGCAATCCCTTGTCGCGCTCATGTGGCCAGGAGTGTTCTGCGCCTCCACAGTAGTACTGCGCAGGCACAGAACGCTGCCAGCCACAGGAACGCGGGTGGAGCATGCGCGCGGCCGGGATGTGAATGCGCAGTTGACCCCGCACTGGATGACTTTCCAAGGCCAATTGCAGAAGAACCAAGAGGTGACTGAGGACTACAAGGGAGCGATCAGGCCGGAGGGAGCCTTGAACTCCCAAAAATGACTTTTTTAGACATTCCACAGTTTTCTTCTGTGTTAAAAAACTTAAGTAGATTTAATTTTTTTTTATCTCTGCTCAATGACAGTCTTTGAAGTGTCCCAGACAGGGCTGGTTCTTTCATGAAGCAAGGTGAAACATTTGCATCAGGCGCAGAGATTACAGGGGCAGTATTTTTGTACTGTGTACTGTGTTTACACTAACAGCATGCAGTCAGAGTAGGAGGAGAAGCGAGACTCAAAGACTCACCGCCAGCCAGTGTGCTATTGTGTTGAGCTGCAGCATGTCATGTAAGAACATTAAATAGAGCAGAGTAAATTGTCGGGTGCTGTGCAATCATTCCAAATCAGGGGGGCGCATCCTCACAAGTTTGCCTCAGGCAGCGAAAATTCTAGAACTGGCCATGGGACTCCCAGAGCTAATATATATGAACTATTGACATATTTTATTTATCCCCTGCATGCAGAAGCTGTTCTCTTCCAGGAAATAATTTTATGGTTGTAATTCTTTACCAGTGAGGGTTGTGCTATAGTCAGACTTAAAGACAGAAGAAAAACTGTCACTTGCATACCTGAATGTTAACACTTTCAGGCAGAAAAATAAAGCAAGGAACACAGCCTAGTTTTTCTGTATGCTTGGCACTGTACATACACATATCTATCTCATCATGCCACATGACATCTTGGGTACACTTTAAAGAGAACCAGAGAAGAAATGAAGGAAAGGTTTTATACATACCTGGGGCTTCCTCCAGCCCCATACGCACGGATCGCTCCCACGCCGCCGTCCTCCTCTGCCTGTATGCGCTGGTACCGGGTCCCGTAGTTTCGGCCAGTCGGCGTCATCACGCGGCCAATTGTCCGCATCACAGGGGCTCCCTCCATACCCTTACGTGTGCAGTTCTATAATGCGTAAGGGTATCCCGGGAACCCCTGTGCATGCGGACAATTGGCCGCATCCGCCGGAAGTGACGGGACCCGGTACCTCCGATACAGGAAGCCGAGGATGGCGGCGTGGGAGCGATCCAGGCTTCTGGGGCTGGAAGAAGCCCCAGGTATGTATGAAACCTTTTCCTATTTTAGGTTTTGATTCGTCTCTGGTTCCCTTTAAGCAATAGTCTGCTAGGTCTTAGTGCAGTCCAGAATCCAGATTACTTAAATTGAAGTCCAGTCTGATGTTCCAGAGTCACTAAACTCATATTTTAGCTAGTTTGTTGGTAAGCAAAGTTGGGTGTTTTAAACAAAGGAGACCTTGTCTATGGTGGTGGAGGAGAGATCATGGGTATGGAAGTAAATCTGAGTGTTGTCAGCATAAAGGTGGTATTTGAAGCCCAGGGAGGAGATGACTTTGCCAATGTAGGAAGTGCATATTAAAAACAGAAGTAGGGGCCAGAAAAGAGCCCTGGGGGACCTCGACTGGGAGGGAGGAAGGGGTTGAGGAGGAGCCGTTGAAGGAGGTCGTGTAGGAGCGATTGGAGAAGTATGTGGATATCCAAGCCAAGGTTAGGCCATAGATTCCCAAGGACTGTAGGGACTGGCAGATACCTTAATTATATTGTGTTATGGGAAATAAGGAGATCTTGAGGACAGTCACAGACATGGTTGTGTTTTATGAGGGGCTATGAAGATAATGGTTTTCTGACTTTCCCTTTGAAGCTTGGGCTACATGCATGAGGGATCTGGCTTCTGCCTGCTTCACATTCTTTATCTGATGCTGCATTTTCATTCTGATAAAGATGTTAAAGGGACTCCGAGCAGTGCAGAAAAGTATGGAAAGATGCATATCATTTTAAAGCTCTCTTTCTCCTCTTTCTGACGACACCTAAATCGTTGCCCTACGCCTTTTAGTTTTCTCTATTTTCGTGATCGAAATCGCGGCCATGGCAATTTCAATCGCGAAAATGGCGAAAACTAAAAGGCGTAGGGTGGCGGTTTATATATCATTGGAAAGAGGAGAAAGAGAGCTTTAAAATGATGTGCATCTTTCCATAGTTTCTGCACTGCTCGGAGTCCCTTTAAATATGCTTCCCTCTCTTCTGCTAAAAGAAAGATGATTACAGGGAGACCCTGCCCTCATTAATACGTTAAAACAAGGGGAAATCTGATGTATGGGTTAGATTAGACCTGCATGATCAGTTTAATACTTTTGCCTGGACTTGGACTTTAAGCAATTCAAACATAAAGGCTATGTTCATAGTGGGGCGTTGCAGTGTGTTATTGTACACTGGCGCACTAGATGTGCAGTGTGACAGATCCATCGGGAATAACATGATACATACAGTGCGTTACCATATAGCGCACTTGTTTACAGTAGCAGTGTAGCATACTTTATATGTACTGTTTACTTCACTGTATACGTTGCAGCGCATGCATAATATACAGTACAATGCAACTTTTCCTCTTCATTGCTTTCCTGTTTTTCCAATGCTTGGTGGAATTTGCCTTCTTAAAACAGAAAGAAATTTGCAATAATTCACCTATAAGTGAACATTTGTGGTTACCCACAATGCACCACTACTGAATATGCAAATTATCCCTTTTAGCCCTTGTAAGCAAGGCAAGCATCCAGAACAGCTGGTTTATAGCAAGCCTATAGCTTTAAATATTACGCAGTCACACCAACCCCACATGTAGACAGCCTGTTTCTGGCTTTTGGCCCTCATCAGTACATGCCAGGGACTGATATGGCTGTATGAGATAGGGCTTGGACTAAGTAATGCTGCGAATCTCCCCACTGGGAACAAAGCAGAAGCATCTCCTGATGAGGGCCTGATATCCTATGGCAGAGGAGTAGTCTAGACCTAGACGCTTAGACCTAGAAATATTTACACAATGGATATTAGAGGATATTATGGGATATCAGCAGATATAAGTATAAAACAGTGCATACAGTACACAGATAAAGAGGTGGTCATTAACATCTCCCCATCCCTTTCACAATTAGCACTGACACATTTTCTGCAGCATTGTGCAGAGAAAATTATACATTTAATGTCAATCTTAATTCCTCAGTAAGAGTAACAATCTAGGGCTCAATATTTGCCTAGAGCATAATCTCTGATATGGACATACCCATCACTTAGTCCAAAGTTCTAAAAGCAAATATAACGGATTTATGTTTTGTACCTCCCTATTCTCCTTTCCCCCCCCCAAACCCCCCCCCCCTTTTTTTCCCCCCTCCCCCCTCCCCTTCCGCCCCCCCCCCTCCCTCCCCGCAATTCCCTCCCCTTTCCCTTCCCCACCCATTCCCAAACCCCCCCCCCTTCCCTCTCCTCCCCCTCCCCCCCTTCCCCCCCCACACAAACCCCTTCCCCCCTCCCCCCCACACACACGCACTACCCCTCCCCCAACACCCCACCCACAACCCCCCCCCCCTTCCCTGACCCGCCTCCCTATCACCATTCTTCCCCCCCCCCCCTCCTACGGCTCCCAGACCCCCCTCCCAGCCCCCACCCCTCATCCTCACTAGTCGCATAACCTTATTAAAACTCGTTTATACTCATAAAACCCTCCGCATATGCCCAATAAGGGAGTAACTTATACCCCCCACCCCTTTCCCCCCCCCCCCCCCACCCCCTTCCTGGTTCCAATACTATATATTGGGGTCAGCGGATTTATATATACTAGATAAAATGTGTGTAAAAAAATCTGCAAGAGAATTCACTAATTCACTAGTATACACCATGACAAGGTAGCAAGCCTTATGAAATTACTGCTTCGACTTATTACATTGTGCATGTAGGATGGTGGGCTATTGTGCACTGTATTCATTACATTCTGGAGTGTAGTCGTTATAGGATTACATCAAAACAAAATAGAGAGTACGAACGAATGCTTTGCCCTCAATCTTAAATTACCTTCCCTTGTTCTTGGTATAATTGTGCCTATACAAGTAGAAATGTCTGTTTAATGGCCCCTCCCCCTGCCCCGATCACCCAGTAGTGGCCTCAAAACTGTAATTGGTCCTGTGTTACACCAATATGGCCGCAGGTATAGACAAGCCACACATAAGATGGCTGCCGCGCATGTCCCCTACTGTGGGGACAGGATGCCCCGCACAAGATGGCTGTCCGTATTGGACGCCTTCATAGCTAGCTCTGAGCCGCCACACGCAAGATGGCTACCGCCCGTACACACCCCCTACCCCGTACACACCCCCTACCCAAGACGCACTTCCTACGGAAGTGACGTCATGGGAATTCCATACTTCCACGCCGACGGGCATATTGGCCACATTATTCGCATATAAACAGCGGTACAACGGAGCGCAGCCATGGCGCCCACGCTATACAACTTCTGGCATACAGGTAAGCTATCCTTTAGCAGTCCACTCGCTCTCTCCGCTATTATACCCCACGCTCAGCACGCACAGCTGGAGTTGTCAGTTGGCTTATGGCCAATTAAATACACTATCCTGTCATTCTTCACAATTGTAGCTCCTAGGAGTTCCTCCGCACTACAACAATTATCATGCTAATTATCTGGTTAAATACTTATGTGCACCAAAATTCTCTGACCATGATAAGATTAGTTTCCATCTCCTTAACAACCAGCGCTCCATTATTTATATTTTTTTATATAAACTTACACTACACCCTATGTCCCATCAGGAAGCCTCCAATTATATAGGGAATGAATCACTGTCAGGATAGAATAGAGCAGGTTTATTCTGGGTATAGGAAGACAAAATTAGGGATAGGGTAGCGTACCATTAACCATCTATGGTTTTGTGCTATTGAAATGATGTAGGGGGAATCATTTTATAATTTTATTATGGTTTTTTATATGTGCCTAGTTGCAGGAATGGATGCTTTATATGTGTATATATATGTTGGAAAATCTATATATAATTTTTTATATGTGTCATTTTTTTATATGTGTCATTACTTATATTGTTGTTTTATATGAAGTGAAGTATGTTTAGTCTGAGCGCCATCACTGTTCTCTCTTTTTTTAAGCACTGTATTTGACCTGAGGAAGCGACTTGTGGTTGCGAAACGCGTTGTCTAGTTCGTTGTGCTACAATTAAATCCAATTTTATGACTTACGTGTGTACGTGCCTTCGTTACAGGTAAGACACACCACGCTTACCATATTAGTGATTATAAGTTATTATAAGATACAAGGGCGCCTCCTACAGTGTTTCCGATACCTAAATACCCCACTACGTGGGGGCTTACTTACTGTAATTTATTATAGTAGTAGTTTTTTTAGGAGCAGCGACCAGACAAGGCCGAGTGGAGACGGTACTTCTCCACATGTTTGAATAGTGGTTGCCGTAATAGCAACCCAGAATTGTGAGTATAATTGTTACTATTTTTTAACTGATTATCTCACACGACGATATTACACGATATTGGGCTCCCGGTGTCCCTGTGCTTTTTTACCTCTTCTAGCCCTACAATCTAATATCCCTACTTGGACCAGTTTTGGTGGGAGCCAGTAACTCTACCAGTATGTTTTTTGGATAAGAGGAAGCCAGAATACCCAGAGAAAACCTTGGCTTGGCAAACATGGGGAGAACTTTCAATTTCCATGGAGAGAGTGTTTTGTCTGTGATTGAAACCTGGGACTCCATTTAGGCGGGGCAAGGTGACAATGCTGACTATGTAGCCACCAAAGAGCCTGCAGCAAAGATTTAAAGTCTGTAGAAGACCTGTGTTGGCACTGTGTATATATTTTATTTATTTATTTATTGTATTTATAAAGCGCAAACATATTACGCAGCGCTGAACATTAATTTAGGTTACAGACAATATTTAGGGGTGACATACAGCAAAATGACAATACTTGAATACAAGAAAGACCAGATCAGGCAGCACAGTATGAGTACAAGGTAATGCTTAGTCAGTCACTGGAGGGGAGCATGGAGATTAGGCAAGTCAGGTTCACTCAGATGTATAGCATGGGTGCACAGTAATGGAGGTGCATGATCAGGTAGGACACAAAAGGAGGAGAACCCTGCCCAAAGGCTTACAATCTAGAGGGAGAGGTAAGGACACAAAAGGTAGGGGACCAGAGTTCAGCTTTTTGGTTTAAAGCACTTGTGAGGGGTAGTAGGCCAGAGTGAAAAGGTGAGTTTTGAGGGCCTTCTTGAAGATGTTGAAGGAGGGGGCTGCCCTAATGGGTGGAGGTAGGGAGTTCCATAGTGTTGGAGCAGCTCTTGAGAAGTCCTGGAGGCGTGCATGGGACTGGGTGATGCGAGGGGCGGTTAGGCGAAGTTCATTGGAAGAGCGGAGTGAGCGGCTAGGTGTGTACCTCTGAGTAAGATCAGAAATGTAGGTTGGACAGGTTTTGTGGACAGATTTGTAGGTCAGACACAGTATCTTGAATCTGATTCTGGACTGGATAGGAAGCCAGTGGAGGGATTCTAGGAGGGGATCTGCCGTGGTGGAGCGATGGGGGCAGTGGATAATTCTGGCTACCGCATTCATGATGGACTGCAGTGGGGCTGTTCGGGTCATAGGGAGACCAGACAGCAGGGCATTGCAGTAGTCAAGGCGGAAAATTATGAGGGCATGGATGAGGAGTTTGGTGGTGGCAGAGGTCAGGAAAGGGCGAATCTTACAGATGTTACGAAGGTGGAAGTTGCAGGACTTTGTGAGGTTTTGGATGTGGGAAGTGAAGGAGAGTGCGGAGTCCAGGGTGACACCCAGACAGCGGGCTTGAGAGGTAGGGCAAATGGTAGTGTGGTTAACAGTGACATGCACATCTGGGAGGTTCGTGGATGGCCGGGGTGGGAAGATCATAAATTCCGTTTTGTCTAGATTTAGTTTCAGGAACCTAGCGGACATCCAGGGGGAGAAGGCTGATAGGCAGGAGGAGACCTTGTCCATGGTAGTGGTGGATATGTCAGGGGTGTGGAGGTAGATCTGGGGCCAAGGACCGAGCCTTGGGGGACTCCCACCGAGAGGTGGTTGGGGGTGGACGAGGACTCATTGAAGGCGGTAGTGAAGGAGCGGTTGGGGAGGTAGGATGAAAGCCTGTTCTGAATCAGTCTATATTGGGGGCAGGGAGCATACAAATGTAAGAATTCCACCCCCTGCAAATCCTGTTTACACAGTAGTTACGCATCTGAAGATGCTCATACACCTACTGGAAAGTTTTGTGATCTGAGATGTTAATTTCTACATAATATTAAATGAGATTTACAACACAATACAACAGTCAGATTGCTCCCTCGCCATCCTTCTGTGCCACCTGTATCCTCCACTATTCGGCCCGTAAAGTCATTCAGTCTGGGCCATTTGGAGGATGCACAGTGGCACTGCACAGGTAGAGAATGCTCCCGGCAATGGGGGTGTGATGGGGTCGTGTGTGGCCAGGCCACGCATGTACAGTACGCTCCAAACTGAAGGACTTTACAGGCTGAATAGCAGAGGATCCCCGTGGCGCAGGAGGATGGCGAGCGTGCGATCAGCCTGAAGGGTTATGTATCTTTTTTTTTTTAATACACCCATCCCTTAAGTTTGCTCAGCCTCGCAATATGTGTCACCTGGCAGGGATCAGGGCTTGATGCCTTGGGCGATAACCTGCAGCCAAATACCATACAAACTCGTTGCTAACCTGCAGGCTGGTGACGCGTTTGTTGCTAAGTAGGGGGTGGAGGAACAACAAGAGGCGTACAGTGAAGCGGCATCCCTCAGGCAAGAGGAGTGGAAATAATGTAATCGACAGTAACTCGGGCATCGCTAAGGGATCCCCTCGTATTTTGGTATTTAGAAAGCATCCTTATTAATTATTTTGAAAATAAAACATCAGTACGTTCAGCTAATATATCTGCCTGTATAGTGCAGCATTTCGCAACTTTTTATGTAATAATTCTTGCATGATAACTTCAAGAGACAATTCAAGCAGGTTCTGATTACATAGAGGCGGTTCCATGTATTGTGTAATGTTGCCATTGACATATTTATTATTTGATTACTCCAGCATTCCTTCTTATTATGACAGCTGCATTAGTTGATTGCTTACATGTTATACTGGCTTGATTTTGGTTTGTTGTTGATCCTCTTTATCACACCCTGGGCGTCTTTTTTCTAACACTTATGGAGCCCTTACTATCCCTGCCAACTGTAATTGTCTACAATATTGACACCCTGGTGTGATATTTCTTTGACTAAATGGGTCCACTACCCATCTTTAGACTGGATTACCAAACTCCGTTTAATTTGTGGCTGTATTAATTCAAACTACATACATTTATTTCTAGTTCTTTGAATGCACTTGAATGATGGCTCACCATGCTGCTGCTCAAGTCCCTGGCAGCGTTAAATACTATTCCTCTTCTGAGTGGAGATGTCATTTTAGGGGAAGCAAATTAACTTAGCTGTATGTTTTTGGGAGGTGGGAGGAAACCAGAGTGCCCAGAAGAAGCCCAAGCAGACACAGGGAGAACATATAAACTCCGTGCAGATAGTGCCCTAGTTGGGATTGGAACCGGGGACCCAGCGCTGTAAGGTGAGAGTGCTAACCACTACACCATTGTGCTGCAGCATCTCCCATGATGCTCTACAATAGAGAATACACAATACAGACAGTTACAAGGCAATGGGTTACAAATATCTAATAATTGGACGGGTCAGCAATGCATCATATAAGAGGGGGCCTCATGTACATATTTTGCCCATAGCCTCAGTGCAGCTGCCATCTGTGTTTTTTTTCTTTATTCCCGCTAATCGCCAAAGCGCTAGTGCAATAGAAACCTAATGGCAGTGGTCTCTTTGCTGCAATTGCCTCCAATCACGAGCGTTTCGCGATTGACGGCAATCACAAAATGTGTTACCTGCAGCATTTTGAGGCGATTCTCGAGCAATCGCGGTACAGTGCTTTTACAATCGCTGATCATGATCATCGGGAATCGCGGAAATGTACAGTGATTTTACCCCGCTACTTGTGGTAAAATCATCCGCGAAAACGGTAGCGCTTTGCACTTTTTCATTTTGAATGGGCCCTCAGAAGTCCAAGTGAGACTTTCTGATAAAGGCAGATATTTGCATATTAGCGACAAGGAAGGTTGAAAGTGTAGCCAGACGTTTAGTAATTTATTCAAACTTGCAAAATGCTCTTTCAGGCTTTTTTGGGTATCAACAGCACAACGGTATGAGAAACTGTATTTGTAAGAGGGGGTAAATGTGGAGAAATATGTTGAGAGTATTTTCTATAATCTCAATGCTGACTGAGCAGGAGAGCACATGCTCTCATTTATGACTTTTCATAGGTGATGTGACTACAATGCTTGTTTCTTTCTAATGCTCTAGCACCCTAGCACTTAGTATTTTCCCTGACGAAAGCTCCAATTAAGGAGTTGAAAGATGTTGGATTGGTGTTTTTTTTTCTTTATTGTAAGAAAGTAATCAGCAATCTAGTAAAGGTTTAGGAGTTGGTCTTTTTGTCCAAAATTGTTTTCACTAATAAGTGAACTCCAATTCTGATATGTTCTGTAAGAAATTATCTCACAATGTTTTTATGAAAATATAAGTAAAAGTTACATTTTATTATATACTTCTGAAAGGATCAGTTTGTGTATTTAGTATTTTCTATAATCTCATCAGATTATTACAACAATTGGTCTATGAAAAATCATGTGTAGGACTTTTTTTCTATTGCTTCAGCTTTTGTTTAGGTTAAGCTGAAAAGAACAAAAAAATAAATACATTATTGCACAAGCTGTATGTTTGTTCATTTTTAAGGCGTACTTAAAAAAAAAAACCAAAAATCAAAACAGATTATATGAAAATTATTGCAAACAATCAACTGTTACAGTAATCTGTCATAACTTTAATCACATTGGAAAACATCAAACGTTTGACCATGAACAAGTATTAATAATGGATGGAAATTCAGATTTCATCTAGAGACAAACTCATTGCATAGCTAAACCGAACATGGTCAGAAGATCATGTATGTAAGAATGTAACTGATTAAAATGATCTGCACTCTAGTTACATAATTATCGTAATGAAAGACCAACTTAATGTGTGGAATGCCTGTCAGTGTAACATCACCTTTTAAATAGGAGTAACAGGTAATTGGTCCATATGGTATTCGTTTGGCACCTGTATGTGAAATGCACTGGTAATTTGCATCCCTTACTTAATTGGCAGTACTTTGATGCCTCCACTGATCAATATCTGGTCATCTTTGGTGTAAAAGCCCAACTTTTAGCATGTGTTTGCTAAAAAGTCAGAAATCTGATTCAGCACTGTATTCCAGTCTGGCTCTTCACATAAGGCAACTGAACACTAGGCAGTCAGAGGCAGGGCCTTTAATTAATCACATATGAACAAATCTGATGTGTGAATGTTCATCATATAAGCCAAGTATCCAGATGTTCTATCCTGCTTATTCAATATATTAGCAAATATCAATTAGATATGTGAGCCTTCTGCACCCATGGATCCTTCCAGGTTTTTTGTGCCACTTGAGTGAGCATTGAAGTATTCTCCCCCACCCAGTGTGAAGTCCCACCCTTAGCACAAACATCCCTGGTAATTACTGAAGGTTTTATCATCAAGGACATTGGAAACAGAATGGACACAGATCCTATATCCTGCACTGCTTCCTTTTTTGGAGTGGCAAAAGGTCAAAGGAGTAACTATGAGGAGATCTGAACACAAGACCCCCTTCCACCTCCAGAGGATGTTGGAGACAAAGTGCTCTCAGAAGGGATTGCCCAGTTTATGTTCCATAGTCAGCCTAATCATTTTATAATATTAATAATTCCAGTGTTTGTATAGCACTTCTCTCCTGTCAGACGCTACATGTTTGCGAGGCAGCCACTAGAACACACTTAGTAGGCAGTAGCAGTGTTAGGGGATCTTGCCCAAGAACTCCTTACTGAATAGAAGCTGTCTTACTGAAATTAGAGTTGAGATTTGAACTGAGGTCTCCTATGTCACAGGCAGAGCCCTTAACCATTACACTATACTTACTTTACTACTTAATCCTGTGTCTCCCACTGGAGCAAAGGGCCTCAACAAATGTGTGCCACCGGTTTCTGTCCTGGGCGATTTTTTCTATCTCAGTCCATGTTGCCCCTGCCTTCTTTAGTTCTTCCTCTACACTTCTTCTCCAGGTTATACCTCATAATTCTTATAAAACAATTTTATGAGGACTATACATGCCAAGTTGTTCACAATGGCATGCTAAGCAATCCAATAGAAGTCAACACAGGAGTCAAACAGGGGTGCGCCCTCTCCCCCACTATATTCCTGATAGTAATGGATCTGGTCATGAGGAAGACATGTCTTGGAAAAAAGACTGGACTACAATGGGGGTTGACACAACATATAGAGGATCTCGACTTTGCAGACGATCTATGCTTACTCTCACAAAGTTTCCAGCATATGGAAATAAAGTTAGCCCATCTACTAGAGGAGAGCAAGAGGGTAGGTCTAATGATTAACTGCAAGAAAACTAAAGAGATGAGATTAAACAGCAACGTTGATCCTAAACGAAAGTTCCAGGTGTATGGAAAACCTATAGATACTGTGACTGAGTTTCAGTATCTGGGCAGCCTGATGACAATGAATGGTGGTGCCAGTGCGGATGTCAAAAGTCGAATCAAAAAGGCAAATGCAGCCTTCGTACAACTGTACCAAATTTGGAGATCTCATGATATTTCCACGAAAACCAAACTGAGAATATTCCAAAGTAATGTGAAGACAGTCCTCCTGTATGGATGTGAGACATGGAAGGTGACAGCAGAGATAACAAAAGGCCTCCAAACCTTTATAAACCGCTGCCTTCGAAGAATACTAAATATCTGGTGGCCAAATTTCAAATAAAGAGTTGTGGGAAAGAACCCAAGAACAACAAGTGGACAAGCAGATCAAACGCAGAAAGTGGAGATGGATTGGCCATACTCTTCGCAAGGACAAGTCAATTGAGAAAGAAGCCTTAAAATGGAATCCTCAAGGCAGCAGAAAAAGAGGAAGACCAAAGATAACCATTACACTATACAGCCATTTTAATGCTTATCTCGAAACACTGAATAGGAAAGTACTGCTTTTCATTTCGCCAGATAGAAAGTCTTGCCTAAGGACACCTTACTTGGGTTGCTAGTAATCGAAATTACAAGTACTTAAGTACTTTTTGGCCCAGGAGATGGGGAATTAACTTACCCATGCTGCCGCCTATAGCCGAGGCGCTCCATGCTTCATTCTTTCGGGGATGAAAGAGGAAGCATGGGAGTGATGTGGAATGCATCAGCTATAGGCGGCATGGGTAAGTTAACCCCTCTTTTCTGCGGCCAGTAAGTGCTACTCGTATTTTCAATTATGAGCACCCCTACTAAGGGTGGGGCCAAGGCAGAGGCGAGAGAGGCTCCAGCCTCAGGGCGCAGTGTAGGAGGGGGTGCACAACTCACTCAGCTATCATTCCCCTATTGTGTTTGAAGCAAATAGAAATAAGAAAAGAGGATACATAACATTGACTGCAAGCCAGATAACTAGAGATTAAGGGGCTGGGGGGGGGGGCCTCTTAGTCTAATAGCGATCAGTATGTGACGGCTGGGGTGGGAGGGATGGGCTACGCACTTTGGTGTCTCAGCCTTGGGTGCTGGGGACCTTGTCCCAGCTCCGCCCCTACTCCTTACTGAATAGGTACTAGCTTACTGAGCAGGAAGAGCCAAGATTCAAACTCTGGTCTCCTGTGTCAGAGGCAGAGCTCATAAAGCGGACCTGAAGATGATATTTAAAAAAAAAAGCGTTTCACTTACCTGAGGTTTCTGCCAGCCCCCTGCAGCCGTCATGTGCCCGTGCTGTTTTCAAACGATCCTCCATTTCCCTGCCGCGGCTCACTTTCGTCCATGCCAACTTGTAAGTCGACATCCACTGCGCCTGTGCAGCCCTGGCCTCGTACGCGTTCCCGTGGCCAGGAGCATCCTGTGCATGTGAAATTTATAGAAAATCTCTACTGCACCTCCCGGCGTCAGGAGCACGAATGAAGACGCACGGCCAGGGCCACGCAGGCGTAGTAGACGGCGACTTCCCGAATTGAGCCGTGTCAGGGGAACGGAGGAACACTTCGTAACTTTGCAGGCACAGGTCAGCTGCAGGGGGCTGGAGCAGCACAACACAATGTGACAGTGTGAAAGTAGCCAGTAGAATGTGATTGTTATTTCCTGTAGCCTCTGTTTGGAGCAAGCCCCTCATTCACACTCCCTGCAGCTGTGTCATGTTAAATCTTTCCTCCTGATAACTGAAGATGACGTATGAGCCGCGCCATTTTTCCAGGCATGTTCTATATATTGATTCTTGCAATAGAAGAGAAACCTTTCATGTAAGTATGTGATTTTTCCACACAAGCATGTCATCAGCATTAGCTGTAAGCGGCACCATGTAGCAGCATGCAGCAGAATGAATTTATATTAATAAATGCATATTGGATTGTGAGACTGAGAGAGAGAGAGACACGGAGCTGATACTATAGAAATACTGGAAATAAATAATAACTACAGTCCCTGCTGCGTTTGGCTGCTGCATGTAGCTTGTTTGGGAAATTCCCACACACTTCTTCCCAGACACATAGCAGAAAGTTAGAACATTTCCCCATTGGAAGGGGAAGCCACACTTTTGTAAATGGTCATCAGAACAGGTGAGATCAATTCATGGTAAATCCCTTAGGGCCCATTCACACTAGCGGGTGTTTACCGCTAATCGCCAAATCGCTGGTGATCGCAAGTGCTTTTTAAAGCGCTAGTGCAATAAAAAGTATATGGCAGTAATCTCACTGCCACGATTACCGGCGATTCTCGATCAATGGTAAATTTTTGAGCGTTCATGATTACAATGTTAAAGAAATATTAATCGCGATTGCTCAAAAATTGCAAAAAGTAGTGAAAAATCTGTTTATTGCATAAAAATCATAGCCACAAAACACTAATTGCACTAAAGTGTGAATGGGCCCTTAATCCTCATTGATGCCAATTCATCACAGCTTGAGATCCAGCTCATTCTTAAAGCTATGTACACACTTTAGATAACTATCGTTCGGAACAACAGATAATTAACCACTTGAGGACCCACCCGTTACCCCCCCCCCCCTTAAGGACCAGCGCTGTATTTGCTGATCTGTGCTGGGTGGGCTCTACAGCCCCCAGCACAGATCAAACACCAGGCAGAGCGACCAGATCGCCCCCCTTTTTTCCCCACTAGAGGGATGATGTGCTGGGGGGGTCTGATCGCTCCTGCCTGCGTGTGGCTGGTGGGGGGGGGGGGGGGGGCACCGCAAAGCCCCCTCCACCGCAGGATTCCCCCTCTCCCTTTCCTCCCTCCCTTCCCCGGAGATCGGAGGCTGCACAGGAATGGATCTGTCCTGTGCAGCCTCTAACAGGCTCCTGCCTGTGATGTGACAGCGATCCCCGGCCGCTGATTGGCCGGGGATCGCTGATCTAGTACAACGCTGCTACTGTTAGCAGCGTTGTACAAATGTAAACAAAGCAGATTATTTCCGCTTGTGTTTACATTTAGCCTGCGAGCCGCGATCGGCGGCCCGCAGGCTATTCACGGAGCCCCCCGCCGTGAATTGACAGGAAGCAGCCGCTCGTGCAAGCGGCTGTTTCCTGATTAATTAGCCTGCAGCCGGCGACGCACATCTGCGTCGCTGGTCCTGCAGCTGCCACTTTGCCGACGCGCGTTATGAGTGCGCGGTCGGCAAGTGGTTAAATTAACGACCTTATACATTATATAACTACTGGCTTTGAGTTTAAACGACTGATCAGTAGTGAATATTGTGCCGCAGGCAGAAGTGATGTCAAAGTTTGTTGGGTGATGTATAATGCACATGTGCGAACAATCATTATATAACGACATCTATACACACTTTGGAAATTAACAATCGCTGTTCAATCAGATCTGTCTGGATGGATCCGCATTCTCCGTGTATATCAGTAATGGAAGAGCAGCGGATTCGTAAGAGGGATGGACACTGTGACACAGGACAGGTAATGTATAAATGCACACATACATGTACATTTATACAGGGGGACAGCACCGGGGGTTCATCACTCAGCCCAATATCACTCACCGTTACCGCCGCACACCCAATCGACCACAACGACATCTTGCAGCATGTCCGATCGAAATGCTCGGTCTGATATTGGTCGCATTGTCGATGGGGCATGCACTTGGCAGCACCAATTCTCATCCGCAGGGCCGGGCAGAGGCGAGAGAGGCTCCAGCCTCAGGGCGCAGTGTAGGAGGGGGCGCACAACTCACTCAGCTATCATTCCCCTATTGTGTTTGAGGCAGAGAGAAATAAGAAAAGGGGATATATGGCAGTGACTGCAAGCCAGATAACCAGAGATTAAGGTGTTGGGGGCCCTGGGGCACCTCTTAGTCTAATGGCAATCAGTATGTGCTGGCTGGGGTGGGAGGGATGGGGGGCGCACTTTGGTGTCTCAGCGTTGGGTGCTGGAGGACCTTGTTCCAGCTCTGCTTATTCGATTCAATAATAACTATCGAATCGGATTGTCGATTGACCACCAAGTTGCTAGATGTATGGCCAACCTCATGCTGGGTACACACGTTGCAATTTCCCGCTCGATCTGCGGGATTGATCGGGGTCGATTCAGTTATTTCCAACATGCTCGATCGGGTTTCTATCGATACAGACGCCGATATTGCATACTTAACATGCAAAATCGACGGCTGTATCAATCGAAACCCGATCGAGCACATAGGAAATAATCGAATCGCAACGTGTGTACCCAGCATTAATCTCATAGCCAATTAACACAGAGCCAGGAAATTAAACCTCACCACAGGAACAAAGACAGCAGTGAAAACTGTGTTTATTTCCCTACACTATCTTATAACTATTTCACACTATATAAAATGGATTAACACATTGAACAAAAGTGACAAGCTAGGATGTTTGAGCTTCCCTCTGCAATGCCTACATGAAATGATGAGCTTGGAAACAGGAAATGCTCCACTGTTATGGGCCTCATCAGCTGTGGATGTAGATCACTGTGCTGTTGAGAATCCAGAAGTAAAGTTCTATCATTTCTCTGACACATACATTTTGCAGCCCTGTGCCTAAACGTAAGCACGCCCTCCATCTACATTTGGCGCATCTACACAGACACTTCAGGAATTTTATGAATGTTTTCTCTGAAAATGAAAAACATGTGACTTCCAATACAGAATAAATCACTTCAGAGTATCGCTTCCTTCACAGATTAGACCACCCATCTTTAGTAAAACGATCTTCTTAACATACTGATCTTATTTTTTTCTGAGAAGACTTTGCCTTGCACATCACACCTTTGTTTAAAAGTATCATAATTTAATAATCTTCGTATATATAGAAGTGCAGTTTGCATTCATGTATGAGCATATAACAGTGTTCAGCAGTAAAATATGCTGAAAATTCTTCCTGATCTGATCCCCTATGGTGAACTCCTGATAAGGAAAAACTGGTCTGACAACACTGAACACAACTGGAGACGAAAGCTCTGTACACACGCTATACAAAAGCACATGGAAATGCTGGATGAATTACAGATTTTGCAGTATCAAGTGACAATTATTGTGAAAAATATAGCCAAATGACAGCGGCAAGTGACCGATATCTGGCATATTACTGGATCCAACCAACGGATCAACTAAGACAACTGTTGGGCAGACACTGTGCAAGCAGCCAGGTTCAAACGACATTGTTCTACAGCATGCGTGCATTGCACAAAATGTTACTACTGCATGCGCACGCTGTATTTAAATGACATTTTCCTTGGGCATATCGATGTGTGTACAACGTCTTTTGAAAGGTTCGCCATTCCTCTTTTTCAAGGGTAAAGTTGTTTTCGCAACTTTTTTTGTGTGGCATCTTTAACCTAGTGTGTGTACAGACCTAAAGCCATGAGTTGACACTAATAGTTTAATGGAATCTGTTACCATACAGATATGGGGGTTGCCATTGCTGATTTTACAGAACTGATTATTTGGTCAGTCACTGAAGAATCCAGATCGAATCTAGGGTAAACTCGTCCAGGGTGACCGATAAAGACCTATTCAGGAGAGAATCTAGTGAGGATCTAGCACCCCCGTACGTCACCTAAAAAAATCAGCTTGTCCAGGGCCGGTTCAAGTAACAATTGGGCCCTAGGGCAAAATTAGCCTGGGGGCCCCCAACAGACACCCTGACCAAAAGGGTCATTAGGCCCTTTGTTGCAGCCAAATTTCCCTCTTGGGCCCCTTAGCTGGCTGCTGACCCTCCCCCAATCACCTCCCAACTTAACAGACTCTGCAGAGTCCCTGGGGAGCAACAGTTAAGATGGGGGAAAGACACCTTGGGGGCCCCTACAGGCTCTGGGGCCCTGGGGCAATTGCCTATTTTTTACTATGGTAGCTCTGGCCCTGAGCTTGTCGGATCTTTAGCGACATCTGAAGCCTGAGCAGCCCTGAGCACATTGTGCTCCCACTCACCCCACCCACCAGAAGCCGTTTCACTGTGCATCATGCGTCGTCTCTCCTCCCCTCCATAGCAACAGACACGTAACTAGTCTGAAAAGTAGTGACGTAACTTTACAGGCCCAGCCCCAAACCGTGTACAAGGCCTGATTTACCACTGACAATTTAATGCTCTGAATAAGTAATCGGTCTGAAAATTATACCTTTTATTTATTATTATTTATTTATTTATTGTATTTATAAAGCGGCAGCGCCAACATATTACGCAGCGCTGCATTTGCCTGGGTTGAAGGTGGCTACCTGGCCACCCTGTGTTCAAGTACCCTACCACTTTTCTGGTCAGGCAGAAGATGGGAGGAAAATGTATATAATGGTTACTGTGACTTTCTGAAGAAGAAATAGAAAAAAAATCACACAGAGACTAGTAACAGTCAATGAGTCAGATAAAGTTTCTGTCCCAGGAGATGATGTCACCCAGGTATGTCCTAAAGGTCTGTGTGACACTTCAGGGCAAAAAGAAATAATGAAGTATGATTCATCAGACTTCATATCTTTGACACAGCTGTGACTTATTGAGCAACTCCCAGCCAGTAAAAGGGCAGCAGAAAACTAGGAAGGAGAGTAGTATTACAAGGCAAATACCAGATTCTGTGATAAAGTCTAGGAGGAACTCATGGGGATATATGAAAGAAAGCTAGCCAAAGCTGCCACAGGGCAGACAGACGAGATGCACCTACTGATTGGCTGGCTGACATGTTAGGCATGGCTTAGTATGGCAAAAACCACAAAGAGAATGAATAAACAGGCCAAAGATTTGTAGAGAATTAAAGAATACTGTACTCACATGATACAATGCTCTAATAAGAGACTTATATGACATAAATATATGCAATCAAAAGTGTGGATTAATCAAGTCAAGCACAGAAAACTGGAGGAGAGATGTTGCCCAGGGCAACCAGTCAAGGTTTAGTTGCTGAAACAATCATCCTGATTACGTTATATCTTCTAGCAGCGCTCTGGTTGTCTTGGTAAATCAGCCCAACATTGCGCTTTACGTGACTCAGATGTTTCTCCTTCCAAGCTGGAAGGAAGAAGCATCGGATTTATGTGAAGCGGAATTTGGAACGCAACCGGTAAACCTCTCTGCTTGTTATGGTGCTGAACTGCTGTCTACGGCATTATCCGGTTAACCGAATAAGGAAAACCAGATTCAAACAACAACACTAGAATCACAGTCTGATCATGTTCTGATGGGAAAGTGATAGATCGGATAGGCACATCGGCTCATCATCATGGAGCCATGTATGACTAGCTTTATTTCTTATCTTCTGTCTACAGGTCTGCCACACACAGTCATCCATGACAGCAGCCACAATGTTCTCAAATGCATTGATAGCTCTTTTTCTGCATTCAGTGCAACCTGATCCTGGCCAAAGATCTGTGTGGGGACATAAAATTTCCCCAAACCAACAAATAGGCTGAAAAATGCCCTCAGGTCTGCCTTAGCAGCCTCACTACCTGATAGTATAAAGAGAAAAAAACTATTAACTTTGTGAGTTTCTGTTCAGGATCAAGACAATTTAAAAACAATATGATTTCATTACTCCAACTGATTATTTGAAGAGGGAGTGAGCAAAGTGAAAACTTCCATGAGGCCGTATGTGTGATGTCACTTTTTTCCTGTATTGTATTTCTTTTTAAGATCAAAGGACCTGCCACGCTATCATCTTCTGCCTTTCTTCTGCTCCCATCCTGTCCTCTTCCATTTGTAGAGATTTTCTCTTGGCACCTGAATGAAGACATAACTGTAACGATTGTGGAACTTTCTCCGTGATCAGCGCACAACGCGTGCGCTGACACGGCGGAAATCCTCAACAAGCGTATATTTGCAGGCACCCAGCAAAAGGTGCTACGCACCTGTAGAGGGAAATTCCTGTCGGCAGATGGAGCTGGGGAGTGCAGAGGAACCAATCCTCTGTACCTCCACAAGTGCCAGACAGGAATTGTACGAAGCGCAGAACGCAATCGCAAGAGAGGCGATTGCGAATGAGATTGAGCAAAGGGACAGGTTGTATGTGTGTGCGCGCCAATCCAGTCGCCACCCCGCGACCGCGCACACACAACAGCAGATATGAAATAGGAACGCGATCGCGAGAGGTGCGATCACCAGACGTGACACAAGGCAGATCAGAATAGAATACGAGGGTAGCAAAGGCACAGCAAATAATACAATAAGGAGATACGGAAAATAACAAACGCTAGCTAACCGCGAACACCGCACTCATTCGCAACAGTGCACGCGGTTATGCGCGGTCTCCACGTGATAAGCACAATAGAGACAAGCACGCCTAACTAACCATCGACAGACAAACATGAAACAGAGGACGCGAGCGCTTGCTTAACGGTTACCTCACCGAGCCTTCAGCAAGCGTAGCAGACAAGACAGACACACGAAAACAGGGACAAGCGAGAGATAGGATCCACAGCACTAGCGAAAAGTGGCTAGCGCGATCCAGGTACAGAGTAGCAGAACAGAAGGATCCCTAGCGCTAGCGAAAAGTAGCTAGCGCGATCCCAGAAGACAGAACAGAAGGATCCCCAGCGCTAGCGAAAAGTAGCTAGCGCGATCCCAGGAGACAGAACAGAAGAGATAGCTGGTAGCAACCGCTGCACCAGCTATACTCCAAGAACAGAGATCAGAACCATTTCCTGTCGACCACCTTTGGGACGGGACAATGGCAACAGGCAAGACAAGACAGAACAGGCAATACAGATAATACCACCTGACTGGGCTAGAAGGGGAGCCTAAAGCAACCCCCAGGAATAACTATACTAGATAGCAATGGCTGACACTCCAGCAGTGTCCATCAGGAACAGACCATGGAAAGGAAATGACCAGCAAAGCCTTCTGGGAAACATAAAGCTCTTATAGTGCCAGTCATCAAAGAAGGCAGGTAGGGGATTTGCATAACGAATGTATGCAAATTCCCCAGCAAGAGAACAGACCAGAAACTTGCAATGGAAAGACAGGTCTCTGTTCCAGAGACCTGCAGCCCACAGACTAGAGGAATGGACAAACAGCTGTCTGCCTGTGCAGTCAGCTGAGCGGATCATCACAATAACATGCCAAAGAGAAACTATAAACCATTGTTCAGGAAAACATGATATTGTATTTTTGTTAAATATCATGAAAAGTAATTTTGTTGTGTTACAAACTAACAATAAAGTATTTAAACTTGAAATATTAATTTTGGTGTGAAATTTTTGTGAAGAACAATCACATATGTCAGCAAACAATTTGATAAAACTCAATTCACAAAAAAAACAACAACAAAAACAACAACTTTGTTCCCTTATCTAACAACAACACAGTGGAGCTATCTGAAACTGTGCTTAAGCCTCCTATACACTGCTCTTGGTTGAGGGAACTGTCTTGGACAAAAATCTAGTATGTGTACAGGTGTCTACCAAGGTCTGCCAAGGCTGCTTGCAGCCTTTGGGGGCTGGAGCTCTCAGCTCAGCTATTATATAGCTGCTCACTAGCTGTTCATTTAGTTTACAATGGGTACAGGGTGGTTAGTTTAATCACTTATGATTGAGCATCATATCATAGGAGATTAAACTAACCACCCTGTACCCATTGTATACTAAATGAAAACTCGCATGCCAGGTATTGGTTTTGCTGCTGGCTGGGGTGAAAGGTTACAGTTAGGCTTAATTTGAGGAGGGTAACCTTTAGTGGATAGTGTTGGGGAGGTTATAGTTAATAGGGTGAGGAGGTTAGGCATGTAGGAAGGGGTTTACTTGTTGAGGAAGGGGGTTAAGGTTTAAGGTTAGGCACAACAATTGGTTGCAATGGGTGGAGGAAGCTTAGGTTAGGGGAAAGGAATTATAGGGTCTTTGTTTAAGGATAGCAGATCAACGGGAAACAGCGCCAATAACCCAGACGAAGATACAATTTCTACACTGCTAACAGAACAGCATATTACTGATATTATAAATGCCAAAGACTTTTAATTTTGAATGACTCTATGACTGTATGATAAAATATGCGTTGCCAGTCATACATCACTGGTCTTCATACAGTGCTCATTTACAACAGGTGAGTCACCAAAAACTTGCTTTAAAACACTCACGTTCTACAGGCAGCTGTGTTGTAATAGATTTAGACAACTGAAAACAGGATATGATGGTACACAGCTTTGAGTGACTTTTTCAGTAACAGGAAGCATGACATCAGAATGCGTGTGAATATGTTGCTGGTGCTGAAGTGAAAGTATCCTATAGTCCTCTACTTTTGTCTACTAGGAGGTGACCATGACTTGAAAGGAGGTGCTGACCGTGCTGTAGCTCTTGCATCTCTATGCATGTTCTATTATCATTATTATTATTTATTTATTTATATAGCGCCAACATATTCCGCAGCGCTTTACAAAGCACAATAAGACGACAAGGGGAACATAGATACAACTAACAAATGTACAGCAGAGTTCCAAGCAGCACAAATATTGTTACAAGAACAGTAAACATTAGGAGGATGACCCTGCCCTTGCGAGCTTACAATCTAATGGGTTGTGGGGGACACACTAGGTAAGGGGGTGGAGGATGGATGAGGCAGTGACCCTTTGCCTCTGATTACACTGTGTCAGATAAGTAAATAAGGGCTATAGAATGTTATACGCTTGTCTGAAAAGGTGCGTTTTAAGAGTGCGTTTGAAGATGTCCAGGTTTGGAGCATGACGTACAGGCTGTGGAAGAGAGTTCCAGATAAGGGATGATGCTCGTGTAAAGTCTTGTATGCGAGCATGAGAGGAGGTGATCAGTTTAGAGGCCAGGAGAATTTCTTGGGAGGAGCGAAGGTTGCGGGTAGATAGATACATATTTAAATTACGAGGTAATAGATATATATTTCCTAGTATTAGGCAAAATGTACAGTATCTATAATCTGATGTTCACATCCTGCTATCACTATATGATATACACATACACTGTGCTCTTAAAGCTGACTGTATACGTTTTCATTTCCAACAGATGAGGTCTTTTAAAAGATACATCTTTAAATTAATGGTAAAAAACATTGTCTGCTGACAGATAATTATAACTATCATCATCATTATCATCATCAATGGCCTGTAAATAGTGAATAGTATTACTAATGATTGATATAGTACCATTGTCCTCTGTGGCAATGAATAAAGTAAGATGCAATCATGAATGTGTGTGCGTGCATGTGTGGGTGTGTGCGTACGTACGTGCATGTGTGGGTGCGTGTGTGCGTGCGTGTGTGTGTGCGTGCGTGCATGTGTGTGTGCGCGTGCGTGCATGTGTGGGTGCGTGTGTGCATGTGTGTATGCGTGTGTGTGTGCGTGTGCGTGCGTGCATGTGTGTGTGCATGCACAAATTGTTGCCTGATGTCACCATGAATCTTTAGATGTATTTTCCTATGTGAGCACTGCATGCCTGTGGTAATGATGGCTGATGCTGAAAGGACTGTAGCCATAGGGAAGTCCAGGGCCTACTCACCCCATCTACAATACAGAGACCTTCCCCCCCCCCCCCCCTCCTCCAGATCAGGTATTATTGTGGAGGCTGCTCTGTTATGGCAGGGGAGCTTATATGGCCTCTGGCTGATGGGACACCAAGTCCGTAGGGATCACGTTGGGAGTAGGTGGAAGAGTGTTGGAATGTTGGTGGGCCCCATCAGAGTTTGTGCATAGTGCAGCCTGAGTCATCACGAAAGGTGACAATATGCACATAAGTGTTTTGCTCAGGTGACCATACATGTTTCTTCCTGTGAGGGAGGGTCACCCCTGTGTCTGCGTTAATCGCAGATGATTCCCCGCAAATGTGTAACGCATGCGTTCTTTACAGCAGCCATTGACTTCAATAAGAAAACATGCATTTTGCAGAAAAGTAGTGCATGTTTTATTTTTATTTTTTTGAATGCTATGTAGAATCGCAGATGCCACCTGAAAACGCAGCACACCATACACAATTATTTCATGCATATTCACATGCATTTTTGATCTGCGGCAAAACGATGCAGATTTTCCCTAGTGTGACCCTTGCCTGAGAGAGGAAAGTAGGAGAGATGCAGGAGACCCCCATTTCAGGGGAATATAACTCAACAGATTTCTGTCGCCCAAGCATGGTCATACCAGGATAATGGGTGAGGCTCAGAGAGGCGTACATGTTAGTATGCCGCCAGGTCACTTTGGCGCAGGGTGAGCTGAATGACGGCTCACTCTGCTGCTGGTGAAATTCTGGGCAGCGTTAATTACTATTTCCCCTCTGAGTCGTAGAAACTCGGAGCAAGAGGTCGTGCACTAAAGCATTGTGGCTATAGCGGCGCCCAATTCAAGCACTACACTGTGTGCCAAGAAGCCCCGCCTCATCAGAGTGCTAATAGCTGCATCAAGCAGTATCATTGGGGCAGGATTATCGAGACTGATGAAGAAAAATTGAAAGAAAAGTGGAGCAATGCCCAGAATGGCCAATCAGGTTTAAACCTCACACAAGGGTTCTGATTGGTTCCTCTGATTACCCGCTCCACTTTGGCGTCAGTTCTCCTGGTGCCTGTTTAGATAAATCAGCCCCATTGTATCTCTGCAGTCATAGCTATAAACAAGCCTTCTTCATACACTGATTTCATTCTGCGCTCATATGCTACTTATAGAACACTGTAAACGTCTTTATTTTCCTTCCCTACTAACTGAGTTACTCTGTGTACTCTGTGAAAACAATTTTAGGGCTGATAGCATGCTGTCACATGGCAGCTCTTTAGTGCTGTGATTTTCCAGCATCTTCACTATTAAATTGCTGTTCCGTGACTGAAGATTTCCATTCAATGGTGGATATTATGGATGCAGATCATCTTTTCACAAACACCATCCCTTCCAAGCTGAAAGACGCAGCGGGAATTAGTTAAAGAGGACTGAGGCGTGTACAAGAAATGCACAATGTACCGGTAGGCACTGCTACTGATGACTTGCTAGCTCCCTGTACATCAGTCACACACGTCCCACACCTGAAACAAGAATCCAGCAGTGAATGTAGGAGTCCCGGCATGCAAGAAACGAGGGGAGCAGGATAGCCACAGAAACAGCACCTTTGTAACCAATAAATCTCAGGCCTTGATTCAAATCCCAGCGAGCAATCTCATTGGCTCTATAAACAGCAATCATTGGCTTAGGGGAAAGGCTATTGTGCAATGCTTTGCCAATGGTGCTCATGCACTGCTTCCACCTGCTCACACCTGACAGCACCAGCTGGGTAAACAATGACATGGTCAAGCAATATTTAGCAATATTACAATTATAAATGCCCTGATTTGGATATGGTGTTTGTATCAAAACTAACCTATTAAAAATGTCATATATTAACTACCTTAAATTTGGGCTGGCAGAGATGTTTAGGCATAAAGTACAATTCTGGATTTTTGGAAATCTTATGCTGGGAATACACGGTTTGTTTTTGAGGTGATTAGATGGTTCAATAGATAATTTCCGGCATGTCCGATATCCCTTTCGATTCTGTAGCCGCTCATTTTCTTATAGAAGTGAATGGAAAAAGATGAGAAAAACGAGTGGAAGATAAGAGAATCGACTGCAGAATCAAGCGGCAAAATCGATTGAGAGCAGAAACGCACGGCAGAAAGGAACCGTGTATTCCCAGCATTACACTTAGATTACATGCAACCACTGAATGTAATGAAAATCTATTGAAATGAAGGCATCTATCAATATTGTAATCAAAATAACAAATGTATAGGAAATCCCTTATGGTTCCTTGCACACCATGCAATGCGATCCGTCACAACGGACAGAGATGTCAGCAAAAGAGCCCTGAACATCTGCCAAGTTGATTGTTGCTGCCTGGCCTCTACTGGAGCTGATGTTTCAAGCAACACAGTTGTGAGGGCTCTTCACTGGAGTTGGCTTCAGGGCCATTGTCCCAGAAGAAATCCCCCAGAAGACCAGCGCCAACCTAGCAAAGAACTACTCTAAAGGTGGCCATACATTGGGCGACTTGTCGGCTGATCGACCATCCGATTCGATTAATTTAACCAGAAGAGAATTGGTGCAGCCAAGTGCATGGCCAATCAACAATGAGACCAACTTTGGGCCAAAATTGGTTTCATTAATCGGTCGGACGTGCTGCAAGATGTCGGCCAACTTGCTCGATTGGGTGTGCGCCCATAACGGCGAGCGATATCGGGACGAGCGACGAACGCAACTAAACCCCGCCACTGTTCCTACAATGTGTTTGAATGAGTGGAATGTGTAAATGTGCTGTAAGTGTGCGTTTATACATTACCTGTGCTGTGTTGCGGTGCCCGTCTGTCTTGCGCCACATACTGTCTTTCTATTAGCCGCAGCAGCGGCGCGGGTGTGTGACGTCATGCACCAGCGTGCTATGCGCTGGGAGTGTGTATGCGGCTAATAGAAAATCATTGGAAGACAGACGAGCATCGCGACACAGCACATGTAATGTATAATAAGCGCACACTTACAGCACATTTACACAATGCAATTGTGTGCGTTTAATTGTGCTCCTAAGCAGGCAAGCTTCTTGCGTAGCTTCAGCCTTTAAATCTACAACTATAAACATCTTTTCATAGCGTAATACTATTTATTAAACTTTAAAATACAGGTACTCCCCAGTTAACGAACAAGATAGGGACTGTAGGCTCGTTCTTAAGTCGGAATATTGTGCCATCTCTGTCCCCTGTACCTTCTCTGTGCCCCCGTGTGCCTCCAGTGTCCCCCTCTGTGTCACCTCGGCCCTTTGTACCTGTTTATACAAGTTTAAAAGCCATTTTTTCTTAGAATTTTTTAAAATCGATTTTCTCCAATTTGAAATTTTTTTTTTTTACTTTTACTTCCCATGGAAACACCTGTAACATAAAATTGCACTCACATTGAAGATAAAATCATGCGCATCGTATATTAAAAGTCCCGGGTTGTTTCCAGCGTCCTGCATCCACCATCAATCGAGCTCTGTTCTTTTCATTTCAGCTTTCTCTTCAAAAGTCTACTAAGGGATCAGACACACCATAAGCGCTTTTCTGAGCACCTTTTGGCCTCCAGAGCTTTCTGAGAGCTTTTTAAAGGTACAATTCTTTCTTCAGATTTGAACTTTCAACGCAAATTGAACGATCAAAACTAATTGGAAGGTAATTATCGATTGTTCCCATTAACGGAACGAATTAAAGGGATATTGAGCAGCTTTACAAAATACAATTTGTATTTGTATTTGTACCTGGAGCTTCCATCAGCCCACTGTAGGCTGCGAGGTCCCCCGGCGTCCTCCTGGCTCCTCTTCTGGTACCACTGGTGGCTCCGTTAACTGGCGCCTTCCGTCTGAAGTCACCAGTACGAGTCCCCTCCTCGCACGTTGCACGTCATCACGCCAGCTGCTACGCATCATCACGGCCTGCGCAGCTCTCTAACTCTGAACTGTGCATGCACAGGAATTTCACTCCAGCCACCGTGATGACGTGTAGCGGCTGGCGTGATGACGCGTAACGTGCATGGTGGAGATTCGTACTGGTGACTTCAGGTGGAAGTTGCCAATTAACGGAGGACTGGGAGAGGAGCCAGGAGGACCTTCCGCCTACGGTGGGCTGAACCTGTTCAAAGCCAAAATGAAAAATGATTTTATTCAGCAACAAAAGTTGCATTTAAATTTGAAAATAAAGTAGAAGATTTTGACATTATCCTCTCCTGTATCACAGAAGGACGGGGTCCTGAGTTATCCATGACTGCAGCATTCCTTATATACTCACCTCCTGGAAGAAAACGTGTAAATTTCAAACACTCCAATTGGGGTCTGTTGGGTGAGGGGCTAGTTTGTGTACAAGTGATTGAGCAATAAGGGCGCTGCTCCTTTAACAATTTTAGGCAAAGTATCCATAGGTTTTCAAAGGAGCTAAGCAATTACATTGTAATGATTCCTGCTGTTATTCTGCTATGTAGCCAAAAGGGAATTAAGGCCCTGTCTGGATATTTATCAAGTGTATGCAGACATCAATATACATTACATTAAGGCTTTGATAATGCTGCTGCAGCTTTCAATTAGCACAGTGCATTTATTTACACATCTCTCTCAAGTGCCTTGGTAAGTAAATGGAATAGTACCCGAGACAGACAAATACACTGAGACACACACCATAGCACATTATGCACAGACACCTTCCACTGCACACACACCACTGTACACAGTGACACTTCACACCTCACCTGCTATTCACTACACATGTGTTGTGGGCACAGCACTTTCTGCTTAATTTCCTTGTGTTACTCTGTGTGTCTAATAAATAGTATTAGAGAGGATGTTTCATGTCTTTTCTTTCTTCTTCGCTAAATACCGGTAAGTCGATGTGTGGGGTAGCTTTTGTTAAACATTACACTGGATGATATAGATAGAACAGGGCATCTCTGTGCTGAGCAGTGCTGTAGTTACCATGGTGACAGACGTGTACCCTGCAGTGCAGAGACACTGGCCTAGAAGAGGACATATGTATAGCAGCAATATATAGAATGAGTGACACAAATCTAGCATGCTCCTCATTTCATACATGCATGGTGTTACAGTACATGACAGGCATGGTTCAAGGCGTTATTTTATCATACTAGAGATCACAGAAATCTTTCCTCATTTTAGAAATATTGCTGTTACTATTATTATCATGATCAGTATAGTATGCAATGCTGCACGATAAATAATATGGGCTGAAAATTACAAATCTACATACAAGGCAGGAGACTGGGCAGGCCCTATCCAATCAACTAGATCTTCCACTACTACTGAGGACCGCCATCAATTTTTTGTGGTCTCATATTCGAATGTTACTGTGGCCTCAGATCACTAAGGGCCTTCCGCAAATCAAAACCATTCGAGAAAACACAGCATTCAGTACTTCAGATTTTTTTTCTTCTTAATGCACTAAAGATTTTACGAATGCAGGTGCCGTAGGGTAACATAGACTAAAATATTCAGTAAATACAGATTCATGTGGTAGTTTCCTGAGTGGACTTGTACACATGGGCGTAGCAATTACCCCTGCAACCCCCGCCATCGTAGGGAGGCCTGGAGGTTTTGGGGGCCCCTCCTCCCTCTCCCCAACTGCAAATGCAGCCAATTAGCAAAAAAAAAAAACCTCCCCTTTCACTCACAAAAACCATCCCTTCCCCCTCCTCCCACCATGCAGAGTAGCGAGTAGCGGAAGTATCTAATTATTTCCTGCTTCCAGACGCTGATTCACAGTAGAACTCTCTCTGCTACCATTTGCCGGCTCCCAATCACGTGACCTGCATGGAGTTCGGGGCCCGAGGGAGCACCATGCGAATATTTTTGCAGGGGGAGCTTATTAAGTCTAGTTACGCACCTGCTTGTACAGTAATTGTCTGGACATTAGCAGAAATATTTGAACCTAGACTAACTTGTATTTTAAAGTAGCTAGAGAGCTGTTGGCACTGCAGCTATAGGCAAGGCTGTTGTGGTGGCAGTTGCCGGTGCCCGCTGTGCTGGATGGTGTCCTCAGCGTGCTCTGACCATATAGTATGCAGATCTGTGAATGAGAGGTGGAGAAAATCCAGTCAGGCAAATGGTTGCAGTGGGTGCAGGGCACTGGAAGCATTACAGCTGTTTTGTGCAATCTGCGCTTCTACACAGGCTGGCCGCATGTTGCACTGTTAAAAAGCCCATACAGCAGTGCTGGCCTTTTCTACGCCTCTCATTCACATAACTTTTATTTTATTTTTGTTTTTGTTTTTTTGCAAAAACAAAAATGTTATATTGTTCAAAAGTTTACTATTTGTGCTGCACCCCATGGAATATGAAATACATTTGATTGCAATAGGGGTAATTTTCCCAGACAGATTTCCCCTACTCCCTGTGGGGAAATACCCACTGAACATGCCCACTTTCGCTTTTGTGAATAAAAAGTTCATGTCAGAATTACCAAACATCAGAGCAGGTCTAAATCATTCGGTAAGACGTTAGGTACTGCAATTCTTCCTGTATACTACCGAATGCAGTATTTTACCAAACATTCAATACATCAGTCTAAACAGTTTTGTGAATTGAGGCCAAATGTGTCTGAGTTTTCCAGTTCCCTTAGGGCCCGTTTCCACTATCGCGAATCTGCATGCGTTGCCCGCATGCGGATTCGCACAGTCAGTACAAGTGGATGGGACTGTTTCCACTTGTGCGTTTCCCCGCACGTTTTTCTGTGCAGAAAAAATCTGCAGGGTAGGGCCCTCAGAATTCGCCTGCGTGTGGAATGCAGGCGAATCACACGCAATGTATTTAATAGGGAAATCGCATGCGTTTTCCCCATGCGTTTTTTGCCGCGATTTCGCATGCGATTTCGCATAGGTATTAATGTTAATTTACACAGGCAGTGACATGGTTAAATTCGCATACAGCCTTACCTATGCGAAATCGCATGCGAAATCGCGGCAAAAAACGCATGCGGAATCGCACCCGCATACGATTTGCCTGCGGTGATTCGCCGGCGATTCCGCAACGCTATAGTGGAAACGGGCCCTTAAGCTAAATACTCACCACCCGACGGAAGAAGATGGTTCCAGCAACATTGCCCTGATGACAAGCGTTACACAATCCATCTTCCGGCTGGCAGATACACCACGTCACACGACGGGCGCGAACCGGATGTCAAGCGATCATGGTACTTTGTGCAGAGTCATCAAGGATCTTAAAGATCTGATCCCCCATGATGGACGCTAAACGGTGCGTAGGTTTCAGGATGACCAATGGACCTATCTGATCTGAAATGTGCTCCCCCGACCTAGGGAGACAGCTGCAGCGGAGAACACACTCACCTTTCCTATGTCCTCTCCCCATCACCACTGGGGTGCCTGTGTCCCATGACCCGGCAGCATGTATGTGGCTACAGTCTATAAATGGAATCTTATCTATGTGCGAACCCACTATCAGTTGCTGATCCCAGACTTTTTATGCGGTTGGCGCACTATATATCTGAATGTCTGAATGTATATGGCTACGTAACATACGTGGCACCAAGTCACAGTGTACAGGCACCCTGGCGGCGATGGAGAAGCACAGTACACACAGGAAGAGTGAGCCAGCGAGTATGCAAGCATAGGCACCACTGCCAACACTCTGCAAGGCCCAGGATGGATCACATTCGATTGGAAAGAGTTGGGGGCCTAGCAGGTGGTGGCAGCTCCACACATTTTCAATAGCTTTCATGATGAAATCTATTGAAAATCTGTATTGACCTCCCCATAAGGCGGGCTGCTCCTCTGGCTTCATATCCATATGGGTTTCACCATCTTTCCCAGGGAGAACTGCAGCTGCAGCATTTTAAAGTGCCAAACTCTCCTGTCCACTGCAGTGCATGGCAAAAGATCTAGTCTTTTGATGTGCATAGTACATCACCCGGCATGCATTGCTGCAGTTGGGAGGTGTGTGACACTCCCAGGAGCTTGAATCAGTGGCACCTGTGGTTCTCCCTGGAAAAGACGTTGAATCCCATATGGATGGGGGGGGGGGGGGGGGACACCCCCCCCTGTAAGTAAGTAATGTAATGCCGATCACCCCCATCAACAGCCCTCTCTATTACGAAGCCCCTCTATTGGGGTTGTTCATGTTATATATTTTCATATTAAAGTGCTAACACATTCTGCAGTTCTAGCCAGCTAGGTTAGATGGCAATTTGCATCATTAAACCAATGTATTGTTTTGGTATGTAGCACAAGGTAGAGATGAGATCAAGTGAAGGAAAGTTTAGTTCAGGCTAGCTCCAAAGGTTTGCTACATTCTAATACAAAAATCTATACATAATACCATCACCATGTAAATCATTTTGTATCTGAATGCCATTAAATATTATCTCTCAAGTTCAGCCTAATGCTGCTATATCTTTCTTTGGGAAACTTGCTGGAAGCCATGGCAACAGTATACACTACAGCTTGGTGTTAAAGATAACCAGAATTCTTAAGGTGCCCATGTAACGATCGGTGTCAACACACAGAGAGAATCTGATTATTGGTGATCTGCAGTATCACCAAGAATACAGATATATACCTGATTATTGATGATCTGCAGAATCACCAATAATACAAGTATGACTAACCTCTGGACACCTGACAAAGTGTAAGTGTTTGGTGTGATAGTATATGAGCCAGTGATTCCCTGACTGCTGGGAATCAGACTCTACTGCAGTCAAAGGACACCTAAGATATGGAGCCCTTGACTGGATTGCAGAGAGGTCCCTTTAAGAGACAGGGAGTCTATGCAGACAGAAGGGAGGTCGGCCAGGCCGGGTTGGTAACACACGGGCAGATAAGGTACAGAGACAGAAAACTGATACAGTAACCAGGGACAGGCAGGTTTGGCAACAAGTAATCAAATGAGCGTAAGTACCGAATCAGAGAGCAGAAGGAGGGTCAGGACAGCAATAGGTCATAACAAATATCAATCATACACCTAGTCTAGAGTGTGAGGTCCGTGTTCTCAACACCCCGGAACTGGTCTAAGAATAACACAGTAATGACACAGTATTCCTAGTCTTGGGTGTGAAGTCCGTGGTCTCAACACCCTGGAACTAGTCTGGAGTATAACACAATAATAGCACAGTATCCCTAGTCTTTGGTGTGAGGTCCGTGGTCTCAATACCCTGGAACTAGTCTGGAGTATAACACAATAATAACACAGTAATCTGGCTAAGTGTGGATTCCCAGGTCCACCTGGTTCAACCACACTGAAGGATCTGACTATGGTCTGAGTGCTAACACGTAAGCATTTGCAACGGCAGACAACCGGCAACTGACAGGGAAGAAGTATATATAGCAGAGCGCTCCACAGCGCCGCCCAGTCCCATTCAACCAATCGCCTGCTGCGCTGGGATCAGCTGATCGTCCAGATCAGCTGATCCCTCTCCTATTGGCATAAAGGGCTTGCCTGTTAGCGCGTGCGCGCGTAGCTTTCCATCTGTGTGCACTACTGGGCTCAGACAAATCAGGCGCACGCTGCTGTTGCAGAGAAACCACCGGTCTGAACGCAGCCTCAGCCGCCTCGCTGTCAGACCGCGCGGCGGTGTCTCCGCCATCCATTACAGCCCATATATCATTCAATGTTGCGACACATTCAACCCTCTGTTATCAAGTCGGAAGAGAATTGGTGCTGCAATATCACTGCCTGATCAGTCGGACATGCTGTGAAATCTCAGTTGCAAGGATCGGGTGTTCGCACACAGTAATGGTGTCCGCGGCAGTAACGGCCTTCGATATTGCAACGATCAACAGACCCAACAAACCCCAGCCAGTGCCCCCCCCCCCCCCCCCCCATGTAAAGTGTTCCCACCCCCACTTCTGTGTTTTAAAACTCTCACTTATCTGTTGCCGCCATCACTGTGAGCGCAGGTACCACATGACATTGGTGCATGTGCAATGTCACATGTGCTGAGCCGTATGGTACCGGCACGCTGGGTGATGAGAGCATCGGGATGATGGGGGAAGGGGGGATGTTTTGTAATAGATTTCCTGCTGAAATCTATTGCAAAAATTGCAGGACAGTGTGTGGATGGGCAATAGATCCCTCTCTGCTCAGATTCAGACATTTGAGTGATATATGGCCAGTTATAAACAAGTCAATATTCACTCTTGACCCAGCGATAGTATCACAACATGCACAGTGAGAAAAGCCCCTAAAAAGTAAAACAAGTTTTCCGCCTTCACAAGATATCAGCCACAATTTTTAAATTCTCTTTGCAGCCTTTTGGCCAATTCACTTCTTTGAATGAGTCTGGGGTGAGAGAGACAGACTGCATTACAGGATAATTGTGTTATCTCTAAAGACAAAAGAGGCCACCCTCTGCCTGCTTATCAGTGTTAGCACAGCAGATAAGACAAATAAATCTGTCTGAAGCCTTGTTTATCACCTGACACTGAGTTCTCCTCAATGAATCCTGTTTTCATCAGCCTTTCAAAGTATATTATAAGCACAGGATAAACAGCTTTCAAAGAAAGATGAAGGTGCCCGATATCCAACCAAAATCGGTCAAAATGATAGATCGGACAGGATGGAAAGAAGTTGCTCGAAACAGGGTGTGGCGATAATGGCGTTTGATGTGGTGATGACCGATCCCCGAACGGTATCCCCCTATGTAAAGCGTACTCCCTCCAGGCTGTGCAGAGTGTAGCAGTGGAGCTCACACTCCTCCTGTGTCCTGTGTCTTCCCTCCATCACCACCAGGGCGCCTGACCCTGTGACCTGACGGTATGTATGTACCACCGCATCACGGAGTACAGTAGCCTCGGTGGCAATGGAGAGAAGACACAGGAGAAGCGTACCGGCGAATGGGTGAGCGGATGCTCTGCTGCAACACTCTGCACAGCCTGAGGGAGCATACAGATGAGGCAAACCTGGGCGGTGCTCGGGAGACGGAGGCAGCTCCAGAGATTTCCAATAGATTTCATGCTGAAAACTGTTGGAAATGTAGAGTGAAGGTGTGTGGCAGCAATACATCTCTCTCTGATCAGATTTGGACAGATAGAGAGGCACCTTGCCAATGTATGGACATCTTAAAGGGAACCTAAACTGAGAAGGATATGGATTTTTCCTTTTAAAATAATACCAGTTGCCTGACTCTCCTGCTGATCCTGTGTCTCTAATACTTTTAGCCACAGCCCCTGAACAAGCATGCAGATCAGGTGTTCTGACTGAAGTCAGACTAGATTAGCTGCATGCTTGTTTCAGGTGTGTGATTCACTACTGCAGCTAAAGAGATCAGCTCGGTTGCCAGGCAACTGGTATTGTTTAAAAGAAAACATCCATACCCCTCTCAGTTTAGGTTCCCTTTAATTGTAAAAACTGATATAACGGGGGAATATTACATCCTGAAGTACTGTAGAGACAGCATACACGGATTGACATTATTCAGACACTTTTACTCACTTTGATGGTCTTTGCCTGAAATCATTTCACAATCAGTCAGTAAAGTTGCAGTCAATTTTATGTAGTTTATGATTGGTAAAGCGATCAGGAGCCATAAAGGTATGACTTTAGGTGTGGGCAACGTTTCTTGGTGCATCAAGCAGTACAAGCGCAGCAGTGTAGCACTGTGATCCATGTGTTTGATCAGGTTTCTACAGAAAGTGCTATTGGATGCTTCAGCCACTATTCAAATCAATAATCCAACTGGGGAGAACCAATCATTTGTCTTACTGGGCTGTGGACTGTGTATGGCTAAGTGTTTCTAAGGTGGCCATACAGCTAGTGATTTGGCTGTACGATCGATCATTTGATTAAATAGTAATTTAATTTGAGAGAGAATCCAGTGTGTTCCATTATGCCCGATCGATGAAAAGTATGCGATATCTTGTTGTATCAACCAGCTTAGTCGATCGAGCAGGATGGAAGATATCGGTCGATCGCACAGGAATCAGCACTTCTTCACATGCCACTCGATAGACTCTCAATCTATTAATACCAAAAGAGAAGACGGACTCCAGCACTCTCCACGCAAGTCTTTTTTTATTTAGCCACGACAAACAGGTACAAAAAGCGCCCCTGAACTGTCAATCTATTTTTGCATTCAGTGCATGGAAACACAAAGTCGGTCAGATCGATTGGCGAAGGTGAATTGCATAGGAAATTGCTTGTAATATGTAATATGTGGGCCACTAGTTGAACGTCTTTCAATCAACCACACCGAATTTGATCGTTTAGTAAAGTCAATCGCTTTGTTGATTGACTCAAAATCACTAGATGTATGGCTACCTTTATTGCAGATTCTGTTACAGGAAGTCACCACATTCTGATATGTAGTTTATTTACTGCCTACATATTCTTTTACATATTCAGCCAGTTGTCCCCCCCTCACAATCCCCACAGCAACTGCATCAGAAGCTAGATGCCTGTGGCTTTTGTACACAGATTTAGGCCCCGGCTTCTATACAGGAAGTAGGCCGCAATACCTAGCTTCTGATGCAGTTGCTGGAGGGCAGATTCCTCTAAGGGGAGGATGTACTCCCTCTGCTCTGGGAGCCAGTAGTCTGGGACCTAGCGGTATGAAGACCGAAGCTGCCACCGCCGGACCAATAGTATTTTTCATTGGCCAATCACTAACCAATTTTACCACCTCCATGTAGTGTGGGGGCGGGCCCTTTCACACCGAGGTGGTGCGGTATTTTTACTGCACCCAATCGCCATACTTCGGCGGTATGGCACAACGCAATGAAAGTAAAGTTTTTCGCTGAATCCTAGACGCAGGTCCAAAATTACGTTGACGCTGCGGCGATGCGTCGACTTGCGGTGATCTGCGTCATCCCAGAAGTCATGTTAGTCTATGGCAACACATGGATTTAAAAAAAAATTAGCAAGGTGATGTCGCAGCGCGCATGTGTGGAAGCGTATTTTAACAATACGCTTCCGCATACCTGAAGCAGGAAGTGATGGCAAGCACAGGTCACGCATGCGTCACTTCCTGCTTGGCCGCTGGCCAGACAGGGAACCCTCATGCAATAGCGCGGTGTTCCCTGTAGGAACCACATTGCTAAAGCTGGTTTTTAGTCTGAAACAAGCCTGAGGGCCAACAAATTTTAAATACTATGAACAGATTGTGTAGCTAAGCTTTGAAATTATATGGAAGTGGTAAAATTGGCCAATCATTGGCCATTCAAAATTGCATGTTTGTATGCATCTTAAACAGAGGAAGAGTTTATTTGCAGTACTAGTCAGTAGGAAAACTTTCTGTATATTACAGTAGAATATCCTGATTATCTGTTACTCAAGTAACCAGCAGTCTCAACCAGCCAACACAAATCAACGGCAGTGCACACAGTGGTAAACGTCAACTTTTAAGCTACGCACTAACATTGCGATTTTTTCTGCGTGGATACATGTGCACGATTAAGCTGGCAACGTGCAGCAATTACCAGTGGTGTAGCTAAGGAGCTATGGGCCCTGGTGCAAGTTTTACATTGGGGTCCCCCAAGCACTCTTTACATACAAATTCATATGGTGCAACAAAAAAACAAAACATGCCAAGGACAACCACAGTGTCAGAGGAGCAAGAATGGGATGGGGAACATGACTACTATTCAAGGTATCTATAGAACTATTACTGGCACAGGAACAATAGAGAGCTAATATTACGGTTGAGAGAGAGCCCCTTGGGGCTCCGATGCGCCTAAGGGACTCGATGCGGTTGTAACCTCTGCAACCTCTATTGCTACGCCACCGGCGATTATGTCACAGCAGTGGATCGGATCTTTAATATCTTTAATATCCCTAACGACTCCTGCGCAAAGTGCTGCAACCGTTGGACCTGTCATTTGTGCCTATCGTGTGCTGTTGCATGTTGCCGCGGGTAGGAAGATGGATTGGGGAATGCTCATTCGTTGGGTCATATCGCTAAGGTTCCCCCGATCCATCTATCAGTGAGCATGGGCCTTGTTTGTGGGCTCTGCTGTGATAAAAGACTGGGTTCCACAGCTCCCCCAAGGTTAATATACTTTCAATGACTGTATTTTAACATTTAATACAGAGTTCATGGTCTGTATATAGAGTGGGTTATAGTACTGTTTTAGCTAGGCCTATTTTTAACACTGAGTCTCAAGCAACCAGAAAGCTCACTTATCCAGCATCAGCCGATCCCTGGGGTGCAGGATAATCGAGACTCTACTGTATAAGGCAGGGGTGTAACTAGAATTCACTGGGCCCCCCTGCAAAACTTTGGATGGGGCCCCCTCCCCCAACTTTCTGCACAGGGAAACTGAGAACCAATGTTTTTTACTTAGTTAGTGTTTTCCCATGCAGATAAAAACTGACAGCAGTGAAGCACTGAGAGCGTTTTCTCCATCAATTACATTTGCTTCTGTGATAAAACTTATTTTCACACATACAGATACACAAGGCCTGTAGAAAACGCATACAGAAAAAGCACCCCCAGCCTCGGCTTATTAAACTCACTCTGTCCATCTCTGATGGAGCAGAACTGGCTCTGCAGATTTCTCCAGCATCACTACAGTACACAGCACTTGGGGAGGGGGTGGAGAGTTTGGGGGCTGGGAGCTATACACAAGAGCCTGCTGCACACTGAATATGGACTGTCTACAAATCTTTGTCTACAAAACTTAGTATGATTCCTTATCAGTGGCTGAGCAGATGCGGTCATTAGAACAAGGTTTTTCTCTCCATGCCCTTAGTTGTCAGTCTCTCAGGACAGGCAAAAGAAACTTCTTCCCCTGCAGCTTCTGGGCCCGCCTGCGGCTGCATCCCTAGTAGGGTCTATTGTTACACCCCTGGTATAAGGATAGGGCTGGCAATAGGATGATAGCAAAAATACAAGATTAATACTGTACAGGAAAATCATGGACCAGTTCATGGTGTCATTCCTGGTAATGTCACAGCACATCTAGAATTCCTGGGAAATCTATATTCTCTGGATTTTTGAAGGGTTAGATTAACACTCCATGATTATGAAATATATCTGACAGTATACGGTGCCCTTTAATAGAGGAAGAACAATAACAACTGCCATGACATCAACCATTCCAACTAAGCTCTACAGACTCGTACACACGTCTGACTAATGCTGGATACACACGTTGAGATTTCCCGTTCGATTCCCGGGGTCAAATGGATCAAATCGATTATTTCCAACATGCTCGATTCGGATTTCGATCGTTTCTGCCGTCGATTTGCATGTTAAGTATGCCAAATCGACGGCAGAAAGATCGGAATTCGAATCGACCATGTTGGAAATAATCGATTCGATCCGTTCGATCCCGGGAATCGAACGGGAAATCTCAACTTGTGTATCCAGCATAAGGCTTGCCAATGACCACCGCCTCAGCCGATACTAGTTAGGCCAGTGTACAGAGGCACCGATCAGCGACAGCCAACCGGGAAGCGATCCGCCTGGTGGATCAACTTGGAAGAGTGGCGGACAACTTTAAAGACATCGCTTCCCTGACCGCCACGTGATGTCACACACGTGCCGCTTCGTCATCCCTCTACCCCCCACATAGCAACACAACGCGTTGTCAGCTACACAGCCAATATGTCGCCCAAGGGGATCAGGTCCCGATCACCGACAGGTGACATCAGTTGTTACCAGTAGGTGATTATGCCCCTTACCTCCCAACATTGACTGTGCTGCAGTCATTTACTGGTCCCATACACACTAGACTGACTGTAACTGTTGTTTACACATTTTCTTTAAAAGATAGTTACAAAATGTTGGTTATAACAAATGATCATCTGTCATTTTAACAGATGAAATCTTGCTGTGTGGATATGGACCTTTTGTTTATAGATTGGTTACACTACAGGACAATAAAGCAAAATTACATAAGAATCACAAAAGAAAAACCAAAAGTGTACCTGAGACAAAAGGGGCAAAAAGATTTATACATACCTGGGGCTTCCTCCAGCCCCCTCCAGCCTGATCGCTCCCTTGCCGTCCTCCGCCTCCTAGATGGTACTGTAGAATCCCAAATTCAGGCATTTTCCAGTGCTTTGCTAATCGCCCAAATTTCCCTTAATTAAATGTATATGTTACGGCCAGAACCCGAAGTTTGGCCACTTCTAGTTCTGGACGGCCACTTCGGGTTCTGGCCGGCCAATGTGCGAAGGGGCCGCTGCGCTGCGGCCAATGTGAGAAATGGAATGATTCATGTAACATGAATGTATCTTCTGGCCCCAGCGCAGCGGCCAAATGTATCGCAACTTAGTTAATTTAATGAAATTAAGCCGGCGGCAATGAAACAGATGAAGCCGCCGGCTATTTCTCTGCCTCTCTCCTCCCCCCGCGCCTCTCTCTCCTTCTCTTATTATGGGCAGCCGGCAGGGACACGCGTGTCCCCTTCGGAGTCGTTCGTCGCGGCAGGGAATCCTGCCGTTCTTGCAGAGCGGGTGCTGGCAGAAGCAATGTCTGCAGCCTCCCCGCTCTGCTTTCCTGGCGAGACGAACGACTCTGTAGGGGACACTTGTGCTGCCCATAATAAGAGAAGGAGAGAGAGGTGCGGGGGGAGGAGAGAGAGGCAGAGCAAAAGCTGACGGCTTCATTTGTTACATTGCCGCCGGCTTAATTTCATTAAATTAACTAAGTTGCGATACATTTGCCCGCTGCGCTGGGGCCAGAAGATACATTCATGTTACATGAATCATTCCATTTCTCACATTGGCCGCAGCGCAGCGGGCACTTCGCACATTGGCCGGCCAGAACCCGAAGTGGCCGGCAAGAACTAGAAGTGGCCAAACGCACGCAATCTCCTGCAGTAGCCAGCCCCAGGACTTGACGCCAATTGGCATTAGGCGGTCCTGGGGCTGCCGCCTCGGTCACGCCCATTGGCGTGACGCGGTCGTTAGGTAGTTAAATACAATGTCACCTGACTATTTCCACTGTAACACAATCCACCCTGCAACTATTTATTGATTGGCGACATATCTATGCGCCTTGAGTATGGGAGAAAAATGCTTTACAAACACGCTTTACAAATTGTATTGTATAATTAGGCCTCTTATGCCTGGTGCACACGAAGCAATTTTCGGTTAGATCGACCGGTCAAATAATTTCCAATAGGTCCAATCTGCTCCCAATTGAGAACAGAATTGATTTTCAGATCGGTACTGCACATATTCGATCCCGTTCTCAATCACGAGCATATCGGACATGTCAGAAGTTATCGATTTGGCCCGTCGATCTGATGGGAAATTGCTTGGTGTGTACCAGGCATAATTGTTCTTGGCCTGTCTTTTTTAAATGAGCAGGTTGGGACAGATAAGGGACAGACACATAGAAAGGATCTGGGAATGCAATCTATTATGTAACATACAGTCAGGTTTCAAGACCAGCAAGTATTCAGAGAATTTGTGGCATTCAATTCACATGAAAGAAGACAAAACTATGTGACAAAGATGCTTTATAGTCATTAAAGAAGGGGAAAGAGACACAAATTATTATTTTTTTGCTAATGATCATATTTTTTCCTAAAGCTTCAGCTACAAGGTACAATTTTCCGTCAGATTGGATCTATTATACGGATCTATTAGATAATTTCCAACCAGTCCAATCGGATTGCGATAGATTTTGCAATGGATTTTGGGTACTTATCAATGCAAAATCTATTGTAAAATTGATCTAAAAACCATTTGGATGACTTCACATGATAGTGGCTGGATAGTGTAATGGTTAAGGGCTCTGCCTCTGACACAGGAGACCAGGGTTCAAATCTCGGCTCTGCCTGTTCAGTAAGCCAACACCTATTCAATAGGAGACTTTAGGCAAGTCTCCCTAACATTGCTACTGCCTATAGAGCATGTCCTAGTGGATGCAGCTCTGGTGCTTTGAGTCTGCCAGGAGAAAAGCTCGATATAAATGTTATTTGTCTTGTCGCGTATACCCGCTGAATGGAAGATGGATTGTAGAACGTTTGTATTTTTAATTTCTTATCAGATCACCTTTTGATCCGATGAATAATTGTACTCTGTAGAGGAGGCTTTTAAGAAAGAAAAAATCAGGTGTGATTTTAAAGCAAATTTGCATACTGTTTTGTAGCCAGGTAAAGGGGCCCATACAACTAACGATTTTCCTGCCGATGTACAGCAGATTCGATCACTGTGATCGAATCTGCTGTGAAATCGTTGCACAAACGCTGACCGAACGATCGATTTCCGTCCGAAATCGATCATTCCCATCGATCCGTCCGTGCGGAAGATTTAGCTCGATCGCCGGCGGGTCGGGAGTGCATCGATAGAGGCGTTCGAATGTCCGACGACCGACGCTAGTGGCAATACATTACCTGTTCCGCCGGCGCAAATCCCCTAGTCTCCACTATCCCTTCTCCGCACTGGGCTCCGGCTGGCTTCACTTACTTCCTGTCCCGACAGGAAGTTTAAACAGTAGAGCGCCCTCTACTGTTTAAACTTCCCCCAGCAGGAAGTAAAGTGAAGCTGGAGTCCAGAGCGGAGAAGAGACAGCGGAGGCAGCGGCAGCTCCACAGATTGTGAATCGGTTTCATAGTGAAATCGATTCACAATCTGTTTGCAGTAAAGGCAGCCATACGATCCCTCTCTGATCAGATTCGATCAGAGAGGGATCTATCTGTTGGTCGATCTGATGGCAAATCGACCAGTGTATGGCCAAGAGCTTTCCCATTGTACTGACATTTGCTGTGCTGTTGAATATAATCTGATTACAGCCTTATCTTCCATTTCAGACAGGGAGAGGCTATTATGCAGTACTGGACAGCAAACCTCTACCTACAATCACAGCCTTATCTCAACTTCAAAAGATATTTTCTTTACAGCCCCCTACATGCACTTGATTAAAGTTTTATGCTGGCCTGGGCATACACAGCTCGTTTTTGACGGTCAATTATCCCGTTCGATCTTTTCGCGGCTCGATTCTGCAGTCGATTCTCTTATCTTCCGCTCATTTTTCTTATCTTTTTCCATTCACTGCTATCACATATTGAGGGTCGAAACGACCAGGCAGGAGATCGGACATGTCGGAAATTATCTATCGAACCATCTAAATGGCTCAAAAACGAACCGTATATTCACAGCATTACATTTAAGCTAAGGCAGCAGATAACAAGCGATCCACCAGGCAGATCGACTTGGCCGAGCAACCAATGTTTCTTTTGTGCCGCCCCTTCCCCGCAAAACATACGGTCTTCAGCATATGTTCTGCAAATTCCTTTGTGACATGCAGCAATTTTCTGCAGCATGCACAAAAATCCCAATAGCCATGCATGGCACGGCTAAAGGGATTCGGATGCGTACTTACATCCCTGCAAGTCCTGGCATAGTTGAAACAGCCCTTTAATATCCTTATTAAACTGGCCATACACTAGATGACTTTACCTATTGATATACAGTCAGCAGATTAGATCACTGTGATTGAATCTGCAAGAAATCACTAATGGAAACGTTGCCTTATTGATTCCATCTGAAATCGGTTGTTTTGGTCGAGTGCACAAAATGGAAAATTTTGTTTGATCGGTGGTCGTTAGCAACTTTTGATTTGGCAAAGTGCTGGCAGTACTCTCTTACCTGTCCCGCTGGCATGTGTCCTCCTATGTCCAGTGTCTTTAGTTTATGCCGTGGGTCTCCTCCTCCCCGTGCCTTCTTCTCTCTCCCTGTCATGTGACACGAGCTGAAATTCATACACTAGAACTCCAGCGTGTATGCTGCCCACGTGTATGCTGCTGGACCTCTAGTGTTTGAACTCGTGTCACATGACAGGGGCAAGAAGAAGACAAAGTCAGGGAGGAGGAGACCTTTCGCATTAATGGTGGCTTCACTGATTTCCATTCTATTTAATGTTGGAATGTATTAACAATCTGTGTACAGTGTGTGGGCAGCCAATAGATCCCTCTCTGATCAGATATGATCAGAGAAGAATCTATCTGATAGTCGATCTGGTGACCATTTATAGGTGTATGGCCAGCTAAAGGCTCTGATAGGCCAGTGAGTACAGCAACATGGAAGGAGCAAATCCACATCTTAGAATATGAGAAATTCATACACTAGAACTCCAGCGTGTATGCTGCCCACGTGTATGCTGCTGGACCTCTAGTGTTTGAACTCGTGTCACATGACAGGGGCAAGAAGAAGACAAAGTCAGGGAGGAGGAGACCTTTCGCATTAATGGTGGCTTCACTGATTTCCATTCTATTTAATGTTGGAATGTATTAACAATCTGTGTACAGTGTGTGGGCAGCCAATAGATCCCTCTCTGATCAGATATGATCAGAGAAGAATCTATCTGATAGTCGATCTGGTGACCATTTATAGGTGTATGGCCAGCTAAAGGCTCTGATAGGCCAGTGAGTACAGCAACATGGAAGGAGCAAATCCACATCTTAGAATATTTATTTTACTGGGGTAATTGCAATACAGAAACTGAGCATTTGGAATAACGTTTTCATGGACCTCCTGGCCCAGTGTCAACTTTTGGAAAAAGCAATAGTGACGGAGATAATCACTGGTCCTTAATCATATGGATACAGGAGAGGACTCTAAGGCCAGGTGCTTACTAGAGCGATTTGGAAATTGTGGTTTCCAAATCACAGAAGTACAGCAATTTTCTCCACAATTCCCAAAGCAATCGAGAAAAACCATAGGGTTCCATTGGTGCAGTGCTTTGTTACTTTTGTACTGCAAATGCGCAGCCAGTGAGCTTCAGCCCTAATATAGATTATGCTTGGGCCATGAAAACCTAGGAATGTGCTTGTGCATGAGGTGCATACCCTGTATAATGCGGACAGTAATGATGTATGTGACAGCAGCAATATATTACAATGTATTGATGTCCTAATGACAGAGTACAACTTGCAACAGGTTTCTTTTGAGACGGTTTTCCAAGTTTAAAGAGAATCTGTATTGTTAAAATCGCACAAAAAGTAAACATACCAGTGCGTTAGGGGACATCTCTATTACCCTCTGTCACAATTTCGCCGCTCCCCGCCGCATTAAAAGTGGTTAAAAACTGTTTTAAAAAGTTTGTTTATAAACAAACAAAATGGCCACCAAAACAGGAAGTAGGTTGATGTACAGCATGTCCACACATAGAAAATACATCCATACACAAGCAGGCTGTATACACCCTTCCTTTTGTATCTCAAGAGATCATTGTGTGTTTCTTTCCCCCTTCTGCTCTCATGCACTGAAGTTTCAGGCTGCTCTTTTCTTCTTGCAAACAGCTTTGCCCTTGTCTGTAATCCTCAGTATGTGAAAGCCCAGCCAGCTCAGAGGACGATTTATCCAGCTTGTAAAAGATAAGAGAGAAGAGAGAATCTGCCATAATCTAAATAACACACAGGCAGTGTGCAGAGAGGGGCCTGGAGGGGGGAGATTCATCACAGAACCATAACACTGAAGAACTTGGCAGCCTTCCAGACACAGGCCGACAAGTCTGACAGGGGAAAGATACATTGATTTATTACAGAGACTGTTATAGTAGAAAGTGCTGCAGTAAGCCAAAACACATTACAATAGCTTTTGGAACTTGTAGGATGATAAAAAACAGGATGCAATTTTTGTTACGGAGTCTCTTTAAGGCTGGTTTCACAGTGGGACGTTACAGGCGCACGTTAGAGCAGCCTGTAACGCACCCCACCGCACAGCAATAAAAAATCAATGGTCTGTTCACAGTGCCCACGTTGCGTTACTCAGTAACGCTGCGCCATAACAGAACGTACTGCATGCAGTACTTTATAAGCGGCAGAGCCGCGTTAGACTGCTTGCACATGCGCTGTAATGTTGGGGAGGAGCGGAGAGCGGCCAAGCACATGGCTAATTAATATTCACTGCACTCAGTGACGTGCAGTGTTTACTTCCAGGAGCGGCCGCTCTGTGCAGCGATTGGCCGGGCGGGACCACGTGATGCCGCATGCGTCCAAGAGTGCGCATCACGGCATCACGGACGCCAGAGTGAGCTGCACAACGCGGCTCACTCTGACGTCCACATTAGAGAGCACCAGGAGTTGCGTTTGAGGCACGTTATGCGACCATAACGTCCCCTAAAACGCAACGTCCTGGTGTGAAACCAGCATAATACAATGTTCCAGTGAGATGCAATCGTAGTGGTTATATAGAGCCGTCCTATTGTCTTGCATGCAATATGATTGTTTCACCAGATGTGCTGGCTTGCAACAACTAACTGTGACAGCATATAAAGGCCTTTTTCCACTAGAGCGGAATCTGCAGCAATTCACCGCAAGCGATTCCAGCTGGCAAATACTGCCAATTCCGTCAATGCGCTTGCTGTCCAAATCGCATGCCTGCGTGATTCGGAAGGCATGCTGCAGTTTACCAGAGCACACACCCGATTTGGATGACTACTTGCATCACTGCAAGTGCCGGAGTGCTTCTTGTACCAACACTAAGCTCTCTGGAATACATTTAAAGTGAACCTGAACTCAGAACTTCCTCTTTACTCTACATAATATGCAACAGCATAATAACCTTTAAAGAAAATCATTTCTTTGTTACAGCTGATACAAATCCAACAATATTATACATCTGCAGTGTTTCTACTTGCTACTTTCATGGAAGCAGACATATTGTTAACATCAAGTGCATTCAAAATAGCTTATCTGCCATGGCAGTCAGCTGACACAGGGAGGAGAGATCAAATTACAACTTGTGATTAGTCACAGATGAGGGGGAATTAAACAGGCTAAACTCTCTAAATACATACAGGGTGCATTTCTCTGTTTTCCTTCTGTCCTGTGCAAGTGTTCAGATCCACTCTAACAACCAACAAATATCTAATACCATCTATTTTATCTGGTGGTGAGTGGTGTGGTCATAACCAATTGCAGTGTATGTGTAGGGAACTGTGGTGTGCTTGTTTACAGACTTGATTTGTTTTAGTAGTGCCCAGTTACATTGTTATACGCCTATTTATACAATAAAAGATACTTTTTGTACACAGAGAAGTACTCCAAACATTGAGAACTAGTGATGTTATTATGTATGCACCTTTTCCCTTTCCCCTCTTGTTTCCCAGTACAAAGTCCTGGTCCTGCCCTGACACTCCTTTAGCTCCAATCAACTACCTGACACCAGACCTGAGGATATGATGTGAATATGCATTGTTTGCAGGCTCCCACACAAAGTGGCTGTCATTTAATATACAATGTAGGAACTGCCCTCTAAAGAGAAGGAACTACTGAAGATAGCAGCACAATAAATAAATAAAGATAATGCAAAGTGAGAAGTTAAAAAATGAAATGATTGATACTTGCTATGCAGTTTGTTCATAGTGTTTTATCCACTATGAGCCTGCATCTTTACTTCTGCCAGACATAAAAAAAACTAACAGCACACACCTTCTAACAATGTGATAGACTAAAAAGTATATATATGCACAGAGGGTGATACTGCTTGCTTGGCAGTTGGCAACAGCTGTTATCTCCCACAATGCAATGAGGTTCACAGACAGGAAACTGTCATGGCCATGGCCCTGACAACACACTGTAGGAGGGGTTTTGCCACACTATTAACCACGCAGACATCCCTGATGCTGATGTTCAAGAAAAGGTAAAGCTTTCTCGTGGGAAAGGAGTATTTGACTATTGATTGGTATTAACTTCACTCCCATGTTAGAGTCCCTCTTTAATGCCAACTAGCCCCTGTGTTCTAAATGTCTTTCATAGCAACATATGACTTTTAGAGGTGTATCCCTGCCCTGCCTTGCACCATATTGAGTCTGACACAAGTGACTGTGTAACTGCTGTTCTACCTCCTCCTTATCCTGTACCACAAGTGTGCCAATACTACCCTACAAGCAGCATATTTGATATAGGGCCCCCTGTCTTTAATAACCCTTTGAAGTGCCTATGTTACCTTGCCATTAATCTGGCTCTTCATACAGTCTTGGGAATTTACAAGATGCAATGTAAAAGTGCAATCACCAGTTGAATCATATTTAAAAAGCTAAAGCAAGCTACACACATGCATGGCGCTGATGGCATACAGGAATACAGTCAGCAAATTCCAGCCATCATGCCATACATCATAAGAAATTGTGAGGATACTGGCACTTCCACAAATGACACTTTAAAGAGAACCTGTACTGAGTAAAAATATTTAAAATAAACACATGAGGTAACTTCAAATGAACATTGCATAGTTACCTTGCCATCAGTTCCTCTCAGAAGCTCACCATTTTCTTCTGACAATAATCCCTTCCAGTTCTGACAATATTTTGTCAGAACTGAAATATATCAGTTGCTGTCAGTAAAATATCAGTTGCTGTCAGTTATAGCTGAGAGGAAAACTGATGTACCAGGTAATGTCCATGTTTCCCTATGGCTCAAGTGAGCGATGTTACAGTTTAACTGTGTGCTGACCAGAAAGCTGTTATGGGTAATGGCCATTTTCAAAATGGAGGACGGAAAATTCCCTTGATCACAGTGAACAAACAGGACGCGGGACAGGAGAAAGACACTGAGGAGTAGACTACATGGAAGGTAAGGATGACTTGTGTATGCTTATTTTGACTTTTAATTTTCAGTTCAGGTTTTCTTTAAGGCTCCCTGCACACTGCAAATCCGTTTTGCGATTCCGATTCCGTTTCCGATTTGCAATTCAGATTTTCCCTGAATGCAATCAACAGAAAAATGGAGGAAAAAACGCAGCATGCAGTGACGATTAAAAATCGGAATCGGATGTAAAACCGATTAAAAATCAGAATCATAATCCCATGCAGTGTGCCTAATACAGAAGACACTAGCCAGTGTTTCGGGAAACAGATGTCCCTTCTTCAAGGCAATTAGGTATTTTAGTGTATCTGAGCTGGGATGCCATTCAACTCGCCAGCAAGCGATGTGGTCCTTTTGATGGTCACAGTGTGCTGTGATTACTCATCCAAATCCCTCTTGCCATGTCATGCACGGGCCGGCTATGGGGATTCTGATACTTTGATAAAGAAAAATGCTTCTGTGACTATGGATTTCAATAGGCTTCGATTCCACTTCCGAATTTGCATGCAGTAAAACGCTGTAAATTAGCTACAGTGGAAAAGTAGCACACACATTTACTGTTGTTGGCAGGGATCCCTTGGGGGACAGCTCAGGGCTAAGTGTCGTAAGACGCATCACTAGCGTACAGCCTAGTAAAGCATCTGTTGCTATGCGTTTGGTGACAATGGTGCAGCACACAACCAAGTGGTTTCCAGTGGGTTGGGTGAGGAGAGGCACAATTGGCTCAGGGGTCTCTGTTGCTAAAGATCCAGCATGTTGGATTTGCATGCGAAGTTGAGGGAAACCTAAACACAAGCTAGATTCTCAGCTGCATGGCAACTATCGCAAGTTCCTGGTTTAACTGCAGACTACTTTATTAGTAGAACAATGCTATATACATATATGTTTTTATGGAAGTTTAGACTTTACATTTTCACAGCAAAGGTGATTTTAGACTTGACAGTCCACAATTTCCATACATATAGACATCTTCTGTGATTAGGAAACTGAGAAACTGAAGCAACAAGAAAGCATCAGTAAATCTATCCCACAGACAGAATACACAGGAAATGTCCACAGCTTTGGAATGCATCCCCTGCTATCTTCACAAGTTTTAACCCTTAAAATGCCAATTATGAACAACCAAAATCCCTATCTAAACTACAGTAAAATACTGTTCTCGGGAGTTTCATACTAGTCTTATTTCTTTGTATCAGAAAGACTCTGGATTGTTTAACCTGTATGACCTGCCACCCTATCATAGGTGCCCTAATGCTGGGTACACACGGTACGATTTTCTGTGCGATTTTCCGACTCGATCGTTTTTTTTTCAGCTCGATTCTGCGCTCAATTCTCTTATCTTCGCTTGTTTTTCTTATCATATTTCCATTCGTTTCTATGAGAAATCGAGCGCAGAATCGATCCGGAGTAATATTGGACATTAGGGATTTTATTAATCTGATCCATCTATCGCATGGAAAATCGTACCGCGTGTACCCCACATGTCTATCCAATTTTTTCATCACATGCGATTTTTTGACACGATTTTTATGATCGAATAGTACAGAAAACTGTGCAGTGTGTGGCAGAAATCAATCTAAAATATATGTAACAGAAAATGTAATTGATCCGAATGTTGGAATTTTCGATCGATTTGGAAGAGAGAACACCCTAATGAACCCGTTCTTACCCATTCTTCTAAAACTCCAGGTTTACCCACCAAATCATATACTTTGAGTCCTATGGGAGAAAAGCTCTATAGAAATGTTATTGTATTGTATTATATTTATACTTAGTATTTTTTGTAAATTAGTGTTAGAACTTCTTCAGTATTAATCAGACATTCGGTGAAGACAGACATGTCCCCTCCATAGTGATGTTGCACAGAAGTCTTCCAGCTACCAGCTAGTTGTATATTAACTATTTATTGCCCATGTTGCACCCTTACTTCAAGCAGACCTGTGAGCCGCCATCAATATTTGCTTTTCTGAAGTCATTTTCCAAAGGGCAATTCCTCGTAATGAGTACTGTATCGCCCAAATCACGTTAGCACAGTCCCCAGCTCCGTATCCAGCGCAACACGCAGACCTCGCCCCTGCCCCCATCGCTAGCGCTATTGGCTCTGGCTGCTTTCTCCTCCCCTGTGATTGGCTACCTTGCTGCAGAGCTCGGCTATATAAAAGGCGAAGGAGGGCAACGAGCACAAATCAGGAGGAGGGAGGAGTGCTTTGCTCGGAGCGCCTGGGTAGCTGCAGCTGCTGTGCGCTAAAGTCTACACTACATTTTCTATAGAGTATAATACTACCGCTTGCTTGTCAGAGATGGGCAGCGCTGAGTCCAAGGGGCAGAACGCGGAGACCGCTGCGGCCAGCAAAGGCGCAGAGCAGGTAAGATGCTACCGATCTCTTCATTCTTTCCCTTTAAAAAAATCCACAAGTGGATGTGAGCTGGTGATTTGGGGGAATGGTCGCGTCTATTTCTAGGGCTGTCGCCAACTGGGCAAATGACCGTGATTTATCACTCGTCCTCTCGGTTATACATCTCTGTGAGATGGATGGATGGATGGATGAATAATCAGCGTTGTGGCTACGCTCTGCCATCCTCTGTAGGGACGCACAGCTATGTTGTGTAGGGGTGTGGTTGTTTTTTCAGCTATCTGGATGGAGCACCTGTGTGTCCGGGAATCGGGGTGGGGGGGGGATCTCCAATGCAGAATGGTAATTCATGTGCATCATCGGGACTTTCTGATAGAATGAGACGATTGAAGATCCCCTTGATGTCATCGGGGAAGGAAAGGGGGGGGGGGGGGGGGGGGGTCTGTTCTGTTGTAAAAAAAAAAAAAAAAAAAATCCCATCTAGTCTCAATGTATTGCAAGGAAAAGGCTGAAGCCATTGCTGTATCTGATGCATCTTTCTGTCTATGCAGGAGAATGGGCACGTGAAGACGAACGGAGATGCCGTTCAGAAAACGAACGGGGATGCTGCAGATGCTGCCAATGGTTCTGCAGAGCCAGTCGCCGAGGAGGCGGGCACAGGGGAGAGCATCGAACAAGCCCCACCTGCTAATGGAGACGCCAAGCCAGAGGAGCCTCCAGGAAAGCAGGGCAAGAAAAAGAAGTTCTCCTTTAAAAAACAGTTCAAGCTGCCTTTCCGCAAGAACAAAAAGGAGGCTGCAGCAGCGGAGGAGAGCCCCGCAGAGGAGTCCACCTCTCCTAAAGAAGAGAGCGCCCCCAAGGCAGAGGAGCCCAACAATGAGGCAGCAGCAGAGGCCAGCAGCCCCGAAGAGAAGGCCAGCCCCGAGGCTGCCGCCCCAGAGGAGGCTCCTGTCCCCGCCCCCGAGGAGCCGGCTGCCCCTGTAGAGCCAACACCCCAGAGCGTGGAACCCAGTACGGAGACGCCTGCCGAGTCCACCAAGGAGGAGTAGCGGGGGCGACAAGCCCCCTCCCCGTCATGAGACTGCATTGAGCCCTTTTTACACCTGTCATTCACCACAGCCCTGGGTACTGTATCTAACCTATGCAGGGTGTGAACAGACCTTTATGTGCCAAAAGTTTCCGGTCCCCGTTCCGTGAAAATCTTCACTACCCTTATTATGTCTATGTTAAAGCTCAAACTGTGTACTGGTGAGGTTTAGACTGGTCGGTAAAGGTGTGAACTCTCATTCAGACTATATTATTCCATCGACAATCGTAGCTTTGCGGAGAATCCTAGCTGGAGTGTTAAGGTGTGTGGACTTGGGGGGCTGCATACAAGCAGATGGTTTCCCATAAGTGGACTTTATTCCAAGCAGCCACCCTGAGCTGGAGCAGTTTCTTCACAGGCGACTGAGTGTGCCAAACTTTCCTTTCTCAGGATGTGAGCTGTGAATTCACCATGTTACAACTACTAAAGTTATTCTGGTGCAAGTGTGAATTGAGAATGTTTCTTGTAAATACTTACTTTTTAAATGGTCTGGTTCTGTGGTGACTTTTCTAACTACTTTTAAGTTGTTGTTTTTTCCATTGTGATATTTTAAATAAATTTTAATCCTCTTTACTCCAAGATGTCTAAAGTCCTTTTGTGGTTAAACGGTTATGTTAATCTTGTGGATTTTCTTTTAGGATTTCTGACTGCAGGGGTCAAACTATGTTAATTCAATCAAGGTGTTTTAGCTTCCTTGTTCTCTCACTGCAGGGAAGTGTTATTCCTAGGCTAGGGAGGATGGGAACTGAAAAGGCAGTGATTAACATCTAGGTAAGATCCCACAATACAAAATGTTACTGCATAAGAAAAGTAGACAGGACTGCTGTTGCTGAAGGCTTGATATTCACTTTTTTTTCTAGTGTTCTTTCAAATAGTGGGCAGATTTGCATCACTGTGTGTGTCCTGGGGCCACAGAATGTGGCTTTCAGGCATCTGATACTCCTTCTAGGCAGTTAGGTTTACAGACCTTATACTTTTTGTTTTTTTTCCTTCAGTGAAGTGGAGAACCCTATTTTATAAGGTCTAGCTAACCTTAGCAGGCATAAGGGTAACCTGAGAAGCATTTTTAAGCCAGGTCCCAGAGATGCATATTCTATGGTTGTGTACATAGGGTAATGTGTATGATGGGGTAAAGATGTGCTAAATTTTTCTCATACTTCACAAATGATGTTCTTGGTAATATTTTACATGATTCAGGGGACTATCGTTTATACAATCTTGAATATACTTAAAGTGTAAAGCTTGGCACACTTTTTCAATTAGGATTGGCCAGTTGGTGACCAATTTTTACCACATCCATGTGGGATAAGAGTTTACTTGCACAATCTGCAAATAGTATTCAATATCTGTTGACCCTCATAATACATGGAGGTGATAAAATTGGTCAATGACTGGCTAATATGTATTGGGATTGATTCAATAACCAGCGTTAAGTATTAGCGCCGGAGTGAAAAGCCACATAGTGCCTGAAAAATTGCTTTGTGGGCAGTAATAACCACGCAAAGCTACATCGCGCACAACCCGTAATAGTGCACAGTGCGACGATAACGTCACATCCACTGCCCTGTAAACACCACACCTGGTGCAACAAACAGCACATCAGGTGCCCCTAAAGCAGCGCACGCACTGCAATGGGCTGTGCGTGATGTGTAGGCTCAAACCACTTAACTGTGGTTTGCACCCCTAGGTCTTAAAGCACACTAACCAGCTTAGCTCTGGTTAGTAAATCTGGGCCATTGAAAGTGTACCCGGCTTTACTAAACTTAACCAGATTGCAAAGTATCCCCAGTAAAGAACCCATGAAGTGGTGAAAATTGTTAGTTGTATGTAGCTTGGATTTGGGCCAATCAAAATCTAACATCTGGTCCAATTCTTAAAGAGACTCTAACATCAGAAACATCCCCTGGGGGGGTACTCACCTCAGGTGGGGGAAACCTGCAGATCCTAATGAGGCTTCCCACACCATCCTCTGTCCCACGGGTGTCTCGCTGCAGCCCTCCGAACAGTCGGCGACAGACCCGACTGTAAATTCAATATTTACCTTTGCTGGCTCCAGCGGGGGCACTGTGGCTGCTCTCGGATCCAAAGTAGACAGAAATACCTGATCTCAGTTGGGTCCGCTCTACTGCGCAGGCGCCGGAAACTTGCGCCTGCGCAGTAGAGCAGACCCGACGGTGATCGGGTATTTCCGCCTACTTCGGAGCAGACAATCGTCAGAGCGCCTGCGCAGGAGCCGGGAAGGTAATGACATCATTTTGCACGGAGGGCTGCAGCGAGACCCCTGAGGGACTGAGGATGGCGTGGGAAGCCTCATTAGAATCCGGAGGCTTCCCTCACCCGAGGTGAGTACCCCCCAGGGGACGTTTTGATGCTACAGGTCCTCTTTAAGGCTGGTATGCATGCCAGATAAAAAACTCAGCCTAAGCAGCTAATAACACCTTTGCCGATAATCCAGCATGTACAACAGGCCCCTACAGGCACTTTAGCACCCATCTGCACAGAGCAGAACACATCGCTTGCTCACAAGCGAGTGACCCATCTGCACAGCTTAGGCCCTGCAATGGCACCACAGTTCTCTTCAAATTGATAACTTAGCAGCAGGCTTATTTGGTGTCCTATCCCAGTGGGTGTGGGTTGGATTCACCCCCCCCCCCCCCCAATGGGATGAATCCAACATACAGCATAAAATGATGCAATATTCAGTTCGCCAGACTCAATACAGCCAATCTAAATATGAGTAGTTAATGAGCTTGTATTTTGGGCATTAAATGACAAGTTATTAGATGTTGGATACCCCAATATTGTCAGTCTCCTAAAATGCAATTGTTCTAGGAGTAATGTTGACCATCTTCTAGCACAGGGCTTGAGCTCCATACAGATGCTGAAAAGCAGACACAAATGAGTTAGTAGGCTCAGGCCCACACTCACATGGGCTAGGTATTTAACACAGGTGTTGTAGCATTTCTAGAATTAGACTAAAACATTAGGGCCAAGCACTTACCCTCCTGATGCCTGCAGTAGTTCTGGCTGATGTGCTTGTCACTAATTAGTGCTGAACTCATGCTGGGAATACATGAGGGTTTTTGGGGGCAGATTTTCTGATAGTTTTTCCAACCTATTTTATAATCAATTTCCACTCACTTCTTTGATAAAAAAGCAATCAAAATCAGATCGGACCTGTTGGAAATTGTCACGCCATCTATCTGCCAGGAAAAATTTGTGCTGTATTCCCAGCATTAAACACTTTTTTTTATACTACAAAAAACTAGTTGGTCTTCTGTTTCATAAATCATCTTACAATAAACCATGTGGAAGAGTATTTGTGGCCCTGGCAAGCCTGCTCGTAACTGAGGGATACACCCACCTAGACCATGGGCAGAGAAATACAAGGGGTCAAGTAAAACACTTTTCCAAGATACTGAAAACCTACTCGAGTTAAACTCATGTTTTGTTTTTTACCAAATTAATGTAGTAGCAGGGTAAACCAAATATTACAGACTCAGGTAAGCCCTCTTACTGAACAGATTTGGTAAGAACATCAAGATTGATAAAATTGTTCCATGCTTCTAAAGCAGGGCACAAAGTTACAGGTGCTCCAAAGCTGCAATATATCTCCACAAATTTCATATTTCTCACATAATATAATTTTATACAAATTGACATTACAATTGATGTAAATCAATGGTTTCTTTCCCATCTAATAAGGATTTTGACACGTTAAACATGGCCTGTTGCACTTTTTGGGAGAGGGGCACACTTCATTTTCACATCAGCTGGTTCACATGAACATTCTGGAAAATTACCTGTGGAATGTCCACACATACAAGTCTGACATGACTGAGATTAGTGAGGTACAATATTTTCCAAATTCCCCCTAATTTTAAATGCCCATGTTAAAGCAGATCTGAACTACAAATTTCTCCTCTGCTCTAAAAGATTCTAAGCAGCATAACATTTGTGTAATAGCTAACCCAAATCCCAAAATAAATCTGCACTGTCTTTACTTCCTGCTTTCATGGGAGCAGAAATATTAACCTGCTGTACTTTTAAATGAGCAGATTTACCATGACAGTCATGTGACACAGGAGAAAGATTTAATTACAATTTGTGATTATACATAGATGAGGGGGAATTAGACAGGCTAAACTCTCTACATACAGGGTGACTGACATGGGAGACCAGGCTCAGTACCTATTCAGTAACACATTCAAGGCAAGACTCCCTTATGCTAGGAATACACTGCTCGATTTTGAGCCATTTAGATGGCTCGATAATTTCCAACATGTCCAATCTCCCACCCGATCAATTCCACGCTCGATTTTGCATAGGGAACAATGGGAAAAGACAAAAACGAATGGAAGATAAGAAAATCACCCACATAATCGAGCGCAGAAACCAATTGGACGCAAAATAGACCCATACATTCACAGCATAACACTGCAGGGTGGCCATTTGAACGCTTCGAGTCCAAAAGGACAAATGTTTGGATTATGTGCAAGAGTTCAGGTCCACTTTAAGCACTATAGTGTAATGTCATAATTACTGCAATTTATTTGGGTATGTAATGGAGAAGAAACTGATAGTATCTGAATGTGTACTATAAAACATTTTAAAAGATTACAAAACAAAATTGTAATATTAAAATGCATGTGTACACACAAGTAAATTTCAGCTAGAGTAAAATGCACTATACATTTTTCCCCAACTTTCCCTTACAGAAGGAAGTAAATCTGATATGTTTTGATCTTCTCATGGGGAATTCTCAGTATTTCCTTAAAGTGTACCAGAGACAAAGAATAGTCCGTTTTATACATACCTGGGGCTTCCTCCAGCCCCATGCATATGGAACGTTCCCACACTGCCATCCTCAGCCTTCTCCAGCTCCTGCAAGTTCTGCCAGTCTGCACAAGTAAAGTGCACTCTACGTATCTCTCCAGCCACCAGAGATAAGCAGAGGGCACACTTCTCTTGTGCAGACTGGCCGCGATTGGCAGAACTTCCCAAACCCGATACTGGACAGGGCTGAGGATGGTGGTGTGGAAACGATCTGTGCAGATGGGGCTGAAGGAAGCCCCAGGTATGTATAAAACTTATTAAATCTAGCCTCTGGTTTCCTTTAACCACACTGGAAAGAGTCTCTACAGATGACAGCCAACTTGTTTGGCCAAAATGTTGGACTGCACTAACTGCTGTTCAGTAAGGCTACTTTCATGCTAGGGTGTTGCATCAGATCATATTATTGCTAACACAATGCAATTATATTGTAATGGTGCATTAGCAGTGCAATGGAATCTGTTGGAATAAGACAATGCAGGCAGTGCGGGGAAACAAATGTGATGAGGCTGCTTGAACCTATCGCATCCTTATGTAATGTTGGACAGATGCAGTACACACACTAGATGAACAAACAGGTATGGCCATTTTACATCAACGTTTTGTGATCAGTTTCTGATCACTTGCTGACTGCAAAATGCTAGGTACCAGAAAACTAATGGAAACACGGCAAAGAGATATTGGTTCCACATCTTAATGCAAATACAAAGTAGCAGAGGGGGCATGTGCAGCCCATATTCTAACCACTGCTATATAACTTGGCGCTACATAACCTCTATAGTAGGTTACACACCATTCAATTCCCCAGCAGATCGACAGGCCAAAACAATTATTTCTGACATGACATGGGGGGGGGGCAGAATTCTGGTTATCAGTTGGGAGCTGAAACATCAGAAATAATTTTGACTCGTCAATCTAGCAGGAAATTTAATGGTGTGTACCTAGCAGAGTGTTCTGGGCTTTCAAACGGAGGTGAGCAATAAAGGAGAGTTCCCAAGCATTAACAGATCTGGACCATGCATTAGTGGTGTAAAATGTAATTTCTGCTTTCACCCAGTGTTGAAAATACATAAAGCTGGCCGTGGCACTGTAAGATAGCTCAACAGTGCCACAGCCAGCTTTACTGGTCCTGCCCACCACACCCCCCCCAGACAGCCCCCCAAATGCAGACCAGCAAAGTAAGCACTTTATTTACCTACATTTGGTCTCCTCTTCTTCCTGCAAGCTGCATTGTTGTATGTGGAGTTGCTAACTTTATCCTCCAGGACCCATATGCACATGTTGTGATCAGGTTGCAGTGAATGGATGTCAGCATATGGTGAGGCTCCCAGGAGACAGTATACCAAACGCACCACCTTGGTCAGTTAATTATCAAGTGCTGCCTGAATATGGTTTGGTGGAGGCCAGACCAGTAAAGCCGAAAAAAAACTAAAGTTGACAGCCAAAAGATTAATCATGCATGCATACAATTAGTTGGGTCAGAGGTCAATATTGGCATGTGTACCAGGCCTCAGGGACATTTTATTCACAAAGTTATGCTCCAGTAGAGAAGAAAAACCTGTGAACTCAATCTGCAAGCCAACATCCTATGATCATCATGTCTGGATTCAATATCATTTTAATTAGCGATTGTCAATGAGAGGTTATCAATTCTGGCTTACATGCAAACTGTTTGCCGCTTAAAGTGTACCAGAAACGATAGATTTTAAAGCTTTTTTTTTTTTTTTTTAAACATATAAGCACAAATGTGTCGCTGTCCTCCCGAGTGCCTTTGTTAAGCTGCGATCAGCTCCAGTATTTGGCTCAGTCACCAAGACTGAGCCAAATACCAGGAGCTGATCATAGCTTAACAGAGGACTGCAGAGGACGCATCCATGCTTATGGGGCTGGAGGAAGCCCCGGGTACGTAAAGAAAAAAAAAATCTTTAAAATCCATCGTCTCTGGTACACTTTAAGCTGACCATACATCACTTGACATATGACCAGTAGGGATGATTAATATGCAAATATTGTACATTTTTCAACAAATATATACAGCTTGAAAATTGAACAATTTAAACCAGGATGGAGACTTGATTGGTCCATTTTCAAGCTGCGTATATATTTGCATAAAAGTTTACATAAATTTGCATACTCAAATATTTACATCTCATTGATCAACCCTAATACCCAAGTTTGACTATTAAGGTGGCCACACACACACCAATTTTTTAATATCAGTTCAATTCAAGATTAACAATTTTTCTGACTGATAACATTTCAAAAACTTGACCAATGTACTAGACACGTTAAATTCCCCCCCCCCCCCCCCAGTATCATAAAAATGATTGGAAACTGAGAAAATTGCTTGGGTATGTATGCATGTATGTATATTTTTTTTACTTTAATCTACCACACACACCATTCAATTTTTATAAAAATTGATCAGGGAAAAACCTACCATTCCTGATAAATAAAAAGAATCGAGGAAAAAAAAAAAACCAATTTTGGGGGGAAATCTGATCTTTATCAAATTGCTGTAAAACTGGATAATTTTATTGTATTTTGTGTGGCCACTTTTAGTTACATCCTGTTGAGATGAAATGTGATCAGAAAAGGCACTAGTCCCTTGCACACACTGCACAATGATTTCTGAAATTGGAAAGTGCCCTCATACCACTGCTTGCCAAGTCTCCCCGCCAAGTGTAAGGGTCATCCACCTCCCCTGGAGTCTGTTTTCAGTGTAAAGTCTCATCTCTCCACTGGCATGACTCCTGGCCTCTGGTGTTTAGCATCACAAAAAGCAGTGGTACCACATGACTCGGCACATAGGACTGCACATGAAACAGGCGCTTGTAGAGAATAGGAGTCATCCCAGTAGATAGCTGACCCTTCATGAGCATGGGAGAGGGGGCAGGAGGTTGGGACACTGGCTTAGTGTCCACCGGTCTTCCAAATACTGAATGCCATTACCACTGCACACCCAATTGAGCCCTTGTGACCAATATTTTTCTGCCATTCCTGACCAATTTAGGACAGAAATCAATCGAGGGTTCAAGCAGGTGGGCATGTTACAAAACTGATTCCCTTCTTATTAGATAAAATTATAAAAGTGGAATGTCGATAAATCCACAATATCAAGTAATGTATGAGCACCATAGTTTGGGCAATGAAAAGCAGCAGGAAGTACACTATGCATCAAGTGTACATGCAAGTTTCAATGATTAGACTTATTGTTCATCTGTTATTTTAATTACTCTGATACTACACCCATTATGGGTGCAAATTGTGCCTACACCACCATTAAGCTGCTCTAGCTGGTCAGCTGTTGTGTGAAGACTGGCCCCTTATTCCTGTGAAGATTGTCAATTAGCCTGTTACAGATATTTCATATTCACAAGAACCTTTATGAAATCCAGCAATGTATGATAGCCATCCCTGCTGAAGGTTTAACCACTTATTAAAGAGAACCTGTACTGAGTAAAAATATTTAAAATAAACACGAGGTAACTTCAAGTGAACATTACAGAGTTACCTTGCCATCAGTTCCTCTCAGAAGCTCACCATTTTCTTCTGACAATAATCCCATCCAGTTCTGACAATATTTTGTCAGATCTGAAATATATCAGTTGCTGTCAGTAAAATATCAGTTGCTGTCAGTTATAGCTGAGAGGAAAACGGATGTACCAGGTAATGTTCATGTTTCCCTATGGCTCAAGTGGGCGATGTTACAGTTTAACTGTGTGCTGACCAGAAAGCCGTTATAGGGTAATGGCTATTTTCAAAATGGAGGACGGAAAATTCCCTTGATCATAGTGAACAAATAGGACGCGGGACAGGAGAAAGACACTGAGGAGTAGACTACATGGAAGGTAAGTATGACTTGTGTATGCTTATTTTGACTTTTATTTTCAGTACAGGTTTTCTTTAAGGACCACAGTCTTTTCACCCCTTAGGGCCCGTTTCCACTAGGGCGAATTCGCATGCGTGGCCTGCATGCGAATTCGCATAGGCAATGAAAGTGGATGGGACTGTTTCCACTTGTCAGGATTTCTGAGCGTTTTTCTGTGCAGGATTTTTCTGCACGGTAGAGCCTGCAGAATTCGCCTGCGTGAGGAATGCAGGCGATTCGCACATAATGCATTTAATAGGGAAAACGCACATGCGTTTTTTGCTGCGATTTCGCGTGCGAATTCGCATGAAAACTAATGCAAATTGAACCAGGCAGTGACATGGTTAAATTCGCATATACCCTGCCTATGCGAAATCGCATGCGAAATCGCGGCAAAAATCGCCCGCGGAATCGCATCCGCATGCGATTTCGTCAGCGGTGGAATCCCGGTGATTCGCACCGCACTAGTGGAAACGGGCCCTAAAGGACCAGAGCCTTTTTCTCCATTCAGACCACTGCAGCTTTCACGGTTTATTGCTCGGTCATACAACCTACCACCTAAAGGAATTTTACCTCCTTTTCTTGTCACTAATACAGCTTTCTTTTGCTGCTATTTGATTGCTGCTGCGAGTTTTAGTTTTTATTATATTCATCAAAAGAGACATGAATTTTGGCAAAAAAAATGACTTTTAACTTGCTGTGCTGACATTTTTCAAATAAAGTAAAATTTCCTATACATTTGAGCGCGAAAGTTATTCTGCTACATGTCTTTGATAAAAAAAAAAACCCATTCAGTGTATATTTATTGGATTGGGTAAAAGTTATAGCGTTTACAAACTATGGTGCCAAAAGTGAATTTTCCCATTTTCAAGCATCTCTGACTTTTCTGCACACCTGTCAGGTTTCATGAGGGGCTAAAATTCCAGGATAGTACAAATACCCCCCAAATGACCCCATTTTGGAAAGAAGACATCCCAAAGTATTCAGTGAGAGGCATGGTGAGTTCATAGAAGATTTTATTTTTTTCACAAGTTAGCGGAAAATGACACCTTGGCCTCGATTCATAAAAGAGCCTGCGAGCGGGGAAAGTGGAGCGGGGAAACACCGCTGTCGGTATTTCCGCCTTCAGGGTGTTAATTCATAAAAATGTTTCCTGTTGTGACAGGCGTGCGGAGATACTCCGCTGTAGGCAGGCGTTAGGCTGTCGGGAGACATGCGGAAGCCGGAGAAGCAGGCGGAATCCCTCCGTGCGGTGTTCTCTCTGCAGCTGCTTGGGAGGTCTGTCCCATTCACTGCAACGGATTCCGCACGCTTCTCGCCACATCAGAGGTAGCGGTAATACCCGTCCGCATACCGCTACCTCTAATCTTTATGAATTGACATTTGTTACTTTTGCTGTGATAATCACCGCGCAAGGCGGTGATTGATCACTCTGCTCGTGGATGTCGGCTTTTCATGCGGAAAAAGCCTTTATGAATACATATTTTGCTGTGTGGTCGGTAAAGCGAGCGGCTTTCTGCATTTCCTCATGCGGAAATGCTTTATGAATCGAGGCCCTTGTGACAAAAAAAAAAAAAAAGTTTCCATTTCTTCTAAGTTGCGAAAAAAAAAAATTAAATCTGCCACGGACTCACTATGCTCCTCTCTGAATACCTTGAAGGGTCTACTTTCCAAAATTGGGTCATTTGTGGGGTGTGTTCACTGTCCTGGCATTTTGGGGGTGCCTAATTGTAAGCACCCCTGTAAAGCCTAAAGATGCTCATTGGACTTTGGGCCCCTTAGCACAGTTAGGTTGCAAAAAAGTGCCACACATGTGGTATTGCCGTACTCAGGAGAAGTAGTATAATGTGTTTTGGGGTGTATTTTTACACATACCCATGCTGGGTGGGAGAAATATCTCCGTAAATGACAATTGTTTTATTTTTTTTTTACACACAATTGTCTATTTATAGAGATATTTCTCCCACTCAGCATGGGTATGTGTAAAAATACACCCCAAAACACATTATACTACTTCTCCTGAGTACGGCGATACCACATGTGTGGCACTTTTTTACACCCTAACTGCGCTAAGGGGCCCAAAGTTCAATGAGTACCTTTAGAATTTCACAGGTCATTTTGAGAAATTTCGTTTCAAGACTACTCCTCACGGTTTAGGGCCCCTAAAATGCCAGGACAGCATAGGAACCCCACTAATGACCCGATTTTAGAAAGAAGACACCCCAAGATATTCCCTTAGGAGGATGGCGAGTTCATAGAAGATTTTTTTTTTTTGTCACAAGTTAGCGGAAATTGATTTTAATTGTTTTTTTTTCCACAAAGTGTCATTTTCCGCTAACTTGTGACAAAAAATAAAATCTTCTATGAACTCACCATACTCCTAACGGAATACCTTGGGGTGTCTTCTTTCTAAAATGGGGTCATTTGTGGGGTTCCTATACTGCCCTGGCATTTTAGGGGCCCTAAACCGTGAGGAGTAGTCTTGAAACGAAATTTCTCAAAATGACCTGTGAAATTCTAAAGGTACTCATTGAACTTTGGGCCCCTTAGCGCAGTTAGGGTGTAAAAAAGTGCCACACATGTGGTATCGCCGTACTCAGGAGAAGTAGTATAATGTGTTTTGGGGTGTATTTTTACACATACCCATGCTGGGTGGGAGAAATATCTCTGTAAATGACAATTGTTTGATTTTTTTTTTTTACACACAATTGTCCATTTACAGAGAGATTTCTCCCACCCAGCATGGGAATGTGTAAAAATACACCCCAAAACACAATATACTACTTCTCCTGAGTACGGCGGTACCACATGTGTGACACTTTTTTGCAACCTAGGTGCGCTAAGGGGCCTAACGTCCTATTCACAGGTCATTTTGAGGCATTTGGATTCTAGACTACTGCTCACGGTTTAGGGCCCCTAAAATCCCAGGGCAGTATAGGAACCCCACAAGTGACCCCATTTTAGAAAGAAGACACCCCAAGGTATTCCGTTAGGGGTATGGTGAGTTCATAGAAGATTTTATTTTTTGTCACAAGTTAGTGAAAAATGACACTTTGTGAAAAAAAACAATAAAAATCCAATTTCCGCTAACTTTTGACAAAAAATAAAATCTTCTATGAACTCATCATACACCTAACAGAATACCTTGGGGTGTCTTCTTTCTAAAATGGGGTCACTTGTGGGGTTCCTATACTGCCCTGGCATTTTACGGGCCCAAAACTGTGAGTAGTCTGGAAACCAACATTTCTCAAAATGACTGTTCAGGGGTATAAGCATCTGCAAATTTTGATGACAGGTGGTCTATGAGGGGGCATATTTTGTGGAACCGGTCATAAGCAGGGTGGCCTCTTAGATGACAGGATGTTTTGGGCCTGATCTGATGGATAGGAGTGCTAGGGGGGTGACCGGAGGTGATTGATGGGTGTCTCAGGGGGCGGTTAGAGGGGAAAATAGATGCAATCAATGCACTGGGGAGGTGATCGGAAGGGGGTCTGAGGGTTAGGACCGAGTGATCAGGAGCCAACACGGGGCAAATTAGGGCCTGATCTGATGGGTAGGTGTGCTACGGGGTGACAGGAGGTGATTGATGGGTGTCTCAAGGTGTGATTAGAGGGGGGAAATCGATGCAAGCAATGCACTAGCGAGGTGATCAGGGCTGGGGTCTGAGGGCGTTCTGAGGTGTGGGCGGGTGATTGGGTGCCCGCAAGGGGCAGATTAGGGTCTAATCTGATGGGTAACAGTGACAGGTGGCGATAGGGGGTGATTGATGGGTAATTAGTGGGTGTTTAGAGGAGAGAACAGATGTACACACTGCACTTGGGAGGTGATCTGATGTCGGATCTGCGGGCGATCTATTGGTGTGGGTGGGTGATCAGATTGCCCGCAAGGGGCAGGTTAGGGGCTGATTGATGGGTGGCAGTGACAGGGGGTGATTGACGGGTGATTGACAGGTGATCAGGGGGGATAGATGCATACAGTACACGGGGGGGGGGGGGGTGTCTGGGGAGAATCTGAGGGGTGGGGGGGGGTGATCAGGAGGGAGTAGGGGGCAGATTAGGGACTAAAAAAAAAATTATATATAGCGTTGACAGATAGTGACAGGGAGTGATTGATGGGTGATTAGGGGGGTGACTGGGTGCAAACAGTGGTCTGGGGGGTGGGCAGGGGGGGGGGTCTGAGGGGTGCTGTGGGCAATCAGGGGGCAGGGGGGGGGGAAATCAGTGTGCTTGGGTGCAGACTTGGGTGGCTGCAGCCTGCCCTGGTGGTCCCTCGGACACTGGGACCACCAGGGCAGGAGGCAGCCAGTATAATAGGCTTTGTATACATTACAAAGCCTATTATACATACGTGCAGCGGCGATCCGGGTGCTAGTAACCCGCCAGCGCTTCCGAACGGCCGGCGGGTTACAGCGAACGGTGGGCGGAGCCAGTCTCCGGCGGCTGATTGCGTCACGAATGACGCGATCGCCGCATAGCCACTCCCGCAGCCGCCCCCGCCGATGGGCGTATTGCGTTCGTTTGGGCCCGGACTTTGCTGCCGCCCATCGGCTGGGGGCGGTCCTCAAGTGGTTAAATGGAACCTAAACTGAGAAGGATATGGATTTTCCCTTTTAAAATAATACCAGTTGCCTGACTCTCCTGCTGATCCTGTGTCTAATACTTTTAGCCACAAACCCTCAACAAGCATGCGGATCAGGTGCTCTGACTGAAGTCAGACTGGATTAGCTGCATGCTTGTTTCAAGTGTGTGGCTGCAATAGTAGGTGACTCAAAGATCAGCAGGACTGACAAGCAACTGGTATTGTTTAAAAGGAAACATCCATATCCCTTTCAGTTAAGGTTCCCTTTAACTATTACCTGGTAAGCTCCAAATATGTCAAACTACAAGATTTATCACACAAAGGTTATAAGTAACAAAGAAACCAGTTTAGATTAGATCAATTAAATCTGCCAGGAATTTAAAAAGGGGGAAAAAATAAAAATTGACAAGTGTACGGCACCTTAAAGACAATCCAAGCTGCATGTCCACATGTCAGAACGGTTCGTATCCACAATCAGTTGTATTCTAGAACTTTACTAGCCTTTGTGAATAAAAGCGCTAAGGTGATACACACACGTTTCACAGTGCAATGCTTCTTTGTCAAGCTGCAAGCTCATAATGACATGAACACACACCACATTAACTAAGAGGACCCGATGGGAAACTGTAGGTCCTCTCAGTTGTAGGTGTCTGCTAATTGGTCGCTGTTCTTGTCAGTGTACCCGATTGGTCAGTTTGTACCTGACCAGGGGTATTTAGTGTGGTGTGTGTTCATGTCATGAGCTTGCAGCTTGGAAACAGTGGGCTGCAGCTAAGCGCCCCCCCCTTTTTTTGACAAGATTTCAATTCCATGTTCCAATAAAGAGCTAACTTTCTCAATGCTGATTTTGGCTTTTTGTCCCCATTTTAAATTATAAACTTTGTGGTAGTGGACCTTTAAGGATATATATTGACTAGATTTAATGACTATACTGGCAGTAGCATAAGCTGTAAAAGAATGTTGCTCCACAATTACATTCTACTACATCTGAAACAGAAAATCAAAAAGTGTGGTATAATTTTTTATTACAAAGTTTCTCCACAATAACCATAAAAAAACAAAAATCCCCATCACAAAAGTGGACATATAAACCCCCACTCATCTCCCCCCTTAAATCCCCTCCCAATGCCCACAGCAACGTTAGATGTAGAAACCCAAATATCAACCCCTTTGAGGTAACAGTTAACTGTTGCACAGGCTTCCTCTTCTCTTCCAAAATGTTTGCTTCACAAAACATTAAAACAGGAGGATTTAGCAGCATTATCCAAACAGGGAATCCCTGAAGAGTACTGGGAAATGGGAGCCTGCATGTCCCTATCCCATGAAGATATGACTAGCCTCAGGTGGAAGACAACCGGGTCCCCCCCACTTTCATCACATGGATGGAGCTTCCTTCCTTCAAAGCATATAGACAGAGCAGTCTGGACAACAACAGGATTACGTGAAGATAGGCAAGAGGCAAACAATCTTACTGTACCAGCGCTCCTTCAGCGACGAGCATGATGTTAGACAGGAAAGGGGTTCATATATACACTTCTTGCGTAGAGCAAAGCTGGGTTTAAAATTACACCACCTCCCAATTAACAGGAGTGGGACAATGGTCTCAGTGTTTAAAAACACATTCATGAAAAGGCAGATAGAGGCTCTGCTCATCTAATCCTTCTCTTTATAGGAAGTGGGGCAACAATAATTTAGCCAGGGTCGGTCATTATATTTTATATAAGTATTACTGTACACGGAATATATAAAATATAAGACCATGCAAGTCACTTGGTCTTGGGTTGTCTTCCAGGAGACTCAACAACAGGTTCAGGCAGTTTTAGTCTCTTCTTTTACCCTGCAGGAAGAATTCAAAAATCAATAGAGGCAAAGCAGATGTACAACACCAAGCCATGAGGTTAAATGCATCATTTAATTGGCACTATTACACATTTCACACAGCAGTGCTGCTCCTACCGCTTAGCTTCTGGTTTTTCATCTTTTAGCTTGTCCTCTTCTTTGACATCTGAAAAATAAAACGAGTCAGCATTTAGCACTGTACCCCACCAGATCAGCTGCTACCAGGGACTGCCTCTGGATCCTAACGAGGCTCGTTAGGTCCTTTTCATTCTCAGGGATCCAGTGCTGAGAGCCCTCGAAAATACGTCGACAAGCTTGTCCGTGGGCAGCGCAATAGGGGATTCAACGCGCAGCAGTATTTACCCATCTGCGCTCCTGCGCAAGTGCAGTGCAAGCTTCCCTTCAGGCTCCAGCCAAGCTTGATTGGGTCAGCCCTACTACACAGATAACTTGTACTGCGCACGTGCAGGAGCGCAGATAGGTAAATATTGACGCACGCTGTTCGGGGGCTGCCAGCGTTGGATTCCTGAGGCTGAAGAGGATGGGGAATCCTCATTAGGATACAGAAGCTTCCTCCTGCTGAAGTACCCCAGGAGCACTTTTTTCCTTACAGGATTACTTTAAGCTGTTAATTGACAAAACTAATCATTAATCCTCACTTTTCAGTACTCTTCCCCCCCCCCCCCCCCCCCCCACACACACACACATATATATAAATGCAGCCATCTAAAGTCTTCCTGCAACATGTCCAGCAGGTAAATGTCCACCTATAACCAAAGCCAACAACCATAAACCCTACCCATGCAGACTCGTGGTATTTAGACCTTAAATCGTGCACAAACAGACCATTTGCCTACAAAATCCTTAACTGTGTTACAAAAGATTTTTTTTATATAAAATTGCAAATGATGGTTTGGTAGAGAAGTAAACAAAGTCTACTGTACAGACCAATGACGTCCGAGACACAATGGGTGTGAACCTGCATGGGTTCAATGCTACTGTATATTACGCCAACAGTTCTGGTTGTAAGATTATCTCCCCACCCAGCATCTGGAAAACCTTAGGACATCTTTTGTAAAGTCTTCAAGATAATAGTTAACATATAAAAATGTTAAAGTCCCACCCCAGAAAAAAAAACAGTCAAAAAAAAAGTGGTTAAAGTCTCTTACAACCCCATCTGGAAGGATTTCCTATAGTTATTGAACATCACTTCCTCTTTCTAGGGCCCCCTAGGGTGCATCTGAACCATGAAAATCTATTGAGAACTAGAGGTGATCAGTGAGATGCTATCTTTCTTCAGGTTCAGGAAAATTAGCTTGCAATTTGTACATTAAAACGGGGCCAAATAAAAAAATCAAACTGCATTTGACTGGTCCACTTTAAATTTGCCTCACTGATTAGGTCTGCAGAGATCTCAAACTATAATCCAAGTGATAGTTCCTTTACAATATAGGATAAGTTATTATGGGAACTTACAGCATTCATTCTCCCAGCGTCAGTTATACGGTTACGAGACCACTGTTAGCCACAACATAGATTTCTAACAGGTAACCCTCATTGAAATAACACTTATAAGACCAGAATATTTTGATGTAAAAAAATAAAATAAAATAAATATTCCTGCAGTATGATACAAAGACTATACAAAAGTTATATATAGAAGAGTGGTATAATCAACATTCCAAAAAAAAAAAAATAAATAAAAAAAAAATTGATACACATTACAAAAGTATTGGTTATCAAAATGGACATTAGTATAAATATATCAGTACATTACCAGACCATCTCTCTTTCTGTCTCATTTAATTTTCTGGATTCAGCAGCCCCCACTGAATCCAAGTTTCTAGGTTTATACTCTGCAATGAAATTGTTCCTCCCTTAACCACTTGACGACCAGGGGATTTATGGCTGATCTGTGCTGCGTGGGCTCTCCAGCCAGCAGCACAGATCAGGATAGAGCCAGGGCGATCAGACTTACCCCCTTTTTTCCCCACTAGGGGGATGTCCTGCTGGGGGGGGGGGTCTGATCGCCGCCGGCTTGCTGCGCTTTGCGGGGGGGGGGGGGGGGCTCTTCAAAGCCCCGCTTCGCAGCGTTCTCTGCGCTCCGTCCCGCTCCCTCCCCCTGTGAGCTGCGCAGGACGGATATCCGTCCTGCACATTGAAGGATAGGCTTCAGCCTATCATAGGCTGGCGATCCCCGGCCAATCAGAGGCCGGGGATCGTCGATCTGCCTTACGGCGCTGCTGCGCAGCAGCGCCGTATGATGTAAACAGCGGGGATTTCTTCCCCGCGTGTTTACATTTTGCTGACGAGCCGCGATCTGCGGCTCTCCGGCTGTTCACGGAGGCACCCTCCGTGAACGGACATGGAAAGGCCGCTCGAACGAGCGGCCGTTTCCATGGAAACCCGCAGACGACCAGTTTACGCCAATCGGCGTTAGCTGGTCGTCAAGAGGTTAATTGCATATGTCTGCATTTAGCCTTATCCATCACTAGAATACTTTCAGTTTCTAGTAACAGACTAAATAGTTTCATTTTCCTATTTTCCCATACCCATGTCAAATATATGAGTCATACAGGAATTCACCAGTATTTCCACACTGCCAGGGAAACACAGAACATTTTTCACAATATAATGCAATACATCAGACACAAGGAAACACAAAGTAGACTCCCTTTCCAACACCATCAAAAGCACACTTTTTTTTAGATCTGGTTTTTAAAAACAGCAGTATTTCACCAGGTCTCTGCACATAAGAAAAATGGCTGATATTGAAGTAGTCAAGGTTACAAACTTCAAGGTTTTGAGGGCTAAAATGATTGTGTTAGCCATCAGTCTAATGTCCACAGAAGTACTCCCAGGATTCTAAGCCCAGCTTAAAGGGGCACTACAGCGAAAAACTGTAAAATTTAAAATATGTGCAAACATATACAAATAAGGAGTACGTTTCTTCCAGAGTAAAATGAGCCATAAATTACTTTTCTCCTATGTTGCTGTCACTTACAGTAAGTAGTAGAAATCTGACAGAAGTGACAGGTTTTGGACTAGTCCATATCTTCATAGAGGATTCTCAGCAGGGCTTTTATTCTTTATAAAGATATTCCCTAAAAAAGATTTAAACAATGATGCTGGCCAGCTTCCCTGCTCCCTACACAGTTGTTTGGCAGTTGGACAGAGCAAGTGCCATTCATTAAGTACTTTTGAAAATATATCCGAGAATCCCCTATAAAGAGATGGACTAGTCCAAAACCTGTCACTTCTGTCAGATTTCTACAACCTACTGTAAGTGACAGCAAAATAGGAAAAAAGTTACTTATGGCTCACTTTACTATGGAAAAAAAAAAAACCATACTTATTTGTATGTTTGCACATATTTTAAATTTTACAGTTTTCGCTGTAGTGCCCCTTTAATGTGGAGCCACCAGTTATCAGCCAGGGCCAATATTTTTAGCTGGCTGAATTTTTCCCAGCGATGTCCTACACTCATCACCATAGGTTAGTACCCGGTACTTGCTCAAGCTGAACATGCCCGAAACGCTTCCAAGTGCTGAAGTGGTGTTATATGATGATCACAATTGTGATTATAAAGACGGAACAGTAGAGCTTCCCTCCACCTGGAAACAGATCTCATCACAAGGCACCTCAGTAGGCCAGGCTGGTGACATCCCTGCAGGTCCTTTACCAGTGATTTTGGGATTAAGAGGGTTTTTCATTCCATACTGGTTGGTAATCAACATTGCCCTGTTGGAACCCCTGCTGTACAAGGGAGTCCGAGCTTTCAGTGTACACGTGACATCAGAAGAGGTTATGCCTGCATTAGGATCTGACAGGTGCAGTCATTCTCTAACAAATGTAACTTTATTGCCGAAGTCTCAACATATGCCACAGGAGCTGGGGAATAGCAGCTTTCCATCACTAAACATTTTTATTGGGTAAGGCAAAATAAAAATTGCACCCCAGCATTTAGATAAGGCAACAATTTTATTAAATTATGAACAGCGGAATATGGGGTGTTTTCTAAAGCCCCAAAGATTTTGGATATTAACCATTTCCCCTCCAGGACGAGTAACTACGCCCCTGCAAAATGCCACAACTCTGTGCAGGGGCGTAGGTACTACGTCCCTCTCGCCGTGTCGCCCCGCGCTCGGTACCGCCGCTCACCCGTCACTAGATCAATGAATGGGAAAACAAATCCCATTCACTGATCTAAGTTCCAATGTGAATGGCTGCAGCCGTCCGGCTCTGCCACTCATGAATCCCTGCACGTAGTGCTTCCGTTTCCGTACTAACAGTATGTAGCTGAAGTCACCACTGAGGACATCTTGTGGCCAAATTGTAATATTACATCCCTTTTTTTTCCAGTTTATCATCCATAGTTACTTTTTTTTTTAAAATAACCCCTGACCTCCCACACTCCCCTAAAGTTACCATTTTTTTTTTAATTAAAAAAAAAAAAAAATACAAATAAAAAAAAGACAAATGGTTACCTTAGGGACTGAACTTTACATGTATACAAAAACTGTATACTACAATTACTTTCTAAATTATGGGCTTGTAATTAGGGATAGACGCAAAACTTAACAAATGCACCTTTATTTCCAAATAAAATATTGGCGCCACACATTGCACTAGGGAAACATTTTAAACGTCGCAATAACCGATACAAATGGGCAAATAAAATGTGTGGGTTTTAATTACAGTAGCATGTTTTATTTTTAAACTATACTGGCCGAAAACTGAGAAATCATGAATTTAATTTTTTTTCTTATTATTCCCATTAAAACGGAGTTGGAATAAAATAATTCTTAAAAAAAAAAAAAAAAAAGTACCCCTCACTCAACCCGATTGCCACAAACTATTTTGTCCTCGTTAATGGGTCATATTAAAACGTAACTTTTAATAATTTACATCTATAAAATAGAACGATGTACAAATAGACTGTCTGGCAATTACTTATAAATCTCCTTGTTACTCAAACTCTGGGTCTTCAGTAAGCAATAATGGAGAATATCTCCACCCCTGAGTTCATTGTTATATTAAAGCGGAATATAACCCAGCATTTCAACTTTGCTCTAAAACATTTACAGCATATTATATGCAACCAGCATTTTTTTTTTACTAGACCAGCATTGGAAGGGTTACACACAGAGCTTGAAAGTTCTGTGGAGAGAAATGCAGACGCATCCAAAGTTTAGATAGATACATTTAAGTAAACACAATGTAACAAGTGAGGAATGTGACTCACTCTCTCTCTGTCCAGGAGCTCCTGCACAGTCAGAGTGTGTCGAATTCACTACTTGTTACATTGTGTTTACTTAAATGTATCCATCTAAACTGCGGATGCGTCTGCATTGATTTCCACGGAAGCTGTGTGTAACCCTTTCAATGCTGGTCTAGTAGTTAAAAAAAAAAAAAAAAAAAAAAAAAAAAAAGCTGGTTGCATAGAATATGCTGTAAATAATGTTTTAGAGCGAAGTTGAAATTATATTCCGCTTTAAGGTAATTACATGTAACCCCCACCAAAACAATATTGTTTTGTTGGGGGTTACATGTAATTACCTTAAAGCCAATGGGTACCAGTTTAAAAATAAAAAAGTCAGATACTCACCTAAGGAGAGGGAAGGCTCGGTCCTAATGAGCCTTCCCTCTCCTCTCCCGGTGCCCTCGGTGCTGCGCTGGCTCCCCCGTACGCGTCCGCCGCCGCAGGGACTTCGGGAGCACTCGGGCTCCAGAAGACGGGCCGCTCCATACTACGCATGCGTGTATGCGTCATAGAGGGCACTCGCGCACTATGGAGCGGCCCGTCCTCGGGAGCCCGAGTGCTCCCGAAATCTCCCTTCGGTGGTGGAAGTGGCAGTATTTGACCAAACTGGTCGAATACTGCTCCCGAGGACATCGCTGCACCAAGGGCACCGGGAGAGGAGAGGTAAGGCTCATTAGGACCTTCCCTCTCCTTAGGGGAGTATCTGACTTTTATTTTTAAACTGGTACACATTCACTTTAATGTAACAATGAACTCAGGGGTGGAGATATCCTCCATTACGGCTTACTGAAGACCCCGAGTTTGAGTAACAAGGAGATTTATAAGTAATTGCCAGACAGTCTATTTGTACATTGTTCTATTTTATAGATGTAAAATAATAAAAGTTACATTTTAATAGGACTCATTAACGAGGCCAAAATTGTTTCATAAAAAAGTACCCCCAAAGAAAGCCTAATCAGTGGCAAAAAAACAAGATATAGATTGTTTTGTTGTGATAAGTAGTAGTAAAGTTATAGGTGAATGAATGGAAGGAGCGCTGATGGGTGAAAATTGCTGGGTTTTTTTTAAGAGGCAAAACCCTTTGAGGTGAAAAGGGTAAAGATTATAAAATGGGTTAGTAATTCCTGTCAGTAACCTGTTCGTCTCATGCTGTACTTCAGGTGTGATAAAGTACAGATGCATCTCACTCACTATGAATTCGTATTTATGTGATTGTATAATTTGTTAGATGGGACATTTTGTTCATTAGCATAACGTTATCACTTCTGGCTATGGTTCAGTTTGGGACGACGGCTTCTATCAGATCTTAATCACACAAATGTTTTCATTTGCCACACGTTTTGTCTGAACTTGTTTACATAAATAAGGCCCCTATAAGCAACTTCATTCCTTTATGTATACATACATCTCTGGATATTCCTCACCTTTCTTATCTTCACTATCCTTTTCATCCTCAGTTTTGGCACGCTTTGCCTTCTTAAAGTTGGCAAGATTCCGACGTCCTCCTTCACCCTCATCTTCTGAATCTGAGAACTCTTCATCACATGCAATTCTCTTATCTGAAGATCGAACTGGATGGAAACAAAATTGGTGTGAATAGTCTGCTAAAGTATAAAGCTGAAGCTCACTTTAAAGGGAATCTGTAAAAAAAAAAAAAAAAAAACCCTAGGGGTACTTAACCACCCTGGCGTTCTATTAAGATCGCCAGGGAGGCTGCGGGAGGGTTTTTTTTTTAGTAAAAAAAACAAACAAAAAAAAAACTATTTCATGCAGCCAACTAAAAGTTGGCTGCATGAAAGCCCACTAGAGGGCGCTCCGGAGGCGATCTTCTGATCGCCTCCGGCGGCCAGAAATAACACGGAAGGCCGCAATGAGCGGCCTTCCGTGTTTCGCTTACCTCGTCGCCATGGCGACGAGCAGGGTGACGTCATGGACGTCAGCCGCCTCCGATCCAGCCCTTAGCGCTGGCCGGAACTTTTTGTTCCGGCTACGCTGGGCTCAGGCGGCTGGGGGGACCCTCTTTCGCCGCTGCATGCGGCGGATGGCCGCACTGCAGCGGCGATCAGGCAGCACACGCGGCTGGCAAAGTGCCGGCTGCGTGTGCTGCTTTTTATTTGAGCCAAATCGGCCCAGCAGGGCCTCAGCGGCAGGCTCCGGCGGTACTGGACGAGCTGAGCTCGTCCAGACCGCTCAGCTGGTTAATCACATTCAGGGGGTGAAGCCTCTGGATCCTATTGAGGCTTTCCCGGTCCCCTTTACCCTCTGGGCTCCAGCGAAGGCAGCCCTGAACAGCGGCAATGTAAAATAATATCTACCTTCCGAAACTCAGCGCAGGTGCTGTAGCAGCTTTCAGATGGGCTCTGGTGAAAATAGAGTACGATCGGTTCCGCTCTACTGCAAAGGCGACTTGCTCCTGCACAGTAGAGCAGAACCGATCAGGCTCCGCTTTTTTTTACGACAGAGCCCATCGAAAGCCGCTACAGCACCTGCACTGGAGCCAGGAAGGTAAATATTGCAGGCGCCAAAGCCACTGTCGGCAGACTTGACCATTTTCAGCGGCTGCCAGCGCTGGAACCTGGAGGGTGAAGAGGCAAGTTCTCCCCAGGGGCTGATTTTTTTTTGTTACAGATCACCTTAAAGGGCTCTTTTACATGGCAAATCACAAAAACACAAAGCAATTTCAATGCTATTTTGCTGTGATTTTACAATGCCATTTTGCTGTGATTATCACTGGATGCTAGGAACACAAGGAGAACACACAGAAAATATGCAGCATACATGACTTTTGAAGTAAAGTGTTGTACCATGTTAGCAATTAATAAAAGCAATAAGTTTTGAATCAGGATACCATTTATTGGCTAACTTAGAAACCCTGACTTCTGAAATGAGGCAAAAATTATACATACATATATACACATATACATACATATATATATATATATATATATATATATATACACATATACATACATATATATATATATATATACACATATATATATATATATATATATATATATATATATATATATATATATATATATATATATATATATATATATATATATATATATATATATATATATATATATATATATATATATATATATATATATATATATATATACACACATACATAGCATCACAACAGTATAAAATGGTTCCTCGTTTTAATGATGCAAAATCCTTACTAGAAATGCGTTTGTCTGGATCATCCTCATCCTCATCACCACTATCATCCTGAACAGCGTCCTCTGGGATGGCCTGCATCTGGACGCCTGGTGCATGTGGAAGCATGCGCAAGTTCTCAAACAGCCGCTGCCTGAAACACAAAGTTATGAAGTCAGAGCATGTGCCTTGTTAATCTGGTTACTATATCTGCAATCTCAAAATCACTCACTTGATCTTCTCCAGGTACTCATTTGTGTTCTGATTTGTCATATTAGAAGGGCTGATATGCAGTTTAAAGTCTGGTCCAAAGTATTCAAAGTAGTCATTGTATGGAAGCTCTGGAAAATCAAAGGGCAGAAGTTATTTGTAGCTGTCCACATTTTTGTTACTTAAACCAATAAGGTCTTATAAGAAAAAGGGTTGTTTGCTAGACCTGCATTATTTACAATTTTTTACCCTGCTTAACTGTAGTACTGACCCTCAATGTAGAATATTTTCACAGGGCCACTCTACATTACCTTATATTCTAGCGTATAAGATGACTGGGCGTATAAGATGACCCGCAATATATTCGCCCTATAAGACTACCCCTCGACTCTTGGACATTTGTATACTGTACTGGTGCTATATTGAATAAACAGGTACAGATACTGATGCGGTACCCAGTATACAACAACCAACCAATCATGGCAAGCGATGTACCTTACTGGCGATTGGCTGGTTGTAGTATACAAAGCCTGCTTGGATTGGTCAGCTATCCCTGTTTCCAAGACTATCAGAGCGGTAGCGCAAACATGCCTCTTTCACCTGTCTGGCCCGCCACTGTATACCATTACCTCCTCTGCCTCTCAGATCTGACACATGCGCACCTGCGCCGCTTCACTACAGTCCTCAGGGGTGAGATCTGAGAGGCAGAGAAAGAGGTAAGGTAATAGGATACAAGGGCAGGCAAGACTGGTGAAAGAGGCGTGTTTTTCTGTGCAGCGCTCTTTTTTCCCCATACCCCGGGTGTCCGACACCTGCAGGTTGCTCCACCCTTCACTTACACCTTCCCAGTGAGGTGTCCCCTCACCTCATCGGGACCACGTTAAGCCACTTCCTTCCAGGAATCCTGGTGAGTGGATTTTTTTCCTACCACACTTGAACAGCACCGCCCTTGCTGCTCTTATATGGTCGCCTCATATTGCGGGGATGCGGCCGCAGAGGTTTTTGATCCCCCCCCACATATGCGGCAACCACAGATTCTCCAGTCCGGCTCAGAAGTTTCAGCACCTGCCCTATAAGACGAACCCTGGTGTTTGAGAAGATTTTCCTGGGTTAAAAAGTAGTATTCTACACCAGAATATACGCTGTGCTAACACGTCTATTGCAGCACATACGTTTCTATTGTACATCCACTGCAGATCAGTGACATTTGATATACGGTTAGAGAGTTCACAGTCTGGAAAATATGCACTGCTGCATAGACAGGTTTGCTCCCAGTCTCAAAGGGAACAGGCTCACCAAAATTGGACAGTTGCAGACTGGAAAAATCTTGGTCTGATTAAGTTTGCCGATGATGCACACAGATGGTCGGTTCAGAATTTGGAGTTGACAGTGCATATTGTATTTATGCTGGCTGTTAAGTGAGGCTGGCTGTATTTTGAATGTAGTTAAAAAAAAATAATAATACGTTTCAAAGCATTTATGACCCAGATTGTCAGATAATGATGGCATCGTTGTTTGCTTATACATTACATTAAAATAGAGAGGCTGCTGTAACAGTTGTCCTGAACATCTCAGCGGTCTGGCTGCCATGACAACCCTTTGGCTTTCAAAGATTCTGGGTCAAAAGCACTGACTAATCATACTGTAAAGCAGCCCATACACTCAGCCGATTTTCTGGCCGACCGATCGATCGCAAATCGGTTGGCCAATCGACCGATCGATGGCCGATTTCGATGGATTTCCATCGAACTTGCAGGGTGGAAAATTTAGGTCGATCTGATGAGATTGCTTATCAGTTTGCATTGGCCTTAATGGAAATCTGATGGCAAAAAAATGCCATCAGATCGAATTTCAATAGATTTCAAACTGAAATCTATTGGAATTCTATCCTGGTAAAAAATGTTCTAAAAACGCATCAGATAGATCATCAGATGCATTTCTTATCTATCTGCTGCCAATCTGACGAGTGTATGGGCACCTTAAGTTAGAATTTTCCAAGCCAGTGGTTCATAATTTATAGCAACCTAAAAGATCATCATCCAAGCTTACTTAATGTTATGTCCAGGTGTGATTCAGCAAGAGCAATCTCCAAATTTCTCCCCGATATGTGAGAATCATGGCAAAAGATTTGAAGAAAAATTAGTGGAGATATGAGCATCCATGAGTATGACTGCTGTGTGTGTGCAGGCTCAGGAGATACATCCCCATCCCCCATCACTGATGGGTACATCCCAGTCAAGAAAATACCAGTGATCACATTAATGCTTTCCATTGTCCCACTGAAGAGGTTCCACCCTTTCTTCCTGTTTTCCATGACTGTTATGCTGCCAATACACGGGTCGATCCGGCGGCCGATCAGCCGTCGCGTCCCCGTGGATAGATTACCGCTCGTCCCCGCCGGCGCTTCCTTAGCGCTCGATTCCCTGCCATTGTCAGCCAGCGGGGATCGAGCGGCTTGATCAGGCCAGCTGAATATTATCAGCTGGCCAGATCAGCTGGTCGATACACGGTACAGAAACGTACCGTGTATCCCCAACATTACTTGAACACAAATTAAGGATGATTACCCAAGTCAGAATGCAAACAGACAGTGAAGCCCTGATTGAGGTTTTATCCATCCCCAATACATGTAACTAAACTAATTTTGTCTGGAGTTCTACCTTAAGGCCTGAGTGAAAACAGCCAAAAAGGTTATGAATTAGCAAAATCAAAGCAGTTGTCAGCTGTTCAACTAGTTCAGAAATACATTTTAACGTGCAGAAAAGAGTTTAATTTAAAAAAAAAAAAAAAAGTCAACTTGCTATAAATTAGAAGACAAACTTAAGAGGCTCACTACCTAGTCTGCTAACTGCTCTGTCTCCTCCCCTACTATCTGCACCCAATTACCCTCTAGATAGTAAGCTTGCAAGGACACATGCAGCCTGGCATAATCGAAATAAGGCCCGGGACACTGGAGAGGGTGCACAGACAGGCAGGTGAGCGAAAATTTCAATCACCATCAGCCGGGGGTCAGTTGGCAAAAATCAAACGCCACGCACCCGACAGCCCTTTTGAGCAAGCTCTTTCCAGCATTGCAGATCATTTTTAGCCAGAAATTGATCTAAATTACAATTGGGTCCCCACTTTGCAGCATCGATCTCTGTCAGATTTTTAAACAAATATGCAATGTAAGCTTGGGTGTTAAAATATCTGTCCAGGTCTCAATTGCGCCCTACAATAAAAAGTCTAAGTCTACAGACTTCAAAACAAAAAGCAGATCATATCAAAACTCATAGTTTGCATCTTAAAGGGAACCAGAGACGAAGCACCCTTGTGTATTTTACCATGTATATCAGTAAGAACATTAGAGAAAACACTTACCATGCTCTCTGTTTCCTCCTCACTGCTAAAAGTGTCTGTTAACAGCAGTCACAAGAATCCCAGACTGAGCAATTAAATCTGGCTTTGCTGGGTATGATTATAGCTGAGTCATTATAGCAAAGCCACAAGGGGGCAGGCTTGGGCTTGAAATAACACCACAGAATACAGACTTAGCTATAATCTTTCTGTAGCAAAGCTAGACGGAGCAGCCTGACTTCTCAGTCGGTGATTCTTATCAGACGTGATAACAGTCAGATTACACAGAGAACAATGAAACAAAGGGCAGATTAGGTGTTTACTGTCATGTTCCCACTGATTTATAAGGTAAAATACAAGAGGGTGCTTCATCTCTGGTTCTCTTTAAGTACTCTCCGTGAAGCAAATGCAAACATTACACTAACCATTGGGTATCTCCGTGTCCAGGGCTACCGCTGTCTCGTACGTCCAACAGCGAGCTACATTTCTGATCGTGTAGCCACCACCACCAAGCATCAAAAGTGGTAAATTAAAAGTCTTCATGAATTCAACACATTTAGCATGGCCTAAAAAAATAAAATAAAAATTACTGCACGCGTCATAGAAGACAATGTATGGCAATATATACTATGTGAATGAAAATATAGATAGAGATATCTACAGTGGAGGAAATAATTATTTGACCCCTCACTGATTTTGTAAGTTTGTCCAATGACACAGAAATGAAAAGTCTCAGAACAGTATCATTTCAATGGTAGGTTTATTTTAACAGTGGCAGATAGCACATCAAAAGGAAAATCGAAAAAATAACCTTAAATAAAAGATAACAACTGATTTGCATTTCATTGAGTGAAATAAGTTTTTGAACCCCTACCAACCATTAAGAGTTCTGGCTCCCACAGAGTGGTTAGACACTTCTACTCAATTAGTCACCCTAATTAAGGACACCTGTCTTAACTAGTCACCTGTATAAAAGACACCTGTCCACAGAATCAATCAATCAAGCAGACTCCAAACTCTCCAACATGGGAAAGACCTAAGATTTATCCAAGGATGTCAGAGACAAAATTGTAGACCTGCACAAGGCTGGAATGGGCTACAAAACCATTAGCAAGAAGCTGGGAGAGAAGGTAACAACTGTTGGTGCGATTGTTCGAAAATGGAAGGAGCACAAAATGACCATCAATCGACCTCGCTCTGGGGCTCCACGCAAGATCTCACCTCGTGGGGTGTCAATGGTTCTGAGAAAGGTGAAAAAGCATCCTAGAACTACACGGGAGGAGTTAGTGAATGACCTCAAATTAGCAGGGACCACAGTCACCAAGAAAACCATTGGAAACCCATTACACCGCAATGGATTAAAATCCTGCAGGGCTCGCAAGGTCCCCCTGCTCAAGAAGGCACATGTGCAGGCCCGTCTGAAGTTTGCCAATGAACACCTGAATGATTCTGTAAGTGACTGGGAGAAGGTGCTGTGGTCTGAGGAGACCAAAATAGAGCTCTTTGGCATTAACTCAACTCGCTGTGTTTGGAGGAAGAAAAATGCTGCCTATGACCCCCAAAACACCGCCCCCACCGTCAAGCATGGGGGTGGAAACATTTTGCTTTGGGGGGGGGGGGGGGAGTTTCTGCTAAGGGCACAGGACAACTTAATCGCAATAACGGGAAAATGGGCGGAGCCATGTATCGTGAAATCCTGAACGACAACCTGCTTCCCTCTGCCAGGAAACTGAAAATGGGTCGTGGATGGGTGTTCCAGCACGACAATGACCCAAAACATACAGCAAAGGCAACAAAGGAGTGGCTCAAGAAGAAGCACATTAAGGTCATGGAGTGACCTAGTCAGTCTCCGGACCTTAATTTCATAGAAAACCTATGGAGGGAGCTCAAGCTCAGAGTTGCACAGAGACAGCCTCGAAACCTTAGGGATTTAGAGATGATCTGCAAAGAGGAGTGGACCAACATTCCTCCTAAAATGTGTGCAAACTTGGTCATCAATTACAAGAAACGTTTGACCTCTGCTTGCAAACAAGGGTTTTTCCACTAAGTTTTAAGTCTTTTATTGTTAGAGGGTTCAAAAACTTATTTCACTCAATGAAATGCAAATCAGTTGCTATCTTTTATTTAAGGTTATTTTTTCGATTTTCCTTTTGATGTGCTATCTGCCACTGCTAAAATAAACCTACCATTGAAATGATTCTGTTCTGAGACTTTTCATTTCTTTGTCATTGGACAAGCTTACAAAATCAGCGAGGGGTCAAATAATTATTTCCTCCACTGTATATCTATCAAATCTTTTATGTCTGTTGCAGTAAGCAGGTAGGCCACACGTCTGTGCTGTCTGCAACAATCCCAGGCAGGCGGATGAGTTTCCCAGATAGCCCATGGAAGTGACACATCTAACCCAGGCTCCAGCAGACCACCGGAGTGGACACTACACTGTCTGCTCCAGTTGGCTGCATGTGATTCGGTGCAAGTGGGAACAGAGGCTTGCAGGTCCCATACTCATCCAACATTACATACTGCCTAAATACAGTGCTAGCATCCCAATTTACACACCTCCATTACAGCCAAGCTTGACCTCTCACATGTTCATGTCAACAATACTATGTTAAATTCAAAGTCTTCAGGAGCTACTAAAGTTAAAGATACTCTGTAACACCCCCCCCCCCCCCCCGCTCCCCCAAAACTTCGACAAAGGCTGCAGGCGCGGCAATATTTACCTACAGTAATCATGCGCAAGTGCAGTAGCGGATCTTTGTTCGGGTGAGGCAGTAAGAGCCAACCCCAATCAATCTGCTCTACTGTGCAGGTGCAAAGGACTTGCGCCTGCGCAGTACAACGTATACGATCAGGCTCGGCTATTTCCGCCTTGGCTTGAAAAGCCGCTATTGCGTCTGCGCTGGATCGCGGTAGGTAAATATTGACCTTAACGCTGTTGGGGGGGGGGGGGGGGGGGTGTTTGCAGCACGGGATTGCTGGGACGGAGGATGACGGTTTAGAGTTAGAGGCTTTTTTTTGTTGCAGATTTTCTGTAAGCCATCACAGGACAATACTGTCTTTTAATGGAGCTTTACTGTATTTTCTCAAAAACAAACATCCTATCTATGTAATAAAACAATCACTCACCTTTGATGGTTATATTAAAGCAACCAAGTCTATCACCAGAAAGTGAGTCTGCACCACACTGCAGGACAACAGCACTAGGCTGGTACATTTCCATAACCTTTGACATAACCTGAAATGCAAAGGAGGGGAGGAGGAAATAAAAAAAAGTTTAACAGGATATAAATGAAACTAAATAAAAAATGCCTTGGTCTAGTGCACTATGGCAAAGGGAATGTATGGTTATATTTTCAGTTGCATTAGGTTCAGTCAAGTTTTTTTATAAATAGTGAATATACTAAATTTCATGTACGAAAATGTGCAATTTGTTTAGAACTCAGTTGGCTGAATATACAGGGCCGATTTATCGGTAAGCAAGGGGGAATTGGCTTTAACATATCTAGCATTATATGTGCAGAGTTCACACTATGCCAGAGCGATTCCCCATCCATTGTGATGGATGAACTTTACCACTGATGGGGTATTGCAGGGTCTGCTGCCACTGAGTGGTCTCAAAACAACAAGGCAATTCGCTGGATGATGGATTTTACCACATCAGTAAACCAAGCAGGCAAATGTGGAATTGCCCATAGGAAGTAAATGCAGTCTTTGACAAATCCATTTTGAGTCTGCTGGCCGCTCTATAAAAATGCAGGGCAACGACAACATTTGAACAGAGCCTAATTGCAAGAGTAAAGCATCACTTTCCGGACTACAAACTACCTGATGGCATATCTACCAGTAGTAAAAAATAAAAAAAAAAAAAAAATAAAAAAAAAAAAAAAAAAAAAAAAAAACCTATTGCAGTAACTTCCACACAGACGGCAAAACTGTGTTTACTGTACAATTTGGACACCCTATTTTCACGAGTAAACACCTTCTGGTTCATCTAGAACGCTTCCAAACTGAAGCGTTTGCAGCAGTTGACATATGGTGCAGTCACTGTCGGGTAAAAAGCTGAAATGTCAACCGCCCGCTCACTCGTACATGCATGGGATGACCACCCATGCTGAATGACTGCAGCTGCCCATCAGTAGCATCTCAAAGGAAGTAAACTGTACCTCTGTCAGTCATCTTTATGAAAGAATTCTTGGTATGGAACATAATATTTCATTACAAAGATATGATAATTGAGTATCTCAGGAAGAAGCAGTTGAATGAGCATTTTTTTTTTTTTTTACTTAACATACTCAGCCCAGCTACTATTAACAGTCATCACTCATCTCCTCCTATAGCTGGTTCACGTGACCCAAGTGCTCTGACCTATCCTGAGCCAGCTCTTTCATTCTAGTCCCTGAGCCAACTGAAATAACCTTTCAGGTTCCACTTGTGATTTCCTTTCTTCTTTAACTAGATGCCGACCGCATCACGCCGATGGGTGTGGCGGCAGCCCCAGGACCGCCTAATGTCGATCGGCGTAAAGTCCTGGGGCGGGGATTTGCAGGAGATCGCGCGCATCTCTTGCTTGCTGATGGTTGAAAAGGCATTTTATTGATAAGATGTGAAAATATCACCTCCGATAAGCTTAGGAGAAATGTGAATTGAATATGGGTTAGTGTATCTATAAAAGGCTCAGTGCTACACTATAAGATACAGTGAAGGGGCACGGAAAAAATGAGGCGTTCCTAACGCCAGAGGGGGCATTACGCAAGAGTGCCTGTCCTGCAAGGGAAGCCCTTTCTCCTTTAAGGCTGCCTAATGTACAATTTCCTATTTTTATTAAGTGGGCTATGCTCCACCAGAACACAAAGCGGAACTGTAAATACTTTTTAAACAGTGTTTCACTTACCTGGGGCTTGTCCCCCGCGCTGGTCCTGCCCGAGCCTCCGTTCTCCCGCTGCCGTTCCGTACTTAGACTTTTAAGTCGAGGCCAGCGCAGCCCTGCCAAGCGCATCTTTTCTTCGCGTTCCCCTCTGCAATAGCAGGGAACACGAAGAAAGGATACGCGTGACCAGAGCCGCGCAGGAGCAGTGGGCCCGGCGGCGAAACCGAAAGTAGCTGGCGGCGTGAGAACGGAGGCACGGGCAAGACCAGCGCGGGACAGGACGGCTGCTGGGGGCTTGCAGAAGCCCCAGGTAAGTGAAACAATGTGTTTGATATATTTACAGTTCCGCTTTAAGTGCTTTTAATATAAAAAAAAAAAACTTTTGGAATAAAAAAAAAAAAAAAAAAAAAAAAAAAAAAAAATTAACCACTCCACCCCATAGGGGTTTTTACCCTAATGGACAAGAGCAATTTTCACCTCCATTTTATTCGCCAATAACTTTATTACTATTTATCTCAACAAAACGATCAATACCTTGTTTTTTTGCTACCAATTAGGCTTTCTGTGGGTGGTACATTTTGCTTGGAAAAAATGTCATTATTTCTTAATTTTTGACCATTATAGTTTTAATATAAAACAATTCTCGTGTGGCTAAAACCCACACATTTTATTTGCCCATGTCACAATTATTAGACGGTTTAAATTATGACCCCATCACAATGTATGGCAACAATATATTATTTTGAAATATAGGTGTTTTGTTTTTTTAGTCTGGCCCATAATTATAATCCCCTATGTAGTAAAGTAATATACTCTCAAAATACAGGTTGAAAAAAAGCTAAGAACCAAAGGCAGCTATATATGTATTTTTCCCTACAATTTTTTTTTTTTTGGGGGGGGGGGGCTTTGGAAGGGATTAACTTTATTAAAATTATAAGTGTATATGTGTAATTTTAATTATTGGCCACTAGATGGCACTGCAAACAGCTGTTTTACAGGAAGTGTTCATTTTTAACTTTATTAGCCGCTTGTTTTGTGAATGGACATGGCCCCTGATCGGGGTAATATCCATTCATTCCAGGCATTGCGATGGGGGAAAAGAGCGCTCGCTGCTCCTTCCAATCACAGATTGCAGTGTCCCGGCAGTTAACGGCCGCAGGGGAGGCGTGCACAGCAGTGGCTGAATCGATAAATGCATTAAAACGTCCTGGAACCGTTAACAGTCTCCAACAGGACTTTTTAATGTGTCTACTTGTCTGGAAGTGGTTAAAGTAAATATTTAAATGCAATCCATAATGTCCGTATTTGACTGACTAATGCTATATACACACACACTTGATACAAGTCTTTGGAAAAGGCAAAAATCAGACCAATTTTACCACCTTCCATGTAGTATGAGAGCCAAACCTATACAGTATATTCTATTGAGCTGAACTCCCCATCAGATAAAAATCTTTCCAAGAAGCTGTACACATGCAACAGATCAGTATCTACAAAATATCAGTTCCTGCAAAAAATACATTCATAGTCTATGATATCTGCAGATCTCATACACACCTTGTTTAAAGAACCTTCATTTGTAGATCTAACCATCTGCAGATTTGAAGATCTATCCTGGTGGATCTGATGATGATTGTCCGTTAAACAAGGTGTGTATGAGATCTGCAGATAGACTATGAATGTATGTTGCAGGTACCGATCTGTTGCATGTGCATGTTGCATCTTGCAAAGATTTTTATCTGATGGGGAGTTCAGCTCAATAGAATAGACTGTGTAGAGTATGCTCTCATACTACATGGAAGGAGGTAAAATTGGTCTGTGATCTTGCCTTGTCTAAAGACTTTGATCTCAAAGTGTGTATGTAGTAGGGTTGCAACGGTATGAAAATAACCGTCAAAAAAAAAAAAAAAAAAAAAAAAAAAAAAAACTACCACGGTATTACGCAATTCTCATTACAATTACTCTTATAAAAAGTAAAAGTTGAACAAACTCTTCTTTATTAAACCCTTAAGGGTTAGTGTCCTCCTGTCACACTTGAAATATTTACTCTTCTAAATGTCAAAAAAAAAAAAAAACCAATACCAAAAAGTAAATCTCATTCCAAAATTGCCAACAGAGCAATTTGATATTTTGTTGGCTGTCAGTCTCCCCATGTCACATGACTGCTTTCAAATGGCCTTTTCTGCCCTCTCTGCTATAGGCAAAGTAGGTTGATATGTATGCTTCCATGAATTAGGAAGTAGAAACTGTCCAGATTTATTTTAGGATTTGTATCAGCTGTAATAGAGAAAGAAATTGCTGTGTCATATCTTTTTGAGCAGAGAGGAGGTTTGGAGTTCTGGTCCACTTTAAAAATGCTGGTAGTGCACTTTACTATACACCTTCAACTGTACCCGAGATGAAGCATAGTCAAAGTTTTATACATACCACGCCGCCGTCCTCAGTCTTTTCTATCATTGGTACTGAGTCCCGTAACTTCAGCCAGTCTGAGCATGCGCAGTGCACTCTCTACAGCGGAGAATACTACGCAGGCGAAGTACTATTTTCTGCCAGACGGAGGGAGCGCACTGCGCATGCGTAAAACTGGCCGCCGAAGTTACGGGAACGATACTAAAGTGGGAGAAGACTGAGGATGTGGGAGGGATCCGTGCGCATGATGGGCCTGGAGGAAGCCCCAGGTATGTATAAAAACTCACTATGCTGCATCTCTGGTTTCCTTTAAAAGGTTACCAGAGCTGAAAAATGTAATGCAAATGGGGGGAGCGGACATGTATTAGGTGCAGTCCTGGGCTGAGCCGCAGCAGAGGATTTCTTTAAAAAGTAGGGGGACAGAGGAGAACAGGGGGGAGCGGTGGGCATGAGGATGACACACACACACACAAGGCAGACATCCATCCATCAGGCAGACATACCCATGAGGCATACATACATACATACATACATACATACATACGGCAGACATACCCATGAGGCATACATACATACATACATACATACATACATACGGCAGACATACCCATGAGGCATACATACATACATACGGCAGACATACCCATGAGGCATACATACATCAGGCAGACATGCCCATGAGGCATACATACATAAGGCAGACATGCCCATGAGGCATACATACATAAGGCAGACATGCCCATGAGGCATACATACATAAGGCAGACATGCCCATGAGGCATACATACATAAGGCAGACATGCCCATGAGGCATACATACATAAGGCAGACATGCCCATGAGGCATACATACATAAGGCAGACATGCCCATGAGGCATACATACATAAGGCAGACATGCCCATGAGGCATACATACATAAGGCAGACATGCCCATGAGGCATACATACATAAGGCAGACATACCCATGAGGCATACATACATACATACCCATGAGGCATACATACATACCCATGAGGCATACATACATACCCATGAGGCATACATACATACATACATACCCATGAGGCATACATGCACACATACGGCAGACATACCCATGAGGCATACATACATCCAGGCAGACATACCCATGAGGCATACATACATCCAGGCAGACATACCCATGAGGCATACATACATACATACATAAGGCAGACATACCCATGAGGCATACATACATACATACATAAGGCAGACATACCCATGAGGCATACATACATACATACATACGGCAGACATACCCATGAGGCATACATACATACATACATACATACATACGACAGACAGAGACAGACAGACATCACACACACACCATCAGGCAGACATCACACACATATGCCATACATATACACACTGGCTGAATTCAAACACTGCACCTCTCACATAGCAGCACCTCCTATCTGGTATCATAGCTTCGGCTCCTCCATGTGCAGTGTCTCTCTCTCTTTCTCCCGGGCGGGCGGCAGTGCTCATCATTTTCATTGGGGAGGAGTGCTGAACATTCCTTCGAACACTGAACTGTATCAGTGTTTATGTCAGCTCTGCAGTCGGGAAGGCAGGGGGCTGTGTGCATCAAGCAGGGAGAACGGGCTGTAGCCTTTTCTCATTGCCCGTATTTATTTAGGTAGGAATGAAATGGCGTTTCCCCCCCTCTTCTCTTGTGGTACAGTCCACAATAAACACAAGCTGAAACATTGCCGGGAAAAGAGATCTGTGTGCGCTCCAGCCGTGCCATTACAGGACGCAGATCACCACCCAGCTCCTGCACTCATGTCGGCAAGCCTCCCGCAATCAAGAACTAGCTTTTGGAGCTCGCCTTCGTAATGAGGGAGACGGAGAGCAGGACAATGCCGGAGAAGTGGCGGGGATGCGGTAATACAGCCTAAACCGGTATTTCCGAAATGTGCATGGTACGATTACCGTGCATTGTACAACCGTGGAATAGCGTAATACCGGTAAACCGTGGCAACCCTAGTATGTAGCATAAGAACATATGATCAATTACACACCATTCATTCATTCATTCATCATACAGGTCCTTATAATATATTGCTAAACACTCTCGCCTGACATTCCACATTTTGCAATTGTAAAGCTCCAGTGGTCAATCTACCACTTCAGCAGCAAAAAAAAAAAAAAAAACAATTTGTCATCTAGTCTTTAGGATGGTGGTAAGGACCTTTTCCAGTGTTTTGCAACAATGCAATGTTTAGGCTAATTGTGGTCAGTAGTGAACCATTAGGGCCGGTTCACATTGAGCTTACGTTCCGCTCCTTTGAGCGAGCGCAGCAGCGGAAGCAATGCTTTCCCGATGGAAAAGTTCACATTGCTGCGTTGCGCTCCCTTCCGCTCCCTGGAGCGGCTGTTCCCGACATGCACGATCCTTCCGCTTGACGGAAAGGAACGCAGTGCAAGAGCGGATGCACTGGGTTCATAAGCTCAATGTGAACCGGCCCTTAGTCTATTTCCCCACTGTCTACAATACCAAACAGTCAGCTCGTGTGTAACTTTACAGAAGAGATGTATAGGTTGCTGACAGAAGTGTTCTATTTCAGTCAGTCATCCGGCAACTCCACCATATGTGGAGATCATTACCAGTTGCTTCCTGGAATCAACAGACTTTCGATTGGAAAAGGTGCAATTTTGACAAAAAAAAAAAAAAACGGACCGGCTAGATATACCACCTGGCAATTACTTTGTATTATATCAACTGCAAATTTCTACTTGGATTGCTCCAAATTTGTGTGAATATGTGGTGCCAAAAATCAAATTGGGTGGTGGGGGTTATAGTTCCTGCGTCCACAAAAATATTCCTATTTTACACAATATTAAACTTACTGGTTTAAAAATGGCTTCATACGATTCATCGTCAATACCATCCCGCAATGGGTAGTTCACTGCATAGTATTTACCCTTTCCAGCTCCAATATCCTAGATGAAAAAAACAAAAACAAAACTAGATCAGCTTATTCATCTTTAGGCAATTAAAAAAAAAAAAAAAAAAAAAAAAAAAAAAAAAATTTCCACACCAAGCAGTGAAACCCTGACTTACAGACATTACCGGAACTCACCACAAATCCCAGCACTAACCCAGCAAATTACTTTAGGGAGCCGGCACATCACGTTCAAGCTTTATAAAATAGTGTTCTCCCCAGGCTCTTTCAGCTGGGTGCTCCACTCGGCTAGTTTTGGTGAGCACCCGGCTGTTATCGGCTCACCACCTCATCTGCTGTAAGCAGAGTTGAGCAGAGAAGCGCTGGTCCTGCATTCTCATCTCTCCCCACCAGACTACTTTTTCATTCCACCCGGATGGAAAAAATTCTGGGGAGAACACTAATACTAAATATATGTATTTCATCAAAATTAGACATTTTTACATCCTTGTCATTTTTTCATGCCATAATAATGGAGCAGACTTCAGTTAAAGGAAAAAAAAAAAAAACTCTACTAATTGGCAATGGAATGAATTAACGGCCTATAGCAAGAATGTAGTTTTCAGCCATTTTCCAGAGCATATTAGAAGCAAGGGATGTACAGTATGTAGACATACTTATACGAGTAGCAGATACTTTTATTCAGCACATGCTGGGATTTTTCCTTTCAAGATCTGTTTAGTATTTTTCATTAGTGCATTTCTGGCAACATGAGAATAACTTTACTAATCTGACCGAATTGTGCAGATAAAAAGTTTTTATAATTATAAAACATTCCCCATTCATGTGCTATCAAATGTATAAGCTTGGTATTTTGCAAGGACCTAACACAAAATTCCATAAGAATTCTCAACTTAAAAATTTTAATTGACTGAAGCATTTTTTCAAACAATAAAACCCATGAAGGAATCTAAAAGGAGAATGCTCATCTTTAAAGTAAATCAAAACTGTAAAATACTGATATAGGAGTGAGTGAGTGAGTTGCACACACACACACACACACACACACACACACACACACACACACACACACACATACATATATACACACACACATACATATATACACACACACACACACACATACATATATACACACACACACATATATATATATACATATATACACACACACACACACACACACATATATACATATATATACACACACACACACACACACACACACACACACACACACACACACACACACACATATACATATATATACACACACACACACATATACACACACACACATACACACACATACATGTATATTATGCACTTGTCACACAGGTGTAAATGCTCATAGCAAAAACTAACTGCAATCATGATCCAATATCTGGAATGATCTGCTAGGTCACCCTTGTAAATGTAAAAAGCGGCAAGTGCTGAAGGTGGTGGTGGTGGTGGGGGTTGTTTCATGTTAATCAAAGATCAAGTGTTTTTCATGCTTACCCTCAAATCACCAGTCCCTGGAAAATATTCTCCATATTTGTGAAAAGAAACAGTCATGACTCGGTCTGTCGTGTAAAAAGCTTCTTCCACACCATCACCGTGGTGGATGTCGATATCAATGTACAGTACTCTCTGATGGTATCTGAAGGGACCAAAGGAAACTGCATTAAAGAGACTCCGTAACAAAAATTGCATCCTGTTTTTTATCATCCTACAAGTTCCAAAAGCTATTCTAATGTGTTCTGGCTAACTGCAGCACTTTCTACTAACACAGTCTCTGTAATAAATCAATGTATCTTTCCCCTGTCAGACTTGTCGGCCTGTGTCTGGAAGGCTGCCAAGTTCTTCAGTGTTGTGGTTCTGCTATGAACTCCCCTTTATGCACACTGCCTGTGTGTTATTTAGGATTAGAGCAGCTTCTCTCTTCTCTCTTATCTTTTACAAGCTGGATAAATCGTCCTCTGAGCTGGCTGGGCTTTCACATACTGAGGAATTACAAACAAGGGCAAAGCTGTTTGCAGGAAGAAAAGAGCAGCCTGAAACTTCAGTGCATGGGGGAAAGAAACACACAAATGATCTCTTGTGATTGAAAAGGAATGCTGTATACAGCCTGCTTGTGTATGGATGTATTTTCTATGTGTGGACATACTGTACATCAACCTACTTCCTGTTTTGGTGGCCATTTTGTTTGTTTACAAACAAACTTTTAAAAACTGTTTTTAACCACTTTTAATGCATCGAGGAGCGGCGAAATTGTGTCAGAGGGTAATAGGAGATGTCCCCTAACGCACTGGTATGTTTACTTTTGAGCGATTTTAACAATACAGATTCTCTTTAAAGAGAAAAAAAACAAAAAAACAAAAACACACTCGACAGAAACACAAGACTGCATACATACTTGAGCAACTCCAAAATGGCAAGCACGATATCGTTCACATAACAGAAGCCTGAGGCCTCAGATTTCTTGGCATGATGAAGTCCTCCTGCCCAGTTTACAGCAATGTCGGTTTGCTGCTTGTTCAGTTTAACAGAACTAGCTATGAAAAAACAAAAAACAAAAAACACATTTAAGCAAACTGCCAAATGAAAACACAAATCATAGAAACTGTGAGACAACAAATGTGGGACTAAGGTTGACCACGCTTACCTACTGATCCTCCAGTTGACAGCTGGCAAAATTCAAAAAGCCCATCAAACACAGGACAGTCTTCTCCAACATTAACTACAAGAAAAGTACATTTATTACAAAACTCTGCTTTATTACCCCTGTAATCAATGTGAATTCTCACTAGAAGCCTGGATGGAAAACCAGTGCAGTAAAATATGCCTATGGTTAGCCAAGAAAAAGTAGCTATATGGACCAGAAAGTCTGCTGTCCGACTTTCTATATCATACAACACCAAGGTGTGCAAAACAGGTGAGGTACCATGTGCTCTCACCACCTGGGACCACGCTCTGCAAGAATGTGGCTTCCTATAGTACCCAGATGTATGTAGGGCTTGACCTGTGTTATTTTTTTCTTTGAGAAGCCACTGCAGGATTCAGAGGCTTCCCTTTTTTTCAGGTAATATCGGTTTTGTTCTTTACTTAACTTTGCCCAGGGTACACTTTATGCATCTCATAGGAATTCAGAGCTGTATCAATTTATCCTTGGATGGGAGCTGTGTATTTATGGAGTGAAACCCAACTATCCAGTTACAGAAATATTAGTGGCAAGAAGGTATATTATGTAAGGCAAGCTGTCATGAGGGGAGAAAAGGTGCACGAGTACTTTATACAGTACATATGCATTGCTAACATCCAGGCTAGCTTTTCAGCAAACATGACCAGCACTCATCACAAACAGGACAAACGGAGACAGCACACAAAAGGCTTCAGTCAAATAGCTGTATTGGATAGCATGCAGAGGCACACATACGACATGTTTCGGGCGGAGCCCTTCCTCAGGTGTGAGGACACCTGAGGAAGGGCTCCGCCCGAAACATGTCGTATGTGTGCCTCTGCATGCTATCCAATACAGCTATTTGACTGAAGCCTTTTGTGTGCTGTCTCCGTTTGTCCTGTTTGGTCTACGTTGAGGCAGGAGTGGTGTACCTGCAGGAGGCAAGCACCGGCACGGAGGCCTAGACTTAGGCCTAGAAGGTGTGTGTGACAGGTGATCTTTGGAATATAGCACTCATCACAAGCTGTATCTGAAGAAACTTGCTTTTCTTTTCAGAGCAAAACAAACTTCAGTGTAGTCACAAACCCATATATGCTGTGACTTTTACCATTCAGTCCATAAGACATCATCCATCCTTTAATAATTAATGGAGCAAGAGAACAAACCATCAACAGCCTCAGCGTGGAAGATAAAAGTTATTTACCCACAGACTGCATGCATCCCTTAAAGGAAACCAGGCTTAGTTTTGTTATCGAAAACGTGCAACACGCACTGTGCCTTGTTCGCGCTTCTGTCACCAGAAGCGTCCTGCGTAGGTGCAGTATGTACTACATCTGCGCAGGATGCTCCAGTCTCCGGGAGCGCAAAGGACACACGCAGGCGCAGAGGCTGGCGACAGGCTCAGTCGCTGAAAGCGATACTGAGCCGCGGTGGGGGACTGGAGGATTGTTGAGGACCGGTGCGAGCACGGGGTGGCTGCAGGAGGCCCAGGTATATTAAAATTTTCTTTAAATAAATAATGACACATCTGAGAAAGAGAAGGAGAAGAGAAAAAAAAAAAAAAAAAAAAAAAAAAAACACATTTACCTGGGGCTTCCTCCAGCCCTTGCTAGCTGTCCGGTGCCGCAGCTCCACTTCACGCTGGTGGTCCGGGGTTCCCTCTGGTGCAAGATGCCGACTGCGCCTGCACAAGCAGCTCTCACGTCATCCAGACTGTACTGCGCAGGCGCAGTAATTCTGTGCCTGCGCAGAACAGCCCGGATGACAACAGTGTGACTGGCAAGGTCGGCATCTGCACCAGAGGGGAACGGGAGCCAACGGAGCTGTGGTGAGGGCACAGGTCGGCTGCCAGGGGCTGGAGGAAGCCTGAGGTAAGTGGATTTTTTGTTCCTCTGACCTTCCCTTTAAAGAGACTCAGAGCACCTCTAATGGGCATGCCTTTAAGACAAACGACTTCCAACAAAGTCGTGCCATGACCCCTCTGGAGGACACTCTTGCAATGGCCATGCGTGTCACTTCCTTTTCCTACTTCATTCAGTGATGCACTTCTAACAGAGAAGACGGGATGACCTAGAAGTTATAACATAGCCAAGATGGCAGCCGCAATTTTTAAATTGAAATCTAACGAAAACTATTTGGTGTAGAACGGCGAATCAGGCATCAAATGAGAGGAGAGCACAAGCTACATAATGGTATGCATCTTTAAGTACTTTGCAGTACTGGTCGGAGTCTTAAAGGCATACCCATGAGAGGTGCTCGGAGTCTCTTTAAACATACTTCAGGTTTCCATTAATAGCTACAGACACTGACCAAGAGCTGTTTCAGAAAGCCGAAACAAAATGCACGTTATGGATTTGAAAATGGACAGTTAGCTATCCGCAAGTGCTCTTAGCTTTAGTGCAGTTTATTGGATTAATAATGGACAGAAAACAGCTCTTGGCAAAGAGCTGTACAGATGCATTGCTAGCCTATGGGCTAGCAACACCTTCTGCTATGGACTGGGGCAGAGGGACAACAGCGCTGTGCACGACAGAGCTGGAGTGGTTATGTGCAGAGCAATAGCCTCAGCCTCAACTCAAATGAGATGATTTGGATGGTCGGACCCATCACCAACGCATCGGGGCTGCCACATGCACTCAGAGACTTGGCAGAGAAAGCCTCAACTGAGAACCATCTGAAAACAGGCTATGTCTGTACGTAGCCTTATGGTCCCTGCAAGTATGAGTTCTTCCAAGTCCACTTTTTGGAAAGACAAAACAGTTGGGCATAGTGAAATATAACACTAGTCAGCAAAACCATCTGGCAAGCAACATTTATCTTGCGCTTTTCTCCTGGCGGACATAAAGCACCAGAGTTCCAGCCACTAGGGCATGCTCTGTAGGCAGCAGCGTTAGGGAGTCTTATCCAAGGTTTGCTTACAGTGTGCAAGTGATGCATAAAAGTGTACCCAATCATATCTCAAGCTGGAGGAATAAGGTGGTGTCATTACTGAACTATTAAAAAAACACTACTTCGGCTGTCATGCTAATCTTCTGAAGCTAATAGTTTCTACCGGACCCATAATATGTATGCAAATCAGGTGTTCTGACTACTGGCTGTACGCTTAATTAAGATGCTACAGAAGCCAAAAGATCATCATATCAGCCAGGTAACATTTTTATTCACAAGATGATAATGCCTCAGTATGCCATTCTTCAATTACTGCATTTCACAAGTTCCATGTCTGCATTCAATTTTGTTAAGTGCGCCATTTAGGATAAAGCATACATGTCAAACTCCGGCATGCGGGCCAAATCTGTCCCTCAGAGCCATTAAATTTGTCCCTAAAGGGGTTCCCCCACTTAGCATTATGCTTGTCCCACTCTAGACCACCAGGGAAGCTATATTGGAGGTGAAGCCCTGGAACACCAGGGAAGCCATGTGGGGGAGGTAGGAGGAAAGCACTAAACACTAGGGAACTGTATAGGGGAGGGTGGGCCCATCGTTCTCTATAGTAGTGCGTGTGTACGTACCTTAAGTCCAGCAATCAACAAACAAACGTTAGCAGAGAAAGATTATATTGAGTCATATGTTAACATTTAGATGTTGCTTGGCAACAGCTCTGTGCCACAATCTTAAGCCCCATCTACACGATACGATTCTTTGAGCGATTCGATTACGATTCTATTTACGATCTGATTAAATCCGACATGTCCGATCAGGATTCGATTCAATTCAATTCGATTTGCCATTGTTTTGCAATGGTAAATCGAATCCCGATTGGACATGTCGGATTTAATCGGATCGTAAATAGAATCGCAATCGAATCGCACAAAGAATCGTATCGTGTAGATGAACCTAAACTGAGATGGATATGAATTTTTCCTTTGAAAATACCAGTTGCCTGACTCTCCTGATGATCCTGTGTTTCTAATACCTTTAGCCACAGCCCCTCAACAAGCATGCAGATCAGGCGCTCTGACTGAAGTCAGACTGGATTAGCTGCATGCTTGTGGCAGGTGTGTGATTCAGCCACAACCGCAGCTAAAGAGATCAGGAGGACTGAAAAGCAACTGGTATTGTTTAAAAGGAAACATCCATATCCCTTTCAGTTAAGGTTCCATTTAACGGGAATTTAAGAGGAGGAAAAAAAAAAAAAAAAAAAAAAAAAAAAAAAAATCTACTTACCTGGGGGCTTCCTCCAGCTCCTTGCAGCCATGTCCCACGCTACAGCTCCGCTCTCAGCTGCCGGGGCCAGGGACCCTGCCGGTGCAGTTGCCGACCTTGCAAGGTCTTACTCTACTGCACCTGCACAGGCGCAGTACACTCGACAACGTGGACTTGATTGACGTGACGCTCGCGCAATAGAGGACGACCTTGCAAGGTCAGCATCTGAACCGGCGGGGACCCCGGACTGCCAGCTGAGAGTGGAGCTGCAGCGTGGGACATGGCTGCAAGGAGTTGGAGGAAGCCTTGGTAAGTAGATTTTTTTTTTATTTATTTTTTTTAACAGCTCAGATATTTCTCTTAAGCCTTTGAAGATCAAGCCATGGGATTACACAATGTATTAGTGATAAACACAAAAAGTTAACATAGCATCAGAGAAGTTTTACTATACATCAACTGCAAGAGCTGTGGTCACATATACTGGAATGTGTCCACTGAAATGACAGTGGAGGAGCCATGACAATAATGCTTATGACAGACTGTTAGGAGCAGCGTTGAAGGCACCAATTACACAATAGTCAGTGTTCTAACAACAAAGGTGCTAATTTAGTCAAGACTAAGATGAAATTACTATGAAATGACCCAAATCCACTTACATCTTTGCATCTGCTTGCTGTATTCTGACATATTGTCTGGCCGGATGGAGCGTAGGAATTTGATGTAGTCATCACTGTGGTATTTTGTCATCTCTTCAGCACTGGCTTTGTGAGGTCTCTGGTAGAAGAGAAACATTTTGCTAAATATTACCAAAATATTTTGATGCATTGGATCAGAACCATACTATAGTTTCAGGTAGTGTGGAATATTTATCACTTTCCTGCCTGTTGCATCTGGCTATCTCTGACCCCACTGGGGAGAAGCCTTCACACTTCAAAGCCATGACAAATTGTGTATCACAAGTGAATTCTTCCACCCACTTCCAGACCCATCTTTTTTTTTTTTTAAAACAATGTTTTATTTGGTTTCATAGGTTTCCAAGAAGCTTACAATGTTTTTTTTTTTTCATAATATTGGTCACATACATGCTAGTTTTCAGGATATTACATACAATTATATATCATGTCCAGTGCATGTAACCAATGGTTTAGTCTGTTGCCTTCCTGGCGGAAACCTCCCTGAGACCCCGAGAACATAAAAAACCTTAAGAAAACTCCCCCCCCCTAACATGAAGAAATTGACCCACCCTTCCTCCCCCCACCCTTTGTCACTATTTCTCTGCATGTATAAAGTTTGCTACATGACAAAACATTCGTCCTTTGAGCTATCAGTTGTGATCATACCGTTGTGGGTCTGGAAAGAACACAAAAGACATTTATGCAGGTATTTGAATCATACTTTGAGTTTCCTCAGGTCTCCCTGTAAGTCTCTTATCGCATACCAAGTCGTGTGTTTGTACGGCTCCATGTCTCTTATTTCCTGCTGCGTGAAGGTGGCCGTGATGAACCTTTCCCATATTGCAAAAAGTTTTTTGGTGGCTCTTTCTTTGTGCTGTTTTGTCTCCAGATTATCTAGGTTGAAGAGATGTAGCAGTTCTTCTTTAAGGTCCCAGGTTGTAGGAGCACTAGAGTATATCCATTTGTTATATATGACTTTCTTTGCTGCAATTAGTATGAGATGGGCCAATCTTGACATTGGCTTGGTTTTTCCTTCACTGGCTGGTGTTTGTACAACGGGGACATGATGAAACAAGCACAGCTGGGGAGATAGTTCTATGTCCACATTACACACCTTTTTTATATAAGTCTTGACCCTGTTCCAGTAACACTTTATCTTATCACAGGTCCACATACAATGGAACAAGTTAGCATTTGCGGTTGAGCACTTAGGGCACTCGGGCTTATAATGGGGCGGTGGGGATTTATACTTAATGTCAAAGGCATATTTTGCCCGGTGGATTAATTTATAGTGTGATTCTCTCCAGGTTTCACTTAATACCAGTGATCTAACCACTCTGTTCCCTTCTATGATTGCTGTTCCCAGATCCTCTACCTCAATGTCTTTGTGCCATGCCTTGAAATTGTTTTTTGCTAACGATTCGAGATTTATGGATTGGAGACTGTGGTGGATTTCTGCCAGTGTCTTTGGTCCCCCCTGTGGCTGAAGGAAGCGATCGAAGGAGTCTGCCTTCATAATGGATGGAAGATCGGAGGTTTGGGACTGGACAAAAGATTTTAATTGCGCATAATAGAGAAAGTGTTGTTTAGGGACCCCATATAGCGTTCTTATCTCTTGGAAAGAGTACCAACCGTTTTTCTTGAATGACCATACATTCCCCAGTTTATTTATCCCCCTTCTTTTCCAATCCAGGAAACCACTGTGTGCTATGCTGGCTGGGAAGGCTGAGTGCCCCCACAAATGCATGTATTTAGACAAGTGATATGATTTATTGAAAAGCTTCCTAACCGCCTTCCACGTTGCCCATGTATCGATTATTGTCCTACTGTGTTTGAGTCTGGTCGGGAGGGTTTTATAGGGTGTGTGGAGGATTGCCATTGTGGTCCAAGGCTCAAGTAGAGCCTCTTCTAGTTGTGTATTTGAGTAGATGTTAGTGTTCATTACCCAGTCCCGTACATGGCGGAAGAGGCAGGCTAGGTTGTATAAGCGTATGTTTGGAAGGCTCACCCCTGCCCATTCTTTGGGTAGTTTTAGTTTGGCTATGGCTATTCGGGGCTTACGGCCTGCCCATAGGAATTTTGTATATACTTTATCCATTTCCTGAATGTCCTTATGTTTCAAGAGAAGAGGAATAGTTTGTAGAGGATATAACAGTCTTCCAAATATCACGCTCTTTATGACAGCCGCCCTTCCCATAAGGTTTAGTGGCAGGCTTGCCCACCTCTGTAATTGTTGTTTAATGCTGTGGAACAGGGGTGTGTAATTGAGGGTGTAAAGGGAGTTAGGGTCTCTTGTTAACTTAATACCCAGGTACTTGACCTGAGATTTGATTGCTAAACCCTGTTTTTGAGCTTCTGGAATAGAGTCATTACCATTGGTCAGCAGTAGCAGCTCGCTCTTGCTCTTATTTACCCTGAACCCACTTTGTTGGCCTATGTGGTGTAGCAGGTTAAAGACTTTGGGAAGGTCTTCTTTCGGATTGGCCATGAACAATAAAATGTCATCAGCAAAAGCAGCTTGATTAACTGTTTTACTTCCCACTTGTATGCCCCTGATATGCTTATTTAGCGCCCTTAATATTGGTTCCAGTGCTAGGTCGAAAAGGAGGGGTGAAAGGGGGCACCCCTGACGTGTGCCTTTGGTTAGAGGGAAGCTGGGTGAGATAAAGCCTGGCGTGTAAATGTGTGCTTTGGGGTTAGTATGCATGGCCTTTATTAAATTTACAAAGGATCCTGAAAAGTTCATTTTCTCCAGGACTTTCCGGAGCCACACCCAGCGCACATTATCAAAAGCTTTCTCAGCATCTAATAGTAGTATAGCATGATTTCGGCATGTGGCCGGGTATGACCGCGCAAAGTCCAGGACTGCCAGTACCTTCCTGATGTTCATAGTTGCTGACCTATGCCGAATAAAGCCTGACTGTGAGGGGCTAACTAATTTATACATGAGTTCCGCCAATCTTTTAGCCATGATCTTGTTCAAGATTTTAATATCCTGATTCATCAGGGAAATGGGTCTGTAAGCCTTCGGGAGAAGTAAATCTGTGCCCTGTTTGGGGAGTAACTTGATATAGGCCGTCTGTGACGTTGGGGGTAGTATTCCCGTTTTGATTATTGTGTTAAATACTGACTGTAGGGTTTGGGGTAGTTCTGTGCATAGTAGTTTAAAGAATTCAGCCGAGAGGCCATCTGGGCCCGGGGATTTATGGTTTGCTAATTGTTTGATTGTGTCCTTGATTTCTTCTAGCGAAATGTCAGCATTAAGGTATTCTAGGTCTGATTCTGATAAGGATGGCAGAGGGATATCTTTTAATATATCGTCAGTTTTGTTGGCGTCTTTTGTGTCGGGTATGTCTGCGTATAGATCAGCATAGAAGTGCTGCAGGCAAGTGTTTATGTTGCGTGGGTCAGTTAATATGCAACCGTTTGTATCTTTTATGGCAGATATATGGGTCTGGGGGCGGTCCCCTTTGGTGATGTTGCTAAGAAGCTTGCCTGTTTTATTTCCGTATCTGCGGAATTTTATGTCATTAAATGTGCTTGCTAGGTCTTCCTTGGCTTTCAGCCACCTGTCTGTTTCTGCTTTGGCTTTGAGCCATTCCTGGCGGTTACTGGGGATTGGATTTTCCTGATAAAGTTTGAGTGCCTTTCTGACTTTTTCCACTGCTTCGCTATACTTCTCCTGCGTCTGTTTTCTCTTGCCCCCTACATATCCCATGATTCTGCCTCTCAGGACCGGCTTTGCAGCCTCCCAAAACAAAACTGGGTCTGACATGTGTGATTTATTGTCCTCGCTATATTCTAACCACCATTGGTTTAGCATTGCTGCAAAACTTTCATCCCCATATAGATGCGTAGGGAACCTCCAAAGGATATCTGACCCCCTTTGTATGATTTCACCCATCTCTAGCTGGACCGGGCTGTGGTCTGATATTACCATGTCCATAATTTCTGTTGATTTTATTCTGTTGGCAATTTGAGCTGACACCAGAATAAAGTCCAGGCGTGCCCACATGTCATGGGGACTCGAGTAGAAGGAGTATTGTCTTTCATATGGATGCAGAAGCCTCCACATGTCTATGAGTTGCGTCTCCTTCGCAAAGGAACTTAGGTTTTCAATTTTCTTTTGATATAGGGAGGTTAATTTGTTATTTAGGGTTCTATCCTCACTGGCGTCCATTATTGTGTTAAAGTCCCCTCCTACTACCAAACTGGCAATGGGAGAGGCCATGAGCAAGCCCTGTACTTCTAATAAGCATCTTTTATTGTCTTCATTTGGTCCATATATGTTTACAATCTGCACACTTTCCCCGTTTAGCTTGCCCCTTATCGATACCCATCGCCCCTCATCGTCATGCCTCATCTCTTCCATATCGAATTTCAAATTTTTATGTATCAGGATAATAACTCCTGCTTTCCTCCCACTGGCTGGAGAACCATATATTTGACCCACCCAGTACCTTTTGAGAAATTTGTAATGCTCTTGAGTGAGGTGCGTCTCTTGTAAGAGTGCCACTTCCGCTTGTAACTTTTTAAGGTGGCGGAGCACCATTGAGCGTTTGCGTGGTGTCCTGAGCCCTTTTACATTCCAAGTACAAATTTTAATTGTCATGACGATTGGAAGAGATGGACATCGTTCAACTCATGCATATCAAATTTATGTGGGTTCATACTATCAGAGAAACAGTGACAAAACCCTGCCCAAAACATTAACCCCTTCCCCAACAAACCCCTGTATATATTGAAAATCATTATATACTTTACACAGCTGTACCAGGAGAAGCCTGGTTCCTGGACTTCCTCCAGTTCACCATTAGTAGGCCTGTAGTGTGACTCCACTTCTTCCCTAGAAGGAAAGGGCCAGGGACAGAGTCACGGCTCCTAAAACTGTTTAGCTTGGCATGCATATAAGCATTTGAACAGCCAAATTTGTATTAGTTATCGTCTGCTTGATATGTTTTGCGTATTAAGTATTTAGAGTCTTACGAATATCTGTAGTGTTCCATCAGTCCACCTTTGCAAGGATGCAGATTTTAGAATGGGTGGTCAGTGCCCGTCTTCTGGTTTCTTGTCTGCTCATCCCGAATCCTCAGGTCGTGGCGATGATCTCTTCGCGGCGATAACCGCCGTGTCTTTAGCCAGGAATAAAGTCTCTGCCTCCTGGGGAGTTTTCAGTATGTGGGTAGCACCCACGTTATCTGTGACTTTCAAGATGGCTGGATACATCAGGGTGAACTTCCATTGCCTTTGTATGCATTCGCTACATGCCGCATTAAATTTCTGTCTCAGCTTTGAAACTTCTAGAGAGAAATCATTGAACAGCCTCAGAGCTGTGCCTTGATATTCTAGCTGCTGTTCACTCTGCCTGTAAGCACGCAGTATGGCCGCTTTGTCTGCGTAATCTAAGTACTTTATCATGATCACTCTTGGCTTCGTATTACGCTTAATCTCCTTGGGGGGGCCCACCCTATGTGCTCTTTCCACTTTACAAGGTGAGGGGAGTCCTAAGAGCTGCGGTATCTCCTCTGAACATAGCTTGTGGAGCGTGCCTGCAGCAAATGACTCTGGGAGGCCTACCAGCCGCAAATTACTGCGCCTCGAGCGGTTCTCCAGGTCTTGTATTTTATCGTGCATTTCCTTATTCTCGGCGAGGACCTTGTCTAGCTTTGTTGCTTGGCTGGCGCTATCGTCCTCAATGTCAGATATGCGTTGTTCTACACAAGTCAGGCGCTGGTTATGGGCCTGCAGCTCTTTGTGCACTTTTTTTAAGGTTTGTTGCACGGCCCCCTTAATCATGGACTCCAGGTCAGGCCTTAGTTGTCTAACCACCGCTGCTGCTATCTTGTCATAGTTTAATCCGGACTCACCCCCGTTTCCCCCTTCTTCATTTTCAGAATCCCAGTCCTGTTGGGCTTGATCCTCTGCCCCTTCTGATGTCTGAGACGGCGGGGGGGGGACTTCTCCCCTGCGCCTGTTCTGGATCTGCTCTTCGGCGCCATCTTGCCTTCCGGCTCAGCGTCTCCCCGGCTGTCGTCTTTGCGGGTGAGATATTTCTCCATAGCGCTTCTGGTTTTGTTGCGGAGCTCTTTTGTGTGACCCCCTGCCTCTTCCAAAGCGAAACGGGCACTTTCGCAGGCTTTAGGCTTGGCTGGCATACAATCACGGAGCGGAGCTCTGGCACTAGCCTCCTCTCATCGCGGCGCCGGAACCGGAAGTCCAGACCCATCTTTAACCCACAAGGCAGGTAACCAGCTGCCATGGCCTAATATCAGATTGTCAGTAGATTGGCTTAAAGAGAGCCTGAAATAAGGGAGGGAGGGGAGAAGGTTAGATACTTACATACTTCAGTAGTGGAAAGCCTTTGGATAGTCAGGAGGCTCACGGCATCCTCCTACAGCTTTCCATTCTAGGACAAGGTCCCTCTAAACCTGTTCCACAAAACGGTGAGATAGGTTTCTGCTGGCTGAGCCCCCAGGAGTGGATGAGTGCATTTGGACTGGGAATGCACAAGTAATTTTGTCGCAAGCCCAGAACAGTGCGCACAAGCATGGAAGGAAAAAAATAAATGCATGAGCAGCCTTGTTCTAATGGGTATGCATAGACCTTACTCGAGCATGCCTAGTCCAGATGTACTTTTCCCCAGGAACATGGTCAGAATACGAAGACCCTTCGCTGGAACGGTGGATTTTATGGAGGATACAGGAAACCACTCTTACAACATACTGTACTATGAGACAGCGTCAACATTGTTCAAAGATTTTCGCATGCATCTTATATATCCAGATGCAACTACTAGATGGCACAAGACCTTTGAAGAAAAAGACAATAGCAGCGCTGCAGAAAAAAATGAAACCAAATCAGTTTTGAGTGAAACAGTACTCAGAAAGGGGGAAAAAAAAAAAAAAAAAAAAACCCTCAGATAACAATCTTATTTTCCCCATAGGTGGACACTGGAAACTCCCTTAGGACACAAATAGAACGTTCATTGTTAGTTATACTCTGCCCAGACATGGTTGTGATGCAGGTAGCTGAGGTCCTAATCACCCCAAATGTGCACAAATGAGGTTTCCTGACAAAACATGCAATTTATTCATTAACTGAGGAAAGCTTTGCTAATCTAAACTGGACTTTGCTCCTTTACTGCTATATGGATTACTCCAGTCTAGAACAAGTTTAAAATCAAAATCTAGCATAACACCAAAATTATTGTTTCCCTACTCATTACTGATCATATACAGCGGGATGCGAAAGTTTGGGCAACGCTATTGTCATTTTCCTGTATAAATCGTTGGTTGTTACGATAAAAAAAAAATGTCAGTTAAATATATCATATAGGGGACACACACAGTGATATTTGAGAAGTGAAATGACGTTTATTGCATTTACAGAAAGTTAGCAATAATTGATTGAATATAATTAGGCAGGTGCATAAATTTGGGCACTGTTATTTTATTAATTCCAAAACCTTTAGAACTAATTATTGGAACTCAAATTGGCTTGGTAAGCTCAGTGACCCTTGACCTACATACACAGGTTAATCCATTTATAAGAAAGTATTTAAGGGGGTCAATAGTAAGTTTCCCTCCTAATTTTCTCTGAAGAGTAGCAACAAGGGGGTCTCAAACCAACTCTCAAATGACCTGAAGACAGATTGTTCACCATCATGGTTTAGGGGAAGATTACAGAAAGCTGTCTCAGAGATTTCAACTGTCTGTTTCCACAGTTAGGAACATATTGAGGGAATGTAAGACCACATGCTCAGTTAAAGCTCGAAGTGGCAGATCAAGAAAAATCTTGGATAAACAGAAGCGATGAACAGTGAAAACAGTCAGAGAACCCACAAACCAGCACCAAAAGACCTACATCATGCTGCAAATGGAGTCACTCTGCATCGTTCAACCATTCAGCGCACTTTACACAAGGAGATGCTGTATGCGAGAGTGATGCAGAGGAAGCCCTTTCTCCGCCCACAGCACAAACAGAGCCGCTTGAGGAATGCTAAAAACACATCTGGACAAGCCAGCTTCATTTTGGAATAAGGTGCTGTGGACTGATGAAACTAAACTGGAGTTTAGGCATAACAAGGGGCATTGTGCATGGAGGAAAAACAGCATTTCAAGAAAAACACCTGCTACCTACAGTAAAATATGGTGGTGGTTCAATCATGCTGTGGGGCTGTGTGGCCAGTGCAGGGACTGGGAATCTTGTCTTAGGGCTAATTCAAACTACAAGAGCTTTTCTAAGCGCTTTGTGATTTTAAAAGCTCCTGCTAATGTTATCCTATGTGTGTGTTCTCACTGGAGCGATGTGATATTGTAAAAAAAAAAAAAAAAAAAAAAAACCATTGCATTAGCAAGAGCTTTCCAAACCACTAGCGATTAAAAAGCCCTTGTAGTGTGAATTAGCCCTTAAGCCAGCCATACACTGGTCGACTGCCACCAGAACGACCAGCAGATAGATCCCTCTGTGATCGAATCCGATCAAAGAGGGATCTATTGGCTGCCTACACTGCAAACAGATTTTGAATCGATTTCAGCATGAAATAGATTCACAATCTGTGGAGCTGCCACCACCCCCTGCATACATTACCTGATCCGGCCGGTGCGAGTCCCCCAGTCTCCGCTGTCTTCTCCACTCTGGGCTTCAGCTTCATTTTACTTTCTGTTGGGGGAAGTTTAAACAGTAGAGGGTGCTCTACTGTTTAAACTTCCCCCGACAGGAAGTAAGTAAAGCCAGCCGGAGCCTAGCGCGGAGAAGTGACAGCTGAGACACGCGCGGCGGAACAGGTAATGTATTGCCGCTTGCATCGGTCATTCAAATACCGCTATCAACGCACTCCCGACATGCCGGCGATCAAGCGAAGTTTTCAGAGCGGGCAGATGGACGGGATCTCTCGATTTCGGACGGAAAACGATCAGCATGTGAGCATCGATTTCACAGCAGATTCGATCACAGTGATCGAATCTGCTGTCTATTGGCGGGAAATAGAGTAAGTCTGTGCCTCTCGGATTTACAAGCCCTACTCCATAGAGCCAAATTAATCCATGCCATGCACTGATGAGGATCAAACAATCCGAAACAGTCTGTATGCATGTTGGATTATTATGGCTCTGTACAAATTAACAAGCTGACACATCATTGCATTCCAGCGGTTCTGGAGGTGTGTTTAGCTTCTAAGGGTACAATGGTTAATTTGCATATATTCAGCAGTGGTGCCTGGGAGACATCTCGAGCTCACTCCAACCTGAATTATCGCAAATTTTCTGTTTTAGGAAAGCAAACTTGTTTTTCTTAAAGAGTAACTGTTAGGCTACAAAATCTAATTTAAACCTCTATTCTCCTGTGTTAAACAGTTTAGAAGGAAGCCAAAAAGGCAATAGTGAAGTTAAAAATCTCTCTTACTTTGTTGTTTGCTGAATAGCAATCCTCTTCATCCAAGCTCCTAAGGAGGCCGCATAACAGATACTGCAGAGCATGCTGGGAGGGTTTTTTTCTCGCCACTGCACAGGGAGTGCAGGGAGTTCCTCCCCTTCATTTCCCTATCCCGCCCTAAGGCTGCTTTCACAGTGGGACATTACAGGCTCATGTTACAGCAGCCTGTAACAGCAGCCCAACTCACAGCACTGAAAAATCAATGTGCTGTTCACAGTGCACATGCTGCATTAGAGTATACTGCAGGAGTCCGCTATTGTTCCTAGCCCCATGGCTAATTAATATTAACTGCACTGTAGTGTTGTCCGGATCATGAACGATTCGGATCTTTGATCCGAATTTTTTTTGTGAGTCGAATCATCCGAGATTCGGTTCACAGTGGATATCTGGAAGTAACAAGAACTGCAGCTCCTCTCACTCTGCTGCAAATGATTCAAAGATTCGGTTCAAAGATCCTGATCTTTTCAATGATCCGATTTGAATCATTGAAAAGATCCGGACTTCCCAGTATAGAACTAAAACGGCTCACCTCTGTTCATCTGACAGCCTCCCCGGGACGATCTCCCGCACCCCCCCAACTGACAACATGATCAACAGCACCCCCCCCCCTGCCCCCAATCCCCTCCCCCACCCCCTGAGTGACAGACAATATGCCACTTTAGACCAGAGACTGGTGGGAGTGTCTGAGGGCTGGAACTTGGGAGGGCTAAAGAATCATCAATCAGGAAGCAGGGTAAGGGAGGATATTGCATAACAATTGGCTTCATACAAGACAGTCAAACATGGAACCTGCCATGAGCATCAATCTCTGCAAATACTATATACAAATTCTGTGAAATCCAAACGTGGACAGTGAAATGCATATGTAATGCAAGTACAGCCAATATTTAGCTACTGATGTGTTTTTTTTCTCTGAGACCTTATACCTAACAGCTCCTCTAAGTTGAGGGACGCATGGATTCTACCCAGTATGTCCTGAAACACACCAGAGGAGTTTTTCTGAGCGTTTTGAGTTTTTAAATCTGCTGCTAATGTTATCCTATGTGTCTGTGCACACTGGAGCAATGAGGTTTTGTAAAAAAAAAACCATAGCATTACATTGGGAAGAGCTTTTGAAACCTCTAAAAAGTTCTTCCCAATGTAATGCTATGGGTTTTTTTTACAAAACCTCATTGCTCCAGTGTGCACAGACACATAGGATAACATTAGCAGCAGATTTAAAAACTCAAAACGCTCAGAAAAACTCCTCTGGTGTGTTTCAGGCCTATCAGCAGATTCTGGAGACCAATGTCCAGGAATCAGTGACAAAGCTGAAGCTGTGCCGGGGCTGGATCTTTCAACAAGACAACAACCCTTAACACTGCTCAAAATCCACTAAGGAATTCATGCAGAGGAACAAGTACAATGTTCTGGAATTGCCATCTCAGTCCCCAGACCTGAATAGAATTGAAAATCTGTGGTGTTAGTTAAAGAAGCCATCAAACCTGAATGAACTAGAGATGTTTTGCAAGGTGGAATGGACCAAAATACCTTCAACCATAATCCAGATCCTCATTGAAAGCTACAGGAAGCTTTTAGAGGCTGTAATTTCTGCAAAAGGAGGTTTTACTAAATATTGATTTCATTTTATTTGCACCTGCCTAATTTTGTCTAACCTTTTGTGGATTGCAGTGTTAAACCCCCCTAAAGACCAGGCCAATTTTCTCCTAATTGGCCACTGCAGCTTTAAGGCCAAGCTGCAGGGCCGCACAACAGCACACTAGTGATCCTCCCCCCCCCCCCCCCTCCTTTTCTCCTCACGAACAGACCTTCCTGTTGGTGGTGTCTGATTCCCCCCCCCCCCGTGTTTATTTTAAATATTTGTTTTTTTAAATTAAATATTGATAGATGTATTTTATTTTTTATTAAATCCCTCCCCCCAGCCGGCCAATCCTGGTCTCTGATAGGCTTCTGCCTATGAGAGCTGATCACTCTGTAGTGCCCCAGGGGGACAGCACGTCACACAGCTGTCCCCAGTATAGCGCTGCTGCTGATCGCAGCGCTGTACGTGCAAATAGACGGTGGTTACGCCGTCTAACAGTCTTCCCGATTGCCGCTCGGAGACTGAAGGCTGGGCGGAGCTCTGCCGCCTCCCCCCAGCAGGAGATGCACAAGCAGCATTGTTCTGTATTTGCAATTGAGGAAAACTTAAAAAAAAAAAAAAAAAAAAACTAATGCTAGTATGGCAATTGCCTTGCAGTGTAATTGCAATTACATTTCATGCATTGTAAAAGGTCTATAAGGTCTCCTCTTAATTTTGCTATTCCACGGACCTTTGCATTTTGCCTAAGAGTTATTTTTCCCAAAATTAAACGTTTTGCATAAGTCTGGGCTAAGCAAAACAGCTTGGTCTCACTCATACTAATGCTTCATACACACTTGAGATAAAAGTCTTTCTAAAAATCTTACCACCCTTCATGTAGTATGAGAGCCATGCCTACACAGTCTATTCTATGGAGCTGAACTCCCCATCAGACAGAAATCTTTGCAAGATGCTGCACACAAAGATGCCCGTACACTCAAAAGATCATTATCTGCAAAAGATCTGTTCCTGCAAAATATCCATTCCTGCAAAATGCATTCATAGTCTATGAGATCTGCAGATCATCATACACACTTGGTTTAACAGACTTCATCTGCATATCTGGCAATCATCTGCAGATCTGAAAATCCATCCTGGTGGATCTGATCTGCAGAAGATTGTCTGTTAAACCAGGTGTGTATGATGATCTGCAGATCTCATAGACTATGAATGCATTTTGCAGGAATGGATATTTTGCAGGAACAGATCTTTTGCAGATAATGATCTTTTGAGTGTACGGGCATCTTTGTGTGCAGCATCTTGCAAAGATTTTATCTGATGGGGAGTTCAGCTCCATAGAAAAGACTGTGTAGGCATGGCTCTCATACTACATGAAGGGTGGTAAGATTGGTCTGCGATCTTGCCTTTTCCAAAGACTTTTATCTCAAGTGTGTATGAAGCATTAGTTATCAGGGAAAAGTTCTAACAAAGCTGACTGAATTTAAACATCTTTTTGTAAAACTTGCAAAGCAACCTTCAGACCAAATAAGACTTACATATATTTCCATCTTCCTGTACAGTCCATAGTTAAGAAGCAGATTGTGTGTCATACGGATCCTGTGAGGCTTCATGGGATGCCCCTGCCCATAGTAATAGTTGCCAACGTCCCCTAAAAATAGAACCAACAAAGCTTGTGAGAATTATTTTTAAATATATATATATATATATATCCTTTGGTGAATCAGTTTTAAAAATAAGCTTTGATCCAGGAATACGGTAAATAAACCACCAGGAAATGCAGCCACAATTTAACTTGAGTACATAAACCATTGTTTAATGCTTGTAAAATAAAAATTCTCTCCCCACTGAGCAATATGTCAAATATGGGATGATTCGCTAAGAAGCGTTTATCTTAATGTCTGTCGAGCAGGTAGCGGGTCGCAGCAATGCAGATGGGGTGGCAAGAGCCTCAGCTTCGTTTTTGAAAAAAGTTTTATTTTCCAGGGCCCATTCTCTAACGGGGGGGGTTTGAAGAAGAGATCACCTGCCAGTGAAAACATGGCAGAATAAGTATTCAAACCCAGCCCCCCCCCCCCTCCCAATCCTCCATCAAGACAGTCGGTCATTTTTACCTTAGGAACTCTTTAAAGAGAACCAGAGACGTTCAAGAGAAAGCGGTGAATCGGTGCAGAGCGGCGGCGATCGGGCAGTACACGCAGCTAGCAAAAATGCCAGCTGCGTGTACCAAGAAAAAAAATTATGCAAATCGGCCCAGAACGGCCTGAGAAATCCTCCTGCGCGGCATAGCCCGAGCTATGTCAACACGATCTGGTGATAGTATCCTCTTTTTTTCATAGTGCCCGCCCGCTTCTCTGGCCCACCTACCGTTGTGCGCGGATTGGCCAGAAGCAGTGAATATGTATTAAAGTGTTAATGAACGGGGTGGGGGCGGATCCACTCAAGCGAGCGGCCGGGCACACACAGCTTTACCAATCGCTGGATAGCGATGGAATGATGGCAGCGGTAGGCGGAGCTGTACAGAGCGTACAGCTCCGCCTACCGCTGCCGTCATTCCATCGCTATCCAGCGATTGGTAAAGCGGTGTGTGCCCGGCCGCTCGCTCAAGTGGATCCGCCCCCCCGCTCATTAACACTAATACATATTCGCTGCTTCTGGCCAATCCGCGCACAGCAGTAGGCGGGCCAGAGAAGCGGGCGGGCACTATAAAAATACCGAGGATACTGACGATCACTAGATCGTCGACACGAACCGCGGTTTCAGTTTTAAACCGAAAAACCGTGCAGCTCTACCCCAGGGGTCACAAAAATGAAACTGAGATTGCTGGCCACAGAGGCGGCAGAGATTGCTGCTACCTGATCCGCCCAGCCCCTCCGATCAGGTAGTTTTGTTTTTAGCAAAAATTTGCCCCCTCAGGTTCAATGACATGCCTCTGTGTCATTCTATCGTCGCCACCAGACCCCCCCCCCCCCATGTTCTGCTGTCCCCCTGAAATATCACCAGGCTAGCGACAATCTGCTTGACGCTAGCCTGCTTTGTCTACCAGAGGCTTGTCAGGCTCCTCAGCATCACCGCATCCATGACAGGCTCCCCCCGCCGCTCCCCGCCTCTGCTAGCTTCCTCCAATCGGAAGCCAAGCTGTAACCCAGGAGTAATGTCAAACAATGTGATAGAAGGTCAGCCTAACCACTGCCAGGGATTTGTACTACAGTATAATCTCATAATAAACTCTGGTATAGTAAACTACCTCTCCAGGTCCCGGCCAATCTCCATTATAAATCTATGAGAGCAACGACTGGCATAGTAAACCCGGATATATTAAAACTTCTGTTATAGTAAACATGTTTCTTGCCCTACATGACGCCGACTCTGGACATAGTAAAAAGTGGGCAGTACATGCATCATATGTCAGTGTGAAACCCATGGTCTGCTGCTCTCCTCAGGCTGGTGCTGCGAGGGACTTTATACGACGAGATTATACACAATCTGCAGACAATCTGTGGCGCTGTACAAAGGAACACATGATACAGGCCATGGCTTACACAAAACATAGAGGTTGCATAAATTGAGACAGTAATTACAGGGGTGCATGAATTGACATAGTAATTACAGTGACAAATGTAACATAAGATGTATTGTACCTTTAACGATAATACTGTATTAGGTCCTGTTGCCACTAGAGCAGAGCATGGACATTATTTTGACCATTCTCCGCTCATTGCTACCGGGACATTGAGCGGTTCCTATGTTATACATAGGAGCCGTTCATACTTGTCACGCTGCAATGGATCCACAGGATCTGTTGCAGTAAGCGGAGCGTAATTCTGTGCAGTCCATGATAATCCCGGACAGACGGATGAGTCTGCATCTGCCCTGGGCTACCACATCAACGCCACTTGGTCCATGTATATAGGGAAGAAGCATGGGGATCCCCATTGGGATGCAAAAGACCAATGGGAATCCTAAGCAACAGTGAGAATTCTCATTGGTGAACCAATGAAGATTCTCCCCGTTGCTAGGGAGAATTGGGCTAATGCAGCCCATGGAGAGCCCCATGCTTCTGCTTCTGAGTGGCAGCGGGATTGGTGAGCAGCGATCGCAAATTGGATGGAGCACACCTGCTACTTGCGGTGTCCATTCTGCATCTGCTGTAGTGGGAACACAGCCTTGTTATTATTACACCATTGTCTAGACTTACTACCAGGGTTGTGGAGTTGGAGCAATTTTGGGTACCTGGAGTCAGAGTCGGTGGTTTCATAAACTGAGTCTTTGTACCGACTCAACAGCCCTGCTTACTACACTATTTTTTTACTATATATTAATGGTTAAACTATTTCATAGAGTACAGTGGAAAAGGTCAGTACTATGTAAACATACAGCACAAGAATATGAACTACCCCTGAATCAGTTTGATAAAAAAACAAAATGCATATAACATAAAGATACAAGGCACATTGCATCTCCACCAACATTTGAATGATTAAAGCCATTTAGGTTAAAGAGACTCTAACATGAAAAAGATCCCCTGGGGGTACTCACCTCAGGTGGGGGAAGCCTCCGGATCCTAATGAGGCTTCCCACACCGTCCTCTGTCCCACGGGGGTCTCGCTGCAGCCCTCCGAACAGCCGGCGACAGACCCGACTGTCAGTTCAATATTTACCTTTGCTGGTTCCAGCGGGGGCGCTGTGGCTGCTTTCGGCTCCGAACTACACGGAAATACCCAATCTCAGTCGGGTCCGCTCTACTGCGCAGGCGCCGGAAACTTGCTCCTGCGCAGTAGATCAGACCCGACGGTGATCGGGTATTTCCGTGTAGTTCGGAGCAGACAGCCGTCAGAGCGCCTGCGCAGGAGCCGGGAAGGTAAATATTGACGTCATCTTTCACGGAGGGCTGCAGCGACACCCCCGTGGGACAGAGGACGGCGTGGGAAGCCTCATTAGGATCCGGAGGCTTCCCCCACCCGAGGTGAGTACCCCCCAGGGGATCTTTTGACGTTACAGATCCTCTTTAAGGAGGCTGCAGAGTTTGATATCAAGTTACTCCCTATTTTGAAAAGGACTAACTTTTGGTCAAGCTGCCCACCAATCAAGTCGCCATGTTGTAAAGGATATCAGGCAATTAACTCAAAATGAGATCTACTTACCTGCCTGCGCACAAAGCTCCTGGCCACGGTAGCACGATCACAAGCAGCATGGCCGCGCGTTTGCGTGCTGCCAACCTCGCCGGGTCGGCAGCTGCTACGGCAGGAACACCGGGAGACACATAAGCTGCCATGGGCTGAAGGAAGCCCTAGGCAAGTAAATCTCATTTTGCGTTAATTGCCTAACTTTTCCATGCATTACCGCATAACACTTCCTGCATTACCACATAACATGCATTAACTGAAGCACACTTATTGACTATATGCTTCACTGTAAGCAACAACACTTCCACAACGTGCGATGCAAGTTTTCGCCTCCTTTTCATTGATTTCCTATTTTTCCAGGGTACGCAACGCAGCTCCCACTGTGAACTTGGCCAAGTTCCAATAAAATGATCTTACTAGTGCTCAAGGAATACCGTATTTTTCAGACTATAAGACGCACTTTTTCTTCCCCAAAACTGGGGGGGGGGGGGGGGGGGGGGGGGCGGCAGGTGATACATCAGTGATGTCCTGCGTGTTCAGTAGCAAGGCAAGCGGGTATCCCTCTGCGGGCATAGATGCAGAGAGCCGGCAGTGATGTCCTGCGTGTTCAGTAGCGAGGCTGGCGGCCATCCATCTGTGGGCATAGATGCAGAGAGCCAGTAGTGATGTCCTGCGTGTTCAGTAGCGAGGCTGGCGGCCATCCCATCTGTGGGCATAGATGCAGAGAGCCAGTAGTGATGTCCTGCGTGTTCAGTAGCGAGGTGGGCATCCATCCATCTGTGGGCATAGATGCAGAGAGCCGGCAGTGATGTCCTGCGTGTGCAGTAGCGAGGCGGGTGGGCGGCCATCCATCTGCAGGCATAGATGCAGAGAGCCGGCAGTGATGTCCTGCGTGTGCAGTAGCGAGGCGGGCGGGCGGCCATGTGACTCTTTCAGGTCACGTGGTGATAGGACGTCATAAACCTGGAAGCACGGGAAGCCGGTAGCACTGCTGGATTTTTGAAACCGGCTGCATATTGAGGGACAGGAGAGGAGCATGCAGGCTGCAGACTAGTGTGCAGCATGTGTCATACCTGCGGATGGATGGATGCCTGCCTCACAGCTGAACACTTGGGACATGGCCGATCTCCCACCCGCTGCCAAGTTCACTGCATGTACAGTATGCCTGCAGATGGATGCCCGCCCGCCTCGCTACTGCACACGCAGGACATCACTGCCGGCTGTCTGCATCTATGCCTGCAGATGGATGGCCACCCGCCTCGCTACTGAACTCTCAGCACATCACTGATTTATCACCTCCCTCCAGTTCTAGGGGTGCCTACTTGAAGATGTCTGCAGAGGTAGGCAGAGGAGAGGAGCGTGGGTCTAAAGAGGTTTGGCTCAGTCCTTCACAGGGGGAATAAGTACAGTGAACCAATGTTAAATAGAACAGGAGTGTTCCTCTGACCTCAAAAGTGAATTCTTGCTTGTTAATGGTGTCCTGTCACCAATGGGGGTCATTCTGGGTAGTGACAGTTTGGGGGAAAAGGTCCATAAGACACCC